>NC_135503.1:66356782-66976782 GCF_052857255.1 Amblyomma americanum | reverse complement strand
GAGCCAACAGTCACCGAAACCAAGGTGCATATGGGAATGTTTAATATTTTTTTTCAATGTGTGGTGCTAATCAGTGGGATAATGATACTAAGATTAATCTATCGCTTAAAGAAAATTAGTTATAAAGCAGCAGAAAAAACAACCATGCCGCCGGTGGGATCCGAACCCACGACCTCCGAATATCGCGTCCGGTGCTCTTACCAACTGAGCTACGGCGACTGCTGTCCAATCTGCTGCTCTCGTGGGTATTTATGTTTACTGGGTGTAAGCGAGCCAAACGGGCCCCTCATTTCCTTTAGCTTGTCTGCTAATAGCTTAACGAGGGTCTCGGTTCTGGCAGTCTTGATGCCATAGGTAGCATAAGAGGGCTCTCGCACAGTTTCCGCCCTCACAGTTAGATAACGTTCTACGTCACGCTCGCGGTATAACAGGACGTGCTACGTCCGCCGCTATGGTCGAGGGTGGCGCTGGTGAACACTCTCAAGGCTCGCTTACACCCAGTAAACATAAATACCCACGAGAGCAGCAGATTGAACAGCCGTCGCCGTAGCTCAGTTGGTAAGAGCACCGGATGCGATATTCAGAGGTCGTGGGTTCGGATCCCACCGGCGGCATGGTTGTTTTTTCTGCTGGTTTATAAGTAATTTTCTTTAAGCGATTTATTGATCTAAGTATTATTATCCCACTGATAAGCATAACACATTAATAATAATAAAAAAAATTAACGTTCCCCTATGCACCTTGGTTTCGGTGACTGTTGGCTCCCTTCATAAATTTGTCAAACGGGCCCCTCATTTCATTTAACTTGTCTGCTAATAGCTTAACGAGGGTCTCGGTTCTGGCAGTCTTGATGCCATAGGTAGCATAAGAGGGCTCTCGCACAGTTTCCGCCCTCACCGTTAGATGACGTTCTACGTCATGCTCGCGGTATTACAGGACGTGCTACGTCCGCCGCTATGGTCGAGGGTGGCGCTGGTGAACACTCTCAAGGCTCGCTTACACCCAGTAAACATAAATACCTACGAGAGCAGCAGATTGGACAGCCGTCGCCGTAGCTCAATTGGTAAGAGCACCGGATGCGATATTCAGAGGTCGTGGGTTCGGATCCCACCGGCGGCATGGTTGTTTTTTCTGCTGCTTTATAAGCAATTTTCTTTAAACCGATTGATTGGCACTACAAAAAAAAGATTAAAAACATTCCCCTCTGCCCCTTGGTTTCCTTCATATGTTTGCCAAACGAGCCCGTCATTTCCTTTACCTTCTCTGCTATATATATATATATATATATATATATATATATATATATATATATATATATATATATATATATATATATATATATATATATATATATATATATATATATATATATATATATATATATATATATATATATATAATTTGGCAATCAGTTAGGTATGAAACATTTTCGCCGCAGTCAGCACAGAAGATGACACGACACAAGTGGGAACTGACGCCGCGACCTCCACATGTCGACATGACTACACTTGTAAGAAAAAAATAAAGGCAGAAAGCAGGAAGAAAATGATGGGAAAAAAGATTAAAGGAAGTTTCAGTACAACTAAGCAAGGAGAACAAAAGAAAAAGTCTGCCCTATAAGTTCCCTCTTTGTCTGATAATAAATCTCAGTTGTTATTTTCTGCGCCTGTGCAGTCGTGTCACATCCCAGTCTTTTGCAGTGTTTTCTCAACTTAAAACTAAACAGGGTTGGATGACGGAAGAAGCATGCGAAAGAGGATCAACATTTTTGTCTGGAAGGAGGGAGGTAAGGAAAGCAAAGGGGAGGAAGTTTTGAATGGGACGGAAAAAGTAAAGGAGCGATGAAATGAAAATTTTCGCCGGTTAGGATCGTGCAAACAATCTAGGAAAAGAAGTGAGGGAGAGAGGAAGAAAATAAATAAAGAATGAAGGCTCAGTGAAAGGATGGCAGAAATTTGAACGAAGGGATAAAGGAGGCATATGCCAGCGGGAGCAAATATATTTCTAATGGTGCGCGCCGAGATGTGAGAGAGATACTGCGCCATATCCTTTCCCCCAAAACCAATTTTCAATTACCAGTTTTCATTGTACTACTAATGCAGCCCCACAGGTAGCCAGCGTCAGCGTCTGGGTAAATGGTAAAACACCACATGACAAGGCAGAACGGTGAAGAGGAAGCTTTCAAACGTGCAAGCTCTGCTTCCGGGTAACACAGGCCGAAATTTGGCAGTGCATATAGCTGAGCTACAGCTTTTTAGTAGTTCTCCTAAATCGGAAGGTATAGCTGTACGATACGCATTGTATTATGGGAAATTGCAAAAGCTGTGGCGTTAGTAGGCGTTAGTAGCACACAGAAATTTTGTCACCATGGAATCAAAAGGCATGGAACGAAAAATGTTGACTGGCTGGGTACAGAAAAGGAATATCGCTGCAGTGTCGTGCTGCAGTGGTCGCAGCTATGCAGCTTTCTGCTGTTTTGTTAAAATGCCACATAAGTCCACAAATTATCCACAGGTAATCACATTACGTCATGCTACATGCCGTGGTACACAAAGAATCCAAAACGATAATCGAACGACCAAAACCGAAACCGAAACCTTATTAGCTATCCTTTTTTGTGGGCAGATGGCGCCACCACTGTCTGAAAGTAAACATTACTGCAGTCTCCAATATGGCGCTTTGCGTGTGCGTGCTGTAGTGCCTCTTGTGCGTGATTTTCGCTTTCGAACGTGCTTCTTCTTCCTCTAAGGCCTGTTTACGGTCACCGCAACGTTTCAGCGAGAGCAAGGTATAGTGGTGAACGTTTGGGCAGCACTTTTCTGGACGAAACTTCCGCATTTTTTTTTGGCAGGGAGGAGTTTCTCAGGAGATGTGTGCCGAGCGTGTGCGGTAGGCGAGGTTGGTTTCGGCGAGCAGATAGCTGGTTTGAATGGATGAATGGAGATGGTTGATAGCACTTCTATTGGCGCTAGATTTGAATATTTTAAGCAGGAAGTGGTCTGTTAGCTAACTCTTCCCTATATGGTCATCGTTGCGGTGTGATGTGGCTGTGTGCGTGCTGATCGTCGATCGATAGCTGAAGGACTCGTGAAGGCGCAGCGTTTTGCAACGTGAAATTTTAAAACCCCTTGTTGTTTTACTAGCTTTCACTGGTGTACTGATAGTGTTTGTTGTGGTCGAACTGCACACCAGCTGTTGTGCCGTCTCAGTACGTGCAACTGAAGACCTGCTTGCTGTAAGGGGCCCGTACAACATATGTCGAGCCTTTAGCGGTTTACCTTTGTGCGTGGTCTCAATAAAGCAGTTTTTTTTTTTTTGCACCAATTATAGGTTGTCGCGCGGAGCAATGCTGCGCTTTTTAACTCTTTTTATAGGTGCGTTTCCTCGCTGGCACGGCTAGCGTGCCGCGGCGGAATATTATTGTTCATACTAGAAGTCTGTGCTTGCAAGAAACTTAAAAATATGTGCATGTTTCACATGTTTAGGTTAGATGCTGGCATTGTGTCTAGTATAATAGTAAGGCTACGAATATTGCGGCATACAGCGACCCTTTTCTGATTCCAGGTAATAATCACAAAGAAATTGAAACAATATGTGAAGAAACACTGGTCCTCTTTTTAGCTTTGGCGAATGCGAATTACATAACAATAAATTTTAGTAAAACAAAGGTGCTGCTTTTCTAGGATATAGCTTTTTCTGCCTAAAATGACCCTTGGTACTGAGAGTGTAGAAATTGGAAACTTATCTAAAGACTTGGAAGTTTACTCTTAACTTCGATATGACGTATAACTAATATCCACAACAAACTACTGCACAGTAGGCCTATTAAAGGGACGCAGGTTCACGCTACTAGAGTACATAAAATTGTTAAATGATTTCTTAACTTTCACTTCAGTTTGTGCATGCTTGCTGTGGACAACTTCATTCAGACGCACTTGAATAAGTTGTTGTTTTAAAGGAAGAGTATTAGTATAATTGTGACTGCTCCATTTTATTGCCACACTGTAGAACTGTTTATCATAATTTACTGTGTAATTAGTGTATGCATTTTCCATAACTATCATTTAGCATGGCAATTTTATCTGGCTATAGAATATAACTTGCTTGATAGCAACTTAGCAATTCTTAAAGAAAAATCAGGCTCATATAATATGTACCTTACAGGCAGATAGATGGCTTGTACTCACTGAGGGTTTTAAATCTTGTCATAAATCACAAAATGGCCTCAAACATAAAATTTTCAGAAAGTAGTTTGTAATTTCTGTTTTCTTGATCATGTGTGCTTGCTTTGTGTTAATATATTTTTATTCTTTTATTTCTGAACTGCATTTTCACCTTTCTTGGTTTTATAGTGTGTGTTTGTCTGTATGCTTGTCTTCATGTATTTTCTGTTACCTGCCATTGTAATTAATTTACGTGTAACCTGTGCACGTGATAACGTAGATCCTTTCTAAATGTCTATTGCAATATTCTCACGAAATAGCAGGCCCCATCAAGCTGCTTCAGCAGTAGCTTTTTACGGCTGTTTCCTCTTTTCAAAAAAGAAAAATGATTAATTAATAAGTGCTTGTTGCAACAGTTACTTATCCCATTGCCTTTCTTTCCATTTGTTTCATGCATACTATTTTGCCAGGATCTTCCAGCATCTAACTTGGTGAGTTGCAATTTTTTTTTTCAGCATTGTTTATTACCTCAGGGCATAAAGGGAATATGTCATGATGGATGAAAGATGTATTCTCATGCTGGCTTTATCAAGCCCATGTTGTGCTTCTGTGAGACAGTTTTTTTCACCTCACCCTGTTTATCCAAGAACCACTGTGGTAGCTCGGTCACTTTGGAATTAGGTGCCGATCCCAAGGTTGCGGGATCGAATTACAGAGGTGAAATTTATACAGGTGAAATGCAAATGCACCATGCACGTTAAAGGACCATGATCTAAATTAATCTGGAGCCATCCAGTTCAGTCTCCCTCGTAGCTCATTTGTCACTTTGGGGCACTGAACCCTACATGCCACTTTTCATCAGTATCCAGCCTTTGCCTTCTGTATCAGGTTTTGTCGTGCACCTGGCATGCATCACCCCTTGATTTCCTTGACTTATGGGCTATGAAATATGTTTGCTTTTCTAACCTGAGGAAACTTCTTTCCTTATTCAAAATTCTTTTTCCAGATTGGCAACCTTTAAAATCATTGCAAAATCAATCATGAGCATATTATTTCGGTCTTTGTGCATGTACCGTCTGCATCACGCTTGTGTATAGAGAATTCGAACTGTGAACAGAGACAACTAAAGCAGTATAGATCAAATTTTCAATTGACTGTTTTTCTCTTTTTAACCATGCATAAGACAATAATGCACATATATCACCACCTGGTATTCAGCTGTGACTGCTAAATAATTACTAAATTGAACTTCTTCCTTAATGCTGCTTTGGCTGCTGTTTCAATCGTGGAACGGTTGCTGTGACACCAAAGTTCAGTTGAGGTCATGTTGCATGACAAACATTGCTATATAATCACTGCCTGATTGTTTTACTTCCAATGTTTACGCCAGCGTACCTAAACAACCAGAATGGAAACGAATGACTAAGTAGCTGTTAAGTTGCAAGTTTGTTCACGCATTATGTGACCTGTACTGAAATTTGATGTCACAGCCATCATCTGAATGTCGAAACTACAAAGAAAACAGTGTTGTTTAAGAAATTCACTTCGTAATTATTTAGTGGTTGTTGGTGGTACCACATGCTGAACCATGTATAATGCCTGACATATTACTGAAAAGCAGAAAACAGGCAGCAAAAATTTTGTGTCTTTGCTCCTTTAAATCTGAAATTAGACAGTAGCCCACTCTTTTTGGGTATTGTGGTTTTGCCCACCATGTGGCTATACTGCCTTGCAAGCAGTGCCTGTGGATGCTAGCGGCTGTGCTAAGGTACGACTCTATTTGTGGCGCAGTGCGCAGGTCCAACGCTTTGCATAAGGGTGATGCAGATGATACAAGCTGACAACTACATGGGCTTTGTGCAGAACATTTGTGTGATGGAGGTATTGAAGAACTCCTCAGTTCAAGTAACGATCAAGTCGTGCAGACTGCTAATCAGCTGAGCTTTTCTTATTATGCTACCATGCGAATGTAGATTTAGCGAGTCCTGGGGAAATTGTCTGCTCTCAGTCAAGCGAGAAATGTTTTGCTCAAACACAACATTTTCCTCCTTTCTTTCTCGACAAAGTTCGAGAAAAGCATATCCTCAAAAAGGACTGCGCTATCGCTCCCACCTCTTTACCGCCTCTGCTGTTGTCCATGTTTATCACCTTTGAATTGATGCTTGAGCTTAGTTTGTGTAATGCACAAAAACACTGGTAGGAAAACAATGGGAGGGTATGACTGGTCCAGCAGTTTTAATGAAAGCCATGCATCTATCTAGGGTTGTGCCAAAGATTTAATGCCTGAAGTAGAGTGCAACAGTGTGAATGAACATATTCGGAGAAACCTTCCAGCACTGAGTTGATTCCTTGTTAAGAAATGGCTGCAGTGACAACCTGCTTAATGCGGTACAGGCATAGAATTCTGAATGCAAATAAATGCTATGATTTGTTTCATGGTCATAAGGAGATGCCTTTTAGCAAGTTCTACTTGCAGGCATTAAGTGGAACATAATTTAGTATGATTTTGAATGTTACCCTAGTAACCTCCCGTTATTTTCACCCAAATCAAGGGACGTCAAGGTGCACTTACCCTCAGTTATCATTATGTCACTGAATAACCCAGTGGTTGTTCACAGGAGCAACCAGTGCTTGCCAGTGATGCCAACGTCATCAATATTGTGGTAGTCCAAGTTGGCCAGTCGACCGTGACGTCAAGGTGCACATCAGCGCTGGTGCCAACTAAGACTGGAACCGCCTGTAGAAAACTACTTGTAATTAATTATTCACACTTTGCACTAGTGTTCTGAGCTCATCTTCATGATTATTAGGCCTGTAGGCCTCTTTCAAGGCAAAACAAGGACACCCAAAAACTTTGTTTTGGTGCACCTTAAACCACAGCCATACGACTTGGTTCAAATTTGGTGTAGGGTCCAGAAGAGATAACCTTAAAAGAATAAAACAATCCATGCCCTGCTTGCCTCAGAAGAGTACCTTAGTGTGTCAAGTCAAGGAATAGGTGAAAAGTAAATGGGCATAAAAAAAAAAAACCATTGCCAACAAAAAATAGAGGTGAATTCTGAAGTCTATTTTCTCTGAGCGTTGTATTTGGCTTTCTCAATTTCCATAGTTTTAAAAAGATCTTCAAAATCCACTTTTATCTCATTTGTTGCCCTATTTCTTAGTGAGATTCAGTTACACTTATCTGACCAGATAATATTATTTTTGTCAGTACAGTCGTGCCTTGTTAATACGGGCACTTTGGTTCCCGAGCAAAACTGTGGATCGTCTATAGTAAGGAATTGTGAAGAAAAGAAATAAACAAAAAACATGTCATGATTAAGGTCTCCTTCTCGGCATACCGGTGGCCAGGGAAGGTGAAATTAGACCTGATTTTTGGAGCTACAAGCCCATTATCCTGGTCGTCGTTGTGTTTGAAATAATGCGATGCAGCATGATGTGCCTAGTGGTCTGATATGCTTGAAGGCGTCTCATGCCTAAATGACCTAACAAGTGCCGCGACAGTTCACATTTCATGATCCACTACTACGTATCAGCACTCACTTGGCTGACAGCTGCTGAATGTGGCTTTCTATGTGGCTCAAGCTGCAGAGGGAGTTTACATCAGAGTCATTCATGCAATATGGAAAAAGATGTGATGCGTTGATTGGGCAACTTTGCACTGTGAAACATGAAACCACAAAATAAAAGGGCCATCACTCAGCCATTTGCATGTTTTCACTGCATTCCTCTGGTGTCCTGCGCTCAAAGTGCGCAAATGGAAACATTTGGTTGGGGTAGAGATATTGAGTTCTCATTACCGTTAATATTAATGAGGCAACAATACATGGACACCAACGGGCACTCTGTATTTTACTCTTGACCATTGTCCGGACAGCCAGTTTCCTTATTAACGAGGTGTAAATTCATTGAAAAAATTTGTTCCCCAGAAAAAATGCCTATAATTCGAGTCGTCCATATTAACGGCAGACGAATTAATGAGGCACGACTGTATACACTCTTATGAAAGTCAAGCTTTACAGATCTCTTAAAGTTAGGCGTTGAGAGGTAAGTGAAATCCACCTCTGCACATAAGTTATGCAAACACGGGGATACAAAGTGAGACTATAATTGTCACCGTCAGAAAGGTAATTAACTAAAACCAATTAATGAACTTTTTTTAGTTACTCCAGTAAGTGGGCATGGTTATATTGAAAACTAAGCTGTAGCCATATTCCTAAAAATTGTATTTTGTAAAATTCCCCTAGCACACTTGTATTCCGAGATATTCAGTTCCAAATTTTCAGCTCGATCCACGTAATTGCGCATGCAAGGCAGTAATCGCGGCAAAACTCCTCCCGTTGTGATACAGCGTTCCGTCTGCAAACAGCTTAGAGTGACCTGTGAAGTTGACAACTGTTTTTCTTTCATCATTTTCGGCTGTCGAATAGAAGAAACGCCCCATGCTTCAGTTGCATCGCACTAGGCAGAACATTCGCGATGAGTGTTACTCCCTTGAGTGCGTAATTATTTGATATCAGTGAAAACTTTGGGGGCAAATATCTTGGAACATGAGTTTTCTGGAACGATTCTGCCAAATGGAGTAATCTAGAAATGCGACCACGTGTTTATTTCCAATATAAACACTCTCACTAGTCGCCGTAGCTGAACAGTTTGTTAAAATATTTTAGTTAATTAAGTGCCTGACTGTAACAGTTGTCATCTTTTGGAACAGTCATGGAAAAAAATATGGCAGGCATTATTCAAGCTTCGCGCCAGTTATTCAAAACATATTCGCAAACTTCCACGCATATTCAATTCATTTTGAATAATTTCTAACATACACTATTTGATTATTTTGAATAATTGAATACGAGGATATTCGGTTCAGCATTCGAAATTTCCAAATGTTCATGCACCCCTATGTAAGAGGCTATTTGGAGAACTACTCTGATAATCTCTCCCACTGCTTTTATGGTACACTTTTCAGTCTTCACTCTGTGATGTTTGATGTTGGTGTGCTTTACTGGATTATAGCTCAGTTGTCATTTCTTTCTTGCTTCCATTGAGAGGGATGAACTTCTGATTGTTAGTTTTCTGATACATAGGTTCAGGGGCAGATTTTTGGATGTTTGTTAAGGAGGGCGAGTGAATGGGGCTGGTTTCTTATACTGGCAAGTGCAGTTAAGTGATGATTTTGTGAACTATGATTGATGTTATGCTATGGTTCTGAAACTGCATTAATGCAGTGCATATATTGAGACACCTACCTCTCTTCATCGCTTCTGATGTGTTCACACTTGGCACGTCAGCCCTGCGCTCGAGTTTAATAATTGAATGGTGAAGTCAGAATAAAATTTTTCACTGTTCTGAACTTCCTTTCATAGATTCTGTGTGCAATAAGGAGTTGGTCGCGTTGACCTTTTAGGCCTTTGCAGCCTGGGGACCTACGCTGTTTACCAAGTGCCCAGAAGGGACCCGTTTTTTTTGGTAACAGCCTTTCTTGCTTTTAAATATCTCCTCATTGATAATGATGCTGTGTTGTGACACAGCTGACCAGCAATTTTGAGGCAAGGCCTATGCATCTGAGCATCTCGATCTATACTTTAAGGGGCAAAGAAAATTGTGCCTGGCTGTACATGGTCTTTCGTCATGGAGTGCTCTGCATTTTGATAAGTCGGCCTCTCCTCAGCCTCAGATAAGATTTACAGCTGACCTGGAGAATGTTGCTTAGGTTAGTCCTATTCCTTCCTTGTATGCAAGCGGATAGAACTTGTGTGACTTTTTTGTCTTTCTTTTGTGAATGGTTGGGAGTAGGAAGGTGTTGAACCCTTCATGCTCCCTGTATAAACGAGCACTTACTGCCTTCTTGACAGCTCGTCACAACATTGTCAGTGGCTGCATGCATTTGTCTCCTTTTTTCTTTTTGCTCGCAGTTTAGCGGGAGCCATTTTGTAAGATGGCAAGTATTTAGGTCAGGTTGCCAAAGGATTTTAACAGGCAATAAAAAATAATGCCACCGCCAATGTTTGTTCTACTGTGTAAGTAACTAGTAATTGCGTTAGTTGGGTTGCAACACCTTTATGAATTAACTCTCGTTCTTGGACACATTTAGAACATGCGATTACAGACAGCGCCCTTTCTAAAGAAAACTTCGAATCCTCGGCCCTCCTAGATGACGTTCTCATTGGCTGGCAGGTGACCGCTGTTTCCCATTACGACATATTACGCCCCAGGCGAGTCCGTTTACCCGGGGAAGACAACCTGTGATGGTATTTATCGTTGTGAAAAAGAAATAAAAGAAACCCGTTTCTCTAACTCTTCATTGTGCTGCGGAGCCATTCTCACAAACCGAGCCGCTGTGTGTGCCCCTCAGCCCCGTGCCACGGCTGGGGCTTCCGTGCCCTCCCCGCTCTTCCGGGAAGCTCCTTCCGCTGTCAGGCACCCGCGCGGGCTGGGCTGGGCTGGGGAGCGCGGGCTGGGCTGCAGCTGGAGCTCCTTCCGAAGAGAATCCCGCCTTCCTCGTATAGATCAGCGCCGAGCTGCCTTCGCCTGCCACCCCCGCTCTTCTACTTCCCGGTAGCCGCCGCTATATATGCTTCCCTCTTCTTTTTCCGGCTTCCTCCGTTCCACTTCCGGGGCGAGACTTCCTGGCCCAATCGATACGCGCCGGAATCTCCGCCACCTAGGTAGTGCAGCTGCGTGCGTCAAGAAGGGCCGTTCGCCTCCGTGTGGTGTGAGGGATAGCGGGGGCACATTTGGCGGGCTCGGGGGGGATTGGCGGCGCGTTGCATTGTGGACTAACGAGATGGCGAGTAGCGGTCGCTGCGGGAAAGGAAGTGGCATCGGAATAACTTCCGGGTGACTTGGTAAGGCCCGTAATATCGAACGACCGCGGTTTTTGCGGTTCGACCTTGAAAGAAATGTCCATTGCGGCTGCGGCCGTCATTACGTGATGCTCGGGCGCCCCTCTGGCAACACTGATCAGCTGCGTTTCAGGTGGCAACTGCACACGACGTACCTTATATTAGAGCGTTGGGACATTGTTAATAAGGACAGTAATAATAACTTTAAATCATTTTGCTAACAAATACATTAGAAAACAGGCCTGTCAAAGCCTGTAGGGAGGCTCGCATGACTAGGCCCCGCAACATCGGGGAACGACAAATAATGGCAGTACATCTGAAGTGAAACATATTAGCCCTGATGCAAATCGTGAGTGAATACTGTATTCAAGTGAACTGCGCTCGTAGAAATTACACAAATCACAAAACAGGAGGCAAGAATAACAGACATTTTATTTATTTTTTTCGCATACCTACAGTCATTGCCACATTGGAGAGGAGAGTGTGTTACAAGAACCAAAATACAACATAACAGCTGCAAAATAAAAAGCACAAAAATGCAAAAAAGAAGAAGTATGATACGTCAGAGTGCTAGAAAAAAAAGAACAAATGGAAAGAAAAATAATGAAACAATAAAAGAATTCACAAGTGACTTCACTACACAGGGGGAGCAATGCTTGCCTAAAAAGTGTGGGATCTAATATAGACGCGATACCTATGGGTAGGTGGTTAATGATATTAAGATGCTTCTTAAGCTTTGTTTTTGGCGTCCCAGCAAAAATATCACTATATAAGTTTTCATTAAATATTTTCGGAAGCATCTGGACCTTCCATATTGCGTTGCACAATAGGGTATGCTTTAAAATGTCGATTTTATTTTTTTTAGTGCTCAAGAAGCAACATATTTCCTCGTGAATGCAGAGTGCCAATAATGACGCTGCTCTCACTGTCTGAATAAATAAAGTTTATAAATACGCAAGACCAAGATAAAGAAAGAACAGATTTTCACTGCTGAGGAGGAATTGTGTACTATAGGCTCCAGCATGTTCTTTAGGATGCTATCAGCGCGTCATTACCAGTTTGGAATTCAGAGTTCTAGGTTAGTAATTCTGTATTTAAGTACATTGTAATATCAATAGGTGTAATAGTAATATTCAGCAAATTTCACAACAGATCCACCCTTATGGCCTGCGACCACAGGCGCTCTTTCAACCCATTCTTGTACGCCGCTTTGCACAGGGCCTTACTGACTGGCTTTACAGGTTGTGTGTCGTATGTTTTGGTAGTATTCGTATTACGCCGAAATTGGTTGTGTATTATATTAGACAGCAGCGTTATCATTTGCACAATATTTTTGTTATTTATCGGCTGATTTCCTCTTCAATGGTTTCTGTATTACTCTTTCTGCTCTTCCTGTTCACCTTTGCTTTCTCCTTTCTAATTGTCTTTTTTTCTTTACTCGTGCCACTTGTTATCCATATCGAGAATGTAATGGAAGTTCAGTTTGAAACTCGCGTGCTTGAACTCCTATTCGTGGTGTCCTTATCCCTCTTTTCTTTAACTGCTTTTTTTCAGCTTCAGATATCGAGGGCTTCGGGCCAGGGGTTGGCCAGTGGTGATTGTGGCCTGTCTTTCTCGTGTGTGTGTGTGTATATATTGTGAAGAAGATGATGACCCAGACAAAGCAGATGACTCGTGAAAACGAAGAAGATGGTTTGCGCGTCAGCCGTATTGCGATCGCCACGTGTGTCTGTGCCCGGCCCGACCTGGTTGCCCTCGGATTGTTCTCGCCGCTGCTCCCTTCCTCCCAGCTCTTTTAAATAAACCCCCACCTTACATTATATATATATATATATATATATATATATATATATATATATATATATATATATATATATATATATATATATATATATATATATATTAAGGTGCATGGAAATGTCGGCACCTGTTTGCATTAACGTTAAGAACTTGCAGATTTTTAAGTACAGCGATAGGCGGCTTACATGGGCGCCTATACAAAAGTAGGGCGTTCGTAAAGGAGGTGCGATGTAAACTGAATCAAGTTCAACTTGTGCATTCTTTTTAGAGCTCGAGGCAGAACTTTCGTGTGGTTGAAATTTAAGGGAATTGAGGAAAATCACTAACCTCGAGCCCCCCTCCCACTCCAAAAAAAAATACGAAGAAACACGGTCGGTTTCGAACCCGACCGCGGCGGCTACGTTTTTATGGAGGAAAAACGCTAAGGCGCCCGTGTGCTGTGCGATGTCAGTGCACGCTAAAGGTCCCCAGGTGGTCGAAATTATTCCGGAGCCCTCCGCTACGGCACCTTTCTTCCTTTCTTCTTTCACTCCCTTCCTTATCCCTTCCCTTACGGCGCGGTTCAGGTGTCCAACGATATATGAGACAGATACTGCGCCATTTCCTTTCCCCAAAAAACCAATTATTAACGCGGATAAACGAAGAAATACATGTGGCGCGAAAGAAAATAATGGTAACCTTTAGCATACCGTGTATGGTATTACCGCGACCGGAGCACCGGGAGCCCACCTACCGCCAGTGCGCACACGCTGATTGGTCCGATGCGACAGGCTTGCACGCAAGCTGCCTGGCGCCATCTGGTGCCCTCAAGGCGATCCGCGCATGCGCACTAAGGTGCGCGTGCTCCCGGTACTCAACATGGCATACGGTATGCTAAAGATATCTAATGTCTTGTGGTGAGCATCCAAAAAAGTAAACCATAAATGAGAGGCGAGGGATAAAAACATGGAGCCGAGTATATATACTGGAAGTTTTGGAAGGAAAAAAAACGAAAATTATAGACGCAGTCACCAAATTTCGGGGCTCTTGCTTTGGGTAGTAACGGATGCAGGTCTCACGCTTGTATCTCTGAGGAACGGGAGGCGTCGGCGCTTCTGAGAAGCACTCGCTCGCACCCACAAACGTAGCAGGAGTCCTGCTCGCCAAACTGCACTCCTGGGCTGCATCGGATTCGCGGCAGTATTCTTGGTCGCGACATGTTCACACGCGAGCCAGCTTTAAAGCTGTGGAGCGAGAAAACGGGAGTTTTACCCACCTCATTGTGGCTTTGTTGACGCTTGTCAGGCAGAAAAAGACGCATTTGTCGCCAAGGGAACTGGATTTCAAATGCATTGACGTGCAGTGCGAGATGGTTTGGCATCCTCCCTTTCTGGATGTAGGAACGGCTGACGTTTTATACTTTTTCTTACCTTTATGTGTGTGTGTGTGTGTGTGTGTGTGTGTGTGTGTGTGTGTGTGTGTGTGTGTGTGTGTGTGTGTGTGTGTGTGTGCGTGTGTGCGTGTGTGAGTGTGTGTGTGTGTGTGTGAGAGAGAGAGAGAGAGTACTGTGCCGTCGTACTGGTCATTATGCATTCCGATCAACCTTGCTTATCTCGGGCTGGTACTTACGTAGCGGGATCTTCACGACTGGTCTGTTTAGCTGTGTGCAGAACTGTCAATGGAGTCGTAAGTGGGAACTCCGCGTTCACCCGCTCTTTGGGCGCTCTCGAGAATAGAGAGTTTTAGAGCAGCGTAGGCGTACTAGCATAGGCATATGCCGAATCACAGGTTGCCTGCTGCACACGCGCAGTGGCCTCAGCAGAAATCTGATAACCTGGTGTGCGCCTACGCTATAGCACGCCTACGATGTGCTAAAACTTTCAAATGTCTGCTATGAGGCATGCACTGCGACGAAGGGGCCGTATTTTGTCAATTTTTGCGTGTGCTGTAGCACGAAAGCCTCCAATCTCAGGTTTCATCGATGTCTGTCTCAAGCCCCTCTCCGTGACCTTGAGTTTGCTCCAGAAGAGCAACCTAAGTCTCCCAAGCCCCACCGGTGGCAGCACCCGCCATCGCAGGGCAGTGGTCGCAGGGCAGCTTAACCGCTGCACGGCTGCGCCGCCGCGGCGGCTCGGTGGTTATGGTGCTTGACTTCTGACCCGAAACACGCGGATTCGATCCCGGCCGTGGCGATCGCATTCAAATGGTGGTGAAATGCTAGAGGCCCGTGTACTGTGCGATGTCAGTGCACGTAAAAAAAACCCCAGGTGCTTGAAATTATCTCGGAGCCCTCCACTACGGCGTCACTCGTAGCCTGAGTCGCTTTGGGAAGTTAAACCCCCATAAACCAAGCGTAGAATGACCGATTCCGCATATATGAGCATTGGCCTATTAACGCCATCGCGTATACGTTTAATGCGGAGCTTAAGTCCGGATTCGCCGGTCTTTGTCTTACGCCTGCTTGGCTTTGAAAACCGAGGCTGGAACCGAAACCGAAGTGAAAAACCCAAGTGCCAGTGCACCCGATTCGGATTTGGCCGAATCACGCTAAATCTTCCGCCATTTTTTTTTTCCTTCTCGATCTCTTTAACCGCCCTTCTAATGTTGGTTGTTGAAACATGTTTCGGCGCGAATTATGGCTAAACCTTCAATGCCATTGGCCGTCTCCGCCCTTGGAGGCGGGGCTCACTTATCGCCAGTGAGTGAGGTGTCCGATCGCGCAAGGAGTCGTTACAAAATACGCTTCCAGGTGCTTTCAATTGCGAGTGGGTGCTATCGTCAGGGATGCGATATAGGTATGCTGCAGTCGCGGTGTCACGGGGGATGGCAGAAAGATGAAGTTTTTGTTTACTTTTCTTACGAAGTCGGCGCTTGATACGCGGTTTGACGCGATTTGAAGGTGATCACTTTACGCTTAACCTACTCGGTTTAGAGTGATCTGGCGCATTTTACTTTTGCAGGGAGAATAACTCTACGTATTACTTTGACATTAAATAGCCTTCTCTTTTCTGGACGGCGGTAGACAGCGCTAAGGACAAAAGCGCTTTGGTGTGTCACCCTGAGTGGCTTCCGTAATAAACAGCACGCCTAGCCGCACGCATGCACGCGCTATGCGGGCTCGCTTTGCGTCAGCACAAGTTCCGTGACGTCATCTTGATCACCCATTTCCCGTGTTGGTCTCGGCTGGAGCAGTGGTGGTAGGCGCTTCATGCAAAACAACGGCAGCGGATGCGAAAATCCCATTCCGTCGATCGGCGAAGCCAATCGGACCGGGCTGCGGTGATCGCGTTTCGGAGCCCCAACCTGAAAGGGAAGCCCGCTGGCGGGGTTTTTGTTTTATGGTTTTGGCTGCCTCGTGATCGGCGCGGGTAATGATGTAAGCGATGCGCGGTATGCGAGACAGCCCATCTGCGCCGCGCTAACTGGCTCCGTTCGGAGGGGGAGGTGGGGGCTTTGCGATGCCAGCATTCCCGCGCAACCGTTTTATGCGATCGGAAAAGGTTAGGGATATGGCTGTTTGGGGAAAACGTGAACAACGCCATCGGCATTTTCGGTAATTGGCAGTCGGCTTTGAAAAGCGACGACGAAGCTTGGTGCTGAAGCTACGCGGGGCTTATGCCTAGAGCAGGGAGCGTTGGAGTTAGTCGTAGTGCGGGGGCCGCCGCGGTGGCCCAGTGGTTATGGCCCTCGGCTGCTGACCCGAAAGACGCGGGTTCGATACCGACCGCTGAGGTCGAATTTCGATGGAGGCGACTTTCTAGAGGCCCGTGTGCTGTACGATATCAGTGCACGTTAAGGAACCCCAGGTGGTCGAAATCTCCGGAGCCCTTCACTACGGCGTCCTCATAGTCTGAGTCGCTTTGGAACGTTAAATCCCCATAAATCAAAGCTTTGTTATAATTTTAGAAACTATTTCCTTTCACACGAAATTTCACCCTCGTTTAGCTTAGCCGCGTCAGTATGTCACTACTGTGTGCATGCAATGCACCCTGGCCAGTCCCCCGCTGTTGGTGTGTGTCACTCCGCCAGAGGCTAATAACAACAACACGAGGCGTGATCGGTTGCGGATAGCATAGTGCTCTCATGCAGAGGCCAGTGAAGCTGATCTGTTCGCGCCGACGCGGGTTCGAAACCCAGTCGTGGCAATATTTTATTTCCCAGGTTGGCCAAGGTCACCATCATCCAGTCTTCTGTATTTGACGTTATTTCCTTCACCGCGTGACTATCTTCAGTGGCTTCACCACACACCGGCATTCTCCAGGTCATGGGGCCGATAGTGCTTTCTTCCTAAAAAAATGGTGGCCGGTGCGCCTTATAGTGTAGGTACTCTGTAATAAGAAAGTCTCCCCCCAAGTGTGGACAGAATACTTGCGTGGGCGGCTTCGGCACGTCGGACGGGAAGGTGGCGGAGGAAGATGGAAGGCAGCGTCGCCTAGTGGCGATGACGAGAACTGCGGCGCTAAGGAGGATAAAGCAAGGCGATGAAGTTAAGCGCACTTAAGTGGGAACGCTGTTGCAGCCTGCGGGAAAAAGAAAGGGTCGCAATTCGCGTGGGTTCTGGCCCGCGGTTGGCTCTTTTACGGGAGGACGGAAGCCTCCCGGACGAAAAGGGAAGAGAAGGACAGCGTGGGAGGGAGCGCCGAGGCGAGACGAATCCCGTTTGCGAATCGAGTGTGCCAGCTCAGCGGAATCGCCGGACCGCTTTCGTTATTTGTTTGTTTTCTTTTGCGTGCTGCCTGTACCTCTTTCCCTATTTTTCCTCCTTTCTTTCTTCCTTTCTTCCCGTCTTTGCCGACCTGCTCGTCACGGTGGCTGCATCGGGCGTAAGCGGCTTGCATGTGTTCTCAAGGATGTTTCGGGGCCGGCACTGGGCGCTTGCATTAGCTTGGAGGCTCGGTTGTTTGGTACTTTACTGCCGTTATTTCTGTCCCCCCCCTCCTCAAACACACACACACACACACACACACACACGGTTCAGTTTTTTTTTTTCCTGCTCGAATTCGTTCGTTCCCGGCATCCCTTCATTTCGTCGACTTAATTTGCTCCTCGGCGCTGCGCCTGTCTCAAGCTTTGGGCCGCTTCCTCCCCTCAGCAGTCGTCCTGTGCTCTTCCCCTCGCGCTCCACTTTCGCTGCTTAATGAAGTGCCGCGCTTCTCCGAGCTGCTTGTTTTTTTTTTCCGACATGTGTTTCTCCGTCCTTTTCGCCTGGGTTCTTCGTCTTCGGGCAGTTTCCCCCGCTACTTGTCCCATTCACGATGCCCCGTCGCTGTCTTGTAACCGCGTCGGTCCTCAGTTCTGGGAAATTCGCGACAAGGGTAAGGCAGTGGCGGTAATTATGTTGCAGTTGTTTTTTTAGCTTTTGCGCGTAGTTTTTGTTCAAGTTCAGGGTGGCCTTTTATAGGAGGCGGTGGGTACAAGGCAGTGTCCGCTCACGGTTCGTCTCAGATGGCGGTTATTATGATGGACAAAAAAGAAAAAGATGACGACGAAAGAGAAACTTCTTGTCCCCCCAGTTTGGGTATATGCCATCTTCTTTAAGGCTAACAACAACAACAACACCGCTTGGTACTATCGCCCAGTGCCGTTGTACTGCGAAGGCAGTCCTAATTGTTTTCTACAGAAAATAGAAAGCACAAACTGGCCTATACTCAGTTAAGCACGTCGTGCCTCTCTCTGGTTGTCAGAGGGTATGTGAGCGTGAACAGCGAAAGAAGAAATTGCGACCACAACAGGAGCAGTGCCGAAAGCGCGGCTGAAGTATTGATTTCGAGAATTCGCAGCAACTGAGTAAACGGCATTACGTGCATGCGACCTCATAGTTTCAAGGAACATGAGAGTATGCTACGTCTTTTAATTAGTATAGTAGAAAAAAATACTAACTTTCTATGCGTTCCGAGCAGGATTCGAACCTATACACTTGGCGGGAGCCAGTATAGACAGCATAATTGACTGCCGCCGTAAACCATTCGGCAGGTGAATCAGCATCTCGTGCAAACCTGCGCGCTTAGTTTAGCCATTCCTCTGCGCATGATGAGACTTTTACGGGCGCTCGTTCAAGATTGCTTCCACTGGCTCAGTATTAACGGACGGTTTTGTCCAGGGCCTAAAAACGGTGCCTTTTCCGCCCTGGCGCTTCTAACCGCCACATTGAGCTGAAATTTGCGACACGTTTCATTAGTGCGAACTAAATTTCGGGTGCTTGTTAGTTGGTGCGCTTCCGAAGGCTGTCTGCCATGGTCCAGGCATGCTGCCAGCCTGTTTTGTAGTATACAGAATATGAATCTGCAGCTTTCCGGGCACCCTGCGCACTTCTCGTTTCTTGACGAATAACGTATCTCTTTACTGCTTACGCACCTCACTCTTCGCTTGAGTTCTGACACGTACGCTAACCTTCTACCACGCCCCGTTCATATGAGAGCTCACTGTGGCGCTGTGCGCAGCGCATCCGTCTCAGTTCGCATGTTCGGGGGCCCAGTGTTTCTGGTGCTCTCCAAACACAGTAGTCCATCGTCGCTCTCCTTTGCTGCCGCTGCTTTTCTCCGGCCTGCTGAGAAGAATACAACAGCATGTTCTCAGAGATGCCGTCACTGGAAGTCGAGCCAGCTTCACAGCTACTAGAAAAGTTGGAAGCTTGTGAATGACGAGCAGCATAGAGCGAAGAGAATTGCGCGCACTGCGCAGGATGAACACTGGAGTGCCATCACTGGCCTTGTGTTTAAGCAGGAACCCGTGAGCTGTCAACGCCTCCGGTAAGGTGGTCCAGTATCAATCTCTGTTCTCACGAAGTTGCGGCCTGTATATACCTTGCAATAGTGAAGGAACACTAAATACAGCATCGAGATGCTCTCTGCACTGTGCTCCATGTCGCATCTTAGTCCTTGCATGTCGCTTTTAATCACCCGTTAGGAAAGGAATACAGATGAGTGCTTTGTGTGCTCTGTAGTAGCGAATGCTCCTTGTTTGCATGGTGGGTCATTATCGCTGGCCGAAAATAAAAGAGTAGATGTCGGTTTTATCCTTTTTGGCAGAAAAAAAGATAAGGAAATCAAGCATCATTATTCGAGAGCCGAAAAAAAAGAGAAGGGTTGCAGCGCCAACACTTCAGGGACATCAGAGGGAAAGAGAAAGGCTGCTTTGGGCGAATAAATGAGAAAGGCCAGCGGCGGCTCCCTAAATGCGTCCCGTGGGAAATTAGGGCCCCTCTTTCCCTACCTTGCCGCCGCCGCCACTGCTGCTGCTTACGTTCCCCATTCTCCCCTAAACTTCCCGAAGCTCGGAGCTTCGCAGTTCGGAAAATGGGGAAATCGTTAGGAGAGGAAAAGGCTGCTGTTTTCTCCAGTGTGCGCCTTGAGCCGGGTGGGCTATTTTTGCCGCGCGTGCTCCGATTCCAAAGCACACCTCTCTGCTCGATACTGTTCTTTCCTTTTCCGTGGAGCTTTCTTTTTTTTCCCCTGATAATTTTCCTTTTCTTGCCGAGAAGGCCTTCCGTACAGGATCTCTCTCTTGAGGTGCAAACTATGCGTCTTCGCTGTTGCTCGCCACAGCGGTGCTCCGTGGTGCGGAAAATTGACTTCGCTTTCCCTATTACTCTCCTCCTTCATACTCTTCCCCTTTCCTGCTCCTTTCGTCTTTGTGTTGAGTGTTGCTGCTTCTTCGTGATGGCGCAAGTTTTTGTGACGGGGGAAAACCGCGGCTGTCTAATGTGCTACAGGAGGATGGGGACCTAATCAACCGACCCGTTCATTTTACGGCCTGTACTCGTTGGTGTCGGTACCCTCCGTTCTTTATGAAGATTCTCTGTCGTATAGAGGCCTTCCTGTACAAGTCCGCGGCGCGAGCCCTCGAGATGGGGGCCCGCCGCAGCCTATAGCTGCTCCTAAATAATGTTGGCGACACCCGTTCCGTGCGTTGTCGCGTTATACGCGGGTTGTCGCAGCGCAGCACTGCGTCTCTTGTAATTTGCGTGCAGTGCTGCTGGCCTGTTCAGTGGGTCGCGGCTGACGAACAATATTCTCTCGTCGGTACCTGCAGCAGTCGACAAGCCAGAGGAGCCAGAGTCGACCCGCGATCACGATTGCTCTCTAATCTAGTGGTTTTCAAACAAACAAAAAATAAACCTAGACAGAAAGCAAGCAATCGTGAAACCTTGGGATTCCATAAGAAATTTTGGATGTTTTTTTACTTTTTTTTCTCGACTGAAAAAAACAAGAACCCTGTTTTTATTTTCCAAAATGTCAGTGTTTTTTTTCAGGGCTTCACATCTCTAGCTTTGGAACTGGTTATCAAGTTTTCGAAGCGAGGTCAAAGATTTCCGCGTATTTCCTTTCCGTTTTTTCTTCGAATATTTAGCGTACTACTGGCTTTTTTTCTTGCGTCTCAAAAGTCACTCGATCTTCCTGCACATTAAATGACTGTAGACACCTGATCTTAGTCGCGTGTTTTCCCCTTTTTAAACATGCTTAAGACATTCCACTACAGAATACGTGGTTTGCGCCGTAACATTTACCTATGACCACTAAATAATTTATAATAGAATTTCTTCTAGAAGCTGTTTCGTTTTCGTCATTCTACCGATGGCTAACTGTGGAGTGTTGACGTCACGTGAGGCTTGAAAAAGAAAACTGAAATATAACAGCTTACACGTCGTTCGTGGTCATTCTAGCTCTTGAAGCAGGCTGGCTCAAGTGTCGTTGGGGATTAAAAATAATTATCAGCGATTATAGTGCAGTTTTCTTTCACGCCTAAGGTGACCTAAAACACGTCACAACCATCGTTCGATTGATGAAACCGAAACCTCATCAGGAAGAAATAATAAATTATTGAGTGGCCGTAGGGGAATATCGCGAGGTGATCCATATTTTTTATTTATTTACAATATACTGCAGACCCTAAATGGGTCCTGGCAGGAGGGGCAAAAAAGCATAAAAGAAATACAGCAAATAACATCGCAGACAAATATAAATAATGGCACAGAACAAGAAACAAGCACTCATAAACTGTCAACAACCAATTTTGTCAAAGGCATTGATGTTGTTTAGTAGATCAGGCGGTAGTTGATTCCATTGTGTTATTAGTGCGCGAAAAGAACGAGTATTTAAGAACATCGACCCTAGCGTTGCACGGTGTTAGTGAACTAATACCTAATGTATCATTTGAAACATGAAAACAAGCAAGCAAAAATTTTTTGCCTATGTATGTTTTAAGAACGCGGGGAGTGGGCATATTTTATTCCGACCGTCGAGAGTGGTGTGGGAGGGAACAAAAAGGGTATATAACGAGATATAAGGGACTCGCTTTGCTATGCAACTTGTGAAGGACCTGAATCATGCCTGAACATTGCGCCCCAAGTTCCGCGGCTTTCCACGGCTCGGTGGTCAAAGCCGCGCTATATGCGTCATGGCGCGTCGACCGTCCATTGACGCGTGCCACAATCTCGGAAAGCCGCCCCGGATTTGAGACCCACGAAAGACGCGCGGTTGGTCGATGCGGCGCTGTCGTTTCCCGGACTGCTGTGCGGCGATAAGGGAAGAGCTTCCTCGTGCCGGATCGTATATGCTCGATCGCCACACGCCGCTGAGGGAGGATCAGCGCAGTGCTCCGACGTCGCGCATGAAAAGGGATTCGCGAACGCAGAACGCTCCGCTGTGATGGCCTGCCGAGCTTCGGGTTGGCTTCGGGCGACTTGCGTGCAGGCTTAAGGCCGTGTGCTGTGGGGGCGTGTGCAACGTCACGAGACGGGTCTTTTGCTCGGTGCGACGTCAGTGTGACGTCAGTCCGCGTCGGGTATAGTACGCCGTCGGATTTCCGGCAGACTATCCGCTCTCCTTCTCTGGCGTGCCGCAAGCGCTTTCCTTTCTTTCTTGCTTCAGTGGCAGAGTAAAAAAACGCATTTATTGCTGCTTTCTTTCCTTCTTTATTTCTTTCTTTGCTGCTTTCTTCGTTTCTTTCTTACATTCTTTCTTTCTTTCCTTCTTTCTTTTGTTTCTTTCTTTCTTTCTACAGTGGCACAGTAAAAGACGCATTTATTGCTGAGAAAAACTGAATTTAAAATTTTCCATCAGTCGATTCAAAGTCGTGACTTATGGACCGAGAAAAGGACTCCGTGATAGTCGTTATAGTGGATGGTGCTAGAGCCTAGCCTCAGTGATCCGTGATGAAAAGAGACAGAGAGATAAAACATTTATTATTTCATTGAAGTGTTCTACGAGTCAGGTAGGCGGACTCCTCAGTTCAGGACTCTGGTGGCTTGGGCGGATGCCTGGACCAGTCTGATGATGCGACACTGGTCCTCCAGACCATTGCTGGTCAGGGCTGCCTCCCACTGCTCGTATGATGTCTGTAATGTTTTTAGATGAGGTGGGTTTTTGGGGACAATTCCAGGAAATGTGAAACAGCGTAGGCTTTTCGCCGCACGATGGACAGAAGGGGGCGGTATTTGGAAGGGTGAATGAAGCTGTACAAGTACAGGTTAGGGAAGGTATTCGTTCGTGTTCGCCTCCAAAATGTGGCCTCTTCCGTGGTGAGTTTAATATGGGGAGGGGGATATATTCTACAATCTAATCTAAGCATCTCCAGCCGTTCCCCATAGTTTGATGGTAGAGGGGTGAGGTACGGGTAAGGATCCGCTCGGTTTGTTAGCTCACGAGCTGTGCTGATGTCATCGCAGTTTGCTTGCGAAAACGGCGGGGGTGATGGCACCGGTATTGCATTTATGACGTTTTTCGGTAGCGTCTCTGTCACAAGAAGGCGGTCATCTGTCGGTGCAGGCCAAATTGGGTTTGGACTTCTGGACATTGAAAGGACTGCCTCTAGCTTTTGCTCTTAGCGAAATTAGAGTTTGGAATTTTGCGTTTGTGCTGGCGTTTATTCGGCAGGAAGACGTTCTTTATTTGCGGAAAGATTCTGACCCGAAGGTGGAATATTTTCTCGCTGCCACTAGCTGCTAACTCGTGACGTATATAGCGACGTCGGGAGTATTATGGAATCCGTGTTTTGTTTGCCTGGAAGTGGATAACAATTCGGTCCAACGTCAGAGATGTGCGTAAAAAGGACAAATAGCGCATCGACGCCATCGCACTTCGCTCGTGAAAACGGCCGGTGATGGCGGTAGCCGTATGCCGTCTTTCCTACCATACAGAAGCTTTGCTTGTAGTGAGAGCTGCTCTCTGTCATTAGGACGCGCTGATCAGTCGATACGGGTCAATTTAAATTCGTCTCCTTGTCTGTTTGAAGAGTCGAGCTGGTCGCGGTTGTCGCCTTGCTCTGTTCAGTTTAGCAACGAACGTTGCTCACCGGGCTTCCTTTGCATCCGACGCGAAATTCTCATAAGGGACTTATCGATGGGCCGAATAATACGAACTAGTGGTGGTGTGATCCGAACTTAACGACGCACCGAAGCCTCTTGCACTTAGAAATGGAAAGTCGAGCCTACTTATGAATACTGCCGTGCACAAAAAAAAAAGAAGAAAAGCGAATGGGAACGGCAACGTCATAGCTAAGAGGCAACCGCAACATAGATAAAAGCAAGGTAGGGACGAGCACAGCTTCGAAGGAATCACCGCGCCTTTGCCCAGCCCGCTTGTCTCGTTGCAAGCGATGCGCTGTCTGGGCTGCAGGATATAAGCGTTTGGTAACCGTGGGCAAGTGCCCAAACCCCGCGAGCTCCGCGCTCGGAGCTTGCGTAACAGGTGCGGCTTGCCAAGGGGAGACAGGCTTACGAAGGTGCAGTGGAGCGTTATCTCAAGTGTTGTCTTTCTTTACTTATCCCCCCCTCCCCCCCCCCCCCCCCCCAACCTTTCTTTTCTCTGAACGTGGCTAGCTGTTGCTCCGAACACTGGTAGGTGCAACAAAGGAGTAAGCCGGGCTAGTTGGTACATTCTTTGCATGGAAACAGCGCAGCAGACGGGACCAAGAAAGGAAGACACAGCGCCCGTGTTTGTGTCTTCCTTTTTTGGTCCCGTCTGCTGCGCTGTTTCCATGCAAAGACTGCTAGGTGGTTGAGCGGTGGATAAAGGGGGTTGTACGCAAATGCGGGAACGGGGGGAAAATGTCGAACACCAAAACAAAAAAAAAAGACCTTTCCAAGAATGCTGGCTGGGCGTGAGCTCTAGACACGCACTCATCGACTGATCAGCGAGGATGGTTGTTGGATAAAAAGCGGCACTTGTGCTCAGCCCGTGTGGCTGCCTTCTCTTGAAAAGTGCTTTCATTCGGGTTCGACCGGATTGGCAATTCGTCTATGCTTTCCGCAGAGCCGAAAGGGCACGTGTGGGCTTCGTAGTTCCGTTTACTGGAGGGTCTTTTGGCGATATCAGGAAACTTGACTGCACTCTTCTAACCAGTGCCTAACTGTATACTAACTATCCCGCGAACCAGTACTGTTAAGCCAAGTTTTGGTTACCCGGATGCGGCTGCTGTTGGTTGTTGGCTGCTACCTAGTCCATTCTCGACGATTTTCTTTCCTTCCTCAGAAGTAGTCTGAGTGTCCGTGAGGCTCATAAGCCGTTAGTTTTTTTTTTCCGGTTTGGCACACTTCCTTCCCAATTTCGATAAAAAGGAAACGAAATGGAAGCTCTCAGGGCAAACGTACGGCACATCGAAAGAGAAGGTTTCTTTTGATACGCGATTTCCGCATCTCCATAAAAACGCACCCGACCGCGGCGGCTGCGTTTTTATGGAGGAAAAACGCTAAGGCGTCCGTGTGCTGTGCGATGTCAGTGCACGTTAAAGATCCCCAGGTGGTCGAAATTATTCCGGAGGCCCTCCACTACGGCACCTCTTTCTTCCTTTCTTCTTTGACCCCCCTCCTTTATCCCTTCCCTTACGGCGCGGTTCAGGTGTCCAACGATATATGAGACAGATACTCTGCGCCATTTCCTTTCCCCCCCAAAAAAAACCAATTATATACATAGGTGATAAAACAAGTGCCCTTTGTTCACTTTATTATTATTATTAATATTATTATTATTATTATCATCATCATCCTTTGGCCGGAAACTTGCCCAGTACTTTACCCATCTTTCAACACATGCTTTTTATTTTATTACTTTTCGGGAGGCTGAGTATAGGCGTTCATGTAAGAACGGGCGGCGCCCGGGGGCCGTTTTTTTTTTTTTTCAGTTTGCATTACAATGCAGCGCTGTCAAACTGCGCTGCTGCGGTGGGGAACTGCTGTGCGTTCGTTGAAAACGCGTGGATCCACCCACCTACGCGGGCGCTCGTTGCGTCTAATGAAGCAGTGCTGCGCGCGAGCCTTTCCAGGATTGCACACGTGTTCTGGCCATGACACAGAGAGAAAGGGAGAGGAAGTGAGGGAGCGCGGCTGCTTTTGATAGCAGCCGGAAATGTCACCATGGAGAGCAGCCCGGCTCGCTGACGCCGGCCTGTGGGAAGGGAGAGAGCTGTGCGATGGTCCGGCGCAGCGTGTGTGACTTGTTTACAACGCGTCATTGGGACTGGGCTACCCGCAGGCTAGGATGAAAACTGCACTCTGTATAGGCTTGCGTGTCTGTCTCCCACTCGCGCTGTGTGTGTAGGGTACCTGCTCGCTTGACGGGTGCTCGCTGGGGAACCATTAGAGATCGCCGATGCGATGGCTCCTCCGAACTGCATTTGGTGGAGGGTTCGCGTTGGCGTCGGCCAACTAAGTGACAAGTTTGCCAGACACGCTATGATATAGGGGGGAGTTTAACGTCTCGAATTTGGACGTGGGCTACGACGGACGCCGTAGTGATAAAGGGGGGGGGGGGGGGGGGGGGCGTGTATGAATTATCACGCGAGTTTTTGCACGGGCATTTTCGTATTTCGCCTGCCGCGATACGGATTCTATGCCAGAATCTTGGGCTGAGCAGCGGAATACCACTTGCCGCGGTGGCTCAGTGGTTAGTGCGCCCGGCTACTGATCCGGAGTTCCCGGGTTCGAACCCGACCGCGGCGGCTGCGTTTCGATGAAGGCAAACCGCTAAGGCGCCCGTGTGCTGTGCGATGTCAGCGCACGTTAAAGATCCCCCAGGGTGGTCGAAATTATTCCGGAGCCCTTCACTACGGGCACATCTTTCTTCATTTGTTCTTTCACTCCCTCCTTTATCCCTTCCCTTACGGCGCGGTTCAGGTGTCTAACAATATTTGAAATATATACCGCGCCATTTCCTTTCCTGAGAAACCAATTATACACAGCGGAATGCCGTAGCGAGTGGTCGGGCGCGGCGAGTCTTTGTAGACAAAGTGCCCTTATAGACCGATTTACATACTAGTTCATTTCAGTAAAATGGGGAGGGAATGTGTGTGTGTGTGTTTTTCTGCAATAGACATTACTGTTTGATAGGTACACCACGGCTTTCTGGCATGCGGGCTCCATGCATGGACAGCTGCAGCGCTTGCCACGAGCGCATGGTTAAGCGCGCTGTTGGTTGTGGGCTAATTTCGCCACCGACGTAATAGACAGTGTGTTTACTCGGCGCATCACGGTTGCTCGGGTGAAACTGAGCAGGCGGCTTTTTCAGTTCTTGCTTCACTACGTATGCCCGGAACTTATCAGCGGGCGAGTGAGCGATATTTAGGGGCTCATTCTGCGGCTGTCCCATCGCGTGTCGCTGAACGTTGGCGCGCGCCATTTGCTTCGCTTCTCGTACACACACACACACGGAGAGAAAGTCGTGCCGTCGCCCAGCTGCTGCGGTTCCCGGCGTTATTCGCGGCGTAGTCTCTCTCCCCTTCCCCGCCTCCTCTCTCTGAGGGAAGGGGCTCCAGGCTGTACGAGGACGCTTTGTATACCCTTCCGCCTGCATGCCTTCCCTCGCCGACAGTGACACTTCTGAGGCACGCCCCTACCCACGCACGCATGTACAGCAGCTCTTCCCAATACCGCGAGCGTGTGCCTTTCATATAGCGGACCCCGCGGTCGCCGCCGACACCGCAATCAATAAGGCCGGAGCTTTGGGCCTTGACCGTGTAGACCACGGGTCGGGCGGCGGCCCTGGGGCGGTATTTGGGCCTGGCGCGGAAGGAGCGCTATTCGTTTGTGTCCTTGTTGGCCGGCGCAGCCATATTGCCACGGGACTGGGCCAGTAGCGTTCTGATTGGCAGATTTCAAACAGGCGTCTACTGCGCATGCGCAGCACAGTCCAACGCGCACGCGCGTTCTATCAAGCTGCGAACAGTGAAAGGCCTATACGTTAATTGCTGGGCCGTTCCCCTATATTCCGTCGCCGTTCGCCATGTATATATATATGGCCGTGTAGTGTTCGTGCCACGGTCGTCATACAACGCAGGAATGCTCCTTTTGCTAGTTATAGATCAGTCGTCTTGGGCTTTTTAATAGTAGTCGTTGAGCTTTTTGGTATTGCGTGCAACGCACACTATACATCGTCGACGCCGTTGTGTTCGAAGTTATGTGCCACCTTGTTCTCACCAAAAGAGGTAAAACACTATACATTGTCGACGCCGTTGTGTTCGAAGTTATGTGCCACCTTGTTCTCACCAAAAGAGGTAAAACAAGGTAAAAGAACCTTGTTTTATTTTTATGACAGACGTGTTAACGTGCTGCTGTCGCTATGCAAAGAAAACAAAAGAGCCACCGCGTCGGCATTTTATTCTGACTGACGTAGCTAGGTGGGCATGGCGCAACAAGAAGCGCTTAGTATGCTGACGTGTTGAATGAAACGCAGGAACGAGCGAACGAGATAGAGGCGTGTGCTGTGCGATGTCAGTGCACGTTAAAGATCCCCAGGTGGTCGAAGCTATTCCGGAGCCCTCCACTACGGCACCTATTCTTCCTTTCTTTCACTCCCTCCTTTATCCCTTCCCTTACGGCGCGGTTCGGGTGTCCGCCGATATATGAGACAGATACTGCGCCATTTCCTTTTTCCACAAACCAGTTAATGTTATTATTATTATTATTATTATTATTATTATTATTATTATTATTATTATTATTATTATTATTATTATTATTATTATAGCGGAGAAGTACTGGCGTACACGTATATGGTTAATTGGACGGCGGCTGCGCACGTGCAATGGCATGGGTGGGGCCATCCGCCTGGCCTCGTCCGGGCTATTATGTTTCCGCGCTGCTAAAAGTCTCTATTGTTACGGAGGCCCTTTAATAAAACTCCTTAAGCACGCGCTGTTTAGTTGACTTGCACAATTATATATACAGCTTCAGAATGCGCACGTTGCGCAAAGGTGCATTTGGTTGTTTCGACAGTCCGCTTTTGCAACGCTGCAGTCTTGCGTAATGAATTGCTTGCTTTACTTTCTTTCTGTTGGTATTTAGTTCCTAATGGTTCTTAGCAACTTGTATACCTCAGCTTTGCCGTTGTTCTTTACTGTGTCTTTTTCATTTGCTTATGGCTTCACGTTTACTTCGGAGGAGAACTTTGAGCGACTAACGCAATCCGCATGTGAATTGCTAAGAACTATGGGGTCTCTTATTTTGGAAGTCGGTCTGCACTATTTGATTACAAGCTGTTTCTGTGTTTCTTCATTGCGGCTGTACCGTTAATTAATGTGTCGAACGGGACACTCTGTAGGGCGCGCCGGATTCCCGCTAGCGCATTGCGAAATTGGCGTCAATCCAATCAGAGCAATCCAACTATAATCAGTTAGTCAGATAATTTGCAGTGCTGATGGCTGGCGTGTAGACCTGTCGCGGTGATTTTGGCCGTTTCGTTTGTGGGAATTGGGCCGTTTCGTTTGGGAGTCGCGTCGCCTAGTCGAGCCGTGTCGCCTTCTCTGTAAGGTCCTGCGGGAGCTTATGGGAGCCACTGAAACCCCCGCACACTCACTGAATAAAAACCAGTGTCGAGGCAGAGAATCGAGCCAGGGCCTTTGGCGTTTGAGGCGGAGACGCTACCACTCCGCCATGATGGTTCAGGGTTTCATCATGAATAAAGCCGCATCTAGTGAATGCACGGGTTTCATATACTAACTCTTCCGTTCCAGAAGTCGCCGAGCTTTCGCTACGTATATCCTGGCCTAGCAGAGCTAGGCCATCAGCAATTTTTTTTTTTACCGCACTAAGCCTACTTTCATTGCTGCCGCGTCCGCTATTCCAATGTCCTGTGTAGCGAACAAATTTTCCATTTCCGGAAACTAGGAGGATATTTTTTTGTGGACCGCGTTTCACATATGCGGCCTGAGCAGAGTGAGCCTAGTCCTAACCTGTGGCAGACGTTTTCAGTTGGGCGAGCAGCTACATTTGCCGTTGTGACGGAATGATGCAGGAGGCAGTTTTTGATGCCAGAAGAGCCCGTTTCGCAAGTCACTTCGTCTCAAAACTCACAAGATCTCTGTCCACGATGTCGTAAGGGGCTCCCAGAGCTTCTACCAGGGCCTGGCGATTCTTGTTCTTTTTTTTTTCGACTGATTCGTATGCATCGGTATGGAGCTGACGGGGGAAGACCGCTGGCGTTTCGAAACTCCTTCGGGTTCACGTTGCTCTTTGCGATGCCCTATCGTTAACCCTGCACACGAGTCCGTCAGTTACATAGCGTGATGATTCCTTGACAGCCGTGTGCTGTACAAATATTTAAATTGCTGGTGGCTTAGCTCTGGTTAACCCTGGTCGAAAGCTAAAAGCTGCATCTCCCTGGCTACGTTTGGGGTCGAGCGACTGGCGGTCTCCACGACAGGCGTCGCATCGATCACACCTAGCGTTCCGCTAAACGCATCGATTTGCACCGGTGTTTTATGCAGAATCCGTTTTCATGACCTGCGCATGCGATGTCGGCAGACGCTTTCCCGCTTGAGCGAAGGTCAAAGGTCGAAGTCAAGATAGTTGGTGTAACAGCCGCTGTTGTCGCTGCTGTAGCTGGCATCATGTGTCGAATCTGATTACCACCAGTTGTGCTCATGGTTTGACCTCTAGCTACATTCAAGGTCAAACTTGCGGCCCCGCTGACCTCTAGCTACATTCAAGGTCAGACTTACGGCCCCGCTGACGGCTCGAAAAGCTTCCGTAGTGAAGCTTTTCGTTTTAAACAACTGAAGACGAATCGAAGTTGGCCGGTATCGACAGGGTATACAGGGTTCTAATCACGAGACCGCTCTTACAGAGAGCTCAGCTTTTATGAAGTAGAAAGCACCAGCAAACAAAATAAGGGTGTTGCCATCACCGGTCGATTGCACAAGTTCGGTTGCGTCGACACAGTTTCCTTGGAGTGGACCCCGGACGCTTGGCTACATCGTTATTCACTTCCAAACGGTGATGACGGAATCACTCTCCATGTACGGGGGAGTTTCAATCGAATGTTGGGTCAGTGTTATAGGAATCCTGCAACGTGGAGTAGATTTGTAATAAAGGACTATATTGCTTATTGACATCCACCCAAGAGCAGCCATACATTGGACCATCACTGTTCCCACTTCGAGTTATTGATCAATTCGTTTTCGCCTTATAATGTCCTTGCCGTCCCGGTTAGCTAAGTTAGTGAGCGACTGCCCTGGTGTGGCGGTGGTCCAGGGTTTTTTTTAAAAGAACGGATTGCTGGGAAAGTTGGTAACTGTTCATCTTTGGTTACAGGCGCGAAAAAAAGAAACAAGGCAGAAATACGGAACGGAACGCTCTGTCCCGTCTTTCTGCCGTATGTTTCTTTTTTTTGCGCCTGTATAACCAACGAGGTCCAGGGTTCGATTCCCGCTGACCAGGATATTAATAATTGGTGTTTGGGGAAAGGAAATGGCGCAGTATCTGTCTCATATATCGTTGGGCACCTGAACCGCTCCGTAAGGGAATTGATAAGAGAGGGAGTGAAAGAAGAAATGAAGAATTAGGTACCGTAGTGGAGTGCTCCGGAATAATTTCGACCACCTGGGGATCTTTAACGTGCACTGACATCGCACAGCACACGGGCGCCTTAGCGTTTTTCCTCCATGAAAACGCAGCCGCCGCGGTCGGGTTCGAACCCGGGAACTCCGGATCAGTAGTCGAGCGCCTTAACCACTGAGCCACCGCGGCGGGTGCTGACCAGGACGAAATTTTTTTTGACTACGAAGTTGTTCGTGAAAGCTGTATAGCTTTTCTTTCTAGCGGCATGGGCGCGCTTGGGCGGATTTCAGTTTTATTATTTTACTGTAAAAATATTTTATTATTTCGGTAAATGAGAGAATTTAAGAGCAGTTTTTTTCTTCAGCAGCAAATGCGTCTTTTGTTGCTGGACAAAGCGCCACCAAGAGAGAGCCGCAGAACCACTTTTTGCTAAGAGCAGAATTGCACGGAGTTTATTCCGCTTCCCTTATCATGCGGATGGTGCTTTTTTTTTTCTCTACCTGTCCAGCGCTCTCCTTTATATAAAAGGAAGCGTGGCAGAGGACACTGCAGCTTACTCCTTTCTTAATCCCCTATTGGGGAATTCGTTTTTGGAGTGCTTACCTGCTTGTATGTGTATTCTCTTGTGACGTATACCTTGATGGCTGGGCGCCTAAAAGAATTTTTAAACAGTAAGAGCAAGCAATAGGTCTTGACTGAGGTGTGTTTCCGGAGTGGCGACGATACGACGATACGACTCGGAACTCTTGTGCGTGCGTTTAACGGTTAAATTCGCGACGACCTCTTTTGCAAAAAGTGCGGAAATGGCCGATTGCGAACTCTGGCCTTCATTGTTCAGCAGACGCGGAGTGAGTGTCACCTGGCGGGAAATGTTTGTGACGTAGTTCGGAACGCAGCGTTTCCTGTGAGAATCGCCTAGATTGAGGTCACGAAGCTGCAAACTCTGAAATCGATTCGCACACAAACGAAACCGCGCACTGGATCGAAGCTTGGCATAAGTGGGGAGGGCAGAGAGAACCTGCGGGGTGAAAATTGCTTAACACCGCCACAGACTGCATTTCCTCTATTCGTTTTAGCACGAACCCCCTCCCCCCTCCCTCCTCTCTCTCCCTACATACAACACTATTCCATCTACAAGCATGCAGAAGAGTGTGCGAGATACGGATCCGCGGTTAAACATTTATTTATGTGTGGTCAGGCTGAAAAGGTTATTGGAAAGCATTGACGCATAAGGTGACATGCATGTTCCCATCCGCTGGAACGAATAACCACATGACTGGCTGGCGAATCGACGCGGAATAAATTTTTTATATTTATAATTTTTTTTGGGAAAGGAAGTGGCGCAGTATTTGTCTCGTATATCGTTGGACACCTGAACCGCGCCGTAAGGGAAGGGATAAAGGAGGGGGTGAAAGATGAAAGGAAGAACGAGGTGCCGTAGTGGAGCATCTTTTGTAAAACAGCGCGAACAACGTCATACAAGAAAACGAAGGACACGGGACGAGCGCTGACTTTTTTTCAGTGCACGGGCGTCTTAGCGTTTTTCCTCCATAAAAACGCGGCCGCAGCGGTCGGGTTCGAACCCGGGAACTCCGGATCAGTAGTCGGGCGCCCTAACCACTGAGCCACCGCGGCGGGTGGAAATTTTTTCTTTCACGAATTTGCGTTCGGCAAGCTTTTAACCCATCGCTGTACATGCAAATAAATCGAGGGAGGACTTACTCATTAGTCCCGCCGCGGCTGTTTAGTAGCTGAGTCGTTCGGCCGCCGAGGCCTGTGACGCAGGATGGAATCCGGGCCGGCCGCGGCCGTCGCATCTGCGTGGAGGTTGAAATGCAAAATCGCCCGTGTTCTGTCCAATGCCAGTGCACGTTTAACAACCCCAGCTGGTCGATATTAATTCATAGCCCTGGACCACGGCGTCCCTTATATTACGCGTGTCGCTTTTGGGACTTAAACCACACTTACCACACCATACCATACTCAGCCATTAAAATGTACCTAAGCGTAGCGATACTGCTGCGTGCTAATGAGTGACTAACTAATCTGTTGATTGAAATGTACGTACTCCACCTTTTGGGGATTCTCCTAAACACATTGGACGTATGTGGATTTGATAGTTCCTCCAAAATAATGACGCGTTTTTGTGACGTCATTTCGTTTGCGGCTTTTTTTTTTTGCAAATCGTTAATCCGTTTGTTGTGCAGCCGAATTATTCATGGGACCTGGATCCAAAGATCCGTGAAGGGTCGCAGCTAGCTTTGGTTCGTTTCGCCTCAATTGCATGACTTCCCGACCTCCGGCATCAGAGCAGGTGGGAATGTGGACAAATTGTAGGGAAAAAAAGGAAAAATAGAATACGTGCTGTCAGGCCACTGAGGATGGAGCGTGAGAAGGGTGGCATAATGGGTGTAGGTGAATTCGATAAGCGAGGGAGGTTGAAGAAAAAAAGAAAACGCACGCACGCTGCGATGGCGCTAAACCGAGGGGAAACGGCGTAACAAAAACAGGACAAACGAGGCAGAGCGAAGCAAGAAAAAAAAAAGAATGCGGGATCGGTCGATGAGGAGGCGTGAAATAAAGATGAGGCGCACTAGGGAGGGAAAAAAAAAGCACGCCCAGGGGATGAAGGACAGACTTGGAAATGAAAAGGCTTCTGCTAGGGAGTTTGGGAAAGCAAAGGAAAGGAAAAAGTCCCGTTGGTCTGGGAGGAATGCGACTGATGGGCGAAAGAAAGCAGGGCGGTTGAAGAGAAAAGAAAAATAAAGCACGGGAAGGAATGTCCCTAGCCGGAGGGAAGAAAGAGGTAGCCCCGCAGGAAGGAACGGGGGAAAAGGATGGAACGAGGGCAGGGAGGGAGGGAAGCCGTGGGGGCGCTGTGTGTTCTCGACGGGAAGGCCGCAGCGGCGCCTGCCGCCGGCAGCCGATCAACACACACACACGCGCTCGCGCGCGGGAGAGAGCGCGTGTTTCGGAGCTCCGGGCTGACGCCGCCGCCGCTCTACAACGCGATCCTCCCGGGCACCGCGCCCGCCGCGTGCGTCTATCCCACTTTCTTCTGCCCTGCTGCATCCCTACGCCGGCGGAACCACGCCTGGGATACCTGCAGTCAAGGTGGGTCCCTGCGCTGGCTGGGGTGGGTTCGGGAGCCAACGGCACGATACCGTTGTTTGCACTGTGTCGGAGGGCTTGTGTTTGGTTGCGGTAGTTTTCGCATTGAATTTGTTGTGATATCTGGTAAAGTTCCGCGTCTCCCCGTTCATAGCCTAGGGGTATTGCTGGTTCCAGATCTGTACCAGCAGAAACCGCTGCTTTTTAGCAACTTTACTCAAAAAGCGCGCCCTCAGAATTCCGCGGTTGCAGTCTCGCGACAATTGGCACCGTTTGCAGTTGGCCTATAGCTGCGCGTTGTATATTTCGCGGCGTACGAGCGCGTGCTATATTTACTCTTGCTGTGCAAGAACTCAACTTGAAAAGCCTGGCGTAGTTAGCGCCGCGCCTGTATGCCTTGCTTGTCGCGGCCTGCTGGATCTGGATGGAGAAAGAGCACGTGCGTTTTTGGAGTGCCTGACGTCCGACGGTGGCGCTCGCGGCTGCGTGCCTGAATTGGGCCTAACGAGCGCTGTGTGGGCCTCACGAGAGTGAGAGCGTAAATCGAGCCGACGGGCAACGCGTTTCTGATGACGCTGACGATTTTTCGAGCGCGCGCGGTACCTCGAAATGGGTCTCGCCGCAGTTTTTGTTGGTGCGAGGCACGCTCTTAAATCCATCCCGTGCCCACACTTAAAAGCAGCGGGCCAGCTGTTGCGACTTTGGTAGATACAAGCTTGACTGCGTCCCTGCGCTGCTGCGGTGGCAGGTGGCTTTTCCTATCGACAGCAGCGTCGCGAGGCAGAGTCCAACGACCTGGGGAAGAAATGTCGAGGTGGATGTATCCGCTTCACGCACAGTTGTTTCACGACGTTGCCGCCTGTTCTCTTGTGCACTTCCACGCTATAATAAAAGCCACAAAGTAGAGAATTTGGCGGGATGGGCCCATGCTGGTCTGTTAACCACGCGCATTTGCGTATCCCCGAAGTGAGCGTGGGAGTTGATGCCGAGGTGCACATTCTCAAAGGGATCACGATGTTTCACCGGCCGGGTTTTAACGAGCTGTCTAGTTGTGTTAGCGCCGATCCCAAACGTCCGTGTAGTCTGGGGTACAAAAGTAGAGAATGACAGTGCGTCTGGAGTTTTCATCTCGTGTGCCGTGTGCAGAGTACTACGCGGAGCTTAGCCGCAAAGTTTGGTGTCAACATGTCAACGGCCAATGTTTCCGTTACTGTGAACATGCTGTGCGAAGAAAAAACGAACGCTATTGTGCGACTTCGACACGGCCAGCGTCCAACATTTTCTTGTCTCTCGTTTTAGGACAGGTGTTGCGGGGAAAATAGGAAGACATATTCGTTGGATAAGAAACTGTTGACTTCGTCTTTGGTTTCGTCTTCGCCCGTCGGTTTGGTTCGAGGCCTATCACTCAGTGTTTCACGAAACTGGTACTGTACCTGCGCAAAAGTGACCGAATGTCTCTTGAATTTCAGCGGCGCGGAAAAAAAAAGTGACATTGGCTGGATAGATTTGCTGCCATAATGCGGAGGTAATGATTTTTGTTTTATGCGGTTCCTTAATAATTTCGTCATTGAATGGATAAACTATCGTCGAGGGCGTTCCGCATACAGCCGCTGGATTGATGGGTAGAGAAAAATAAATTGAGTGCAATGCATGGGCACAGGATGATCTACGCGTATAATCGGGAAAGAGCGCTTACATTATGCACGCGTGTAGCCACTTGCGACACCGCAGATCTATGCATGAGTAGGTTGTGCCCACCAAAAGCACCTTATATAGGCCTAAACCGTGCCCGGTATGTAGTACACGCTTAAAGGGCTATAGACACTTAATTTTAGTCGCGTGTTTTCTTTCTTCAAATGATGCATTAGAGATTAGAGTACGTGGATCAGTGCGTGGTATTCGCCCACGACCGCTAAATAATTTATAGGCAATTGATTTTCTTCTCTCATGCTGTGCCGGTTTTCGTTTCACAAACCGAACGATAGCTGTGACGTGTGGTTGGTGTTTAGGCACGAACAAAAGTGCATTATAAACGCTGATACGTAATTTTAATTCGCTACAATACTTAAGCCAGCCTGCTTCAAAATCTAGAATGACAAGCGATGGATCATGAGCTATCTGTCAGTTTTTTTTTTATTCCTGACGTGACCAAAAGACCAACTACACGTCGCAGCCATCGCTCTGGTGGCGAAACAGAAGCAGCATCAAGAATTTCAGTTATAAATTATTAAACCATCGAAGACGAATTCCCTGAGATAATCCGTGTATACTAACGCCTAATGCGTCATTTGGAAGAAGAAAACAGCATGCACACTTTCGGTGTCTATACGTCTACTCTTTAAATACAAGGTCTCTCGACCTCACGATTTACGTACCTGTAAGCCGTGCAGTGCAGAACCTTCATCATGCCAAATCACCGGAAAGCCTTTAAAGGTGAGGTCGATGGTTCTGCTTACTGTGCAGGTTCAGGGAGCAATTACTCAATAGCATTCGCCCAAGCGTAGCCAAACGGCTACGAAGGAGCAAGACGATTTTTTATCTACTGCGAATTTTCTGTGGAAGCTGTATAGCTTTCATTTGTAGCCTTATGGCTGCGCTTGGGTGGATGCCGATGAGTAATTACTTTGCAAGTCTACTTGACCTTGGGGGATTCCTCTAAACATTTACCAACACTGTGCAGGTATCCGGGGCTTCAAGTGTACCACGATGTATAGTTTAATACATGGCTGGAAACCAAACCCCGTCGCTTGAAGACTTTCGGCCATTCCTCGCGGCGTAGTCACAAGTTCACTTCGTCCTCATGTTCCGCGTCCTGCTGGGACGTTTCCTGGATCCGCCCGCCTGAAAGCGCCCTTGCGCATCACTCTTGACAGTAGCGTTGGATGCGGGACGACAGGCGCGTATACAAAACCCGAAGAAAAGTGTTTAGTGAACGCGCATCGAGTAGGTGTATACGCACGCACATTCAAATGCCCAGACAGTCCAAATAAACGAAGGTTTAACTATTAAAAACGCCAGCGTTTCGTTCTGTTGTGCAGTATTGAGTGAAGTCAAGGATACTTTTAAGCTGTAGTTGGTCCATTACTCTTAAAAAAAAAGCGAGAGCGACGATGACAAGTCCCGGATTATTAGACACTAGTTGTAATTGTCAAGCCACTGTGGAATATTGTAAGGTACTGTTAAATATATATTAAAGGCAATGGTCGATTCTTGCGATGCTTTGCAAAATTTTTCCTTTAAAGTTTCTCCGTCGCTGCCATTGAGTTGGCGAGACTGCCATAGAAAGCCAATAGGGAACGTTGTTGACGATAGAAAAAAAAATCGTTAATACCAAATAAATGCGAGCCTGCTGAGGGGAGGTAATGCGCAATCTTACGATATACGTAAAATTTGCGTTCATGAGCGGTTTGCCGCACAACAATTCCCTAGTCCAGAACTTCTGATTATGGGACGGGAGAAAAAAAAGAAAGACACGAACGAAACCGACCAGCCCAACAATATTCTTTTGCTGAAGTCTGGTTCGTGTACAGTGCGCCGTTTTAATTGATGTTCCTCTAGACTGCCCGTCTTGCTTTGGCTTTTTTTTTTTTTGCCGATCTTGATATCGTTGAGGTCTTTCATTCGCGGAAGCCGTCGCCGCACTCCCCGCCGGACGACATTCAGAGACCGATGGCCGTTTTATGGAGCGCGCCATTTGCGGTCTTATCTTTTCCGCGACACAACGTTCGCGGCGGTGGTGTGAACGCGGCCACCGTTTCTACATCCTCCGCTCTCACACGTCCGCGAGAATTGCGAAACGCTGTTGCTCGGGGGCTGGGCGTACGTTCCCTCCCCGAGGCCATATACCGTGGGATATTCCGCGCAGTCGGCAATAGACGGGAAGAAATCCCCCGCAATGTGTCGAGAGTCGGCAGCAGCGCGGGTTCCACGTCCAGCCGGCGCCAAGATGGACGCGGTGGAGAATGCCGGGACGCCTGCATAATTAAACGGGCGCCGCGTATAGAGTTATCTCGCATTCTGGCCTCGGCGTATCCCGTTTGGGCCATTACGCTGCACGCTAAGGAGATTTCGCGCCTCGCTCCGAATATGTCTGCGGCCAGGACGGAAAGCCCCGGCCGACTGGTCCAATCGCGTAACCGCGTTGGTCCCGTTATAAAAATGGTCTAGCAACTGTTTATAGACTTCTTATAGATATTTCCTTTTGTCTATTCATAGTCTATAGGAATAAAAATCTACTGAGAGTGTATGACCAGACATCCATAGATTGCCTATAGGATTTGTACCGCCTATAGACTAGTCTATACGATTTTCAATATAAAGTATATAGACTTAATAGACAGTCTATGGGCATTCTATAGGACATGTTCTGTCTATAGACTAGTCTAGTATTTGTCTATAGAAAGTCATGCACTTTATAAACAAGTCTGTGGGCAGTCATAGACTGTTTATAGGACTTGTACTGGCTATAGGCTAGTCTATAGGATTTGTGTATAGAAAGTCATACTTTTTATAGACAAAATTTTGTGCGCAGTCTATAGATTGTCTAAAGACATTTTTGTAAGGGTCGACCGGTAATTGCACGAAAGATCGCTCGACGTTTTTGACCGCGCGAACTGCCGACGTGGGCGGGTTTTTGTCTAATTGTATTGGCAGACTGATGCAGGCTGCCCTGGCGGGGGTAGCTGGCTTTAAATTTGTCACGAGGCCTTACGAAGAGGCTTATAGGGGGACACTCGAGGACAACTCCATCCAATTAGTGTGCGCAGTAAAAACTGATTCCCTGGTTCCTTCTGGCTGTGTGGTCGTTTGTGCGACGACAAAAGGACACATTAATCGCCGAGAAAATGGGATTTCAAAACCTCCCCGCGCCGGTCGATTCGAACTCGTGACATCCTTATTAACGAATAGGACGGGTTACCGGCGAATTAAGTGCGTGGCTGTGTAGCGTAGCCACCGGTAGTCGCTCCAAAAGATTAGTGTCGGCGCACGCATATTACTTAGGAAATCGGCCGATTGTGGAGACACCTGTGTTTCGTTTCATAGTCTTTTCTAGCTTATAGAAAGCTCCGTTTTCGGCGAAAGTGGTTTCAAGCTTGGCGATTAGAGCGCGGTATCCTATATCGACACGGGACAACTTCTGTCTCTTCAGTGACGCGGGGGTGGGAAGGTGGGGGTAAATTGATGTGGAGCTGTGTCGATAAATTGCCGCGTTTTTGTTTTTTTGTGACAAGAGAGACTACTTTCAGTGAAAGCGGAGCTTTTATAATCCGTAGCAAATGCAAGAAAGGATGAAAAAAGAAATATAGATTGCTGCCGCACGTTTAGTTTTAAGAAACGAACTGCGATGACGCAAATGCTTTTTTTATATTTTGGTTGCGGATCTCTGAGGTTAGGCCACAGTGTGCCGTTCACTTGAACCGGTGATTACGGAATCTTTTTCATCATTGACGTCACAGATTTATCGGGCGGCGGAGAAGAAAACGCGTTCCAATTTTAAATCCAATTTTCTCTGCTGTAAACGCCTCTTCAGCTGCTGAACAGATGTGGGCAAAGCCACAAAAAGCCAGACAAACGATTTTTGCCGAGAACAAAATTTAGAGGCATTTGTCGTCCTCAGTAACGCTTCCAGCCGTATTTTTTTAAAGCCTCCATTAAACCGCCCCTGCAAAGTTCGGAGTTCATTACTGTATATTTTTTATTTATTTGATCACTCGCTATACGTTTGGGGTCCTATGGCGCGTCAATCAAAGTAAAATATCGCCCTTAGTCAGTTTATTTAAAACGGAGCAGCGGCAAACAATATTCACGATGTTGTGTTGAAAAGAAAAGAAAAGCAAAAAGAAAGTTTTAAACTCCCAGCGCATTAACGCATGGTGGTTCGATGATGAATTGCATTGCCAACGCTTTACGGTATCTGCCTCCCGTTAGTTCCAGCACACTTGCGGCACCTGTTAACTCAAGAGGAGAGCTAGCCAAGTTGGCGCACGCTGAATGTCGCAGACATCGTAAAATAGGGAAATAGTGAATATAAAATAGGGAAGCGCTTCACAAGGCAAAGCGCTGGACGCTGTCTCGACTGAAGTTAAGACTGAAGGGTCAAGGGATGCTCTCATATTGTTCTCTTACTGATGCTGTTATCTCACAGCCTAGGGGAGAGCGCGAATGCTCTACGGAGACAATGAGTCATGGAAGAAGAGCTTTTCAAGGCTCTTCGACGTATTCTAATAAAAGCTTGATAGTTGCACAACCACGAGTCAGCCACTTAATGTAACATTTGTAGTAGAGGCCAGGGAATAGTATTCAAAGCATTTCTTGTGTGGGTCCGGCACTCTGCAGGTGACAGGGAATTCGGCGCTATAATGGCGTTTATTATTGTTTCATCGATTCCCTCCCGCTGTAGGAATACCTGAGCTTTTCTGAGTGCAGCTTTCAAGGCTTTCGCGGCACAGAAAAGTTTACCGAAATGCGTTGCACAAACATGGCTTTCACAGCGAAATCGAATTGCACTTCTGTAGCTGAAAAAACTTGTTATTCAGGCAGGACTACGGAGCTTCGGCTCACCATTTCAGCCTGTGTTGTTCTAGAGCGAAAGCTCTGCTACTTGAGGTACAACACAGAGTTTTGCCTGGCTTTGCGCGTCTGACCTTGATGCCCGACCAAGGTCAAACCAAGCACACACCCCTCAAGATTTACTCTGTATAACTACGTGACTTGCTGCGCATAGTTATGATACGCCTGTATGGTGCGGTCGTAGCTAATGACCAGTGGTCTAGTGACGTTTGACTTTGACCTTTCATCTTGACTTTTAGAGCCGAGTTTCGCATCGCCTGATGCGACTTCATGCGATGACGTAACGATGACGTCACACCTTTCTTCGCTATAAATAGCGCCGGCTTTGCTTTCGCTCTTCTACTAGGTTCAGCCGGGTTGAACCTCAGGCAAATTTTTTCTTCTTAGTTTACTTGATCGCGTTGCTAATCTTACTTTATCTGTCTCCCTTCGCCCACGTCTTTTCAAGACATCGCTTGCGCTGTCACAGCTGTTTGATCGTTATCAGTCCAGTTTCGAAACACACTCTCGAAACCCGGCTATTCCCGGTGGCCACTTTGCTGAGGCCGACAGGCGGCGACAGCGTTAATGAGCTGGAATTCAGCGAGTCTTGTTTCTCCGTGTCTTCGTGTTTTATGCAGCGATGACAGCTTTGTCCAATCAGAGCGTCAGATTTTGATCCATGCGTTGCATAGTGAGTTTCGCAACTGTGTGCTTATAACAAAAGAGTTCTGAATTGCTTCAACTGCATTGCTGTCCAAGCGTGCGGAGGCTCAACTTCCTGCCGGCGGGTAGCTCACGTTTGGTTGATCTCATTGACCTGATTGGAGATCTCTCTACTTGGCTGACACAGGCACAACGTATGTGCATCTACAAGCACTGTGAAAGGGAATATTTGATTCACGCGCTGTCAGCAATTATTCCATGGGCCGCCGCGGTGGCTGAGTGGTTACGGCGCTCGGCTGCTTGCCCGAAACACGCGGGCTTGATCCCGGCCGCGGCGGTCGAATTTCGATGGAGGCGAAATTCTAGAGTCCCGTGTACTGTGCGATGTCAGTGCACGTTAAAGAACCCCAGGTGGTCGAAATTCCCGGAGCCCTTCACTACGGCGTCTCTCATAGCCTGAGTCGCTTTGGGACGTTAAACCCCCATAAAGCAAAAAGCAAAGCAATTATTCCATGGGTACAAGTTGTCAGGATAGTTTTGTTTTAGCGCGTTAACATTGCATGAGCGACATTCTCTCAAAACGGCAGTGTGTGGGAGCACCCGCTCCCCCCCACCCCCCTTCCCTTGTTAGGGGGGTGTTCATAACTACTACTACCACCCTGCAGAAGTGCTGGGCGCAGGCGCAATAGGACGCGATGCGCCGATGTTTCATTGCGTTGGTTCTGTGGTTGTTGGCATTTCTTTGCGCACATCCTTTAACCCAAAGAAACAGCGCAAAGGACGGGACAAGAAAGATAACAGCACGAGCGCTGACAGCGCTACAGCGCTCTCGTCCTGTTGTCTCTTTCTTGCCCCGTCCTTAGCGCTCTTTCTTAAGATCAATCCACACCAAGTAGCCGAAATGTCTCCTCTAGTGCATTTTTTAACCTTCGCTAATTACAAGGGGCTGTGGCAGCGAACATGCGGCGAATGCCACTACTTTGCTCGTGCAACATAAGCTCCGCGCTGTATCCTGCACCATGGCCTCAGAAAAAGACTTAGCAACTTCCTCACCGACAGCTTTGTGTCCACCGGTATTGTGTGGCGGCTTGTTCGAAGCCGCTGCAGCTGCTCTATATATAATTCATCGGCGCCACAGTCAATCTTCTATGCAACCAATCCCTGGCGGGCTCGTGCGTATAGTGTGTGCGGGCCGTTGTGCATACCGTTGCTTAGGGCTTCGGCGAGTTATTCGCTCAGCGGTGGCCTCCCCGCCACTCGCCGGGATTTTCGCTAAGCTTCGGTCTTTCCACTTGTGCATTGTCGGTAGCTTAGCTGGCGCCGGTTGTGCATGTTGCGAGAGGATTATCAGGAACGCACGCGGGTGACAGAGGGAAGGAATAAGCGTGCAGGTATTCGAGCTCTGTATTCAAACTTGGTCGCCGTTTGCACTATGCACGTACCGGATTTATTCGGCGATACAGGTGGACCCGAATAAGGGAAGTCTGGACGTATAATAACTGTCCGCATCTCTCCATAACACGTGTGGACGTGGAATCGAAGGTGAATGGAGCCGTGGTTCGGAGGTCAATATGCAGCTAAGCCCGACCATGCGGGAGTCTGTAAGCACGCAATGTTCATGCATATATGGGCGGTTTAGTGCCACATTTGTCCGCTAACGGACGCAACGCCTCCGAACTTCGAATCTTCTCTAAACGCGAGCCCATACAAGTCACGAACCCTGTGCCATTTTAGTTTGGACACGGCCGCTTGCTATCGGGTCGGAGATAAGTTTACGACACTCGTCAACGCTCAAAGACGGGGCTGGTCGCTGTACCTTGAATGCCTTTTTTCTTTAATCGCATTTAAAACAGGGCGAAGTTGTTCAGCGTTCGTGCTGCGCATGTCTGTTTCTTACTTTGTCCTGTGTCCTGCTTTAAATGCGCTGAAAACAAAAAATGATTTCGGGCCTCGACACTCCTTAAACTTCAAACCGTTTTCAATAGAAAGCGTCTACCCAAAATGACGTAAATAGGGATCTCTAACTTCTTGTCTAGTTTTGCCAGTGAGGAGCTATAGTTCTCTAACCAGCAGCCCTTTTCTCTCTTCCTGGGTCGGCCCCGTATTATATTAGTGGGAATGGGGGGAAATATGGTGCTAGGGGAACCGCGTACACAGTGAGAAGTATTTACTCAACGAATGCGGGTTCGTTATTCCGGGTGCGTTGCTAGCGTTTAGTGTCATGGTGGTGGTGGTGGTGGTAAAACTTTATATCCCACAGTAGGGGTCCTAAAGGACACTCGGCTAGGCGCCAGGCGTAGAGGGCAGCTCCCACGTCGGCACCGAGAGCCCGAAGCTCTCCGCCGCCACGCGAGACTCCTGGACAGCCCAAAGTTGGTTCATGTAGTCAAGCACTTTTTAGCACTTTGTCCCAGTGGTCCGTGTGCTTGGCGTAGGCGTCACTCGATGCACAACCAAACAGCATATTTTTCAAGTCTACACGTTCACTGCACTGTTCACACACATGTTGTCCGTCGTAGTCTGGGTCGATGTGCTTCATACGCCAGAGGTTGGGGTATGAGTTCGTTTGGAGCAAGCGTAACGTGACCGACTGGCTGCGGGTTAATTTCTTATCCGGGAGAGGAAACTGTCGTTTGCCTAAATAAAAGTGCTTAGTGAGCTGGTTGTACGTGCATAACTGATCCCGGTACTCGATATGTGGTGTAGCGGAGGAAACCGGAGGGACGCGGTCGATGAGTCCTCGCGCCGCCTCGTGTGCGATCTCGTTGAGATTCCGCAGACCGCCCCCTAAGCTACCCTTCTGTGCGGAGAACCATACGATGGAGTTATCGGTGATGTTACTTCCGCCTAAGATTCGTAGCGTCGTCCTGTCTATTCCGCCCTTGGCGAAAGCTCGTGTGGCTGCTCTAGAGTCGCTGTAGACAGTTGTGAAGCTCGAGTCTTTGAGAGCTAGTGCTATCGCTGCTTGTTCAGCTACCTCTGCTTTCTTGGTGTAAAACGTGAGTGAGTTGCGCGTTCGCCCGTGTTCGTCGATTACTGCTACCTAGTAGGCATGCTGTCCCGGTATGTAGGCTGCATCCACGAAAGCTGTCTCGTCGGGAAACCATACTGGTGTCATACATCAGTCCAAAATGATCCAGACAATGTCCCACTCGCTGGAGCTAACCTTATCTGAGCCTAATCTATACTCCGGGTCATTACGAGAAATTTTGAGAGCTACGCGTGTTATCCTTGAGAATGATTATTTGCAGAAACGCGTCCCGCATGCCGACCGGATAATGACAGTTGTTTTCTCCGACTTCGATCAGTGATATTCCATTCTCTTTCCTTACGGCGGTGCACTTTGAATTCGCGCGTACACCGTGGGAGGATGCTTTGAAAAGGCCGGGGCGTACCGAAATTTCATTGGGGGGCGTTCGGTCCTTTGATCTCCACCGCCGTGGGGCTTCCTTTACAACACCCGAGCGACAAAGGAAGTCGGGACTCAAAGCGTGAACGCGAGCGCTGAGGGAAGGATTGTATAGGTCGCGCCGCGTTGAACCCTGGCACGGAACATAAACCAACGGTCCCCGTTTTTGAAGCGCGGTTTCTCTCTCTCTTTCTTTCTTCTGTCTTCTTTGTTTCCCTTCCCTTAGCTGTGTTCTGTTGGTATAGGCACTGAGCCTGGGACTCTGGCAAATTAAATTTAGAAGGGCTTCAAGTGCACATTCGCCGGCCCTCTTTTCTCTCCTTATGTGTGCGCCGTCTACAACGGCGTTCGGATTTTTGTCAATAGAATTAGAGCGGCCCCTTTCTGTGGAACTGAGCAAACGTTGAAGCTCGCTGTCTTTGCGCCGACGAAGTGTTTCCCTGGACGTCGCCGTACTGGAGGCGCTTGCTCCGAGTAATTATGACGCTGTGCATGCTCTTCACAGTGTGATGAACGTTTGCTTTCGTCTTGCGTCGGCTTTCAGCCAGCACTTTGAGGTGCGATGAACGTTTGCTTTCGTCTTGCGTCCGCTTTCAGCCAGCTCTTTGAGCCCGCGATGCTGCGTTGCGTCGATGCTGTTGACGCTGGTTTCGCTTCGGCGTGCAGTCTCGTGTGTACATAGGAGACAGAATCCGACGCATGTGCCGCCAACAAACGGAAGACACCGCGTGAATGGCTAATCCGTCTTTGGTACTATGGTAAAATGGTTCTTCGGCAAACGGACTGACGTTACGGTCGCTAATGCATGATACAGCCCCCGTCAAAAGTATACAGCCCAATGGGTTTGCTTGCGTGGCCTGCAGCTTGCCTCGCTATGCATCCTCAGCTACCCTAATCTCTCGAAAAAGTAATGGCTTCGCATCCTCGATCCTCCCAAGCTTTGGACTGATAGATGCACTAGGGAGCCTCGCTAAACAGCTTAACAGCAAACCCCTGGGGCTGTATAGTTTTGGAGGGGGCTGTACTTATCCGCCTTTGCCAAAAGTAACGGAGCAACGGCTCGGCGGCTCGTATCGTCGGCGCTGACGTACCGCTAGTCCCTGGCAGCGAGTGTAACCTGGCTGACTTAAGCCAGCGCCCTCACTCCGTATGACAGCATTTCAAAGGCCCCTAACTGCTCGCCGCACATACTACATGCTTACTTCTCATCATCCAAGGAAGTGGGGCCAGAGTGCGGGCTTACGTCAGCCAGTTTACACTCGCAGCCGGGGAGCAGTGCATGGTCAGCGTCCGAGAGTGCAGCGCCGCTGCTCGGTTGGGAGCCCGCTGCCGCTGCCGTCGCGGCTGCTCGGTTACTTTTGGTGAAGACGGTACGTTGTGTGTAATATAATATGAAACAATTTTTGCATAAAATTGCGAATTTTGTGGTTATTTCTTCTTTTAATTTGAGAATCACTGCGAGGTACTCTGTGGCAAAAGGAAGGCTAGTTAGAAAGCAGAAACTGCTGCACTTGTCACACATGATTATGGAGTCAATGAATAGGCGAATGTCCGCACTTTGTTGAATCTCGCATTGCTCACGACTGTTCATGCGCTTTCCTTCCGGAGATGGTGGCAGACAGGCGCGCCCTGCAGTTTTTCGCGACATCCCCCATCCGCAAAACAGGGAGCGCCGGAGTCTGCGTTAAACGCATTGCGCTTACGCAAACCGCGAAGCCCCCTGGTGCGCACAGTGCGTGTGCTCTCCAGATCACGGCCAGCGTTTTGCAACGCGGGCGGGATCCTTGCGCATGCTAGACTGAGGCTTGTGATGATAAGAGCTTTGCTTGCTTCTTTCCAGTTGACGTGTTATCTAGAAATGCCTTCGTTTTCGGTTAAAACCCGGTTTGATCCGATGCTTGCACCCACGAACAGATTGTCTACGTCGGTGGGCAAAGCCGAACTGACTGCCCGAAAATCGTGGGATGTCATGCAGGCTTATTCCAGAGGCAGGCCTTTTTCTGTTAACTGGTGATATTAAAGCTCTTTCGACGCTTCTTATTCATGGAGTGCCCTGATTTTAGGATATGTTAAAAAAAGCCTTTAGAGGATAAATAAAATTGAAGGACGCTTAAGCTTTGCCTTTAAGAGTGGAACGCCTGTTTGGCGCGACGCCTTGCCTATTGGGCAAGTCACATACTCATTTCTCATGCACGCATGAGTACACAAAGACACTTCACGAAGTCAAAGACCACAACGCATTCACTAGGTCTACTTTTCATTCAGTGTTCTGGGCGTGCCTGCCTCAAAGTCTGTACGACCTGGGTTAGATTCCCCCTATTTTCAGAGGATTTTCTATGCGCAGATTGTCGTATTACAACGCCAACAACGCCGACACCGGCTTTTCTGCGACACAAGCTCCTTAACGCTATCGCGTTGAAACATGATTTCTGACTGGACGTCTGATTGGCAGCTTTGTATCAAGCGCCACAAAAACGATCGACGTTCTGCTGCAAGGCACTTGTGCGTTTAAAATCATCGTTGTGGCGTAGATTGCTTTTGGAATGCACGAGCATGTGGAAGAATAGCGCAAGAGATGATAATTTTCGCTACGAAAAAACTGGAACCAGTTGCAAAAGAAAAAAAGAACTAACATCTGATTTAAGTAGCCTGTAGAGCAACCTCCGCTTCTATATTGTTTTTAAAGCAATGAGGAAAAAATTGAACATGTGATGTGTTGCACGTAAACAAGCGCTCATAACAGATTATATTTTGACGTAAAAGATGACGCAAAAAAGTGGAAATATCTAAGTTTTTGCTGAATGACTCGATTTGAACTCGCATTGGATGTCGAAAAACGCCACCCAATTTTCGCCCCTCGATTTCCAGAAAAAAGATGAATCCTGATAATACATAAAGTTAATACATAACACCTGTGTGCATCCTGTGATCACGTGACCGTAATCGCTGGCTGCTTGTGATTGCGCGGTTATCTCTGGCCTTACGGTTTACGGCGTTCAACGTCCCAAAGCGACTCATGCTTTCATGGACGCCTTTGTGGAGGGCTCCGAGTAATTTCGACCACCTGGGGTTCTTTAACATGCACTGACATCGACACTATACTGGCCTTCGAATTTCTCCTCCATCGAAATACGACCGCGGCGGCCGGTATCGAACCCGCGTCCTACTAGCGTAATGATTAGTCGTATGCAACGCTTGCAAGATGTAGTAAGGATATGTGCCCGTTTATATACGCAGTGCACTTTCTTGTGCGAAACAAGTGGAGGGTGCTGTTTTTTTTTCCACACAGAATATATTGCTAGGGAGAAGGTCAATGCCCTCTGCCCTCATTATTCTCTTCAGGCCTGTGCTGCTGTCGATACCAGCGCAGGTGTTACGAACCTTCGGCATTATTCATACTTAATAATAATAATAATTGGTTTTTTGGTCGGGAAAGGAAATGGCGCAGTATCTGTTTCATATATCGTTGGACACCTGAACCGAGCCGTAAGGGAAGGGTAAAGGATGGAGTGAAAGAAGAAAGGAAGAGAGAGGTGCCGTAGTGGAGGGCTCCGGAATAATTTCGACCACATGGGGATCTTTAATGTGCACTGACATCGCACAGCACACGGACGCCTTAGCCTTTTTCCTCCATAAAAACGCAGCCGCCGCCGTCGGGTTCGAGCCCGGGAACTCCGGATCAGTAGTCGAGCGCCCTAACCACTGAGCCACCGCGGCGGGGGCACCGTTTATATACGCAGTGCACTTTCTTGTGCGAAACAAGTGGAAGGTGTTGTTTTTTCGCCACATAGAATATATTGCAAGGGGGAAGGTCAATGCCCTCTGCCCTCATTATTCTCTTCACGCCTTTGCTGCTATCGATACCATCGCAATCGCAGGTGCTACGAACCTTCGGCATCATTCATACTTGTAAGTTGGAGATCGATATGCGCGGCTTTAAGTTTCTGAATAGTTTCCAAAGATCCCTTCACTAGTTGTTCCCAAACGCCATCCATCACGAAGTCGTCGCTTACACGACTGTCGCGAGCCTATAACAGTATCGGTCCGAAAACGAGGTTCGTCTCTTCGTAACAGGGGTTCGTGGGAGCCGAATGATGACTCGATTGACCCAGTTGGGACGATCGTTAAACACTTCGTTCGTGCCGTGCTCTGAGCCACGGTGGACGGTGACGTCAAACTGCCCTCCCCCCCCCCCCCCCCCCCCCCCGCTTCTTCTCTCTGTTTCTCTCCTTTATTTTGACGCTGCGCGGTGCGTGTTGTTGGCGATTGTTGTTCGGTTTGCGACGTACTGCACCGGACTAGTCGCGAGCCGTGATGGCGAAGTGTCTGCTGGCGCAAACTCCAGTGGCGCATTGCTGTGTTTTCGACCAGGTTTTCTCAACAGCAGCAGCTAAGCGACGACGCGCGCCATGGAAGGCCGTCATCTTTTACGGCCTCGCTCCAGCGCACGCTTGGCTTATATCTTGCGTGAGTTTTTGCTTGCGTCACGCGCTATGGAATTTACTACGCGACGTGCAAACTGCGGAGTGACCCCGGAAAACGATTAGTACGTCCCCGTTTTGCAGATATTTATTATTGACCGTTGCTTGGTCTTCTGCTTAGTGAGCTGGGCGAAAGACAAGAGTGGGGCCCTCGGTTGAAACAAAAGGTTGAGGAGTACCGACGAGCGAAAGGCCGCATCCCTTATAAAAGTGGTCTATAGACTTTCTATACATTTTTATAGACTCTGTTACCTCCCTTTAGATATTTTATTTTTATGTTCCTAGTCTATAGACTTTCTGTAGAGAAAAGTCTACTAAAAGTGTGTGGCCATAAATGTATAGATTGTTTATAGACTGTCTATGCGATTGGTATTGTCAATAGAGTAGTCTGTCGGATTTGTCTATGGAAAGTATACACAGCGCTGAATTACGTTGGGCGGAGGAAAGCGACATGACAGAGCCTTCTGTTCTTGCTTTTGCCTTTTTAGGCTTGTAGGCCACGTTTTATATATTTATGTGGGTTATAGTGGGCTCGGCCAACGAGGGAGACAGCTGGTGTAGAAGAGCTGTAACATTGTTTTTGTCTGGGAAAGACAGGCTCTATATATATATGCCTGGAAAGGAATACACCGGCCATGTCGGAGGGATAGAAATGGTTATACTAATGCATAAAAAGGGGGGGGGGGGGGGGCGCCACCACCAGGAACGGCAGGAGCCTTGCGCCCGTTATATAAGCGTCCTTTCTGGCGTGGTGTATTTGTCTTTGTCTTAGGGGCCGTACGCATTGTGGTTACTGTCTATAACAAAACTTCTGCTACTTGGTTCATAACCGTGCAGACAGAAAAGCGCCACGCAGACGATCGCAAACAGAAAAACGCAGGCGTTCAAGCTCTTTTCAATGGCTTTACGCCTGTGACCCGTCTGGGTAGCCCTTTCCTTTCGCGCTTACTCAACGCGGGGTCCTGTTTGGCTGCTACCTACTTAGTTTTCGCCGCCGAAGCACCGTTAGCCCCACCAGTAGAGCAGGCACGTCTATTATAGTCTATGCTCCTGTAGCCAACGATGGGTGTTTCGCCAGCAGAAGCCAGGCAGCTCGCCAAAAGTGCGAGTCGTTTTTTTTTTTCCCTGTTCATTCTTTTCTCGACAACATTTTTCCTCAGCAGTTAGCCTCGTTCCGTTATGTGTAGTTTTAGACTATAGAAGTATAACAAGAGTGCAGTGAATCTGCACATGAATGGAACACTGCGAGATGACATTTAGATTTCTGCTGGATGTGAATGACACCGGTTCAAGATGTCGAGTATTTACGTATTTAGTGCAGGCATCCTGTTGCGATTGCCCCCCTCCCCCCTCCCTCCTTTTTTCGTCGCCATGTCATCTTCTTCATCTCTTTTCTTTTTTCGTGGCTAACAGCCGAAGCGCCTCTGTATTGTTTTTAACGTTGTCTCGAGCAACAAAAGCCCCCTCTTGATCGGCTTCTTCGAGCACCGAAAGCCATTGCGTCTTCGTCTCGTTACCGCAGAACAGCGTGTGTTTTTCTGCGCCCCGCGCATTGCACGTTTAAGATCCCCAGCTGGTCGAAATTATTCCGGAGCCCTCCACTACGGCACGTCTTTCTTCCTTTCTTCTTTCACTCCCTCCTTTATCCCTTCCCTTACGACGCGGTTCAGGTGTCCAACGGTATACGAGACAGATACTGCGCCATTTCCTTTCCACAGAAACCAATTATTATTATACCGGAACAAGTTAGTTACGCAACAATAATAATAACAATAATAATAATAATAATAATAATTGGTTTTGTGGAAAGGAAATTGCGCAGTATCTGTTTCATATATCGTTGGACACCTGAACCCACGCCGTAAGGGAAGTGATAAAGGAGGGAGTTAAAGAAGAAAGGAAGCAACAACACCCCCGCCCTTTAATTTCCTCCCCTCAGGCCTGCCGGATCCCATGGCGTTGTCGGCTTGTGTTGCGCATTGTCGACTGTTCGCAGCTTGCCCTCGACTGCCGCGCTCCCATTTGTCCGCACGAACGAGGAGGACGCGCGGACTGCGTGTGTACCCAGCGAGCTCTCCTTGAGGAGCACACCCAGAGGCGGGTCGGCCCGGGGCTATGCTTTGTATAGGGGAATGTGTAGCTGCCCTATAGAGCTCTTTCTCGCTTTGTTGTGCGCCGCGTGGAATGAGCTTGCATTCGCGCAGGATCGAGTGTTTTCTTGCTACGGTCGGCATCCGGCCCCTTTTCCTTCTGCCCGACTTTTTTTTTCTTTTTGTTTTTTGGCTATAGGTATGCAATCAGTTGAGGAAGCAGCAGCCACTTTGCGTCGACTGTGTTTTGTGTGCGCGCAGCTCTGCGTGGTCCCGCGCGCACGCATCTTCGCCCACTGTGCTTCAATCGTGCGAGACGGATCGCGTGTTTGTTATGTGGGTGGGGGGGCAAGCTGTGTCTCGCACGATAAGCCTTTTCTAAGTCCATGTTGGGATGGAGTGAAGAAATTTGTAGATTCTAGATGCTGCATTATCTGGGAGTAGATGACGTGTTCCACGAGCTTACTAGGGATGCTAGTCAGGGAAATTGGGCGATAGTTGAGTGGAGAGTCTCTGTTACCCGATTTGAAAACAGGAACGACCTTCCCCATCTTCCAGTCTTCTTGTATGATACCTGTGGCGAGTGACTGAGCAAACAACAAGCACAAGAACTCGGAAAAAATGTCCTTGGTGTTTTTGAGAAAGTTTGTGTTAGTTTCGTCGACTCCGGCTAACGATGAAATTTTTAATTTGTTGATTGCGCACGAAATTTCATTTGGATGAAAAATGATGGCTGGCATTGCCAGTTCAGTAATGTAGTGTAGTGAAAGGAATGGCTCTTCAGGTTCTTTCGTGAATACTGATGAAAAGGCAGTATTAAATATATCGGCGCACTGAGCATCACTGACAGAGTCGCCGTTATCATTAGTAAGGGCGATGTCGCGCGATTGCTGGGGATTTATCACGTTCCAAAATTTTCTCGGGTTACTTGTCATTTTTGGTAAGTCGTTGTGAAGAAAAAAACGTTTCGCGCTTTTCACTGCTGCCAAGTGCGCATCTTCAGTGCTGTAGTATTTTTCCTACACACACAGGACGCTGCCGTTACCTCCTCGTATTTCTCACGCTTCTTCCTCGTGAAGTGCTTGGCTTCACTTGGTCTCGGCGTTCTTTTTCACGGGGTTTTAGGGCTAGCCGCGAATAAACTTTCTCTTCCTCCATTACGAGACATATTCTTGTTCCATTCTGTTCATGGCGTTCTTGTGGCATTGTATTCGTACATATGCGAATAAACGCCTCTATTTCGACGTCATGTGTTATGCCAAGCGTGCACCCAATGCAGAAGCCTATGTTTGGCTCGACAAAGGCGTGCACTCCCTTGTGAAATCTAGAAGAACGAACAAATCCTAAAACGACGTCAAGGGAAGTGGTTTTGATTACCTTTACCGCATCTTCTAGGAACTTTTCGCGCATGCGCTCTGTACGCTTGCGCAGCTTAAACGCGCCCGACGCTCGATGAGTGTCGCCCGTACGTGTGGTGTGCGATGTCAGTGCAGATTACAGATCCCCAGGTGGTCGAAATTATTCCGGAGCCCTCCACTACGGCACCTCTTTATTCCTTTCTTCTTTGACTCCCTCCTTTATCCCTTCCCTTACGGCGCGGTTCAGGTGTCCGCCGATAGATGTGAGACAGATACTGCGTCATTTCCTTTCCTCAAGAAACAAACTTTCGATGAGTGGTGCGGTACCCGCTAACGTTGTTCTAACGCGCTCTTTCAGACGGCGCCTTGGCAAAGCTTGCTCCCTGCTTTTTTCTTTATGCTTTCTTTCCTACGACAATGCATGTCAGGTTAAAACCTAGCACAAGCCGTGCGCTTTTACGTCGTTCGTTGTTGCGCGCAGCCAGACGCTATTCGGAGGTTACAAATTTTGGCCTCATCTATTCAGACTAAAGGGTTCTAACGCAGTCTATCCTTGGAATAATCTTGGGCGACGTACATGAGCTTATCTAGCCGCTTAGCTATTCTATCTTGCACCGTTATTTTTATTCAAGGTTAAGTGATTGCATCATGAAATTTGATTTGTCTTGTTTGAATGGAACAAAAGCGATAATCTTTAAATTTTGTTCGAATGTGCAAGCTTGATCAAAGGTCTTCAGGCCACATTATGTTATTGTCATTCACGTAGTGAGCGAGCTGAGGCACCCTTGACGCTCTAAATCTCTGCACATTGCGGCAGACGGGTGTCTTGAGTACTGCACTATACACCGTCTGCACGGCTGAATAGCAAATCGTGTGGGCCAAAGTCTTTCGAACAAGGCTGTGTGTGCCGTTTCTTTAACAGGTCGTTTTGATGGCCGCGTCCGTTTTCATTGCTTTAATTTCAAAGCTGTCGCTTGCTTGTACAGGGGTTTCCATCTTCGTCGTATAGTTCGCGCCCTCGCGCAGTTATGTCAGACCCCCGTGCCAGCGGGCCAGACTTTTCTTGCCGACGGGGCTAGCGCGCCGTCGTTGACGCGAGGTCCGATAACGTCGAGCACTTTCTTCTCGCGCGAGCCCGAAAGAAAGCCATGGACAGGGACGCTGGTGAAGAGGAAATAAAAATGTAAAAGAAGCTGGCGAGGAAGCGAACTCTGCAAAAACGGCTCCTTTCGTTAATGACGCCGGGGCAGTGGCGCGCGCCGTCACCAATCATAATCTCAAAGGGCGCGACGCCCGGGGTCGCCTGAATGAGGGGAAGAAGGCGGGGCAGACCGAGGTCGAGGGAAGCGATCTTGAATTATTTTCTCGCCTCACGCCTGTTCCCCACCCCGTCTTCGCTTTTTCTTCTTTCTTTTGTCGTTTCATTTTTCAATTTGTTTTTTTTTAAAACGAGACGAGCCTCTTCTGTCTCCTTTCTCGTCACTCGGTTTGTCATTACTGTTTTTTTTTTTCGTCCTGAGTAGCGCCGCTGCTTTTCTCGGCCGGTTCTTTGCGGGGTTCTTTATGTTGCGGACGGGTATTTAAAATGAGATCCGTCGTGACAGCGAGCGCCCCCGTGCCTGGGTATATATTCAGAAACCAAGCGAGCATGCGCTTACGTCTCGAAACACACGGCCGGGCGCTGCCATTCGCTCGCTTTGTTGGAACGATCTCGCTGCAGAAAATCTTTCGGGTTCTCGCGCTGTGCATATGCTTGCGTATAGGGAGGGAAGGCTTCTATTTTGCGCGTCCTCGCTTCGAAAGTGGCGCTCCTGCCTTCGCTCCATGCTGTATCCCCCGGGTGCGCTTTGCGAAGCGATGCACTCTAAGTGCGAATGCGGTTAAATGGGAGTAAAAATGGTGTGCGCTATAGAGAGAGCAGATAACTCGCCTTTTTTACTCCTTTCTGTTTAGAGGTGGTTTGCCTGCACTTCCGCCCTTGGCCAGTGTCGTCCAAGTTGCATCGTCGCTTTTCTTCATCTTGCCTCGTTGTTCTCAATCGATGGCTGTCTTTTTCCCGGTTTGTCGATAATGATTTTTATTTGAAGGGAAGCTTCAGGGGCGGTTTGGCCACATAGTAACGTGGCTTACGGGTTGTTGGCATGCGCGAGGGTTAGAAGGCCATTTTTTTTTGTTTCAAGCAATTCACTCCAGGGGAATGCGCGCACCGGGCCAGATGAACGTTTGTACCATTGGAAAACGGGAGGCGGGTACTGCCGGACCCGCTGGGGATTGAACCTCGTACCTTTCTTTCTCGAGATTGTATAGCTTCCTGAAAGCGCGTCATGACCGCGCGCGCAGTGCGCGTGCGGATCAGTGGCGCTTCCGCTTACGTGGGAGAGGTGGTCCGGAAACTTTTGAAGTACACTGAACGCAAAAAAGCTGGCTCCTGAAAAAAAAAAAAAAGAACGGAGAACAAAAAGAAAAAAAGGAACAATACTGCGTTCAGTGAAATGCAGTCGCCGCCATGCAGCCCAAATGTGCTCATGGTTTTTCTCCTCTGGGAGCAGTCGCGCTTCGTCGTCGACGAGAAACCTTTTTATTTTTTGTGATGTACTCTTTGCACGGGGTTATCTTTGGCTGGTACGTGTGCTGTTCCCGATGCGTTTCCCAGATCAGCGTCGGCGTCTGAGGTGTGGTGAATGCAAACTGCGAAACTGCTTATAAAGCGATCCGTGTTGCGGAGGGCTCTGCCCGTGAGGGGAAGGTTATTGGACTCGATCTATCTTGGTCTCGGGACGATCTTTTGATCGACCCCGGCGTGTGCGTCTGACCGCTGCTTGCATTTAGGCATCTTGAAAGGCCAGTGCAGCAGGGGCAGCGCAGGGAACGTACGTACGTCTTCTGGCAAGTTTGGATGCATGCTGTAAAGTTGCTTCTTTTTCGACCGCCGTCGTTCGATCTTGCATGCATGACTTGGAACCTTCCGGTGTGGAGGCAAGCGGCAAGAGGTGCGCATCCGCACGACGCGTACCCAGTGTGGTGGTGTCCGTCTATGGGACAAGGCTAGTAGTCTAGAAACGTGTTTTTGTTTTAATAAAATGAAGACGGCTGAGTGCTGGAAAGAAAAATGCAACTGTGGCTTGTTTTGATTCTTACACGGGGCGTCTTAGCTATCATTGCTGCATTTTGCCTTGGGGGAGGTGGTCTCGATTGTGCGTGCTGTGTTTGTACAGCTTTTTTTCCCACTTTCCCTTTTCGCTTTTGTGAAATAAAGTCGATTTCTTTGCCTTCTTTTTTTTCATGCTTTGCTATTCGTGCTTCTTTTGACGAGTGGTTTTCTGTCTGTCGGTTGTTGCAAGGTAGAAGGAAGAGGAAACTGCACAGGCCTACTCACTGGCTCAAGCCGAGCCACAATCGCTACCACGTGCAGATAGTAGGAGAGTTGAAAGATGGGATAGAAAGACAGGATAGTAAAGACGCGCTAAAGACGAGGCCGATCCCAGAGGCAGTGCAATACCGGGCCAACCGGTGGCGGGAGTGTAGCATCCTTCAAACTCTCCGCCACATTTCCAAAAATAAGTCCAATTGGACCCGTAACAGATACTCTACGGGGTATGTACGAGCTGATGTGGGCAGCGATGCTTTCATGCGCCTCTGAGACTAGGCTCATTCCTTCACAAACAAACAAAAATTCCTGGATAGTGATGCTTCTCGTTAATGTCTTTTTGCCATTTGCCGTTCCTCCTCATCTTCCTTTCGAGGCATACTTGTGGTGACGTCACGGTGTGCGAGTCACGTGGGCGGCTAGGAGGTTTCTGCGCCTGGACGGATGCGTTTACGGCATGGCGTAAGGTTGCGTCGGCGGCGCGGTCACGTGGAAAACTCGCCCGGTGGCGCAACGGCGCTGGTCACGTGACGAGCCGTGCTACTACGCCGACGTATACGGCAGGAATAATCTGCTAACAGCTACTCTGTAAAGCTTGCTTTGACAGTTCATAAGCACTCGCGCTCTATTTAAGGTTCATAGATAATTGATCGTTGGGGTGAAGCACTTGGAAAGCCACCACCGCGTTGCTTTTCCTGGCCTTGTGAAATCACTGAACTCTCCCTCGTTTCTCTTTACCCAACGCTCGCCCTCTCCCCCAGCGTGGCTGATACCTTCATTTGTGAGTCGTGGTTGGCTGCGCTGTTTCTTGTTTCGTCCACTGAAACTTCGCGTTTTATATTTGTATATTCGCTGTTTTTTTTCCTGCGCCCTCTATATGTAGTTCCTTGTGCTGTTTTTTTTTTTGTGACAGCCAAAAAGACGTTGCCAATTTTCACTGGCTCAGTCGAGTGGTTTGCGAGTTTTGTGCTTTGGCGGCTGAGCAGCCACGGTGCCCGAGGGAGCCGCTCTTCAACCCTTTTGGTATGTGTGACAGTTTTCTTCGATTTTCGCCTCGTGTCTTTTTCTGTCTGTTCGTGTTCGATTTTTTCTCAGCGTGAGGGTGGCAAATGGCAGAGCTTTTAACGACATGCTGTCTTTTTAGGCGGCCCCGCAGGTTCGGTTATAGTTGCGTTATCGATAACCAAGCGTCTGGTTTCGTTTCGGTCTCCACGGTCACCACTGTTTGCATACCGTCTGCATAGATGGAAAACCACTTATTTCGTTTGTGTTCGTGCTGCTGATGTTGACTTACTCTGCCCCTAGGCTTCGGGGTATGTCTGGTTAGAGAACAGCGACTGTTGGAGAGACAAAGGAACTGTTTTGTTTTTCACACTGCGTGCAGTCGACCATTCTTTCGTTTGGCATAAGATTGTCTGCTTGCGCCTATGGCCTAAGGCGGCTCTATCTTATGGGGAAGGAGAAATCGATTTATATATACGCGCCAAGGGGATGTGTTTAATTTCTTTTAGTTCTATTGTGATCTTTATGGTTGAAAAATATATTTAATATTCAAGATTTTCGTGTGACCGAGAGAGTTTTTTTTCTGTTTTAGTGCCTTTTGTTTTGGCGTGAATACATTTTGGCACCTGCTGTCTCGACTACGTCTAGACGGCGCGTCGATATCTGGTGTCAGAATGATTGGCGCGCAGTTGTTGGATTTTTACTATGTCTCGCTTCGTGAACCGTTCATCTTGCTTTTCTGGGTATTGCTACTTCGCTGCCTCCTCCCAGCAGCAGACGGGTGAGCAACGCCTCCGCGACGTTGCAGGCTGCCGTCAATCGACCGTAAGTTGAACGTTCCACGCTGCTCTGTCATTTACACCTCGTTTAACGCGCCTTCTCTGTGCCGTCGCAGAAGTGGTGCCATCTATCGGTGGGCTCGATGACTAACGCCGTGTCGCAGTCGACAGCGTTCAAGACGTTGAGTGAAATGCGCTGCTCCTGTTCCTGCGGTCGCCGTGTGTGCGCTGTTCATTTACCAAAAATTGTTAAACTTTAACAGTTGCTAAAGTTAGGGCTGCGAGTGACGCTGTAGTGGAGGGCTCCCGATTAATTCCGAACAGTTGAGGCTGTTCAACGTCCATTCACGTCCTGCGGTACCTGTAAGGTTTTGTGTTTCGCCTCATTTGAGTTGTATAGACGCCGCAAGCTGGGATTCGTAACCGCGGGCACCTGTTCAGCAGCCGAATGTCAAAGCCACTGAGCCATCGTGAGGGCTTATTGGTTGTTAAGGCGTAGCGCTCTCGTTTGCGTGTGCGCGTGCCTGTCCCGGTAATAGCGCGTCCATCTGTGTTTATTTCTTTTCTTATTCGTTTCCTTGAGTCCTTAATTAGCCAGTGCCTTCTTAATTAATGTAGTTGTCGTTGCTTAATTAGGTTAATTAGACATTTCTGCTCTGCCGATTGCACACCTCACCACATGCGCGCTCGTGAGTGCGGTGTCCGACGTGGTGTGTCACGAAGGTAGATTCTGATCCAGTTCTGTGCCTATTTCCTTGTTCCTTCGTCATTGAATCAAGCGCCGCAGTAATTTATTTGACACGTTTAGTGAGGCTAAAATGAAGGCGAAGGACATTCCTTTAGCTACCAATTCTGGCAGACCCCTTCTTACCTGTGTTTAATTCTCCTTTGGACAGGCAAGCTTTTTGTCTGCAGAAATTATCCTTTCAGGACCAGGGTTCGTACGTCTAAATGATAAAGGTTGCGAATCTTTTGTTTTCTCACTGGTGGCGCCCTTCAATATCTCTCCGACTTGTGGATAACTTTAATGTCAAGTTTTGCGGCAGGTAAATTTTAGCCACACGCATGAAACGAGCATGTCAACTATACTGAGTGAAAAAACTGGCAAAGACGCTGGACGTTGGGTTTTTCAAATCTCCTCTACTGCCCAAAAAATTAGGGGGGCACCTTGGCAATTGTTATGGCGTGTAAAGGCGAGAGCAAGTGTAACTGGCTCTCTGGGTCAGTGGACACCTCAATCGCGCTGTGAGTAGGCTTGGCGTTCATCTACAAATTGAGGCAGTTATGTACCTTTTCTTTTCTCAAGAGCAGCGGAATTCGGTTTAGACTACGTTGATTTTGAGGAAATGTTAGGCGCATAACTGGCTCCCTGAATCAGTGGACACCGCAATCGCGCTTTGAGGTACAGCCCCTGTCAAAAGTACACAGCTTTAGGCGTATGTTTCTCAGCTGTTTAGCTGGGCTCCCTAGCACATCTATCAGTTCAAAGCATTGGATTATTGAGGACGCGAAGCCATTTATCTTTTCTAGGGATTATGGTCGCTGAGGATGCATAACGAGGCATGGAGCAGGCCTCACAAGCGAACAACTTGGGCCATATACTTTTTATGGGGGCTGTACGTGGTGATGGGGACGCCGGCAGCTTGTTGCTCCAGGAAGGGTCATGACGTCATTAGCTTGCCGCGTTTCGGCCACGGGTTTCTCATGACGGCGGGGTCTTCGTACAATGAGCAAAGTAATGCTGTCGCATTAGTAGAGCTCTCTTCTTCTTCTGTTGTCACCAATCAGACTGCATTAGTAGTACATCGCTCTTGTTGCTTTCTGCTGGGCTGTACCGTAGTTAATGGCTTGGTATTAAATTAGTGAAAAGAGAAATCTTTTCGGTTTTTGCGGCTGGTTTCCTAAGCCCCGTGATTTAAAAACAACGCAGGCAAGCAGTGCTTCAGATGTTTCGAAATGAGCTGTAGTTGACGTTCTAGCGAAGCGGCTTTCCCTGAGCCCTTCTGTCTGGCGGAGCGACGGGGCTGCACACGCGAGCGTGTTCACGTCGCCGTTTTCTTTTATTTATTTCTACCGCTTTTCTTTTTCACGCGCGTGCTTGCGCGCTCAGCCCCGTTGGCCGGGAGCGAGCTTGTTTTGACCGCCAAGATGATGGAGTTTTTTCCGGCACGCTAACCAAGGTCCTAACGCGCGCCGACCTGCGGCAGCCGGCTGCAAACGCGGGTCATTATTTACGGCGCCCCCATCGAGGCCGTCCTTGTCTAAACGCCGCCGCGCCGCTGCCTCGGTTCCTGTCTACGCGCGGTCGAAATGGGCCATCGCGGGACATTTGCGAAGAGAAAGGAGCTTCCAAGGGAAAGGAGAAAGAAAAGGCGGAAAGGAGGGTGGGGGGAGAGAAGGTCACGAGGGGGGCGCGCGTGTTTGAAATGTCGCTTACGACAGACGCAACGACCCGCTAATGCCCCTTTTCACCACCCCCACGTCGTTTGCGTCGCTCGGTGTCACGATTGGGGAACGCGCGGTCGTTGACGCTGCGTGCGGCGGTGCACGTGCACGTTCGCTTGACGACAGCGCCCGTTTCCTCCGCCGGAGCAGAGACGGAAGAATTTGCGGGTGACAGGACTCAGCGGAGAGGGAGGAGGCGAAAGGCCGTGCGAATAAGTGGCTCGCAAGCGGAGGGGAGGGTCCTTGGCGGGTTCTGAAATTCGCCGGTGCTCGCGGTGACCTCGGGTTGAGCAGTGTCTGCGGAATTTCATTGTTCTCGTCCCGCGTATACCCGACGGCTTCCCGAGCGGCCTCGTTGCTGTTTCTGGGTCGTAGCGAGAAATTCGATGAGCGCCATGCTCCTAACGGCGTGTTATAATTCAAAAGGGGGCTCTGCGAAACTGTTCCCTGGCGGTGCAGTTATTGCTTGTGCCGTTTTGTTCTTGTTTATTGTATAAAGACGCCCAGAAACGTGCTCGCATCTCTGTGGTGGCACAGAAAAAAGGGCCTTGAGGTGTAATTTTATCTTCGCATGTTACTCTGACGCCAGTATGTGCTTTGAAGGGGGGTGCGATATTTCTTGGTGTTGATGATGATGATGATTATAGATGTTTATGGTGCAAGGGCATCTGTGGCCAAAGAGCGCCATGGCACAAGATATTTTTCTTCTACTCAAGGTGGGGTCAAAGACCCATTTCCCAAGCACTTCACCCTGAACACATTTCACATTTTATCACTAGTGGGTACGCGGTGGCACTGGGGATCGACCCCCACACCTACCGCATGCGAGGCGGATGCTAAAACGACTAGGCCACCGATGTGGTGTTGCACACACACACGCACGCACGCACGCACGCACGCACGCACGTGCGCGCACTTACACACACACACAAGTAGCAGGCATTGCGTAATTAGAATACGGGAAATGAGATGTTGCCAACTGTTCGGTATGCCAGGATATGCCTGGTCGTTGCTGCAGTAAGCACGCAGGTGTCCCTTACATTGCTCGAGAATACGTCGTCTTGCCGGGATTTGCGAGTGAATTAAATCGTTTTCTTTTTCCATTCGGAGTCTTTTGTTTCTTCCCAGCGATGGAATTGCTGCGCTGCTTTGAGTGTGTCTTTAATTGTGGTTGAGGCACCCTCCTGCTTGGGCCAAGACGAGTTAAAGGGGTAAGTTAGCCAAGATGGCAGAAGCCCAGCGTAGCTAGGTTTCTTTTTCAGGGTATATCCCGTAAAGCAATAGCTGGACGCAATGGTGTGGGACAGAATCGCCTTAGTTGTCCATTATTCTGTTCGTTTTCTGTTTTAAAAGGTTTACTGAGGAGAACTCTGTGCATTATTCGTCCTCAGTGAAGATCCATTTTGTGGCTCATTTTGGCTCTGTTGGTGACTGTCCGGCCGGGAAAGACGCATTTATGGATGTCTGTCTGTCTTGTTGCCAGGAAGAAAGAAAAGGAAAGTGCACAGGCCTGCTCACTGGCTCAAGCCGAGCCACAATCGCTACCACGTGCAGATAGTAGGAGAGTTGAAAGATGGGATAGGAAGACAGGATAGTACAGACGCGCTAAAGACAAGGCCGATCCCGGAGGTAGTGCAATACCGGGCCGACAGGTGGCGGAAGTGAAGCATCCTTCAAACTTCCCGCCACATTTCCAAAAATAAGTCTAATTGGACCCGTAACAGATACTCAAATTTATGGCTAAAAAAAAGTGCAGTAAAGGATTAGCTGCGGTTTAATTACTGTTGAACCCGGTTAGAGAGTGAAAGCTGTGATGTTTGAGGCAGGTAGACGCAGCTTGGAGTCTGTAACGTTGAGTGCGTTCCGCACACTGGATAGGCAGCGCGCCCACCCTGCCACCGTGACAGGTGGTAGTTTGGTTTATCGCGAGAGGTTGGTCACCCAATGAACGCTGCGGCCTATTCTATCGCTCTCTACCCGTGTCCCACTTGAAGGTCAACCGGCAACGCACGGCGTAATCGGCTACACCTAGCGTAATGAAGCTTTGGCTTCAAAATTTATCCCGCCTCTAGACTCAAACTCGGGACATGTACACCGAGAAGGACCCCGTGATCTCCGCACGGGGAAAAAAAAATATTGTGCAGATGCACAGATGCACACAGTTTACTTGCGAAATCATCCAATGGTGGCGTCTGCGATAATTCATTCTCCCTCCCCTCCCCCCTACCCCCGCCCCTCCTATTTTATAACTTGTAAAAGCTCCGTTTTCATAGTGAAATCGGCGTCTTTGTTATAGACCGCGGTAATTGGTCGGCACAGGGAAACTTCAGTTTGAATTTTGTGCAACTTTGACTCCTGATCTTGAGAAAGCACAACAATAAACAATGCAAATACTTGGTTTGCTGTGGGCCATAAATAAACAAAATGACAAACATTTGCAGGAGTTGAAGTTGCGAGCCCATCCGCCTCGGGCGGCGAGTATTCCGGTTTCTTGAAATCGTTGAAACAGTGAAATTGTCTGTCTTGCTTTTTACTTTTCTTTTTCTACTGACGACTTTGGTACAGGAAGCTTCACGTCCTGCATTCATAGACTTGCCTTAATCGAAATAGATCGAAAGCTAAGTAAATTACAGCTTAATGTACAGCGCCAATTTGGGAGCTATATGTCTCGCTGTCGTTTGTGGACTTGAAGGGAACAGCGGTCGAAGAAGGTGATATCGATCATACGCACCAAAGCTATTGGCGCGAAGTACGACGACGGGTTATTCCTTCGCAATACCTACCGATCGTTTGCCGTTTCGGGAGGGCGCCCCGCGTATTCAGCTAGTTTGATGACGTTATGCAAACATTGGACTACCGGGCCAAATGGCCAAGTAAGCGGCGTCATTCGCTAAAATATCTTCGGCGGGCCGGTTTCGTGTCTGGCTGCTCCTGACCGGACCAAACGGCGCCAAGGGGCCGTTCTCGAGTGCGTTTCGATCGATGCTCAAATGCAGGAAACCACTGGCACCGGTCTGTATGCAAACGAGAGATGCAAATAATTGATTGTTTCCTTCCCCGCGCCTCACTCTCTCGGCCAGCACGAGATTCGTCGGCTCGGTAAAAAAAATCTGCTTAGTCGCAAGTCGCGAGCCGTGCGCAGTCTGGCCCGATTGTAATTAATATCCCGCTGCTTTGGCGGCGTGCTTGGAAGTTTCGGAGCGAACCGCGACTGCGAACGAGAACACCTGACTTATTTGGTTCTGTAGCGTTTTTCCCTACCTGTACTGGCGTCTTTATCCATTGGTAAAAGAAATGAAAAGTTAAGGAAGGCCTTGCTGCCGAGGCGTCGATGCTCGTATGGCACTCCTTCTTTGCTGATCGCAGCCGTCGCAGTTTGGACGAAATTAAAACTGCGGCTTCGTGTGCTGTTTAGGTTGTATTTTATGTGCTGACCCCAAAACAGCCAAGCAGCTTTCTCGAGCGCCAGTCTCTTCACAGCCGCTGATTGCTTTTAGTATTACTTATTTTGTTTGATCTCCAGTTTCCGCGTCGGGAATCGGGATTGGCATGCTAGAATGGCCTCGAGATTTCACTGCAGAGACCGCTGATAAGAACCACTCTTCTTCCCGACTCGCGTTTCCTCGATGATGACCCTTTAAAAAAAAATACACTGTGGCGCCAAGTAGTTGCTTATTTAGCACATTATATGCATACTCGCGGTGCCTGAGGACAGCCCGGGAGGGCATGGTTTATCTTTGTTTCTTTTTCTTGCTTTACTGCCAAAGCATATAGGCTTTCTAACTCATCCTGGCACCCTTTACTTTGAGTGGCTGTTTTATACTTGTTTGTTGTGTGGTCTTTTACAGCATTAGTTTCATAGGTCCTTGTCTTCGGCTCAGCGATGTCTACCAGTCGGCACGATACCTTTCAAGCGACACTAAAGAAGAATAACAGAGTGAAGTTTAACTGGCCGATAAATCTCGGTTTACCCTGACGGCATTTTTTTCTGGGTTGCTTCGGAGAAAATCGCAAATTAAGTCGCCTGTCCTCACCCTCGTTTGCTTCCCCGCGCGACATGATGAGCTCCGCGTCATTTTTGTGGCGAAAAATGTCACGCGCTCACAACCGAGTCAGAGGCTCCACATTCAGAGGTCTGAAACCCGCCCGGCAACCCTGCCGGCATTGCGGGGAAGGCCAACAACAGCCCCGGTCATCGTCGGCTGAGGCGCTGTTTTTGCGACGACGTTCTGGTCAGAACGGGCTCTATTTCCGGTCCTTACGGCTAAGACTCTGTCTGGAGGAGCTGGTTTGTACTTCACCGATTTCTGCACTACAGAGCGCGAGAGTGCCGTTAAAACTCGCGCCGCTGCGTTTGGTGCTTACAACGCCGTCCCATCGGAAGCAGCTGGGTGAACAATGAGTTCTGTACTGCTCCGTGCGGCGGTACTGCCTCGTCGTGCTAAGGTGTGTGCGGGGTACGCCGCCTACGCTCAACGGGCCCCTCTCCCTTCACATTTCTGGTACACCTGGGCTCTGTTGACCCGAAGTGTGACCTCTTGTGCCTTTCCTCCACACTGCCTTTAAAAAAAGTCCTGTCATCTCCATTCATGTCTTCAATCTTGATAACTTAATGCGTGGTAAAAAAAAAAAAAAACGGGGAGAGCTAATTTAAGTGCACCTGCAGCCTGGGGAGCCCTTGACCTCCAAGTGATTTTTTATTTGCTTATTTACTTGCTTAATTATTTATTTACAGATACTGTAATCTTTCACAAGCTACTATAAAAGTGGTAACAGGATAAACAATGCAAGGGTAAAGCAAGAAATAAAGTGCAAGTGAGCAATTATGACGGAGCAAACGGGAAAAAACAGCCCGCTGTACCTCCGAAGACGGCACGTGCGATGAATTAGCCGGCTTAATTGCGCCCCGGCTCAGCGCAGCTTTGGGAACGTGCGGGCATCGTGCTGATGACGTCGTCGAAATAAAATGTCCGGTTTGCATTGGAAGGCCACCGCTTATGAGTACCTACACTTGCAGGAACGTCGCTGTGAAGGCCAGGTCATAGTTGATCACTGCGCCTCGGATAATGCCACCGAGCCCACAAATGCGCGAGCCCTAAAGTGCGAGCTACAAGCCCTGAAGTGCGAGCCCTACGAGCCCTGAAGTGCGCGATACGTCCGTGAGAGCTTCATCTCCTGAAGTTGGTGCGTGCGAAACCTTCGCAAAGGCCGAGTGGGCTGTGTGGTGCGAAGCATGCAGCCCACTCTTATTTCATCAGCCCTTGCCGCGATGTTTTCGCCCGATGTCGACGCAGTCGGTGGTCTAAATAGTGGTGCGTATAGAAAGGCATAAACCAACTGTAGCCACTGGGTGCAGTCACAGGAGTTCACCTTATGTGTTGATACTTGTCTCTCTTCCTTTTACCTAAATGCCTTTATCGTAAAAGGTCTGTATTTGACATAAATCTTGTATTTTTTTTTTGTCGGGACACAAATCCAGCATGCCAGCAACTTAGCGTTTCCCCATTCCGGTTCCTTTAAAAGCGGCAACTTCTGGGGTAGGCTTCTCCTCACGAGGAGTGATTTTGCGGAGAAGCTACAGTTGCAGGCCTACCCGCGATGACTATGCACTGGCTACGTGGTTTTTTGGCTCTGGGCGTGCAGCTGGCGCAAGATATAATGACGGTAGAGTTTGTTGCTAACATCGGTCATGTCGTGAAACAATTTGAATTTATTTTGTGTCGGCCTCCGGGCACACATAAACACGTGACCAGGCAATTAACGTGGCGCGGTCAAGACGAGTAAAAATTAAACAACAAAGGTTCTCCCGACGGGACGGCCTGAGGTCGCTTAGTATTTTGATGCTTTGACGCGAAACCCCTTGCGCCGTTTCAACACGATATCTTTCGTGGCGAAGGAAGACTAAGTGATGGAGCGGACGTTTCAAGAAAGGAAACGTGCGTATGGTCAGGACTACCCTCACGCGACAAACATGTGGAACTTTTGTAGTGCTACGCTACCCCTTATGTTTTAAGAGCATGGCTTCCTCTGGAGGGATGTTGGTAGCCTCATTTGCACGGTTACGGAGCGCTGAGCTATGTGGCACGGCGGCGACCGGAAGCGTACCCAGCCGATGAATAAGGAGGAAGTGACGTAGAAAGGAAAGGCGCGGTAACCGTTCCACTATGGGCAACAGCTCGAGGTACCAGCTTGTCCGTCGAATGATCTGCGGCGGCCTCTCGGTTCCGACCAGCTTCCGACTTGAGTATTCGTTTCACGCCGTGCAAGGGGATCGCTGTGTTATTTATGAACCTGGAGGGCGAGAGCATTATGGACGGGAGCCTCCTCGCCCCTTCGCCTTATTTTTATCATCAGCCTTATAGATCGCCTGACGGAAAACGGGGATCCTGGAACGAAGAAAAAGAAGAAAAAAGAAATGCTCTAGACAGGGCGCACTGGCGATTGAGCGTTTCCAAAGCGCCGTTGATCGGTGCCGGGATTTTCCGCGTTTTAAAGCTTCGATCTGCGAGGTTGCTGCTGTGCTGCCATCGATCCACAAAGCGTTTGAGCATGCTTCTGATCCCGACAGGAAAGCGATGAGCGTACTTTGAAGCGATAGGAGATGCCTCGAAGCTTTGCGTAGCATTTCCGGCGCGGTGGGATTACGCTGGTGCAGTGTCTTTGCCGTTCATCAGCTTTCGCCGTTAGTTGTTGCCGCTTTTTTTCTTACTGCTTTGTGAGTAGTAGTTACTGCGTGACTTGGGATGCATTGCGCTGTCTTAGTGTCAGAAAGGGTGACTCTTCGTGAAGCTTCGGTGCCTGGCGCGCCGCGGTACCTACAGTCGGCAGCAAAAGTTTACGGGATGCGTTTACGGATTACAGCGCCTCTTGGCATGCACATCTCTTGGCCCCTGCTGGCATTTCCCGCGTTTGGCTTGCGTGACTGCGGGAAAATAGTTTTCAATCTTCACATCTGTATCACGCTAACATCTGCTGCCGCCTGTACATGGCTCAGTGGCTATTAAAGAGAGAGAGGGTAAAAAAATGTTTAATGCATATAATGGTTGGGTGGGCCCTCACTGAAGGAGCCCATTGGCTTCAGAGAGAAAGAAAGAGGTTAACCAGAAGGGTGTTCCGGCTGGCTGCCTTGCATTGGGTGCAAGGGATGATGGGATCTAAAAGGAAAAGAGGCGAGTGAAGTGAGTAACCGTGATGATGCTCTGCTGTTGAGCACGACGTAAGTTGTTCGGTTCCCGCCCACGACGGCCGCTGTTCGGTGGTGCAAGCGACGTGCGAAAACTCTCGCTTACTGAGATTTAGGTACACGCTGTGGAAAACCTGGTGGCATGAATTAACCCGGAGCCCTCGACTGCGACGTGCTTGGTAGGCCAGAAAGTGGTATTCACACGTAAGAGCTGAGTAATGAGCAAACAGCGAGCTTTGCGCAAGTGCGGCGCGATCGACACGAATGATAAGGAAATTTACAACACATGGGGCCTCTTATCTGGTACTAGTGGAACGTTCTTAGAGAGAGAGAAAACGCGATTACACCTATATGGTAGTAAAAATAGCGTAAGCTGTTCTCTTGCGCACTCTTTTTATAAAAGGCAGTGCCCTACAGGGCAGCTTACTCCCTATTTACTCCTTTCTGTTTAGAGTGTAGTGATTACAAGAATATTCAATTGGGCCTGTTGGAAGCTGACGTCTGGTGATATTCGCATACTGCTCCACAGGATCGCTGAGCCTGAGTCAGTGTTTTGTAGTTATATGGGTTGTTTTTGAGGTTTCTCTTGCAGGCAGTTGGCGAAAGGGGATAGCCGCGTAGTGGTTAGTGAGGAAAAGATGCTGCGTGACGAAAAACGTTTGGCGCAACTTGGTCTAAAATGGCTGCTCAGGAAAGGGTTTTAGTTGTAACTAATTTATAGTGTTCCACATGAGTTCCGAAAGGAAAAGGAACGCGCGCATGTTTAGCATCAGCGGTGTGTGCACCGAAGCGACCTCAAGGCTAATGGTGCAGTGTGGTGTGACTGTTCCTTCGAGAGGTGACCGACGCTGTAGGTATGCATTTCCTGTTCGCTCTTTCCCCAAAGTGTGTATTTATAATGCTACCGCTGAAACATTGGAAGAGCTAAGTCTCGGTATGGAGCGCAACTATTAGACGCGAACCCATAGGCGTAACAGCAGCGCGCGTGAGATTGTCGTTGCGTCACGGGGGGCAACCGGCATATCGGTCTATTGCAGTAAAGCAAATATATCTATGGGGCGAGCAACTTGAGGCTGCGCGGAGTGAGACGCCAGTTGATTCTTCGGGCGGAACTTCCTTAAGTTTGATATCGGTCATTTGGAATTGCGAGAGCTCGCGAAAGGGAAGCCTATTCTTGCATACAGGAGGTCGGCAGGCGCACACTGAGTTTGACTCCGCCTTCAGCCATTTTATTCCTAATTATTCGTTTTTCCAGCTTTCGCACATCTTTCTTTTCTGCGCTATAGTGTTTGCAAGGACTCATTAGCCTAGCGTGCAATGTGCCAAACTGTATTTTTTCTTTAATCGAGCGCACCTATACTCTTATTCCTACCTTATCTTCTTATCGAATTTCGCAAAGACCGGCCCGCTAGAATCCGCCATGATAACGTGCGCTTACTTTTCGTCGTTTTGGCCGTACTCATGTCGCATTCCCGTCTCTCCGTGAGCTGTTAGAGCTCGCCGGTCGTGACCTCGGCTTTCCTATAGGCCGGGTTTCAGTTTCGCGTGCCTCCAGTCTAGGCTTGCGCCACCGCGTCGCCGAACGCCGCGTGTGCCGCGTGTGCTTTTCATTCTTTTTCTCTCTTCTTTTTTTGCTTACCGTGTGGCTGAGCTCCTTTCACGTAGCATTTGTGGCCGCATTCCTCCGAACTTGGCCCTGAGCGTCGGCACATGGGCCTCGATACCTTACGAGTGGGCGCGAGAGATGAAAGAGAGCGATGGAATCTAACTTTTCGGTCTGCAGTGTTGCGACAGCGGCAACGTTTGCACACGCACGACCACTTTCTTTTTTTTTTCCTCTGTTTGCTGTGGCCTTCCTGGGTTGCACCTCTTTGTGTGTTCGCTTAGCACTTGGCCCTTTCTCTTTTTTTTTTCTTGCCAACATTTCCCTTACTCTATCCGTCTTGTTTCTCAATGCCTTGATTATTTGTTTCTCAGTAAGCGCATATATACATGTGCTTTGCTCGTTAGTTTTGGTCGTCTGGTTTCCTTCGTGCTACGTTCTAGCCTTACTCGGCCCTTATAACGCTTCACCAGGCATCGCCTACTCTGTTTCTGTATTAGCAAGTTCCTGTTTGTTTTTTCCACGTTATAGCAGCTGGCAGTGGTCGTTTTTTTTCTTGTTGGGATAATTTTTTTTCATCTTTCGCTATGCAGAAAGACTATACCGCCGTGGGAGAAAGTATAACTGTCAGCGCGAGCGAGAAAGTATTGCCTGATCTCATCAATCAAGCCCTCCTCCACTTCGCATTCTCCTTCCTTTCCTGCTGCTTCGTGCACGTTCGCGTCTCTTTCGGCACACCCTCCAGAAGCACCGCAGGAACGCCCCGTGGCTGGCGAACATGTAGTGGCAACCACTTTGGCGGAATCCGCCTCGTGTGTCGTCTTCCCCGCCGCATCGGACCAGCGGGCGGGTAGCGAATTGAAGCGAACACGCCGCCGCCTCCGTGCGATGATTGCTTTCGCCGCCGCTCTGTTGCTGCTTGCTGCCTCTGCCCGCGTTGTTAAACCGCAATTGCTGCCAGTCTGGACAGCGTGCGAGGGCGGGGCTGTATGTCTTTGGGAATGTGTGTGTGTGGGTTGTTTCCTTGTTTATTGCGTATGTGTGGGCTGAGGAAGGAGGAGTGGCGTCCAATGGAGCAGTAACGACTGCTGCTGCTCTTGCTCCAACAGCGAAGGCAGTAGCTGGAAGGGAGGGGGAAGGGAATATTGCGCCGGATGGGAACGAGCTGGGAAGAGAAAGAGCGGTGGTGGAGAGGGGGCTGTGCACCTGCCTCTCTCTCCTCGCCTCTTAACTTCACTGCCGTATTTTCGTTCGGAGCCCAATAACTGGCAGTTTTATCCCTGCGCTGCCCCTTTTCCTCAGCCACGTGTTCCAAGAGTCTTAGTGCTGGTTGAAAAAACAAAAATTCTACCACACCTTTCTATTTCCTCTCGGGAATTGCCGGAGATAACAAGCTTCCTTTCCAGTGATAGTTTCGGTCCTTTTGCCCTGTCTTGTCGGCTAGGCTCTCTTGCTTTTCGGGATGATTTTTTTTTCTCTGTCTTTAAATATAAGGAAAGGGATGTTGTTACCTTCTGCAGACTGCGCCGGCCCGACTGTATAGCTCTTGTGACATGGCGTATGTCTTCCTTCACTGTGTGCGGAGATGTAATTTATTTTCTGGCTTCTTTTTATAACCTTTCTCGGCGCCGGTGTTTTTACTATCCCGCCGAGAATTGGGCTGTTGTGGGCTGTGTTTTCGCAAAGTTAAGACAGTGGCCAGGATAGTGTTCTCCCGCCTCCTGTACGCTGAAGCTCTCGTTTCTTTTTTTTTGCTTTTCTGCCTTCGTTCAGATTTGCTGTAACGAAAAAAAAATGCGGCCAGGAAGTTCTTTTTTTTCCTTTCCGGCGTACGCACGGCTTAAAAAGCAGGCTCTTTGTTAAATGCAAAGATGTATAAACGAATCTTTTAACCAGTAAGAAGCCCCGCGCTTCAAAGTTAAAAGTCGAGGTACACAGGTACTGGTGTGCTCCTTTTTGTGTGTGTGTGTGTGGGGGGGGGGGGGGGGGGGTAAGTCTTTCTCTTCTTTCAGGTGTTTCTTTTTTGTTTCTTTCGGACACCAGACGTTGTTCGTGAGTCGTGCCTGCGTCCTGTGTTTTACTGTGAAAGCAGCACCAGTGTCACAGCGCGGTAGTGCCGACGTCTGTTTGTATGTATGTAGCCTCGGAAAGCCTCCGCTCTCCAGTTGCCCAACTACCTGCCACCTCCCCGCCTCCTACTTACCCAACGCCTCGATCCTCCTCCCCATCACATCCCCGGCCACTTTAGCGCATAAGCGCCGTCCACCATGTCTACCACCCAACACTATACCTGCCAGAAGGTCCACCCGCCAACAGCCCATCTATCCTCCACCCTGCACAAGGCTCCACCCAATAAGGGGCCCACGCAGCAGTGGAAGGGAAAAGTAACGGTGAAATGGAATTCAAATCCAGGGGAGGAGGAGGGTGAAGGATGTTGCTTTCCAGAAGCTCCACCCATCACTTAACACCCACTTTCACCCGCCTACACCCCCCCCCCCCAGAGAAAAATTTTGTGGATGTGTGGAACCTCACCTTACAGTAAAAACAAGTCATTGGAGCCAAAGCATTAAATGAATCATGGACAGTAAATCCCACTGCTTTCGCAGAATTGTCGAGTCAGGTGGCTGGTCGTACCTTAATCTCGTTTTTTTTTTTAAACTGGAAATTGCGGTCGTCAGGTACAGGCTATGAAAACAAGCGGTGACAAGATTGGTGGGAAAAGCCAATAATAGTCACTTCACGCACTTGACTTTAGCTGTAACGACAAGGGGAACACGGGCCCTTGAAATACTCTTACGCTGCGTCATTATTGCGTCTAGGCGAGAGAGCAATAGAGCCGGAGGAAAAAAAATTCTCTCGGGAAATTCAGCCAGCGCACTGGTCCGGGCCCGTTGCGTGGTGCAATGGCTCCTTGAGTTTCTGGACCGACTTCCATCTCCTTTCTTGGCGTTGTTATAGCTCCGTGACCTTTGCCGTGCTGCCGGATTTCTGCGTTCCGTTCAGGAGGGTAGTTGAGAAAGTCGCGGAATCGCATGCTCCTGTGGCGACACTTTCTGGGGCCTTCTTTTTTTGGCTTCCTTACTGTCGTTTGCGTAAGGGCCTCATTTCTCCTCGTTTGCTGGTTTCGCACTGGCGCGAAAGTCGTCTCGCATGTCTCCTTTGAACGTCCCCGGAATGGCGGGAGGTCAAAAAGAAAGCTTGTTCTCAGTAGCTCCTTGTCTGTCACTTTCTCTATTTTTTTATGCTTTGTTGCAGTCTCGCGCTTGTTACGAGGGCCGCGGTATATTCGACACCACGAGGTGACGAAACGCCCATCATGTGCGGCGCGTCTTGGTTCGAGATTGGCGCTGCATGGCGTGGTGATACGACCGCGACGTGTTTTTTTTTCTTCTTTATGCAGGTTTCGGTTTCGAATTGTGTCTGTCTTGGTGCGCCGTCACTTGTAGGTACCGGGAAGGAGACTTTGGGATGCTGAGGATGCTGAGGATTTCGTCCGCTCGCTGCGTGCCGTGGCTTAGTTGACGCAATGAGCTTTGCGCTTTGTACCGATGAAACGTGCGTTAAATAGGAGCTTCCTTTCTCTTGGCGTGGACGGCCTCAGTGCAGTAATTCGGCTTTATTCCCGCTCTGGTGTACTTATAATAATATTGTCCCATTAAGCGTGTTGTGTTATATGTGCTGCGTTATTGTATTGGTTAATACAACAGACATGTATAACATCGCGTTTAGGCATGTCAGTCTCAATGGCTTATGTGCACACACATAAGGGACTAAGGCTTACATGCGCCAAACACGGGGTTAATAATGATAATAATTGGTTTTTGGGGAAATGAAATGACGCAGTATCTGTCTCATATATCGTTGGACACCTGAACCGCGCCGTAAGGGAAGGGATAAAGGAGGGAGTGAAAGAAGAAAGGAAGAAGAGATGCTGTAGTGGAGGGCTCCGGAATAATTTCGACCACCTGGGGTTCTTTAACGTGCACTGACATCGCACAGACACGGGCGCCTTAGCGTTTTTCCTCCATAAAAACGCAGCCGCCGCGGTCGGGTTCGAACCCAGGAACTTCTGATCAGTAGCCGACCAAACACGCGGTTGTGAAAAATGTATATTTGTTTTAATAACAAACTGCTTTCAAAGTTGCAGCTTGCTGAGAACATTTTCTTTTCGAATTTATATTTTTGTGAGTAGTTAAGTGGAGATGTACCGATATTGAGAGTACAGCCGCAGCATGTTCTTACTTTTTTTTCGTGCCACAGAACGTTAGTCGTTCAGTCGTTTCTTTGTTTTTTTTTGTTCAGTCGCTTCTTTGTTTTTTTTTTATGTAGCGTTGGCTCGGAGCTCATTACTTACGGCAAATGCGGTGCTCCCCGCAGGCAGTACATTTAAAAATCTGGTGTAGATACTCGGCCAAATTTGGGACGCTAGCAGGTGGTAGCGCCACTTTTGGTGCTGAAGTTAGATGCTAATTGCTTCTCCGGGTCTGCGTGAACTCGCCGATATGGTGGGCGCTGGAGTTAGTATAGGCTGCGTGTCCGTGCGCTGACTTTCGAATATGGGCTGCGGGACACGCCTGAACGTTAAATCTGGCATGACTGGAAAGGTGAATGTACTACTGAAGTGTGGACTTCTGAACCGCCTTATCGAGTTTCCCGCATATGTCAGAATTTATGAAAAATTCAAAGTTTTTGCATGTACTGATGTCACATTTCGTCGATGACGACTTGAGGGAAATATCACCTCGCCGTGCTAACACAACAATTGGCAAGTCTTCACCGCTCGTGGTTTTGAGCGCCGCAGCGGTATAGTGCGCGAACTCGTACGCGCTATGTCACTGGCCTCTTGCTCCCATTGGTTTTTCATCAGCGTATCCATAGAATGAAAGGCAACGTACTCTGAACCTGCCGCTGTCTCGAACAGAACGTACTGCACGCTATAACGCAGGCTTCCTGATGCGAGGCATCCGTAACCCTCCAAGCCTTGTAGGTACTACATACTATACTGTACTATACTATACTATACTCTCCACGCCTTGTAGATACTACATACTATACTGTACTATACTATACTATACTATACTCTCCACGCCTTGTAGGTACTACATACTATACTATACTATACTATACTATACTATACTATACTATACTATACTATACTATACTATACTATACTATACTGTACTGCACTGTACTGTACTGTACTGTGCTGTGTTGTGTTGTGTTGTACTGTACTGTACTGTACTGTACTGTACTGTACTGAACTAAAGTGTAATATACGGTAGCCCTTCTACCGGCATAGACAAGGGTATAGTGGTAACTGTCGAGGTGGCTAAGTGGTTATATTGTACTCGGCTGTTGACCGGAATGATGCGGCTTCGGTGGCGGCCGCGGCGGTCGCATTTCGATGGAGGCGAAATGCTAGAGGTCATTGTATTGTGCGATGTCAGTTCACGTTAAAGAACCCCAGGTGCTCGAACGGCGCCCCTCATAGCCTCGGCTTTGGGACGCTAAGCCAACGAACAACGAACGAGACAAGGGTAGTGGAAGTGCGCTGGTCACTGCGTCGAGTGAAGAATGAAGGTCGAGATGAACAGAAGGAGCTGTACAACTAAAGAAGAAAAAAAAGAGCACGGAAACCGTGGCGCATAAAGACGTCGTTAGCTCCTCTTTGGATGCTTGCTCTTTTTCTCGAAGCAAGGAGCTTGTGAGTTCGCCACTGGCGTGCAAGCTGTCGGCGCTGTATACATGCGAGAGATCGAGGTTTTGGTTCTCATCTTCCGAAGGGAACTCTGCCGACTCGCCCGTGTCAAGAGCAGCTCTCTCGTCTCTCTCTCTCTCTTCGCATTCCATGGGAGAGTGATGGAGATCGTGCGCTTAGGTGCGCTTCGGATTGCAGCGTCTTCGTTCTTGATTGCCCTCTTTCCCAGCGGGCTACGCGCGACGAGCGAAAACCGGGTTGAGCGAATCCCCGCGCCGCCGCTTCGGAGTGTTTGTGGCGTGTAACGGTCCTCGACGCTCATTAGCCTTTGGAAGACACATTTAAAGGGCCACACACGCGCAAAAAAAAGTAAATGCGAAAAGAAGGCTGTGAGCGTATTCGTTCTACCTCCCTTGCTTTTCTCTTTCTTCCATAAGCTCGTGAAAAGTTGAGAGTGAGGGATATTTCCCGGGCTGATGAAAGCCGCAAGGCTTCCGGTCTTTCTCGAGGCTTTCTCGGCGGTATGGCGGATTGGACTTGGGAAGTTTTGTTTCCTGTTTGTTTTTTTTATCGCGTTGCTCTTATTTTTTATTTTTATTGCCGCTTCCGAATTTCTTGCTCCGCCGGCGACGAAGGTAATTTTGTGGGCTGGCGGATTAAGAAAGCGAAGAAGCGCTCTAGAAGTGCGCGCCTTCTAAGCTCTTCGGAAGTGATTTCGCGCGTGAACGGTCTTCTTTGGACGCCTCGATTTAGAAGACGCGACTCGGGCAGTACTTTGTATGGAGTCAAGAGCTAGCTGTTTTCTTTGAGCGGGCGCTGCGCGTCTAGTTTACCGGAAGAAAGCAGACGACGCGCTGTGTCTCGAGGCAGAAGACGCCTGTCTCCTTGAAATAAAGGTGCCTTGGCTGTCACCCATGTGTGGTCAAAGGTATCAACTTTGGCTTCTTATTAGTACGGAGGAATTGAGCCGAGAAGGTGCCTTGGCTGTCACCCATGTGTGGTCAAAGGTATCAACTTTGGCTTCTTATTAGTACGGAGGAATTGAGCCGAGTATGTTTTGCCTTCGTGCATAAAAAGAACACTCTTACCGTTCCTGCGTTTGCTCTATAGAAAGGGCGGCATGCGAGTGTTTCCAGTCTGTCAGAAGACCAAATATAAATATGGCCTGCTCTGGGCTGAGAATCGGCTTCCGTATTCGGAATGTGAATGCGATTCCAACTGAAATATTCTACCGTCTTCTCGCATTATAGCCTGGGACTGACCCGTTTGCATTCTGTGTCGTTCCTCCAGGGAACTTGTGGGGTGAGCTGCCGCGGGACCTCGTTTTGGATGCAGTGACGGCGAGTTTTGTTTGTGTTTGTTTTTGGATTGGGCTTTCACGTGTATCCTGTTCCTTCCAATCTGCTTCTATTTTTTTTTGTTTCATAAAACAGAGGGAGCAAATTCTTAACGCTTCTGCTTCATATTTTATTGTATTCCACTTTCGCATGTACAGTGGTAACGTCGGGCTTCCTGACTTTTATTTTTCTCGGGCTTTTCTTTTCCGGGTTTTCTACCAGGTCGCGAGCGGCAGTGGAGTGCAGTTAAAGGCTTCATTTCGGACTTCGTGTAAGGAAGTTGAAGTATGCGGGTGCTTTGTCATTGTTTGTGCTTTCTTTCTCAAGCTCTTCTTCATTCAGCACCGAGAAAAACGCGTGAACTCTGTGTTTTCAGGCCGGGTCTGACATCTGCAGTTTTAATGCTGTAGCATCAGAAGCCTCACTGAGAAGAAAAAAATGGTTCGTCGTAAGCTAAATTCGCTGATTGGCTCGATGGGAGCGACGTCACCGGACCGGAGCATTCCTGTTTGCTGGAGGGAAATAATATCCCCAGACGGGAAGTGACGTCGAGGAAGTGACATCACCACACGGAAACATTCCCATTGGCTGTGGGGAATTTCTATCCCCAGACGGGAAGTGATGTCACTATACCGGTGCATTCTCATTTGCTGAAGGCAAGTAATTTCACTAGACGGAAACTGACGTCACTAGACTTGCAGTGACATCGCCAAACGGGAAGTGACGCCATTTTCACGAAAGGCATCAGCAGCTGCTGATGCTGTCGCATCGCCGACGCACAATGTAAGGTCCCTGTGACACTTTCACGCATCTTTCGCGATACAAGCTTGCAGGCTGTTGGTAGAAAGGTCGGTCACGTGACGTTTCAGAGCCTCGTGCTTTCCGTTTATCAGCTACTGCTCTCAAAGATAAGTTCATCTCGTCGGAGTATATCACGTGTGTCTCACCTCGCTAGCGCATAAGTCAGGGGAAGTTACATTTCTCTCTGTTAGACAGAGTCTTACTCCGGGAAATAGTCTTAGCCCGGGAAATCAAGACTAATTCGCCCCCCCCCCCCTCATAATTGATGCGCACTGTGCCGGAGAGTACCATGATGCCCTCGCTTTTAGCTTCTTTCCTTTTTGCTTCGTCTCATAGTTCCACTGCAAGCGTAGGGGCAGAGAGAGATGGAGTATAGTATAGAGGCGAGCGCAAGGATTGCATCATGTATTCAGACGCCTTAACAAGGTTTATCCGTGCGCTAGCTGTCGGAGGCCCCAGGCTACGCAGCGCCTGTTAGTGGCATAGCCTTGTCTCCGTGAGGCAAGCTCTCGTTAAAGCTAGAACTACTATGCAGCGGCGCTGTTGCATGTCTCAGCTGCTGCGAGTCTCGGCGTCGCTGCATCCAGTAATGGTCGGAACGAACGAATGGCGGCTGCGAGCGCCTTTCCTCCGGTAAAGCCGTTCTCGTCCGACGCGGGGTCTAAATGGCCGTTCGTGAATCTTTGATGAGCCCTCGGGAGACGCGGCGGGCGCAACGCGTGGTGTCGACAGAGCGCGACCGAAAACGGCTGACAGTGTGCAACAGCAGCGACCAGCGCGGCTCGGCCGCGTATTTGTATGCACAGAGAGAGTAGCGGGATGTTGGCGTAATGGGCGCTGAATGCGAGACGGAGTAAACTGATATGTTCGTCAGGTGCACGCGCACGAACACAGCGTCCGGCTGCCGCTCTATTCTCGCCGAGCGCCGCGGTTCGCTTTTCTGCAGTGCTTTGATGTGTTTTATTGGTCCCTTCGTGTGAGTTTGCATTTCTATGCGAACGAAGGGGAATTCTGACGGTTTATCGTTGCCAGTCCCGTCCCGGAGGTTTATTGTCGTTCACAGCCGCTTGTGTAGCGTGTGCTTCCTTCTGGCGGCCGTATACTTGCTGGCAGTTTACAGCGACAGTTGCAGTGGTAGTTTGTTGTTTTCCTTGTGGAACGCGGCGTATTTGCTTTGCCTTGTGGCGTCCGCCACGACAGAGGCGTGTCTGATGATGATGATGATGGTGTTCTTGATGATGATAATAGTCACATAGCCATTGCGCTGGCCGCGTTGGCTTGCCGGCAAGCGTTGGAGTATTGTGCGTTTTTGGTGTCGACGTCCGTTTAGAGTGGTTTATTTATGTGTTTCCGAGGACAGGAGTGTCCACAACTGTGTCAGTTTACTGCAACACCTTGTGGTATGGCGCTCCTTGGCCAGTCTCTGTGGCGCCATTCATTTCAAATCGTAATCTTTATCGCTAGCATCATCATCATCATCATCATCTTTGGACGAACTTGGTAGGATCTAAGCTGATCAGGCGGAAACGTCTCAGCGCCTTTCGCTCCAAGATGGCTTCGACGTAGTTGCGTGTCGATAACCACGGTTTACTCGCGAAAACTAAACATTGTTCTTTGGTTTAGGGCACCGATCAACACAGCCGCGCACGGGTGTCATTCATGTGCATTACGGACATAAACTGAGCGAGGACTGCGCGCGTGGAGCAGGACTAACGGAAAGTGTGATAACGTAACGTCCGCTTCTAGCGCCTCCTTAATTGTCCCGTGTACATTGCCTGTAGCTTTCGACTCGTGGACATTGGAGAAGCCGACCTACATGGTATGGCACGCCCTCGGGGCGCTTGCGCGAATAATAATAATAATAATAATAATAATAATAATAATAATAATAATAATAATAATAATAATAATAATAATAATAATAATAATAATAATAATTGTTTTTTGGGGAAAGGAAATGGCGCAGTATCTGTCTCATATATCGTTGGACACCTGAACCGCGCCGTAAGGGAAGGGATAAAGGAGGGCGTGAAAGAAGAAAGGTGCCGTAGTGGAGGGCTCCGGAATAATGTCGACCACCTGGGGATCTTTAACGTGCACTGACGTCGCACAGCACACGGGCGCCTTAGCGTTTTTCCTCCATAAAAACGCAGCCGCCGCGGTCGGGTTCCGCGCTTGCGCGATCACTAATTTTGACTTTTCACAAAACAAAAACAAAATTGCTCTTGCCGGTACCAATTGGTATGACGCCCTGCCCTTTTATAAATGGTTGGTGCGTTCAGTATGAGTAATGTTGCTCTAGATGCAAAAAATTCTCGGGCTTTCCACGCGATTGATGCAGAGTGGAATGCGTTTGCATGTGAGCTCCGATTTCGTGAGCGTGGTGACCCGTGGCGGCCTCTCTTAGTAGTGACGCAAACTAGCGCGTGTGCCACGGATTTGTGGTGTCCTCTGTGCACTGCTGCGAAACTAATGCCACAGCGCGAGAAGCTGGCAGCTCAACACACAGTGAGAAAGGCTGCTTGACATGTTTTCCAGTTCTTTGAAGTAGTTTGGCATGTTGTCCAGTTTGTACAAATGAGATGTGCACTTTGATCAAGTGTTTGATCAAGTGCTTTCAAGCGTAGGCTCAGAACTGGCCACTTGTTCCAACTGGGGCTAGCACGTGCAAGTGCCAGCGTGCTCTTGCGTTTCGACTGTGTCGCGCATGGATGAGAGATAATGAAGACGACGATTTCCAAGCACGACTCGAAAAGCTGGCAGTTGAACACACGGGGAGAAAAACTTCGGTGACGACTTAGTGGTCTAGATAAATTCTAGATAATTTATTAAAGCACCGTGATCGTCCTCTCCCCACCACCGGATTTGGAATCTTTGTGGCTGACTGTGACTGCCGTTCTCAGCACTGCAATTGCATAAGTGGTTCTTCCTGTATCCGCTTTCGCAGTGTGGTTATTATAAGTGACGATTTATATTTCTGCGTAGTTGGAAAAGCAAACTTCGATGGTAACGTGGTAACGGGAACAGTCACTGAGAATAAATTGGGAACATTTTTTTTTAAACTTGTTGAAGCAACATCTCGCTATGTCCACTTTCCCAGGGAGCCAGTTATGAACCTCTCCGTTCCTCAAAAGCAACGGAGTCTATACCTTCCGCTTGTTTTGTGAAAAGGAAAGGTGCATTACTGCCTCAATCTGTAGGTGGACGCAACCGCTTGCTCACAGCGTGATTGAGGTGCCCACTGACCCAGTGAGCCAGTTACACTTGCTCCTCAGAGTCTTCACACTGATGGACACCACTGTAACCCGGGGAGTGCGGCTGCAAGTGTATTCGCACTGAAAAATGATGTATGATGCTACCACTCGTGTCAAATTATATCTGCACAGAAAGAGCAGACGACGTGCTACCCCGCTCACTGTTTCGCAAAATATTATTTACAGCGCTCGCTACAGCGCATAAAAGAAGCTTATTTGCTAGAATGAAGGATGCGAAATTGACATGAGAAAAAGGTATCGCCACTCCCAGAAAAAGTTGCGAATTCGCTCGCAGGAGCGGCGAGGGTTACGTATGGTAAGTTCTTTTTCTGCCTTGTGCGAGGCTGTACACCGACAGACGGACGGCGGGTTTCCGTTCGCATGGCAGTTCTAGTGCTAACGCATTAATAACCGTGTGAAACAAGGATATAGGAAAGAAAAGACTCGGTTTGGTCTGCTGTGCTCTTTACGAGGCCCTCAGAACAATCCCTTGGAGGTTGATCACATGATCTCGAGCGACGACGTCACTAAGCTATCTGCTGCCGCAAGTATATTGATGATGATGTTGATGAATTTTTATGGCGCAAGGGCATCTGCGGCCAACGAGCGCCATGGCACAAGGTTTGTTCTTCTACTGAAGGGGTGGGGCCAAAGACCAATGTCCCAAGCATTTCGCCCTGATTAAGCCGAGCACCAGGCCAGGGGAAGCTTGTACCTATTGTATCACTGGTGGGCACCCGCTGGCACTGGGGATCGAGCCCCGAACCTTCCGCATGCGAGGCGGATGGTCAAACCACTAGGCCACCGCTGCAACCGCCTTCGCAGCGTGTTCTGCCGCAAGTATATTACTGCTACTTATGCTCCTGTTAGTACAACTACACTACGTTACTACTGTAGTATTTTTGCTAGTACTGCTAATACTGCCGCCGCTGCCACTGCTAGCACTAACGCAACAGTAGTGCTAGTGCAATACTACGACGACGACAGCATGAGCGCCGTCACCGGTGCGAGTGTTCTTTCCGAGAACATCGGCTTGGTTTGCCGCTATTTCGACATGCGGCGCATCGGCTTCCGCCTGCGTGGCGTCGGCGCTGAAGGACTTGTTGAGCTGTGTACCGTGTGTTCTCGGTTTTCTCTCCTATTGGCGAGTGACGAAACAGCGAGGTGGGCTCGCGGGCTCCTCCTCGATCGGCGCAATCCCGATTATCGAATCAGAGAAACACAGAAGCAACACCGTCCGGAGCGAGGATTTAATTTCCCGCGACGCTGATGGCGTCTATACTCGAGAATCCGCGCTGACTTTCCCGGAATCGCCGCCGCAGTCTTCCAGTTCCAAACCTGGCAGTGTTGTCGCCGGGGGCTTTCCGGTTAACGTAAGGAGGATGTGAGGAGCTTTGCGTCTCTCCCTCCCTCTCTCTCTCGGAAGTCGCTTGCTTGAGGCCAGGCGACACTGCGAGACGCTGCTCCGACCATTGCACAGTGTTCTCCGACGTGTCCGAGATTGGTGCCAAGCGGATGTCGTCACTGCTCGCTCTTTCGTTATTCTTTATTGTCCTCTCCCCCCACAGCTACTTGGCTTTCTCCTCACGTCGTGTGCTGTCAGCGAAGCACTCGAGAGTGTGTGTCCTGTCCATTTGTTCGATTTTCTTTTGCGATATCGATCACGAAGGTCCTCTCGCAGATTGACCTTGCAGGCCTTATCGAGTTTGTTTTTTTATTTTTCTTAATCATCCATTTATTCCCTTTTTCTTTCCTGAGTTGTTTATCGACTGGATTTATCCTGATTGGTCTCCATCTCTCCTCTAGGGGTTGTTGGTTCTCACCTCTAGAACTTTTTGTGTTCGTCCGTTCTCGCGAGGAACGTTTTTGACCGTCTTTCTAAAAAGTTTCGCATGTTATACGGGGTGATTTTTAGTGCTTGCAGATTTTTAGTTTTAAAAGTTTGAGGGATACGTCGGTGCGGCATGCGCAGCTGAAATGTACAGCAAGGCGGGTATTATGTACTTTTTTCAGTTTATTTGTTTCATTCTGATTTGCAGAAACCGGAGCAAAGGCAAAATGCAAGAAGCCTGACAAAGGCCTCTGCTCCGTATGCAGTCAGCAGACAGGCATCAGAAACATATAATTGATTCCCTTTTTAGGGTACAAAAGGGATATAACAAACACTGAAAGGCAATAAATGCTAGCAAAAAAAAAAACAAGAACTACATATAGAACTACATATAGAGCTACAAATAGAATAACAAATAGAACAAGAACTACATATAGAACTACAATTGCGAACAATTAATTCCCTCTTTAGGGGACAAAATGGATAAAGCAAGCAACACTGAAAGGTCATAAATGCTAGCAAGAAAACAAGAGAAATAAATCAAATGAACTCAATGTTTTCTTGCAATATTACATTCTTAAGGAACTTTTTGCGAATTGGCTTAATTGGCTTTGACATGGGTAAATAAATATACGAATGATTAACTAAATCTAACAAGTAAAACTTTTATTTTTATTTTACGGGTTTAGGCTATATTGCGAAATTGAAGGCGGTCAACATCGAAACTGAGCCCTGTTTCTGAATGTTCTTAATCGGGAATGTGGTTCCAAACATTGGACGCCAAAGATACGCATTTGAAAGCTCGTTGAGACGGCTTTCACGCATTGCATATTTATAAAACCGCGCCGCTGCGAGTGGTATCGTCGCCTTAACCATTGCAAGTTGCTTTTTTCTGCAGCAATAAATGCGCAAACGGCACCCGTATTTCATGCATTAAAAATGCGAGCGACACGGTTTTATAAATAATCAATGCGGAAAAGCCAACTTCACTCTTTCACTATGCGTTCTCTTGACTTTCGATGTTTACAACCGCATTTCCGGTTAAGAAATTTAAAATCTGGACCCACTTTCCTTGTTGAAGGCTTTAAATTTTGCAAGACAACATTGCCTCCTAAAATACAGAAAAATAAAGTTGAGGTAATTTTTGTTAATTAATAGTCTAATTATTGATCCATTTTAGGTATATAATGTCCGCTATGCTGTACAATCTACTCGCAGAGACCGCAGTGACGTGTGCCTCACAGATTTTAAAATAAATGTTTGTGAACGTTACAAAAAATCACCGTGTATAATGACGTGAATTGGACTCCACTTGTCTCCTGTAAACATTCAGCTTTTCCTGAAAGTCGCCTATTGTGAAAGCAACACTGACCTTCGAGGCTGCTATGTGAATGCAAAGAAAACATTTTTTTTTCCTGTCGCTTGTGGCAGCCACTGAGCTCTGTATGAAACTTGTCGGCCTTACACAAAACAGGTTGCAACCTTATGATTGCTGGAAACAAGTTCTTTTTTTCTGGCAAAATTTCCCAGACTAGCCGGGAGCCACAAACTCTCCTTAATTATTTGTGTTTCATTTCATGTACATATGCCGGTTTCTCCGTGAATAACTCATAATCTGGTGAACTCGTAATAACTCATAAACTGAATAAAATTGTCCTGACATACCTTTTAAAGCGGTCTAGATTGGCATTTCTGGCCTCATTTTGGATTGTGTTCATATTCTCTCCGACTTCCTATCAACTCGTGCAACTGAGTAGGACAGTAGTGGCACAAAGTAACTGAAGGTATCCTTTTTTTGTGGGCTTTAAACGCCTGAATAAATTAGTGGAAAAAAATTCAGTTCAGTTTTCTCAGCTGATGTTCTGAAAACGGGTATGACAAATTTTCTAAATCTTGCGAGATATTTCGTACTTTGCGAAGTAACATCGAGCGCTAAAGCAAAATTATGCTTCCTTGCTTCCTACAGACTCTACGTTCCAATGTTCATGTTTTCTCTTCACGAATGGAACAAGTTCCGTCTACGTCGACGCAGCATTTGCCAGCCGAAAACCACAAACTTGTTTGTTGGTTCTTAGAGAAGAAATCTTGCACGCATGATCGAAAGGCGCTTAGAGGACCTAGGAAAGAGTGCCGCATAAAACGAAAATCCCCTGGAAGCGGAGGAGCCTTGGTAGTTAGAGAGCAAACGCATCAAACCCGTTTCCGTTTTAGGAGCGTCAGGTGGTGGTTAGGGAATGGGAGCAAACTAAGCGAAGAATAGTTACCGCAACTTTCCCCAGTCCCCGTTCTTTTTCCGTTTAAGCTACGGGTTAAGGTTTAGATCACGTCGTTTCACGTATGCAAATTTGTGCGATGGAACTAGTGCCGTTTTTTGGCGAACAGTGCGCTGATTCGTACGGAGGCTTATTCAGCCTAAAACAAATATGGAAGGAAGTGATTCTGGATAAATTTGCGGATTGCTCTTCATTTCTGCGTTCCCTCCGGTAGCAGTAATTGCTCAGTACGTAAAACATTTGCCGCAGGGCCGTGCTCAATGAAAACGAAATGTGTTTAAGGTCTTTCGCCCAACCGCTAGCATCAGCGCCGGGCGTCGGATAATTGCTTGACTATTTTTAAGATATTAAAGATCTGCAGAAACTAAGTCCTTTTCTTACACCCGTTTGAAATGTGTTCACTCTATTTATATGGTCCAATTTTTCTTGGATATTCTTTTTTTTTTGCTGCGACAACAGTAGTAGTGCCATTTCGCAAAATCCCGGCGTGTGTGCATGAAATCAAAACAGTGAAGCCTCCAGCGGCCTGTGAGAGCAAAGGACTGAAGCTTACACCCTCCAGAGCGAGGGAAAGAGAGAGAGTGAGAGAGTGTGTTTGTGTGTGTGTGTGTGTGTGTGTGTGTGTGTGTGCGTGCGTGCGTGCGTGTGTGCGTGCGTGCGTGTGTGTGTGTGTGTGTGTGTGTGTGTGTGTGTGTGTGTGTGTGTGTGTGTGTGTGTGTGTGTGTGTGTGTGTGTGTGTGTGTGTGTGTGTGTGTGTGCGAGAGAGAGAGAGAGAGAGAGAGAGAGAGAGAGAGAGAGAGAGAGAGAGAGAGAGAGAGAGAGAGAGAGAGAGAGAATAGTCGTAAGTAAAAGAGCCCGAAGCCAAGGCAACAGAAGGCGAGTCGGCGCTCGTCCTTGTCTTTCTGTTGCCCGCTGTACTACTGGCCATAATTTGGGTGACCATTTGCGTAGACGCATTCTACCAAGCCACTTCTGTCGCTCTGCCGAGCCCCTGTGAAACAAATGGTCGTTTCGCGCTCTTTCAAATCGACGGTATACGTTATTTTGTTCTAAGTTATGTCTTGGTGTCTCCTTTTCCGGGTAAGTTTCGTTTTGGTGTCTTCTCCAGCAGTCGAGTATCTCTTCTGTTTTGTTGCCTCTCTTGCCAGGCTACTGTCGCAGCTGTAACGCTGGGCTAGTCTACACTCTAAACAGAAAGCAGTAGAAAGGCAGTGCGCTAGAGGAGAGTCTACTTCCTCTTTACTCCCATGTAGGCATATTCGTGTTTAGGGTGTAGGTGTCTGCTGAACGGGTTTTCATATCGCACACACTTTTGCAGCCGCGGTTGCCATCAGCTTCCGTTTAGTTGCGTGTATGTCCCTCTTGTCTTCGTAAGCGTAGTGCATGAAACCAAGCATGCTTCTCTTCTTCGCCATCGATAACATTCGGGACGCTGTGCAAACGCGTCGAGAAGGCGGTTATTAACCAGAACTGCGCGAGGGAAGGGGTGGCTGCTGTCGCTGCCGCTATGAATATGTCGGCTCCGCCTCCGGCGGCGCATACCGTCAGTTCGCGGAGGAGACGTCGCAATATGCCCGGAAGGCTGTGTGTATACATATACGCACAGCCGCGTACTATAGCGAGCGTCGAATGCTTGGCTGGTTAGAGTGCCCTGGCGTGAAGCCATATTGAACGGCGCGCCGTTGCCCGTCACTCTGTGGTGAGGACACGGCAAAGGCGTGGCCGTATTGGGACTCATCAGTGGCTGGTGAAAACGAGGAGGATGAGGAAGGGTGGACAGGGAGAGGGAAGCTGCGCACTTGCTGACTTCACGGAGGGAGGTGATTACCGCCCCTTCTTCGTCCACAGGGGGCGCCTTATTTTTCTGAAGGGTGCTGCGTTCGCAGTCGCTAATCCACTCTAGCGCCGCGGGCTACTAACTGGGTCTCGCCGTTAATACGTGGCTCTGTCTCGCCTCACACACCTCGTTGTGGATGTTTAGTATTGTTTAGTGCGAAAGTGCTATACTGCAGGCTTGCCAAGCCCGAGCAAGAATCTTGTCATCATTCTTGTTTTGTGCGCCTAACTAACCCGAAATTACCCGAGTTACTCGGGTAGGCTTGGCTAAGTTTGGAGCAGCGTCGCGCCACCCTGGTCATGTAGCCTTGTGGCGCCATCACAACCTGTCGTAGCAGGTGGCAGTTATATTACTGGTTGGTCGCGAGAGGTTGCTTGGGAAGAGCAGCATGACTTGCACAATCCCTACCGGTGGCAGTGACAGGAACTTCCACCTGCCAGTGCAGCGGCACATCGCTTAACTGCTGCGCCACTGCGCTCGTGGTGGTATGAGGACTCGCCGCCATCTGTGAATGCTAAGTAGAGAATGAGCAACTCTGCATATATGGGCATTAACCCACTAAAGCAATCGCGTCATACCCTTAAGCTTAACTGTCTCCTCCATTTGAAGAATGAACACCTGCCTCCGCACGTGTACTCGGTGTAACTGCATTGAACCCCTGCCACTTTACTTTTAGGAAAAGAAGGAAAAGGAAGGTGGCAGAAGAAAGGGTGAAACGATTCCAGTATGTGTTTGGCAAACACATACCGGAAGTTGCGTCACTTCCCTCTAGCCAATGGGCGAATTTTATGAACGACAACGTATTTGGCTGCATGGGGCTTGTAATGATGTCCCATTAATTTATAGATAAAGGAAGGAAATTAAGCGAAAGCCTAAAGCTTATTTCGGTCCCCCTCCCTCCAAAAAAAGGACAGAAAGGAAAAATCTCTTCAGCGATGAATTGGCCCGGGTATTGGCCGGCAAGCTCTCCTCCTCCGCGCTTACTCTTTACTCGCGAATCCGTGGAGAGGAGCAGACAGGTATTGCTCCCTCTTCGCGCGGATTCCTCGATGCCGTCTGCCTACGCGGGGAGTCCTCTTTGCTCCTTTATTCGGTCCTGTCTCTCAGGTATATCCTCGTTTGTTGGGTAGCTGATGATGGTGCCATTTTTTCACGTACACACGTGCGTTTTTGACCTTTTTTTTGTTTTCGGCGTTCCATTCGTTCTTGGCTTCTCTGTCCGCGATCTGTATTGTCACCCCTAGGGACCTATGCATACCGCCTGCCGGTTCTTGAAGCCTCTTCAGATAAGTGCTTTGCCGCAGGCAGAAGTCAATATTTTCTTTTTATATCCCTCTGTGCGTCCCTGTGCGTGTGCGCGCGCGTGATGGCATGCGGCAAGGGCGGCACTTGCGGTCTTGCCGCGTCTCCTGCCTGGCTGGCGCATTTTTTTTTCTTACTCATGGTTCCTCGTCTGTCACCTAGCTGGCTATTGCCCCCCCCCCCCTCCTCTTTTTTTTCTTCTCTTCGCTTTCTTCGTCTTCCTTTTCGCCTGTGCCCTTTGTTCTATGCGCCGCGGGCGTTGGCATCATCGGTCACATCGTCACAGCCTCCCGTATATCTGCCGTGCATTACGAGGCAACGTAACGGGCCAGGGGAGGGAATGCAAGGGAAGGAAAGAAAAGGAAAGGAAGGGGTGAAGAATGAAAGAAGCGAAGCAAAGAAATCACGTGACAGTGCAGAGAGAGAGAGAGAACAGAGCCTCTTTTTGATGTCTCGCCTTTTGCGCTATATACCGTGGTTTTATATATGTGCTGATATCATCTTGTCTTGGGCAGCAAAAAAAAAAGTTACCCGTCTCACGAACGGTGCCTGATCTTGGAGTGGCAGCAACCGTGTACCACGTCGGACGAGACTGCGGGATGATGACGTCAGCTGCTATGCGTATAGTTACATATTTGCGGCACAGCGTGATAAATATCTCGAGCTTTTGTGGTGCAACCGTGCGCGAAGCAAACCAGCAGTGGAAGATAGTTTTTGATGTTCGTAACTGCTGGGTTAGGGGGACGGTTAGTGAGCATGCGTGGCGGCATGGACATATATAAGCTATCGTGACGCGAACTGTGTGCTTCAACACATGTGGTACTCGGCCTTCGCCAGGTGATCGGGTAAAGAACCGCGTTTGTATTAATCAGTGAATGTTTCTATGTGGTTTTTGTTTTCTTTCCTATCAGTTCTCTCGTTCGCGTTTTTTAACGTGTTACTAATTAAGGTGGTTATACGTCCGAAACAAAAGTCGCTGCGCCGAAGAAGTTGTGAAATCTGCTTGCGTATACAGTATACCTTTAGCACAGAAAAATATAAATACTTTTAAAGGCATCACGAAGGCTATAGGTGTACATGCTTCGTTCTAATTCGCCTTCCTGCTGACGGATTTCTCATGGATGTAATCTACGGCAAGCGGAAGGAAAAGGCGGCAATCTCAAGCGGACGAAGAAGCAGTTCTAGTCAGCTGTTGGCTTCTGTGTAGAAGGATAGTTATAAAGGCAACATGAATCATTCCGAGTCACTATAGCAGGCATACAGAATGAAATAAGTTAAGGGGAGGAAAACCTCACGTGGCTAAATTTCAATCGTGCTCACCTCCAGAACGAGCCTTCATCGGGATAACATTGTACTTGCATTTCTAGTGATAGTAAAAATGAATTTATTTGATATGTGTTCACATCATTGAGTCGCTTTGCATCGCCTGCTCTCTGCATTTTAACATTCATCTCGATTTGTTTGTATAGCGGGCGTGCGGAATGCTGCTGAGAGAAATTGTAAATTGTGAGGTTTTATACGTCCTCCTGCAACACATATACTATATGCTATGATGGACGCCGTAGTGATCGATGGTGATCGATGGCTGGTGATTAATTTGTACTAGCTGGCATTATTTAACGTGCCCCGACATCGGACAGCACACGGGCGTTTTTGTATTCTCCATCTAAATACGGCCACCGTACGCCGGGATTCGATACCGTGACCTTAAAGTCGAGAATTCACTGAGCCCCCCGCGCTTTTGTGGAGAGAAATTTGAAACCACGAAGCAGGCGGTAAAGAGGAAGAAATCGCTTTATCAGCACCTTAGTCAGCGTTATCGGAACACTTAGATTACCTTTAGCACAATAAGGGTTAACAGAATTTCGATGCTGCAACATGATGTTGAAGTCACGTGGCCAAATGCAGGAATGGGACGGCACTTCTATGGAGGCAAGTCGCTTGTCCCGCCGTGCTCCTCTCTATCGTCGACGCAAACGGTGACGTCACTCGTTGCCCAATGTGTGTGTGCCACCGCCCCCTGTGAACTGCCGCCCGTGGGGCTTTATTGGCTGAAGAAGTGCCTCGCAGAATGAAAGCCGCTTCGTCCGCTGTGGAGCACCCAGATTCGGCGAAATTAAATTCTTCGAGCGCGCACAAGGCTGCGCCGGCGGCATCCGAGAGGGCCGTTCCCTTATTGCACGGCTATACTTGGCAACTACGGGACACCGCATTTGTTGGATGGAGGTTGCCATTTCGCAGCTACTGCTTCCGCTAGTGACAACGCACTTCCGAGTGTTTTGTCAACTCACCCCCCCCCCCCCCCCCCCCGTTCAACTCAGTATCAAGTAGTTTTATAAATGTGAATGATGATATTGTCTATGTTGTTTAATGTATGCCTGCAAACCCTCTTTTGCACCTCCTTGCCAAGTACTCCATCCGGTGACCTCGGGTGAATTTAGGAGTAGTTGTTGTAAGTGGTTTTATTACAAATAATAATAGAAAGGAAGGAAAAAAAATTTGCTAGCCCCGGCATCTGCCATCGTTGCCGAAGTGCCTGAGGTGGGGCAGCGGGAAAGAATGATAGCAGGCAGAATGGAGAGATGAAATGAAAGAGGCGAGGGTACAGGAAGAGAGGATAGGGGAAACACACGCGCACAACGCTATGTACACTGCAGCTGGAGTTAGTGACCAAACGCTCCGCGAGTGCTACCTTGAATTTATGAGGACAGCGCGATTTCGATCTAGTACAACAGCTTTCGCTTTATACTTTATCATTCCTTGGAGGGCGAACAGCTTGGGTGTTTCGTCGTTTTTTTTTTTCCCCCATAGTATGCCGTAAAGTGCCGCATTGGCACTTTCACTTTAGCTAAGCCACAGTGTTCTGCAGTTGCCCTCATGCCTTTTTCGTTTGTCTTTTTGCAGGTAGGTCGGAGAACCCAGTGGTCCTGTGTCGTGAAGCACACGTGAGTTTCCTGGCTCCTGCGTGGCTTCATTTCCGTCTCTTACTTTTTTTTTGTTTTCGTGGCGTCAGTGGTCGTGGCACCGGTTGATCGTTGATATCGATACCGCTGTGGGCGAAAGGTCTCGTGCCACCAGCCTTTCGAAGCCTGCGGTGTTGGTGTGGGTCGCATAGCAGCACCAGCTCATCAAACCTACGAATCTCGACGACAACCTTGCTTCTTCCCCGCGCTTTGGTTGCGGCCTGGGTGCTATTAGGCCTACGCTGCACGTTCCCCAAAGAAGCTTGGTGGTGGGGCTTCTGCAGTGCATTCTTCTATTTTGTTTTTAGTTGTGTGTCTTTTGCGTTTCAGCTGCACGTATTCTACTGGAATTCTTTATTTTTGTGTAGCCAGGATTATTCTTTGTTGACAATCCTTGATGCTCGTCATAAAGCGCGGTAAAAAAGTAGCTGGGAAGCCTCTGTCACTAAATTGGTAACAGGCATCCTGACCTCCACCCAGTGCTTCTGCAGTGCATTCTTTTATTTAGTCTTTAATTGTGTATTTTTGCTTTCCATAACTCCAACTTTTTATTCGACCACACGTTCATTCCCTTACGTCTGGACAGGCTAATGCCATTTGCTTGCCCGACATGTCTCGTTACAAAATCTCAGTGCACTAGTACCTCCCAGCTTTCTTTTTTTTTTCGTGATTTTGTAGTCACTGATACACAGTCGCTGTACTATACGTCAGCTTATGCAGCGGGGCGTGTGCCCAAGTGAATCGTGCTAGCGCAGTCGTTATGCGAGAGAAAACAAAGTTGAAACACGTTCGCTCACGCCCAATGCGCACCAGATGACATTTCGAAAGCTTTTGCAGGCTGAGAAGAGGTGCTCACATTCATTTCTTGTTTTGTTTTTTCTATAGAAAAAAACACGTCTTAAACGGTACATCATAGTTGCGCGTAGCCCTGCAGTGGCACTGCAAAACGATGTTGGCTGGTGTTTCAAGTTCAGCGAGCCTTTTTATCTGCCCGAGGCGCATACGTATACCGAAAAGCCGTGTGCCATACTCCGAAAATGCAGCGATCGAGAACGCTAAAAATAGAACCGTCTGAGGCACGACAGCGAGAACTAAGGGTAACAGCTGTAACTCGAACGAATCACGATGCCTCCTCGACGTGGTGTTGTCTGCTCTGCACAACACTGTCGTCGTTGGCGTGGGTGCGTTCTGCGCCGCTCTGATGCTATGTTGGGTCATGCTAATTCCGCGTTTAGTAATGCAGTGCGGTACTGCTCGCAGTTGCGAAGTAACGAAAGAGTGTGCACGGCTGTAGCACAATGTTGAGTGAGACACGGACGGCGAGTTTTGTGTCGAAGCTTCCGATCTTTCTTTACTGCTTCTTGCGTTTTTCTTTTGCGCCCCCCCCCCCCCCCCAATAAAAAAAAACTGCGGGGCGCTTACATCCCTCGTCTAATCTTGCTCTAGTAACAGTGCCGACATCGCAGCGCAATGCTCTCACGAGCACTTCGGTATAGTCACGTATGGTAACGAGGTGTTTTTTTTTTTTCCGATGAATCTGGGACTCTACTGCGTACGCCGGGAAGACGCGGGAAGATTAATTTAGTTCGCGCGCAATAACCGCAGTCCGCAGTTGCGGCACACACATTAATCAGACTAAAGGTAAAAAAAAAGGCCGAAAATTTTATTTGTTCCGGCGGCTCTGCACCTCTCTTTTTCTCGCGTCGTTGCTTGTCAGGCGCAGACCACGCGTTACACGTACATTCAATCCTCTCAGTATCCGTCGGGTACACCGGAAATTAAACCTCCCCTCGTGAGGCACCGCTATCGAGGGGCGCCGAGGCTCTTTCCTGTCGGCGTCTTGGCTCTGTGTCTTGGCAGCTACTTGCGTCAGAGGAAGCGTCACTATTGCGTGCTGCTCACGGGAGCAGCAAGGGCGCATGCGCACACCGGACAATGTCGACATTGACGGCAGTTGTTATTCTTTGAGGCACATAGCCAGGATTATTGTTCGGAAGGAGCCCCAGGTAATTCCTTGATTCCTTGTATGAGGGGAAAGGGGGGGGGGGATGAATGGTGCCTGCATTCCAAACAAGAGCATTGCTAAATGATATTACAAGAGGAGAGGGGCCCTCGGGTCCCCTTTGGATACGGGCCTTAAGTCCTTGCTTCAGCATGTTGTCGACATTGAAGAAACCTGAACAGTCACGATGCCGACGACGAAAAGTCTTGTAATTATCCCGTATTCTGTAGCAGGCCCTGCTTATAACTCTCGCAAAGTCTCGTCCGGCGCCGCCCTGATGTTAGGAGTCTGTATAGCCTCGAGGTTCTGGGCAGTGTGCCGCTGAAAACTGAATGTGGCTGTTCAGAGTGTGCCCCGCCGCGGTGGCTCAGTGGTTAGGCGCTCGACTACTGATCCGGAGTTCCCGGGTTCGAACCCCACCGCGGCGGCTGCGTCTTTATGGAGGAAAAACGCTAAGGCGCCCGTGTGCTGTGCGATGTCAGTGCACGTTTAAAGATCCCCAAGTGGTCGAAATTATTCCGGAGCCCTCCACTACGGGACCTCATTCTTCCTTTCTTCTTTCACTCCCTCCTTTATCCCTTCCCTTACGGCGCGGTTCAGGTGTCCAGCGATATATGAGACAGACACTGCGCCATTTCCTTTCCCCAAAAAACCAATTATAATTATATTATATGTTCAGAGTGTACCAAATGAAGGAAAACTACGCGCACATCGATTCGAACCGCCGACCTATCGACTACGGGGCCGCTGCCCTTCCGAGTTAGCCATGTGTTGGTAAATTTTATTCTCCTCTATTTATTACTTGCATGGTATGACAGCGCGGGGAGGGCTGAAATAAAACTCATTAATTACGACTACAGATTTAAGTCATGTTTACGAGGGATCTTAATTGACAACGACGATTATAATGACGTTCTTAACCGTAAATAAAGCGATCGAAGCGTGTTCTTTTCTTCCCTTTGGTGTTAAGTCTTCCATTTCAGTAGCAGGAAAGGACAGCAGAACATAACGCCCTTTTGAAAACAACGATATCGGAAACTTTTTTTTACCTCCTTTTTGTTTGTTGCCGGTGTGGGGCAGCGGGAACTTGACTTCGTTGCACCATTTCGCTGACGGTCGCGCTTGGACATCATCATAAAAGCTCGTAAACTTATCACAGTGTAAATGGAGACCTGTACTATAGCTGAACGGAGGCCCGTGCACTCAGCCTTTCCGTCAGCGCGCTCTCACCTGCTGGTTGCTCCTATATTTCAGGAAATCGCTTTTGGTTCTGTTGTGCTATATATTCCAGAAAACCGCTTCTGGTTCTGTTGTCTTTTGTGCACAGCATGACACCATTTAATTGTCCTTTTCATGATCGTTGTATACTTTCGGAAAAAAAAGTGCGTATAATACCTGATGTCATTTCGCATCATCCTCTCGTGTTGTTGTACGTGGTTCTTGCTCCGGTTGTGTCCCTTGCCGAGGGGGTAATTGGACGAGTTGTAGCACGGCACGCATGTTTGCCGCATTTTATTGGTTTACGGATTGAGGCCGGGCTTTCAGGACTGCGAGCAACTTAACCGGCGTCACTGGCGTCGGGAAAAATGGAACGAAGCTAGCCACTGGTTTCGTCGTAAAACTTACTCGGCCTTTATGGCAGTAGCCTGGGCGAAGGAACGGTAAATTTATACCGCTTTGGTCGCGTTTCGCGCTTCCCAGTTATGATTCCACGGATTGAATCCAAGATAGCGGCCTCCAAGTGGTTTCCGTAACGGAATAAAATAAGGTGGCAGTCTGGTGCCTCGAAACTGAGCCGTGTCGATCCGGTATATTTGTGCCTGGCAGGCGTCAAAGTCGGGCCACTTAGTCCCGTCATTCGTGTAAAATTTGTGGGCCAACCGTTTGCTGCAGGATGTTCCGGATGGTGTCGTACGATTCAGCGTTTCGTGTAGCATAAACTTACTTACCATAGAGTCTAGCTCGTGGCAGGGATTGGAACCGGCGATCTATGTTAGGTGTGTTAACGCTCGATATTCAATCGCTGCCTCTGCGTCGGCTCATTTTTCTTTTACGATTTCCCGTGGTGGTGATAACGGTTTTTTTTATTAAAATAATAGTAAAAAGGAAGGAAAAGATTTTTGCTAGCCCCGGCATCTGCCATCGATACTGAAGCACCTAAGCTGGGGCAGCGGAAATAAAGGATAGCAGGCAGAATGGAGACATGAAATGAAAGAGGTGAGGGGTCAGGAAGAGAGGATAGAGGGAGAAGTAATATGTACAAACTGTTTACACAATAAGAAATGTGTCCAGGTTGTGCGCGTGATTAGTTCATTTTAGAGGAATTAAATCACACTCGCGCACACTTTCCACGTCAGGTATACATGGTCCCGCGCCATTCTTACGTAACGTCTTTGACAGAAGTAAGCGGCCTGCGTCGTTCTGCCTCTCACTCATGAATATGGTGGAGTCCGTACGGCTTCCCCAAAGAACAAAGGGTCTTGAAAAGTGAGTACAAGTGTTCTTCCTACCTATCATGTAAAATGGAGATCGAGGCGTTTTATAAATACTGCACTGTGCGAGTGAGAAGCAAGCCATTTCGTACGTTTACTTTTGGCAAAGACGGTATACATCATGTTAACAGTATAATTCCAGTTCTGCTGTAGAGAGACAAACGAGCATTTATTTTTAGTGAAAAGTTGTCGAGATTTGTGTGTTTATATATGCATAGAAAGAAGGCATCCAGCTAGCAGTCCTGGCTTTCGCCCTTACTTGCGAGCATTTCTCTTGTGTGCTTTTTGTCGCCGTGCAGTAATAATAAAAAAAATGACCCCCATATTTCAGTGGTCGTTGAAGTCGGATATAAGAGAAAGTTCCATAACCGTAAAAAAACGATCGTGAAAACGGAAAGCATTTGAGGTTTGAAACACTACAAATAACTAGAACAGGGAACAGCTAATAATGCTCCATAAGGTTTCCCCGTCAATAAATTTCTTTTCGTTTATTTTTTTTCCTTTCCTTGTCATGAGCTGTAGATAAGGAAACACTGTGGCGCCGCGGGGCGTCACACTTTCGCGACAGGCGAAGTGTAGAAAGTGGTGATTTGATGTACTGCTGCTTTCTTCTCCGGTCGCGAACAATATGCAACAATTCTGCTCTAGAGCTTCGACTGAGATGTGATTTCCGCACAATTCATCGCGGAAGGAAGAAAAAAAAAACTAAGAGAAAGAAGGCACAGCTCCATCGCGTTCGTTTCGATCGATCGGGCTGCTGTCTCGCTTGCTAGCGACGGCGATATAATCTTTATTTTTTTTACCTTCTCACTGCGTTAATTCTTTTCTTTTTTTTTCATTCCCCTTTCGGTGCGCCTCTTTGAAGGCAAACTCCGGGTCTTCCTTTTAACGAAATGGTTTGCGCGCGAGTTCTCCATTATGTGCTCGCGATCATTTATGCCAAATTTGAAAACCACAGGACGGACCCTCCCCCCTCCTTCTTTTTCTGCGAGAATCGTCTTACAATGCTTCCCATTTCGCGACTGCAGTTTCGGACTATTTTGCGCGCGATTCGCGACGTCACAAAAATTGGCCACTCGTCGATGCCCGGCTCTGCACTTGTTAACCGTGGAGATGGCTGGCTTGTTATCCGTCATTTCAGACATTTTTTTTTTAAGGGTGTGTATTCGCCTACAGCCGATATAGTTTGGCCAATCTAGCGGGCGCAGAGCTTTAACGACAATGCTTGAGGCGTCGTCTATATCTTTGCGCCGTCCAATGCGGAGCCTTCGGCCATGCAGTCTAGCTGCTTTTTCTTATTTCTTTTGCTGCTTTAAAATTGATTGGTCCTTGCCTGAAAGATCTGATGATCGGAGTACACACACAGGCGCTACCTTAGAAAGCAGCTCCAGGCTTTTTGTTCGGGGGTGCCGTTTTGAACCGAAGCTTATTCTGTAGATTTTTTCTCTCGTTCTTGATTGGTTCCACCGAGTTTGGCTGTCATGCGAAATTTCATTACGCCGCAAATCGTTTTTAAAGTTTTCCATTTCGTTGACCTCATTATGAGTGCTTTCTACATGCAACACGGCATTTTTAACGGTCTCAGACGTCCTCATTACGATAATACATTTTTCCCGTGTGGCTAACAAAATTTTGGCTAACAATATGCACCGACTCGCCCAAAAAGGTTTTAATAACAAATTTTAAAGTTTTTTATTAGATCGTCTCAGGTACTTTGTGAAAGGACGCAACGTTTTCTGTCGGTACTTCAGCGATTGAGTGCGCGTGCGATTTTTTTTATTTTTTTTTTTGCTAGTAAGGCTCGTTACGTCACCGCTGCGTCACGCGAATCTTCATCCCTGAATCATCGTGGCTGAGTCGCGGGGCAGCGCTATATAGTGAATGTAATCCTGAGCGCGCGCATCCCGTTAACTTTTGCTAGCGACTGTGTACTCGAGAGCAGCACTTCATGCCACTTAGTGGAGGCTAATCGAGAGGCCGCGCCCGTGTGCTGAGATTCCCGTGTGGACGTTAACGAATCCCAGGGCCCGTTGAAAACTGAACGCGTAATCTGGCCTAATCAGTGCGTGTTCTGCCTTTAGTATGAGCGCAGGCACGCGCCGTCAGCGCGTACTTGCATACCTGTTGCCACGCTGCGGGTGAGGGGACTTTTTAGCGGCCGCGGCTGACATAACCCGGTGGAGACAGTGCAACCGCGGAGCCAATCGATGGCCTCCTCGCCGGTCGTCTCTCTCTCTCTCTCTGCGTGGGGTCGCCTGTTCGGTGAGAGCAGTGAGAGCGCTGCGCGTGCTCGGGCGTTCCAGTCCACCGCGCTCTTGGTCACCTGCGGCGTGGCGAAAGCGTCGCGGGTGACGCAACGGTGCTTGACTTTTCTGCGGAAGGTGGGGGGCTTAGTTCCACTCTCGCGCTGACGCCTTTTGCCCTCTTTTCGTTTACTTTTTTTTTAGTTTACGGCTACAGATGCAAATTAGTGGCGCCAGATTTCGACAGCGTCTTATACTTTTCTTCTTTGCATTCTCTTTTTCTTGTTTTTGTTTCTGTGGCGTCGCTTTTATCGATGGGCTCAGAATAGCTGCAATCGTGGCACGAAAGGAGCACTCTTGGACGCTACGAGTGGCGCACGGCGAAGGCGGCTTGGTTGTCCATGTGCCGCGCATGGCGTTCCGTTGGGCGCGTGCGCAACTGTGGGTTCGTCCGTCCGGTGTTTTCCTTTTTGTTTTCGAGCCTTCATATTTACCCTCTGTAGCTTTTGGCTGGAAATGGTATAGCTGTATATATAGGATGGAGGGAGGTACCTTATATCTTCGAAAGTTATTGAAATCAATTTTTTTTATTGTTTCCGTCTTCGTGTTTTTGATTATCATTCACAGGTGGCAGTGCCGTTGCACGCACTGTGCAACCGCCTTAAGATAGTTTCGTGCTGTACATATATGCCTGCAATACACCTCGCGTGCTACTTTAGAGGAGGTGCAGGGCTTTCCTCCGACGCCTATTCGACCATCGATTCTCCTCATTTATTGTCGTACTACGCTGGCCAACCGAATGGAAGACGCTCTAAACGTCAGCACTTTCGAACTATACCATGGGCCTCCAAACCTGTGTTTGAGCCGGGGCCGCTTTTTCGAGTCTCAGTGCTCGTGTTTGTTGCATGTGGCCGTTACGTATATCGCCTGTGCAACGTTGCATCCTTTGCCGTTGATGTGAGGCAGCATCTACGCTACTGCGTGATGGTTATGAAAAAATCAGCGTAAAGGAAGAGCGAGGCTTCTTTAAGTCAGGTCAAGGCCCGGCTTTAGAAAGGCAGGAAAGCTCTAACGCGCCTAATGAGAACTTCCTCTTAAGTGCCGAGAAGGGCAGAGTGGAAGGAGGGCTGAGGGGGGGGGGGGGGGGGGAGAATAAGCCAGTGCGGCTACCTATAGCCGGGAGTGTCGCCTTTCGCGAGCTAGCTACAAAGCAATGCGATGGCAATAATAATAACGATGGGCAGGTGCGTTCGGAGTCGCCTTAAGCCTTCTTAAGCACCCGGCTCTAAGTGGTTGCCAGCTGCACCTGGAACTGGTTATATAGCCAGAAAGGATCGAAAAAACTTTTTTTTTTGTTTTTGCAAGCTCATCCTATAGCTCCCGGAGTCGATGTTATCGCGCTGCAAGTTCAGTTGGCCGTTCTGGGATCCAGGAACTCTGAGCTCGAGGCATTTGCGAGTTTCTGAAAGCCTTCGTCGTTTTGCACATATGTCTCGCCTTGCTTACGGCTCGAGGATTTGGGGGGGGGGGGGGGGGGGTTATGCTGGGGGTTACGGGAATTTCACTGGTCCTGTGTGCAAATGGTTCTGCCTTGTAGTGGGAATAGTTGGAGTGGATAGTAATCCTAGAGCTGTTCCTCAGTACGGGGTTTACACAGCCGCCCTTAGGGACTCGGTGGTTCTACGGCGCTACGACGTACTGCTAAGGAGCATCGGGGTTGCGGGTTCGACGCATGTCCATGCAGAAGAAATGCAAAGACTGCAGTGTAGGCCAACCGCCGTCAAAATTGGGACCTCCGCTACGGCGTGCTATAGCCCGCCCGCTGTTCATTTTATGGATTTGAAATTTAATCAGTCTAGTATACACTTAATCGAGTTCCGCATAAATACGACCTAAGGAATGCACATAAATTAGCTCTTAAGGGAGAATCAACGGATCCGAAGCTGAAAGCTGCTTTGCTAGGCTTGTAGATTACTTTTTTGGAAACACTGCCAGCGTGTTTTTTTCTTCTTTTGCGTGCGCGTGGAAAGGTGGCTGCGTTGCTGCAAACTTTCCGTTGTGGCTGCGTTGAGATGTAAGAAGGCCGTAAAGTTTATCAGTTAGTCTAACGACCTCCAGATGCGCAAGTAAAAATTTCAGTGCACGGCACTGCTGCATAGGGCGGGCTCAGGTGCCTAACAAATTACACGGACCCCTTATTACCTAATGTGTTGGCAGACTCGTGTACTGTGTGATGTCAGTGCACTTAAAAAACCCCAGGTGGTCTAAATTATTCCGGAGCCCTCCACTGCGGCACCTCTTTCTTCTTTCACTCTGCCCTTTATCTCTTTCCTTACGGCGCGGTTCAGGTGTCCGTCGAGATATGGGACAGATACTGCGCCATCTTTCTCCAACAACCAATTTTCAGTTTTTCAGTTTCAAATTCAAATTCAAAATGACCTGCATAGCGCCTAATTGTAAAGAATCGTGTCTTGCTGTGCATACTTGGCTTTGGAGAGACCACGGCGTTTCCACTGTCGTGGTTTAGCATTTTTCTCTATGTTACCACCCGCTTAAAATAGCTTAAAGACGGCGACCGCTATCGACGTTATGACGCGCGAGTAAATTGTTGGCGTGGGCCGGCCAGTGAGCGTTGTATGATTGGGGTCGCTTGCCAACATCCCCAAAGCCGGCGGAACGCGTTCGGGTTTCCTCGCGTGTCCTATACCGTGCAGCGCAACGAAACGGGACCCATCGCGAAGGCGTGCTCCGACGCCTCGCCGTCTATTTCCCGACGAGCAGAACGCAAAGACACGCTTTTCCTGCCGCAATTCCCCCTACCCCAATGTAGGGCACCGCTTTCTCGAAGACGGATCAGAGCCGTGGGTCGGCGGATAAGAGGATTAAGGCCGACGGCTCCGCCAATCTTTCCGGAACAATGGGTCCTTTGCAACACTGCGATCTCCGTTCATTTTTGTTTTCATTTAGTTTGTTTCATTATTGTATATTTTTCGTTTTCGATCGCCTGCCTCTTCGGAATAAAAGTAGAAGTGAAGCGCGGCCTCGGAGGCATTGGACCGCTGTCACGTGGAGGGATTATTGTTTGGCGCGGTTCCACCGCATGCTCCCGCAATCCCCTTTGTTCGCGTGCTGTTCTTTTCATCGTTTTGACCTTGGCGTTAATGGGTCACCTTGAGTGTCGCTTCTATAGGCTTTTATCAATACGGCCTTCGTATAGCTCTCTTTTTTTTTCTCACATTAGTTCTATCCTTGTCGCGCCCTTTAACTTTTTTCCCCGCATTCAGCCGTACTTCCTGGTATGTCGTACGTGTTCTGGGACAGAGGAGCGCCTTACGCCAAGTGTGATGCGAGTCCTTGCCCCGTGTTTACCGCAATGAAGGCAGTTCCTTTTTTTTTTTTTTCAGGAGGCTTTTGGAGCGAACGTACCACTGCTTCATGTACCTGTGTTCGCGAATGAAGAATTTCATGGCGAAACAATGGCCAAAAAAATTCACAGTGATACCTAATTACATTATGTGCTGGCAACGCGATAGGATAAGAAGCTCTTGACGCCTTTAGATCGAATTTAGGGTATTTTATGTTTGCATTCCTCTGCACACAACGAGACGCCTCCTAGCGTCATCTAGCTGTCCGGCGTTTAGATGTTTCCTCGTACGTGTATAGAAGTGGCGAGGCGGACGCGATGAAGATGCGTCGAAACATATGGTTGTCACTCCCGGTCTGCTGACATCACTGCCGGTCGAGAACCAGCAGTGACCGACGACGCATTTTTCCCCCCAATTAGGCCTCTTTTTGCTATCGCAATAAAAATTTTGACGAAGTAAACTACATGTGATAATCAGCACACCTTGCCGACACCTCGCATCAAAGATGTCATGGTCTGTACACATTTGTAAAAAGCTTTATTACTAGCGTTAGAGGGAGTCGTCATGAGCTGCGATCGCTAAGGAAAGATAAAATCAACTTAGCGACAAACCAACTTAATAATAATAATAATTGGTTCTGGGAAAAAGTAAATGGCGCAGTATCTGTCTCATATATCGTTGGACACCTGAACCGCGCCGTAAGGGAAGGGATAAAGGAGGGAGTGAAAGAAGAAAGGAAGAAGAGGTGCCGTAGTGGAGGGCTCCGGAATAATTTCGACCACCTGGGGATCTTTAACGTGCACTGACATCGCACAGCACACGGGCGCCTTAGCGTTTTTCCTCCATAAAAACGCAGCCGCCGCGGTCGGGTTCGAACGCGGGAACTCCGGATCAGTAGTCGAGCGCCCTAACCACTAAGCCACCGCGGCGGGGCAAGCCAACTTAGCAAAGTTTTAAATTGCTTCCCCATGTCAGAGAAGAACGCTGGAATAATGTTCGTACCGCAGACCGTAGATGCGGGCTGCTTATTCATATGTCAGGGGCCCCTGAGGACGGTGTTCTTTTTAAATCCTTGGTGTTAGAAGTGTGGATTCGTGTCATGTTTCCCATTCGTCATGTTTATTATGTAAGACTCCGTTTTTATCATCCCCGACGATTCGACGAGAAACCGAGTGGCCTTTCTTCCTGCATTTGGCCCTCGCGCTTCTTGTGTAGTTTTAAGTATGAAGAACAATCGTTTGTAGCGCGTTCTTCTATTTTTTAGGGCGCACTATGCCGTGTTAACTCTTATCAGAATTATAAACGAACGGAGACTCCGGGCAACATCGTACTATCTGCTGTTTTGTCGGCCTGTGCCGTCTTGTGTTAGAAGGCGTTTATGCCTTCAGAGAATACATGTACACGCGCGGTTTTGTGTCGCCGATTTCCGCTCTTGATGCTGCATAATAGTGTGAGCTAATAAGGGAGCAATTACTCATTATGCATCCACCCAAGCGCAGCCATACGGCTACATAGGTAAGCTTGACATTTTTCTCAGAAACTAATTTTTCTCAGATTTTTTTCTTTTAACTACGAAGTTTCAGAGGAAGCTGTATAGCTTTCCTTTGTAGCCGTATGACTGCGCTTGGGTGGATGCTAATGAGTAATTACTCCATAGTTACAAATCTACTCCACGTCGGGGGATTCCCCTAAACGTTTGACCAATAGTGTGAGCTCGGAACGCTTGCTGTCTTCTGTGTTGGGACTGCCGCGTGGCTTGTCCTATTGATTAGGCGACCAGTGAGCAGCGTTATAAATATATGTACCTGGCTCTCGCTGTCACCCTGTACACTCCAAACAGAAAGGGGTAAAAATAAGGTAAACTGTCCTCTAGCTCACTCCATTTCTACTCGCGTATAGGTGTATTGGTGTTTAGACTGTAATCACGGACCGTGTGCGAAGGTCATTCGCGGGAAAAGGGCCCGGTGGCCGCTTCTATTGGTGCTCTTGGCTGCGGTGCTTCGTCAAGTGGTTATGGGATTCCTAGATCCTGGACCCCGTTCGCTATCGCATTAGAGCGGCCGGCGCCGCTGTGTGCCGGTATAGTGAAGACGATGGCGAAGACCGGCCGACTCCCGTGCAGCCCCGTGTGTTATCGATCGGCTCCGCCGATACACGTTCGATACCTCGGAGCCTCCTTTCTGGCCTTCCTCTGCGGCCCCTTCTTGCGACACGCGACGTACACTCCGATGGTCTCATCCGTACAGCCCCTAATTTACACGCAGCCGCCGGGGTGGCTCAGTGGTTACGGCACTCGGCTGCTGCCCCGAAATACGCGGGTTCGATCCCGGCCGCGGCGGTCGAATTTCGATGGAGGCGAAATTCTAGAGGCCCGTGTACTGTGCGATGTCTGTTAAATAACCCAGGTGGTCGAAATTCCCGGAGCCCTTCACTACGGCGTCCCTCATAGCCTGAGTCGGTTCGGGACGGTAAACCCCCATAAACCAAACCTAATTTACACGGGACGCCCCCGTCGGGCCCCGCTCGCAGGCAGAGGGCGTCGCGTGCCAATTCGAGGAGCGGTGTATAGCGCCCGGCTTACCAGAGGATTTCGACTGGCAGGCATCGACGGGAGGTGTGAGGAGAAGCCCGACGATGCGTATAGCTGAGGGCTGGAGGCGTGTGGATCTCTCCGGCAGTGCTTGCGAGGGGAATTGGCAGCATAATTAGTGTCCACGTGTCTCTCTACTACCCATCCTACTTCTCTATTCTCGCTGATTAAAGGGGCACTGAAGTTGCTGGTAGGCCTAATTGGGTCGACGTGCATACGGGCACTCTCGCAGGAGGCCGTAGCGGGTGTCACTTGGTGGCAGCACTGAAGAGGCTGAAGGTTGTAATAACGGGTCTGATCGCGTGACGAGCCATGTTTTTGGAGGAGGTTACTTGGCCATCGCATTCTCTAAGGGAGATATTTTTCCTCTCCGTGTCCATTCTTTTTTATTTTTTATTCGTTTACTCGATTTTTTTTTGCTTTTATTTACAGCTGTGCGGACGAACCTATACCCGAGCTGGAGTACAGACTTCTCGAAACTGTATGTTACGGACGACGCGTTTATCGCGGAAACCGATTTGCGCTGCGCGGTTCCAGTCACGTGGCACACGTTTTGTTTCGCGCTGTATGCGCGGTTTCATTCAACGTGTTCGCAGTGCGGGCATGGAGTATGGAACTCTGACAGTGGAAGTATGCGGTGTTTCTCCGTGGCAGTCTCTTCGTGCTTCCGCGCGTATCGCCGTACCAGGTGCTCCTGCACAGGCTCTCTGCTCATGCTCTCTGGGTGGTTTTACGGTAGCGGTATACGGTAACGGCACGTGGTAGCGCTCTACGATGACGCTATTTTTTTTCTTTCCTTGTTCCCTGTGGCGTAAGCTTATAAGCGGTGTTCGACCGCTCTGCCAGTGTCACAGAATATTTGGAATACATTTTTTATTGTAATTTCTTGCCGTTTAGAGCCCACGGGCATTTGCAAATACTATACCTGCAAATCAGCCTCTCATGGACGGTGCGGCGGACGGGCTGTAATGAGTTCCATTCTCCAGCATCGGATAGGAAAATTGAGTGGCGATACATGTTTTCGTTGCGAAAACTCTTCGAATGGAAAAAAAAAATAGTGGCGTAACGGCCTGCGTCGGCGCAGTGTATTTGTGATCGCTGAAAGCGATGGGATTCAGCCTGAGCGAATGATTCGGCCGGAAGTACGGAAGATTTAAGCGTTGGACCTGCGATCTGCTATCCGGTGCCGCGAGACTGACGAGGCGAATGTTAAGCTACTGAATCGGCCTCAGTTTCACTATTCAACAGCGCCTTTAATGCTGTATAACCGGGTTCTTTTAAGCACGTGCTCTGTGCTACATTTGGGGATGAGTCAATAGCAGACTTGCGGCGCGTGCTTCGTTTAAGCTAGTCTTACATTTATCCGGCAATGGTAGTTATTCCCTCTCCTGGTGCTTAGCTTGGGCTGTGACTTGGCGTAAACAGTCGCCAAGCTTGTTTTTCTATGGTGTCATAAATTGCGGCTTTGAGGGAACGTAAATGGCGCAGTAACTGTCTTACTTTTTGATCGACACCTCAACTGCGCAGTCAGGGTAATGAGAAAGTTGGGAGTGAAAGAAGAAAGAGAGAAAGAGGGGCCGTAGTGGAGGGCGCCGGAATGATTTCAACCGCCTCGGTATATTTAACGGTCAATGACATCGCACATGGGCGCCTCTTGCGTTTCGCCTCCATCGAAACCGGCACGGCGTCGTGCCGAATCCAGTGCATGACTTGCGGAAGTGCAGTTCCCTTGTACTGGGTAAAGTGGGAGTGAAAACCGGGTAAAATGGGTGTAATTACACCCCCGGTCTTCATGACGAAGGGTTAGTGGCGTGGGCAGACTAACTGTGGTTTACGTCCCTTTGCCTGTGGAAAGCCGCAGGGGAGTAACAGCTTCTCTCTTGGGGGACTAATGTTTGTGGCAACGCAGTTACCCTTACAGGGCTGGCCTCTGTCCTTTGAGCATCGGAATTATGCAAAAAAAAAAATGAATCCCTACGAAGGAGGGCATTCCCACCTTTCATTTGAATATCGCGCCTTTAAGTTCCATCATTTAGTGAAAGCGTCGCAGCTCCCAGGGCAAAACTTGTGGAACGCCCGTCGTATGTACTACGTTTTGTGACGGTAGAGGTGCGGAAGAGGAAATGGAAGTGGGGGAGGGCATATAAGCTGAGCACGAACGGAGATCAGTGCATACGCAACGCGTATACGTTCTGAATTTACGGTTGGTTGCGAGCCTTAACTGCGCAGTTTGGTAGCTTTCTTTGTGCTGTTATTTATTTTTATATTGCTTTGCTTTTTTTTTCACTCGAAATCGACGCTCGCTTTCCATTTCGCGCCCGCATGCACGACAGGACGCGTGCTTACACCTGGGACGACGGCGTATATTTCAAGGAACGGCATTTCCGGGAACTTTCTTCGGGAGGGAAGCAACGAAGAAAGGATAAGTGCGTATATATAGAGCGCGAGATATTACGCCGGGGAAAGTTGAGCCCTTAAAAAAATTAAAATAAAAGAAGCGGCTCTCCGGAATACGAAACTCCTCCTTGGCACGCACGTGAGTATTTTACGGAACGCGGGAATCTGACGCCCATAGCTCGAACCATGCGAAACGGTAAAGGAAGCACCGAAGGTAAGCGAAACAAAAGTAATTAAAATAAAACTGAAAGTAAACCGAAGGGACCCGCACCATAAATGAAAAGAGAGAAACCACCGTCAGGAGAAATGTATTCGATATATATTCCGGTGGCGCGCAGACGGCACGAAAGCAATTTCGGAGGGGGTCTTTGTTCCTGCAGCTGTTGTTCTTCTTTCGTGTCTTCCTTTCTTCCTTCCCGACTCTCGAGCACGTCCTGACGAGGATTTGATTTTCGTCGCCGGTGGCGGCGAGCTTGAAATCCCTTCGCGCCAGAGACAAAAGAGGCCGCAGCAGCCAGCCGGCGCGGAGGCGTTAAAGGGATGCGCGATGGGGGTCGAGGAATGTGCGCTCGAAATAATAACGGCGGCGTCTTCGTATTACACGTACAACTAGGTGCGTTTCACGAGGTAGGGTGTCGGGGGGGGGGGGGGGGGGGTGGTGCAAAGGGCCTGTCGGGCCGTTTCAGGGGCTTTCCATCCGTCGAGACAGCAGCAGCTGCGAGCGCCTTCTTTCGGTCCATTGCTGTGGCGTGCGAGGCTTTTGTGGGGCTCGCGTTTTCCATACCCCAGTGAGGGGGAATGGGAAGGGAAGGGGATGGGGAGCGAGTGGGAAAAGCGAGCCCGAAGGATTTAGAAGACCAGGTGGCGTGGTGTTGGCAGGATCAGAAAATTGTGCGCCACGCCGCCCCCGTTGACATTTTGGCGTTTCTGAATAACGCCCCCCCCCCCCCTCTTTTTTTTAGTTTGTCGAGTCTTTCACTCTGTTTTGTCTTGATTTACTTGATATGCCTTTCTTTCTTTTTTGTTTTGTTGAGTTGTAACTCTATGCCCGGGAAGAAAACAACCTGTTACGGCCGCCGATGCGAAATGCGAGAACGCTGGCGAGGTTTAGAATTTCCGATGTGGCATTGTGTACTAGTTCGATTTTTTAGCCATCGTTTGTGCACGTGCGCCTTTTGTTCGGGACCCCTAGAGAATAGATGGCGCCTGCGCGGCTGCATTGTATGAGGCGGACGCCTGAGGTCTTCGGTATTTTTTTTTTGCGCTCGTTCGTTTCTATAGTTTCGGTTTAAGACCAGGAAAGGCGAACTATGGCTAGTTAATCGATAGTTAGGCGGCTGAAACAATGCCATCTTTCATTAATGACATCGTACTAGGTTCTTTCGTATGAGTGGTTTTGCCGGCCGGGAGCACTCGATACTAGTTATATATAGCCTCGGCGCTGATAAAAAAGAAATAAAAACGAACTCAATCTGGAACCTTGTGCTGTAGCTTTCGTGGGTTACGGTAATCATGCACCAAGTTAGCTGGTACAGTACTGAGTCTGATGGTATATAGCTCTCGTTTAACCGCGAGAAATCTCGGCATGGTTTGTTTCTAATTTAACTTGTCCCATTTGTAATCGTTAATATTCACGCACGATATAATGCTTTGTTTTACTCTTACTAATTTCATTCAGTCAGTACGTTTCCCGCCGGCATGCTTTTTTTTTCCTTGAGGGGGCGGGAACCATTATTTCTTTTTTACAGCGATAATTTGACTTATGACCTTTAAACACACACAATAAATAGTCACTAATTACCGAAAAACAAATTAGTGGGCATATTCTGAACACTGGTAATACTATGCCGCAAAAGCCATATTTTTGCCCCAAAAACCCTATTTTTGAAAAGTGTTCGCTGAAACGCCCTGCATTTCTGCTTTCTGGAGTTGACAGATGTACTAGAAGGGCTCTGGATATATAGTTAAGTTACTTCCCGCGGTAGACGATTTAGCAGACGCTTTCCAATCTGTAATGCTCGCTGGCCATTGTTTTAGCTATGTAGGCCTCTATCATGGTAACAGAACATGAGCTCCACTTCGGTCATAAACGTTCGCACTCTTTCATGCGCACACGCTGCCTGTGCCACAGTCGGATACAACTCAAGAAGGAAGCTTCAAGCGACCCTTAAAGGAGGCACTGTAGCCAATGGCGTGGACCGATCTTAATGATGTCCTGTTTAATCCAACCACGGGTTGGTGAATCCCTTTTCATCTGTCACCCACTGCAGTGTCATGGTATAACAGGTACTACAAGGGGATTAACCTCTAATTCATTAAAACTAGTCGACGTTATTGTCTGGAGGGAGGTCCTTTAAGTGGCATGCACTGGGCACTTCGTTTTTGAGTCGCATCCGTCTAGCTATATTTTTTCTCCGCGTTTGGCTGTTTGTTTGTTTGCGTTATCCTGTGTGCATTCGCCCCTTGTGTTATTTCAAAACTCTCCTCTGGTCGTTTTTGGTGTTGTTGCCTCAGAACCGATAGCACATACCCGCGGTGGGGGATTGGCCAGGGTTTTATGCAGATCCATACAGGGGGTAAAGTCATCCAGACTTATCTCAAGCGGCTCATAAATAAAAATTGAGGAATCTGGGGAGACGAATAACGAATTTTGAGATTTTGAGGAGAACGGAATGAAAATGGAGGAAGCAAAGAGGTAAGGGTTGAAAGTAATTAAAGAGTAGCAATCATAAATAAATGCCTCCAGTCGAACGACACTGCGTGAATTGTCACTACTTCCTCTCTCTAGTCTTGGCATCTTTACCGTCGGAAAACATCCATGGAGGAAATAGCTTAAAACGGCTCGCTTAGACACGGGGTGGGGGGTGGGGGGGGGGGGGGGGGGGCACTTTCGTTTACATACCGGGTCCTTCACGGAATGTAATCTCGAAAAGTACTCGAAGCGATGACAAAAGAAAAAAACAAGAAACCGTTTGATGCGTCTCCTCGCCGCCAGGATTTTTTTTTTTTTCCGACAAAACCAGAAACGAGATGCGCCGAAAGTGAAGTTTCCGCTCTGGTTTGCCTTGCCCTTTCGTTGCTACTTTTTTGTTTTTCTTTTGATGTTTTTTATTGTCTGGCTTTTATGCTTCCGACGTAAACAGTTTCCGGTCAAAAAATATATATATAGAAACATACGCATACACCCCGACTTTGTATACATGTCCGCCTTGTGTACATGCACAGCGCATGAAGTCGAGATCACGCTTCAGGCTGTTTGTGTACGCGAAAGCACTCCTCATTTTTTTAAGACGCTGCTGTTCGCGTGAGCCTGCAGCTTTCGTTCATCTCCATGCCGGTATATATATATATATATATATATATATATATATATATATATATATATATATATATATATATATATATATATATATATATATATATATATATATATATATATATATATATATATATATATATATATATATATATATATATATATATATATATATATATATATATATATATATATGAGCGGCTCCGTACGCCTAGCGCTGGTGTTTGCATTCCGCACCGCTCGCCTCGGGCAAGATAAGGCGGGGGTCCGGTTCAGTATACCTGCGGAGATGCAAGCGGCGGCAGTGTTTTGCCTCGGCTGTTCGCTGCAGCGTATGTCGTCCCGATTTATCCCTTTGTTTCTTCCTGCTGCCCATCCACTCCGTCGGCGTGTTCCTTCTCGCAGCTGTGTATCGACCGCCCTCTTACTTGTGCCGGTGTTGCTGCTTTTGTGCTGGCGTTTTTCTTTGCTTCGGAGTCCCCACTTGAGACGCATTATTGATATGTTGTGACGAGGGGCCGCGTTCTTCCTTATCTTAGTTTTGTTCTATTACTTATTCCTTTTCTTTCGTGCTCGAAACGTTGACAGACATCCGCGTTTTATGAGAGATGATGAAACTATATACGCTGTGCCTGCCCCCGGGGCGCATTTGTTCGGAATAATAATAACTGTTGCCAGTCCCGAATCTTCAGCGGAGTGGAGTTTATCTTAGTGTGTGGCGGCGTGCAGGGCGATATTGTTTTTTTTTTTAATTTTCTTCATCTTTTTCTTCTTTTTTCGAAGAAATTCTTTCGCTGAATGAGCAGTTAGCCTCTCTTTCGAATCATATCATGTGCTTGGGCGGTCATATATGGAGACCAGACCGGTGACGCCATTGTGTATTTCGGCCTATCGGTAACATCCATTTGAGGAAAAATGTTTCCCCCGTTGACATTGAGGTGACCGTGCCCTGCGCCAGTTGTGGCGACCGGAAACTTGATGATCTCATCTGCCAACCTCACTACCTACCGCGTCCTGCCACGCTCGTCTTCTCTTGAAATCCTCTGTGTTATCCTGAGAGGGCATCGATTATCTCGCCTTTGCATTGCATGCCCTGCGCATTCCCATATTATTGATTTCCACTGTGACATCATCAACCGGCGTTTGTTCCCTGACCCACTCTACTCTCTGTCTCTTACACCCATTTTCCATAGCGCGCTGTATTGTGCGCAGTTTTATTCCAAGACTTTTCGATGATCTGTAGGCTTTTGCCCTGCAGGTCAGGGATAGACGAGGTACGACTATCAGATATACTTCCCCTAGACGGTTACTGGTGACCTTCCTTGATAGCTGACGCTTCGAAGGATCAACTACAAGCAAGAAGTAAGGAAAAACGGTGCCACCTTTGTTTGACTTACCTCCCTGTCAGTGGTTCATCCATTGTTGACGCGTGTACGTGAGAACCGTCACTGTTCAGTTTAGCAACGTGCTCAGCTGCCAGTTCTTCAGGACAAGCCACTTACGCTGATCGAAACTAGATCAGACGCGCAAAGTTATTTTGAGCGAAACAAGATGTGAAGAATTAAAGAGAGGATAATCAGTGTAGTACTTCCGTTCACCGAAGCATGTTAAGAAAAGTCCGTGGAATGGATAATACTACGCTCCAGAACTGTCTGTCTTTTATGTCCTAGAGAAGTTCATCTAGGGAGGTAAGGCTGCTGCTTCCACTAGATTGGTGTGCCTGTTTTGGGCGATTGCTGCTGCATATCTGTGTTGGATTCTGCCTCAGACACGCCTTTTACGTTGTCGGGCTCGCCAAATGTATACCTACAATGCATCGGCACGACTGCTGGAGGGCACATACAGAGGTCTGTCAAATATCATGACACTGTGCGCGCATGTGTAGCATGCTTGCAACATGGTTAATGACGAATGGCATCGGAAAGGCGTTAAGTGCGCCAGACACTTCTGTAGCTGCACTTGTTTCGCGTCGTCTCACATAGGACATTGAAAGCTGACGTAAGACCGCAGCAGGGGTGTATTCTGCTGCATTGGCAAACAACAAATGGTCCACCTCTTCCGGGCCTGTGCTGCGTCGAAGTCGAAATGCGAAAACGTGACGTCAGGTGTCTTTGAAACCACCTCATTCGCGGCTGTTGGCCCGCGTTGTCCGTGGCATCGAAACCCGAAACCACTGGTTATAGAAAAGGGCGCGTGGGCTGTTTTATCGCCGCCGTCGGCTGCCGATTTTGTATAGCCACCCGTTGAAGCAAGTGAATCAATAAATACGAGTGGCGAAAGAGTTGACGTAGAAACTGCGTTCACGTGGGCTCGTCGTACGTTGTGGAGGACAGAGCAACTGCTTCCTGGCGATCGTCGTTCACTGCCGTGATTCTCCCTTGTTTTTTCTGGTCAGAAGTGAAGTTCGGTAAGCAGCAGTGTTGAAAGGGACCTCGTAACAAAGCGGGGGCTTGTCGCTAACGTATCGAGCTCTTTTATAACACCCTTTAAACTCCCCCTCCCCTCCCCCCCCCCCCCCCCCCCCCAATTTGTGCCGCTGAATAAACTGGACTGAAGCTCAGATGGAAAAAAAAGCAGTTCAGTGCGATGAAAAGAAGAAAAGGAAAATAAAGCAGAAAGCTAAGAACTCAGGGATGGCCCGGGGGGGGGGGGGGGGCGACTCGGCGGCAACTCTCGCAAGGGGCGGTTATGGGGCGGGTGTGGTTTTGTATGCGCCAGGAATGCTTCTAACTTCATTTTCATTTGTGTTATATATATATATATATATATAAACAATAAAACTAAACTACCTGGCTTGCCGGTTCGGATCCTCCATGGGCTGTTTCGTTAACTTTTCAGAACTTTCTCTTTATCGTGTCTTTGGTTTCTCTTTATTCTACGTGCTTCCATTTTCTTTCCATTAATGCCGAAGGCTTTCAAAGGTTGTCATGACTGCTGATTGCTGTGTAGCCCTCTTGTTGCGGAAGCAGCAGAGCGGCCGTGAACAATGCCTCATTGTTCCCGCTTTTGCGCCTTTTCTGTGCACGTGTCCTTAATACGTCAGAAGGAGAATAATGGCGCGAAACAGTTCATTGTTCACACTAGCGCTGATGTACTATCCGCAAACTTTTGCTGCCGACAGTACGTACTTGTCTATGCTGTATAACTACACTGGCGCTTTCTTATTTTTTTCTCGGCATTCTGTTGACATTAATAGCAAATGTGCAAACACTTGACTCCGAGGTCGAAATGAGCAGGCGTAAAACACAAACGAAACAGAGCGCTCCAGATCTGCAGCTCATACTGCCGGTTTCTCAACAAGTTCTCATTTCCATTCTCCCAGTCACGTGGTACAGTATGCTGGTCAAATTTTTAGGTACTCTTTTTTTTATCAGCACCCTCCATGTAATTCGCATAGTGCACTTGAAGCTGAATAATGTGAGCGAGAGATGGAGAAGGAAAGAGCGGGGAGGTTGATCAGAACGGAATCGAGAAAGGGTAGCTTTAGGAAGTAAGGGCTTTGCGCAGGGCGACGTCGTAGCGTATCGTGCAAGCACAAACCCGCAAGCACAAGCCATCTTCCGTTTACGGAAGAATGCTAAGGTAAAGCAGCTCGCAGCCGTCGTTAACGATGGGCGCCTTGCAGAAAACGGAATTTTCAGTAGACTCCGAGCATGTCCTCCACTACAGAGTGGTCCGTTCCCGTGGTGGACTATAGTTGGATACAACTCTAGAAGGAAGCGGCGAATGCCCTTCAAAGGAGGCCCTCCAGTAAATGGCGTCGACTGATTTTTATGACGTCGCGATTAATCCGCGCTTAATCCCGTGTAGCGTTAGTGGGACAGGAGATCAAGTTCGGGTTAGCCGCGACGTCGTGACAGTCTGTCGACGCCATTGGCTGGAGGGCCTCCTTTGAGAGTGGCACTTTCCGCTTTGTTCTTGGGTTGTATCCGACTATAGTCGAAATTTTCCCCGGCCAACGAGTGAAGAAGGTCGTTTTCGATCACGGCATATTATGGCCGAAACAGATGTCCGATAGACAGTTGTCGCAGTAAAAGAGAATAAAGCAACGAGAGGGAAGCGGACACGGGCGCCGCCGCGGATGTGACAAAGACAGACGAGCTCTTCTGCGATCGCCCATTGTCCGGTCCAGCCTCCGGCCCCGCCCCGCACATTTGTCCGGCCGCCCGCGGGCAATCTGTTACCCCGCGCACTGTCAGCCGCAGATGACAGCGACGCCGGCGGGGTACGGCCGGTAACCGCTGTACACACCGGACGTTGATGTACGCCTACACGTACACTCTAGCTCCACGAGGCGATGGGGTTTGCCCGGCGTGCGGGGTGGCGGTGTCCGCCCGGGAGGTCGAGTTACGGCGAATGTACGTCCACTGAAGCCACTTTACTACACGGCGTTCGTTCGGGTTCTGCTCGGACTGTAGCGTGGATGCGTAAGACAGGACTGACATCGTCTCCGCTGTGTTACTCGTGAGGTGTTTTGCGGTAGTTTACATTATGTGGTACCCGCTCAAGTGGTACCTAGATCACAACGCAGAAAGGCGGCGGGACCCACTAACTTCTCCCTTCAGGATACGGGTGCCGTGTGGTTTTTCTGCAATACACGGTTTGCCCGCGGGGGACTAGTCGGTCGGGAGTGGCATTGACCGGCTCCTTTTAATGGCGTGTTCCAGTCGGCGGTCCGGAGCAAGATTTCTTGCCCCACAAAACCGAAAAGCGTGTTTCAGTGGATGATTTGGAATCGGATCCCGAGTTCTGATTGTATCCCGCGACGGGATATATTGTTCTGGATTGCGGATTGAGTTCGACGCTCTGAATCCCCGTTTGGAATGCACCGCAAGATTCCTGCAGGACACGGAACTGGAGCTGAATTGCTGAACGCTTTCAATCCGAAGAGTGTCTCGAAACAGTCTTCGTGACGCTGACAGCAGAAAACTCTTCTGGCTGCTTGTGCGAGTGATGATTGAGCGCTGCTAGATCACACAACTGAGACACGTGTGGTCGCTACTTTTTAGTTACTAAGAGCCGCTATACTGTGGAACAGATGACGACTACGCAAGCCTAGCCCGACCTGTAACTTGCAACAGGCTGAACTCCTGTGTCTGCTGCGATTGAAAAAGGTGCGCATCAACAGCGTCGCTATCACTTCGTGAAATTCTAGAGCGCTCCGATGTAATACCTGCTCATTATTTCTGGTGTCCGCAGCGGTTTGAAGGCAATATTTTTTGAAGGAATCCCTTGTGGGAGGAGCGTGAGGGCTACATTTAAAATTCAAGCACCGTACGGTGGTGGTCACGGAAGCGAATTCTGTGTGTGACGCCGATCCGCAAGAAAATATCACCATCACAGAGCAGAGGGTAAAAAGAAAAAGAAAGCTGCAATAATCGCTGCAAGAAAACCTGCAAAGCGAAATTGTTAGGAAGGTTCCTTGTAGTAAGCCACAGGCAGTCTTCAGGAATAGGCACTTTGGCAGCACGTAGTCAAGACTTCGCTCGTAGAGCGCGTTTGAAAACCTCCGAAGCGTGTATGCAGGTGTGTGTGTTGGTAAGCCATCAGTAAAGCTGCGAATCCGGTCAGTTCACCTAACATAATTAGGTAGTGCAGTACTGAAGTTAATTACGTAAACCGCGAACAGCTTTCTATACCAAGCTGTCTAATTTGCACTAACGAGCCAAGCGAGGTCGGTGCGGACGGCGCTCTGAGCATTTCGATTAGGTGCAGTCGTGGCGGCTTTGTTAGACCGCCGAACGCGTTGAAGCCCTATATGCGTTAAGCCCGCTGCAATGATTTGGTGAGCGACGTGTAGGCGTCATTGCCGGATACAACTCTAGAACGAAGCGGCTTTTCGCCGTCGAGGGACACCATTCCAGCCAGTGGCGTCGGCCGATTCTCATGAGCCTGCTGGCGTAACAATGCAGGGAGTGGCAGGTGAAAGGGGATGGTCCCCTCCTTCCACAGTCAGGGGTAGTCTCCCCACTTAATTGCCACGCTACTACCTGCATTGTGACGCTAGCAGGGTCACGACAATCGGCCGGTGCTATTGGCTGGAAGAGATCACTTTGACGGGGAAAAGCCGCTTCGTTCTTGAGTTGCATCCGACTATAGTTGCGTTTTCGCGGAACCGTGGTCGGGTGTTTCTACGTAAATTGAGTGAAACGTTATTAATAACTTATTCTCATTGGCTGACGTTTATACCCGTTTAATTTGAACAATCACTGTAAGACCCTGCCTGGACTTTCCATATAAAGCGTATAAGCTCTTTTAAATGCTTATCCTTTCGGCGTCAATATTTTTGTGTTTTCCTCTGGCTCCGGGCTAATTTTTGGTTGCGCAGTTATTCAAGTCACATCGATGTTATTATGCTTTTTACGTAGGTCTGAATTTATGGGTGTTTTTCTTCACACACTGTCATGAATTTAGCAGTATCATAAGTCGATATACACCTGGTAAAGGAAGCACTATGCTAAGTTCGGCACATTGCATAATTGGCGCGTTGAACGATTCCAAATGATGACAGCGTCGCTTATACCTGTTTAAAAATGTTGCCCTCTCTTTGACATGCGCCCCTGCGCGGAGGCATGCAACTTAGCGGGCCGCTAAAAGAAATAGGAAAATGAACACGCACCTTTCTGGCTTTTGTTGTCTTGTTTTACATGCCAAAAGTATGTAAAAAAAGAAGGTTCAGTGAAGCACAACAGCTGCGAAATGCTTCGTGTGTATTCGTACTGAGTGCTGAAAGCAAAAAAAAAAAAATTGAACATTGATTTTTGAGGAAAGAAAATGACGCACTAATTGTCTGACATATTTCGGCGGACAGCTGAAACGCGCCGTAAGGGGAGGGATAAAAGATGCACTGAAAGAAGAACGGAAGGGGGAGGGGGGGGGGGGGTGCCGTAGTGGAGGTCTCGATAATACGTTCTACCACCTGGGAATCTTTAATGTGCACTGATATCGCACGGCACACGGGCGCCCTTTGCGTTTCACCCGCATCGAAACGCGGCCGCCGCTGTCGGGTTTGAACCCGGGTACTCCGGCTCAGTAGACGAGCGCCTTAACCTCTGAGCCACCGCGGTGGGTTGGCTAAAACCATATCATGTCGTTGCGTTGCTGCGGAATTGAGTTGTAGAGGTAAACAGAGGTGCTCCGGGCCTTGTGTTATGCTCGCGCGTGCTGATATACCCGGCTGCATCGTTGAGTCGCGTATATCCTCGTTAGAGCCAGTGTGCTGACTGTGCCTTCCGATATCTTTTTTTTTTTTCAAATGGTTGGGACATAATTTTTAGGAGAAAAAGATGATCTGAATATATTTTGCGGCGCTTCAACGTCTTGGCTATGTGTGCTGCGAAAAATGTCGAGTTTGGGGAAAATTTGATATTTACGAAACGCTGCATGGCTTACGTGTTTGCATGCTTCGTTTGAGGCGCTAGCAAGTGCTCAAGAGTGCTTTACCGCCTGTTGGAATGCCCGAGAATCCGCTTTCTTTCTATTCGAATTTTATCTCCATCGCTAAAACCTGCTCGCTCAAGACCCCCACCTTTTTGAGAGCTGCTGAAGAAGAGGGAGATGGTAATGTTCTTGCCGTACTCACTTCTTCACTGTTTTCTGGTGTTATGGCTGGGGTATGAGGGGCGGTTATTCTTTACACCCCGCCCCCCCTTTCCGACCTGAACTGTTTTTTTTTCTTTTGTAACTTTTGAAACTGTGAGCGCCAGCCATGTGCTACTCCGTAACGGTCGTTGTGACTGTTTTGTGTGCGTTCCGTTTGCATGAACCACGGGGAGCGCTCAAATATATTTTACAAAGACCGAATGTTTCCGCATATGGCGGCTAGTGTGGCTTAGCGTCGATGTGTCGGAAAAGAAACGCAGCGTAAGAGTATACATATCAGTCTTCAGTCCGACTTTGACGCTTCTCGTTAGGCGATATCCAACCTCATTAAACTCGGGGCTGATCAGCTCTCCACAGCCCCCTCTCCGCTCCGCCTCCTTCCTTCCTGCCGTAGAGAAAACTATCAACGATCTGTGCGCAAGTTTTCTGCGCCCCGTGAAGTCCCGCCTTTGAGGCCGTTAAGCCCGCCAGTAATTATAGCAAGCTAAAGTAGGCAAGCTTGGAGGTGCACGAGTGCCTGCCTGTTTACGAGACCGCCGGGCCTCGTCTAAGCGCTCGATGTGTCCCTATTTTTCTTTTTCTTTTTTTTTCTATTTTGAGGCCCACGCTTAGGACGTTCGTTAGAGGCAATAATTGAACGCGGCCCGTGTCGGTGTATCGCCTGTCCCCTTTCGGCGTCTTTTTTTGACAAGTTGAACGAGTCTGTAAATTGGCTGTAGGCGGCGTGCAGCAGCGACTCGGTAAATGAGCGCTTACGTGAACGAAGCTATAGCGCGTGGCACTGGGGGAGTAATTCTCGGTTCAGTTTGGGCGTATGCGTTACCCTGTTTGCGTTGTAAGGACACTGCAGGGAGCGGAATTGAAATAACGGAGGTCAAAGGCAAGGGTTGGAAAGAGACCGATTTGGATTAGATAGCAAACTAGAGTCGCTGATGTGCTAACTAAACCTAAAGTGGAGTGAACTTTTGCGTAAAGCAGCTGAGCGGTGGTCGATTACAGTAGTTGATTCCAATGCAATGCAGAGGCACAGCCTTGAACGGCATGGAGCTAGGCAGGGAGCTGTAATTTGTTATTTTGCCGGGACAGAGTATCCGTTCCTGGTGCTGTACACGGGAAGTTGGAGATAGTTGAAAGAGGCCTTCTTTTTTTTTTTTTTAGTGGAGGGGGTTTGATTTGGCGAAAAATAATGTCTGCCTTGTATGGTACTATGCAGGACGACGTTGCAGTACATTGGGTAAGTAGTGTTGCAAGTGTGCCATGTTCCGTGCAGGAGATGAAGTACTGTGTTTACTCAGCCTAATGGCTCGCAAGCCAAGGTTTTTCGTCTTGTCACTTGTGGTACAGCAGTGCCCCGAGCACTTCTTGGAGTGCACACTGAACATACTTCAGATTTCTTTCTGTCAGAGTAGCGAAGCTCACACTGTAAGTTTGAGCAGTTAGAACTCTTTTCAAACCCTGCATCGATGAAAAGAACTTCCCCGATAAAGGTGCTATATTTGGTACGGTCCCTTACATTAAATTGGGGTCTCCTGGTTGTCTGTTGTAGCGTGCACTAACACAGCTCTCCACAGTTCCCTATCCCGTCCGCCTCCTTCCTTCCTGCCATAGACTAAATTATCAACGTTCTATTCGTCAGCTGTGTCGTGTGATTGCGTGTCCACGCTCCCTGCCCACGTGCACGACGTGTGACGGAGGGAAAATAGACCTTTCTAGCACAGCGGACGCGTAAACCTGAGCCCACACACGGAGGGGCCCTGAACTCTGAACACGAATACGCCCATACGGGGGCAAAAAGAGAGTATAGGCTCCCTTCTAACGCCGTCCCTTTCATCAAGCGTAGTGCGCTAGGGGACAACTTACTCGCTTCTAACTCCTTTCTGTTTAGAGTGCTATAGCCCGTGCGCGGTGGCGTACGATCGGCAGCAAGAGTTTAATGCGCGTGGGTACGCAAAAAAAAGAGAATTCCCCGATATCTCGCAAGCCACTCGAATAAAATTCCTGCAAATGCGATCTGTCATAGCGCAATCCTTGTTCGGCTATCGCGATCGGCCTCCGCGAGGAGCTATTTGCGCAAACGTACATGGCCCCAAGTGGTGCACTCCTGCCACGGTGCAGTCGCAGCTGGGTGCCCGCGTAAGCGGATCACGATAGCGGAGCGCAGATCTCCCTGTGCTAACTCTCTCTACTGCCAGGCAACTGCATCGCGAAGTATAGCGCTACGATAAATTTGTTTCCGAGCGCACGCGCCCCGTAAACTTTTGTTGTCGACTTTTCGTATGTAACTGCACTTTCTCCCCTGTATTTTTTCTCCTCCTTTCTCCCTTTCATAAGGCGCCCGTGCAGAGTGAGAGACCACGCCAGAAATTTTAACCTGGATTTGCTGACCTGCCGCTAGCGCCGCGTGGTGTGCGACTCCCTTCGCAGGCATTCCTCTCGTGGGGAGTATGTGACAGTTGCGTCTGTGAGAGCGAATAGTTTGCGTGCTAAGGCGGTGCCGCGTCTCAGCCCTGTCGCAGTCTTTGTGTTCCTTTATTCTTTCCTCTTGGCTTTTTATCTGTGGTCGCTTTCTCTTTATATAGGGCCCTGCCCGGCGCATAGCGGTCTTTTCGTAGCCCGCTCCTCGTAGCGCCGTACGCGCGCCCTGCCGTCTCCTGTTGACGTGCTCTATGTATTCGGGCGAAAGCTTTATATGGTCCACCAGCAACTAAACTCGGCGTAGTTGTCGGTTTCCAGCAAAAGTGGTCCACAAACCCTCGATGACGTCACGAGCAAAGAGAGAAGTTTGCAGGCCTGTGCCGTTTGACTCATGAGCGCGTGCGTATCTGGCCCGCTCTGCACTTCGGCGAAGTCAGCGTCAAAAGTACTGTAGCCGAACGGTGGAGCCGGATTACAGGAGAGCTAGGTATCGTCTTCCGGATAGCGACATCTAGATGAGTTCTACGCCGGAGCAGAAAATAACTCGTCTTGTGGGGCATGGCGTGCCATGGCCCATTGGCATGAACTAGCAGCACCAGGCCTGTTTCAGGAATGGGGCTCATGGCATAGACCTGCACCAGGCATATTTCAAGACCGCGGCACACACGGCATCATCTTATACCCACCGCGGTCGCTCAGTGGTTAGGGCGCTCGGCTACTGATCCGGAGTTCCCGTGTTCGAAACCGACCGCGGCGGCCGCGTTTCGACAGAGGCTGCGTTTTTATGGAGGAAAAACGCTAAGGCGCCCGTGTGCTGTGCGATGCCAGTGCACGTTAAAGATCCCCAGGTGGTAGAAATTATTCCGGAGCCCTCCACTACGGCACCTCCTTCTTCCTTTCTTCTTCCACTCCCTCCCTTATCCCTTCCCTAACGGCGCGGTTCAGGTGTCCAACGATATATGAGACAGATACTGCGCCATTTCCTTTCCCCAAAAAAACAATTATAAACGCAAAAAGGCGCCCGTGTGTTGTGCGATGTCAGTGCACGTTAATGATCCTCAGGTGGTCGAAATTATTCCGGAGCCCTCCACTACGACACCTCTTTCTTCCTTTCTTCTTTCACTCCCTCCTTTATCCCTTCGCTTACGGCGCGGTTCAGGTATCCACTGATATGTGAGTCAGATACTGCGCCATTTCCTTTCCACAAAAACCGATTTTCAATTTTCACCATATTAAAACCCACCCTAGAATGTATACCATGCCGGTATTACTGCAAACCATTTTATTCTGGCACCTGTTTTGTCCATGGCGAGAGAGGCAGCATTTGTTTCTTTGCATTCTTCCTCCATGGAAGTGCGCCCGGGATGCGCAGTCTCGCGACTTCGTGCCCAGCACCATGAACGGCCCAGCGCCTCTGCGTCGGTTGCTTTCAGTGTGTGCGAGGCTATCCTTTAGTGCAGGGTTTCTATATATGAGCGCCGTTTATGACCCTGCATTCAGTGTAATACCTCTGAGATCCTTTTTTTTTTGCTTTTGCGTGATACTCGTAAGTGACTCGTTCTTGTGGTCGCGTCTTGCATCTTAAGTATAGTGCGTTGACCCTAATTGTCGCCCACTTTCTTGCTTTCAAGCTAGTCATCTTTTCTCGCGAGGTCCGCTTCGCTAAAGCTTGTCGCTCGTAGCCGCCCTAACTCGAATCTTCCCTTCGGGCTGCACCAGGACAATGTTCGCGCTGCAGCACTTTCGGCCTTCCATTACCCGGCGTCACGCTTGAGTGCGCACCGTTCCACGCTAAATATTTGTTTTTTCCTTGCGAGTAAATTCATTGTTCTGACGCTTTTTCTTCCAGTACACCACGCAGTGCAGTGTTTGGCATCGCATATTGCGTTTTTTTTTTTCGGAAGGAACTTGAGAGTACGCAGCGCTCTGAACTTTGTATATCATAGGAAAGACGTTGCCGTCGGCGCTGTCGAAACAACCATGTCTCGGCGTCCACTCTTAACAAGCCGTGCAAACAAAGGCGGTATGAAGCTTCTAGTTTTGTCTTTGTTTGTTTGTCTATATGGCGGCTTGCTTCGTCGGACAGTAAATGTGAGAGTGAAGGATGCGGAGATACAGTTGCTCGACGGCAAGTAAGGCTTAAACGAGCCGAGAGGTCAGGGCAAAGAGAAAAATGTCTCTGCTGTCGCCAGAGGTCTTCCGACGGTTTGTTTACAGTCGCCAAGGCCACCGAGTTCTCCCTCAGCTCATTTCTTTCGAAGGGTTGTCGTACCGTATTTACGGTACCAGTGGGGCCTGGCTCGTTGTCCTAGAGCCGCCTTTACTTTTTGTTCGTTTACTTCTAAGCTACGTTCGCTCTCCCCAGGCGAGGCCGCTCTCTGTAGCTTTACATTTAAAAATGGTGACTGGGGTGTGTTGTTATCTTGTTTACGTGTAGACATGTGTGCTGGCAGGTTGAGAAAGATGGGGACGTGTTGTCGGTGTCTTTTTTTTTCCCCCAAGAACAGGGTACCTTCTCTGGGATAAGCGATATTGGCGTCGCCTTGCGTCTTGGCGTTCAGTAACCGAAAGCTGTGTTAATTCACTTCTTCGCCTGTTCTCCACGAGCCGTAGTCGTGCTCGATAAAGGTGCTTCGACGCACAAAGGAGGAAAAATTGTTGTTGTTGTTGTTAGCCCATCAAAAGATGGCAGCATAAAACGCAAAAAATGCAAAAAAAAATTACAGCACGCTCTCGACTGTCTTTTTCTTCTCTTGTCTCCTCAATGTTGCCGCGTCGAATAGCCACTTTGTCGCCGTGGTGGGACATGTCGTTAAGGCACTTGGCTTCCGGGCTTGAGGTCGCGAGTTCGATCCTGGCCGCGGCGGCCACATTTCGATGGAGGCGAAATGCAAGACGCCTGTCAGTGAATGTCAAAGACGATGTCAGTGAACGTCAAATAAACCCAGGTGGTCGAAATTAATTCGGAGCCCTCCACTAGGCGTTTGCCATAGTCCATCAACATTGGGACTTTAAATTAAACCCCAGATAATGTACCGTAGCATATTTTCTTTGGGCGGCAGCTGAACGGAGAACTTCTGTAGCGACGTCCTATATACTGCCACTGCGGCGCCGCTTACGCCGTAAAACGTCCGTTAGCTGCTGCATCACTCTCTAAAAAAAAGTAAAGAAATCTAAGTGTATTGGCACGGCATTTCGCGGGCCATAGCGGCGTGGAGTGGAGCTCACCTGCCACCTCTGAGCCGATGACGTCACCTGGGTTTCGCTGGAATGCGCGGCCGAGCGACGTGAATGTGTAATGCGGTTATCGTGGCCGTCACGCGGGCGCTGCAACGCTCGAGTGAACGTCGCTGGGCAGCGGGTGCCGTGCATGCGCTTTCCATACAAATGTGGGGAGCATGGAGGGGTAGGTGTGTGTGATAACGCGGCGCGTTCCGCTTTGGTTGACTTCTTTTTTTCTTTTTTCGTTTCGGACGAAGGAATCGCTTTGAGACGGTGCACTTGTGCTTCCCCGATTCTTTCTGAGCAGAATAGTATATGGGAAATATTCTGAGGCTGCGGGAAACGTTTATGGGAGCTTCAGAGGAATATGACGATCATGGCAGTTGGGGCTTCGTGCAGTACGCGTCGTTGTGCGTTTGTATTCTGCAGGCTGCCCGCACTGCCCCGCTATTCTTAGTAAAACTACGGATAACTATAATAATTCGAATAAGGGTTAACAGATTATTATTTATGCATGATTTACTTCACTGGGCCGTCATCATCATCAACCTGAATACTCCCACCTGCAGGACAAAGGCTTCTCCCATATCTCTCCAATTAACCCTGTCCTTTTGCCAGCCGCGGACACCGTATCCCCGCCAACTTCTTAATCTCATCCGCCCAACTAACTTTTTGTCGGCTCCTGCTACGCTTGCCTTCTCTTGGTAACCAGTTCGTTACTCTAAAGAACTATGGGTTATCTTGCATTTGCTTTACATGCCCTTCTCAAGCCCATATTTATTTTTATTTCGGCTAGTATGTCATTAACACGCGTTTGTTCCCTCACCCACTCTGCCCGCTTCCGGTCTCTCAACCTTACATCTATCATTTTCCTTTTCATACCTCGCTGTGTGGTTCTTAATTTAAGCTGAACCTTTTTCGTTAGCCTCCATGTTTCTGAGTTGAGTTGAGGTGTTGAATGCTACAGGTGGGATTAGCCTTGCTTTTTATTCTGGCAATTGCTTCACCGTAGCGTCTTTTCTATGTTAATAATATCGTAAAACCTGTCGTATCTACCCCGCAATGCGCACAGGCTCTTATAATAGCACATATTCCACTCTCGCAGTCACTATCTATGCACACATTCACTCCACACAGTCCACACCACAGTCCACTACAGAAGTCACCATCTGTGCACATATTCAGTCACAGTAGAACATAGTCCATTGCAGTGCCACAATCCATACACACATTCACTCACAGTATAACATAGTCCACTCCAGAAGACACCATCTACGCACACATTCAATCACAGTAGGCCATAGTCCATTCCTGCTGCCACCATTTAGAAACAAGATCCGTGTCCTGCAGAAATGTTAAAAGAAGGCGTGCAGCCTCCCTTCTGCGTGTCTGGTTTCCACTCGGGTAGACAGTGTCCTGAACTGTGCTGTGAAGGGCTTTTGTCTTCTTGAAGGAAGCGAACATCACGTACCTTTCCGCGTTGTACTCTGGGCAGTACGTGATATAATGCTCGATATCTCCGCATACACCACATAAAGAACATAGAACACGTTTCTGCTCCATAGCCTATAGGTGACTACTGGTAAGATACAGCTGTTGTATACTTTTCTCTTGAGAGATATTGGTAAACTGCCATTCCTGCCATGTGCGCCCCACCCCGTTCTTATCCTTCTAGTCATTTCACTCTCGTGATCCTGATCTGATGTCACACCTGCCCTAAGTATACGTGTTCCCACCAGTTCCAGCGCCTGGCTGCCAATTGTAAACTGCTGTTCACTTCCGAGGCTGCTGAACATTACTTCAGTTGTCAGCATATTCATTTTAGACCAACCGTTCCGCTGTGCCTGTCTAGGCCATCGATCATGCTTTGCAGTTCATCCCCTAAGTGACTTAGCAAGGCAGTGTCATCAGCGAATCGCAGATTACTATGATATTCTCCATTAAAACTTGTCCCCAACTGTTCCCAATCCAGGTCTCTGAATCTCCTTTAAACAGGCGGTGAATAGCATTGTAGAGATCGTGTCTCTTTGCCTGACACCTGTCCTTGTTGGTGTTTTGTCGCTGTCCTTAGGGATTACTGTGGTGGCTGTTATAGATATTTTCCAGTACTTTTACGAAGGGCTCTTCTACGTCCTTATTGCGTAATGCCTGCGTGACTGGTGCGTTTCGCGTTGAAAGCAGCGATGACGTTTAGGCAGAGCATCTAGCTCGCGTGCAAGAGGATCGCAGTTCGAATCCCGATGCCGCGCAATTCTCCACCGGATAAAAAAAAAAACGCATGTCGATAGAATTGCATAGCCAGTCCTGGGGTGCGGACTGATCTGGGTGGCCAGAGCCGACAACGCCCTCACCAGAACAGGATTTGGCCACCTTGGTGTAGTACTCCGCCACAACGTCTTGTATGTATACACCAACTTCACCGGGTATCTTGTTTATATTTAGAGCTATCGCGTGCAGTCCATCCACTTCGCTTGCGTACTGTATTTGAAGATCGTCCTTCGTTGCATTCGTACTGAGCGATTTAGCGGCTTGCTAGCTGTTGGGTTGGAAACGTATCACTCCTTCGCGATGCGCAGTCGGTGTTGAGTTGTAGAAGAATGGCGCCAGGAAGCGTGGTTTGTTGCCGCCGTGGTTCAGCGGTTACGGCGTTCGGCTCCTGAGCACTCGCTGGCGGATTTTACGGCATGTAGCCGCGGGCCGAATTTGGATGGAGGTAAAGTGCAGGAGCGCCCGTGCACCCAGATTTCGGTTCAAATTGAAGAACGTAGAAATGGTCGGCATCAACCGTTACTACTGTGTCCCGTAGTCCAGTGACCTTTTGGTGACCCCGGTGACGTTTTTGTGTGCGGGCGTTCGTGTGTTTGTGTGTGGTGTATGTGCCTGTCTATTTCCTTGTCTTCCCATTTTTCGTCGTCATTTTTCGGTGTCGCCAGTGGGCTTCCGATGGGCCAGGTATAGATGTACACTCTGTAGGGGAAAGTGCACGAGGAGAGTGTGTGCTGCAGTTCATTTGCGGTCGATGGCAAGGCAGAGGGGGCTTTTGGTTGTCTCTCTACCCTCGCTTCGACGAGTACGCGTGCTCTTCAGCGCAGCGCACTCGCTGTCTGGTCTATTTGTTTGCCCCCCCCCCCCCCCCCCCACCTCCTTTTCTTTCTTTCCTTCCCTTCGGGAGGCACGGTGGCAGGCACAGCTAGGATTCACCGTTCGTTAGCGGCGTGTGCGCTTCGTTAGGCGTCACACCGAACTCGCTCGACGGACCTCTGCCGCCAGCCGCTCTTTCCAAGCCGACAGACGCTGACTGTTGTATGACTTGCGAGTCGTTGACTGCCACGGTTTAGTCTCGTGCTTGTTATTCTTTTTCATTTTTCGCTTTCAGTCCCGCACTTTGGGCAGTTGCCATAGAAAGGCAGCTGACTTCCCTGCCAGGGTTGTACTTATGTCAGAATAAACAACAAAAAAATTGACGAGGTCACTTATGAAAAAACAGTTTATTTGTTTGTTTGTTTGTTTGTTTGTTTTACGCGACAATGAGAACAACACCGTGAAGGCACGCCGTGGTGGACGGCTGCGGACGAATCTGTGTGAAACAGCAAGGGCTCTTTAACTTACGCAGAACCATTGATTGGTACACGGCTTTAGACCCGCCGCGGTAGCTCAGTGGTTAGGCGCTCGGTTAGGGCGCTCGACTACTGATCCGGAGTTCCCGGGTTCGAACCCGACCGCGGCGGCTGCGTTTTTATGGAGGAAAAACGCTAAGGCGCCCGTGTGCTGTGCGATCTCAGTGCACGTTAAAGATCCTCAGGTGGTCGAAATTATTCCGGAGCCCTCCACTACGGCACCTCTCCCTTCCTTTCTTCTTTCACTCTCCCCTTTATCCCTTCCCTTACGGCGCGGTTCAGGTGTCCAACGATAAATGAGACAGATACTGCGCCATTTCATTTCCCCCCAAACCAATTATAATTATATACACGGCTTTAGGTTTGCATTTCGCATACACTGAAACGTTGCCGCTGCAGCCGCGAAGTCGTGCTCTGCAGCGTCCGGTCGTCCTCGCCACTAAGCCACCGCGACGGCTGCTAGAAACAAAAATATTAATAATTTAGAAATCGGCCCCACTCGTTGCGAGACTGCGACTCGCAACGGATTTTTGAAAATTCTACAGCGTATTTGCGTGCGTCTGTCGTCTCATATTTCTGGGCGTTCTCATTCTCATTTGCATATTTCGGTGGAGCTTAGTATCGCGTGAGAATTGAATGCAAACTCTTTCTTGACAGCCGGAATTACGGAGAGGAAGCCCGAGAAAAAAATTTTGAAAAAGAGAAAAACATGGAAAGGGCGAAATGAAGGCCCCAACTTATTTCTGCAAGCCCGCCTCGTTCATCCATGAGTGATTTCGGAAATATTCGCTCCGCGGAATCATTCATGCGTGCAGCTTGGCTGGCGCGCTGCTGGGTCCCCGCGATGAAACCTAGTTTCTCGCCGCGTTCTGGTCCGTGTTCCTCGCCCTCTGCCTTCTACCTCTTCGCTTTTCGTATTGGCTTATTTTTTGTTTATCTCTTTGCGTTCGTTCGAGGTATTCTTATCGTCTTGTTTTGTTTGTTTTCTCTCTCTCTCTCTCTGTCCCTTTCCGTCGTGATTTCTCTTCCCTTGACGCGTCCTCCTCGGGCAACCGCTCTCTTCACACATAACTTGCCTGTCAGTTTCCTTCCTCGCCGGGCACGTCCGTACGCGTACGCGCGTCTCTGAAAGTCTCTTGGGTGATGAGCGACAGAGTGAAAAGAAAGCGAGAGAAAGTAAGAGATGAAAGAAGGAAGGAAGAAAGTAAAAAAGCAGCCGACGCCCCCTCGGGGCAGGGACGTCACGCCAGCAGCGCCGAGACGTTGTCTGGGTAGAGACCTGTTGGAGCTTCGAACGAGCCTGTGCAGTGTCGGGCGTACAGGCGTCCATATAGCGGTGGCGTCGGTACTCCGTGGGAACAACGAGTCGTGCCGTGTGTGTGATTTGTCCCAAAAGTATAGACAAGAAATAATACCGCGCCTTCCGCGCACGAGGATAGTTGGGGAGATTGGATTTATACGCCCTGTGTGGATCTTCGCCAGTATCGGCGAAGACTCCAACGACAAGAATTCAAGGTGAGATTTTTTTTTCCCCAGGATCCGTTGGTGCTTGGCGAGCAATGGCAGTATGGCTCGACCGTCATTAGCTGCTCAAAAAAAAAAATTACCACCGTTATGAGGCAACGAACTTAACTTTGCTTCATGCACCGTAACTGGGTTGGGCGCTAGAAGGACGTATACAATGTAGAAGGCTTGGGAGGTTTGTTATGGGTCATAGGTTTGCGCAGGCCAAGGCCGCGAGCAATTAGTAGTTCGCCATACAGCCAAAGTGACCATAGGCATATAAGGTTGCTGCAAATCCCGAGTGCCGTGGTTGGCAACCTCCTGCCCTTCGTTTTACCTCTTGTCACATTTTCATCTCTAACTCATCGAGACTTCGAGAATATAATAATTGGTTTTTTGGGAAAGGAAATGGCGCAGTATCTGTCTCATATAACTTTGGACACCTGAACCGCGCCGTAAGGGAAGGGATATAGGAGGGAGTGAAAGAAGAAAGGAAGAATAGGTGCCGTAGTGGAGGGCTCCGGAATAATTTCGACCACCTGGGGATCTTTAACGTGCACTGACATCGCACAGCACACGGGCGCCTTAGCGTTTTTCCTCCATAAAAACGCAGCCGCCGCGGTCGGGTTCGAACCCGGGAACTCCGGATCAGTAGTCGAGCGCCCTAACCACTGAGCCACCGCGGCGGGGAAGTAAGAAGCGCATGTGGCGGTATGACACGCGGCTGGTAGGGCGAATCGCTCCGACTCATTCCGCGCCCAAAAAATAGTTGACACACAGTGCAAATTATAGCCGGAGGGCCCGAATCACCGAGCGCTTCACAGCTTCGACATAATTTTCAGTGCTTCCACATCGTTTTATACCGCACTTTTTTCGTCCAAACATTCACTGAGGATTCGAGAAGAAGGAATGATAGGTGCCAGAGTAATATGGTTTTGCGGACGCGCTACTTTCGCAACCTCCGCAGCGTTCCTGCTATCCATGAAACAGAGCATAATCCATTTTTACCTGCCAAGCCGTCAGCGTAGGCTGTCAGTGGCTCCGGATTAATTTGTACCTTTGACGTTCTTATCGTCTACTTAAATGTCAGTACATGGGTGTCTGCGCATTTTCGGCTCCGTGTTAATGTGGCTTCCTCGTTGAAACAATTTGTGAGGCGTTGAATTCCGCTTCTTGCGCATGCCTTGCTGCGACGGAAAATGCTTGCATTATTTGTTTCGCCTTTTCCTCGACGTAGGCGACAGTTTGTTGGTGCACCATCCATGCTATTCGTATTATGGCTGTGGTGAGGTAACCTCAGGTTTTGGTCACAACTGCGGACTCATATTGGGCCAGGTTGCGCTGCAGCGACCTTTCACAAGGCCAGGAAGAATATAAGGCGACAAAATTCGACAGTCACAGACGAGACATGCCTCATGCTTTGTCCCTTCTTTTTCTTCGCCCGAGTCCTGCATCGTGCGTATACAGCGCAATTTGCCCAACATGAGCATAATAACTTGAGAGTTGGAGTTTGGGGCATATAGATTCGTTTTTTGTGTGATCTTTATATACTTATCTGCTCGTCCAGTCCTTGTGCCAACAGTAATTGGAGCATATGTCAGATGGACATGGGTAGTGTTGCTGAACTTGCGGAATCAATCCTCGTTCTGTATAAGGCTTTAGGGGCCTCCGCCAACCATGGTGGTCAGGGAGCCATATAGACATTTTCAGTGTTTACAGCTTGTCTGAGCGCGCGTGCTTGTGCTAAGCATGCGCAGACCCCCCCCCCCCCCCCCCCCCCCCCCGAGCTCTCCTAAAGAAAGGCGACGTTATCGCGCTGTGCATTGCCGCTATTTCAATGGTTTCCCTCTAATGTTTTCGACGCGCCAAAGGGCCCCCGACAGTCTCAAATGAACGCCTCTACGCAGCCGCGATCACAGCGCGCTCTTTTTACTCGACTCGCAAAAAGGGCATGCTTTTTAGCGCTACCCTTCCCTTCCGGACCCTTCGAGGTAGTGGTTTTTTCGATCGGGGTTATGCAGAGTTCGTGAAGCCTCGGTTTAGACAGTCTTCCGAGGTACTACTCTCCTTTCAGTTATTGATTTCAGAATTCTTTTTTTTTTTTGTACGGATAACCGTATGTTTCGCTTTTCGGGCAAAGTCAACTACAGAACGAGAAATAGGAAACGGAAGTTTATATAGGCTCATAGACGCCGCTTTATTCAGCGCTCATTGCTTGCGATGGTGCCGACGATGACGCCGCTTAACATTAGGGGAAAAGCCCCTTAAGCAGCCGTCTCTGTTTTATTAATGAAGAGGAAGGTATACGAGAGGATTGGCTGCTGTAAATGCCGCGTAGATTTCTCTGGTAGCGTGCGCAGACAGAAGGCCAAAAAAAAAGATGTGCGGCGTACTGCAATCTCCTCTCGAAATTATAACTCGACTGGAGACGAAGATTTGTTCGAGTTGCGGAATTAGATTTAAAGAGAACCCCTTTAATGTGCTTCACGTTGACGGGACTGAAGCCTCAGTTCGAATTATCCGGAAGTTGGAATTAACGGTGTTCTATACTTCATGTAAAAAACACGCACGCACGCACACACGCACGCACGCACGAATACATATACAACTACACGCGTGTACTGGTTCTCTTAGCTGACGTGTACCCGAGCGTTCAGTGGAAAAATAATTATGCATGCGTACACAAGCACATTTAAGCTGCGGTCACGTGGGGTGTCCTATCTCTGTTCGGAACACGCTGAGGCTATCCATCGAGAACGAGGTACAAAACATAATTGACGCCTAAGTGAAGAGGCTTCAGCGTAGCGACATACGGGCACTGTGCCAGTCCCGCCGCTACCTCGTCAACACTCGCAGCGTGGGACCCGCGCCGCTGTGTGCAGCGCGACTGCACTGCGCGTATAAGTGACGCCGACTACGCGCATTTCGCCGTGCTGCGACCAAACGGCGCCCACTGCCGCGCGACTGTACGTAATTAAATCACGTGGCGGAGAGCGCACACTCGCGTCCAACGGTATTCGCAATGGCAGCGCCCTGAAGATGCACGACAACATGTACGTATGTTGTGTGCCGTTTATTTATTTTTTCTTGCTCAGTAGTTAGGGCGCCCTGCTATGAGGCGGAGTTCCCGGGCTCGAACCCGACCGCGACGGTCGCGTTTCGAGGGAGGCGAAACGCAAACGGCGCCCGTGTGCTGTGCGATGTCAGTGCACGTTAAAGATGCCCAGGTTCTTGAATAAACAGCGCGAACAAAGACGAGCACAAAAGACAAGAAAGCGAACGACACGGCGCTGACTAACAACTGAGGGTTTATTGCTGATCACACAAGTATAAATACATAGATGTCGGCAATGAGGGAAAGGTTTACAAAGTGCAAAAAAAAAAACTAAAAACAAAACATAAATGTGACAACAGCTTCATAAGCACGCTAGAAATCAGCAGAGATTATCAACCCCCAGGAGTGACAGCTCTTTTTGCAGAAGTGTTAGCGAAGGGGTACTTATACATGCATTTCCCTGCTTGAATATGTTGTATGCCTCGATAATTTCCCTCGCAGTTTTTTCCCGATTTTTGGCAATGACCTTGGTTTCATGATATAGCGGTACGCACTGTTTTTTCTCTTTCTTTGCTCATTCACAATCCCGGCAATGAATGCCGAGATGACCTGAAACTACTTTTGACACCTTATAGCTGTGTTCGCTCAGCCTTTTATTTAATGCAACGTCCCGTCTGTCCAACGTACTGCCCTCCACAGGGCAGAGGGATGTTATAAACAACCCCTTATCACAAGGGACGAAGCGTGACTGGTGCTTAGTTGTGCACTTCGCCACTTTTCCTTTGAACTCATTAACAGATCGGCACAAACCGGCTAGACGATCAAGCGCGGAAAACACAACATCGACACCTGCTTTTTTCCCCACTTTTTTCAGGGAGTGTGAAATTCCATGTAGATGTGGAATCACAGCGACACGTTTGCGGTTGTTGTCCGATCCCTGGCCGTCTCGTGTAGCTGGTTCTGACTTGCTCTTCTTTAGGGCCGACTCAGCTACTGACGTGATAAGTTCTAGTGGATACCCTGACGAAATCAATCTTTTTACCTGGTGTGAAACGCTGGAATGCATTCTGGGGTGACAGGATTTTGTTACTGAGCTGTTCAAACAGGATCCGATGATACTCCTCTTAATGAGCTTGGAATGGCAAGAACCATAGGGAAGAAGGGGCTTGTTATCTCGGGGTTAGAAAGCCCAGCAAACGTGGCTAGGAGTGAAGTACAGGCCAAGGTCTAGAAACTTGATGTGGTTGTGAACACGGGTTTCATAAGTGATCTCAAGGGGGAAGAGAGTGTCAGAAAAAATGGACAGACTACGAGACACCTCCGTTTCAAACTCCAGTCCAGAGCACTTGACAATAACAAGGTAGTCGTCAACAAATCTAAATGTTTTTACGACCTTGGTTTTCCCAAGGCGTTGGTTGAGAGCGCGGTCGCATCTGGCGAGATAAATGTCACTGAGTATGGGAGCGATACAGGAGCCTATGCATATGCCGTTTTTTTGAATGAAGATGGAAGAGTTCCACTCAGTGAAAGTTGATTGCAGGTACAAGGAAAGCAGATGCAGAAATCTTGCTACAGAGATACCGGACGCGTTTTGAAAGGCAACCACGCCGTGTCGGTCAATGCATTCACTGACACTAGTTAACAGTTCGTCATGGGGAATCGAATAGTACAAGTCTTTCACGTCAATAGAAAAAGCTAAAAGTTCATCAGCGTTGTGCGTCGTCAGGAAGTCAGTTACTTGGTTCGAATTTTTTACCTGGAAAGGATGTCAACAGAGATTACGGCGAGTTGCAGCTTAATGAATTCAGCGAGGCACTTCTGCCAAGTACCCCTCTCTGAGACTATCACACGGAGCGGGCATTCAGGCTTGTGCGTTTTGGCGGAAAAGAACATATTAAGACTTGGTTTATCGCTATTCGCAATGTCCTGAGCAAGCTTAGTGAGGTTGTAATCGTTGCAAAGTTTTTTTGCACGGCCCCTTGCCTTCTGTAAAGATGCCGTACTGCATTCCCTGAACACGGCACGCACAGCTTCGCCTGCTTTTGACAGCAAACGTTCGTTGGGCAATACCACAAACCCCCCTTCCTTATCCGACTGTAACAGAGTTAGAGACTTGCCCCTCAGAAAATCAACAGTCTCTCTTACGGGCAAGCGCCTGGGATCCTTCCTTGGTCTTGACAGGACGTCCACGCCATCCAGAGTGCATCTGTCCCGATCAGCTGTGCTGGCTCTGGAGGAAACCGCTCGGACCATGGAAAGCAGCTCAGGGATGTTCTTCCGTGGTTCTACGGCGAACTTGGGTCCGCACCCGAGTACACAGCGGACGTTGTCAGGAAGTTCAACATCGCCAAGAACATGGACGGTGCTCTCCGGCTGGGGCCGCCTATTGTTCTCCATTTGCAGAAGCCGGGGAAGCAGCAGATGCCATAGCCATTCTGTGGTCGTGTCAGCAATCTGGAGGTACTGCCGCCACTGGTGTTGGAGCGTAGGCCGAGCGAGCAAACTGCGTAGCAGTTCTCGATACAGGCGAGCTTGGCGCTGCCATTCGGAGCGCAAAATCCTGCAAATTCTTCTTCCATGGCCAACGGACGGTCTGATGAAGCCAAACAAGGTCACCACCTCTGGAGGAATGACCCTACGCCGGTTGCAAAAACCGAAATAACGTGCATTGCATGTTGCTGAAGCCACAAGGGGGATAACACGAAGCGGGTCAAGAAGATACTCCGTAGGAACACCCGAAGAACAAGAAATAAGTTGCGTTAACACGTTTTGGCGGGCTAGTTGGTTAAGCATCTTGAATAAACAGCGCGAACAAAGACGAGCACAAAAGACAAGAAAGCGAACGACACGGCGCTGACTAACAACTGAGGGTTTATTGCTGATCACACAAGTATAAATACATAGATGTCGGCAATGAGGGAAAGGTTTACAAAGTGCAAAAAAAAACCAAAAACAAAACATAAATGTGACAACAGCAACATAAGCACGCTAGAAATCAGCAGAGATTATCAACCCCCAGGAGTGACAGCTCTTTTTGCAGAAGTGTTAGCGAAGGGGTACTTTTACATGCATTTCCCTGCTTGAATATGTTGTATGCCTCGATAATTTCCCTCGCAGTTTTTTCCCGATTTTTGGCAATGACCTTGGTTTCATGATATAGCGGTACGCACTGTTTTTTCTCTTTCTTTGCCCATTCACAATCCCGGCAATGAATGCCGAGATGACCTGAAACTACTTTTGACACCTTATAGCTGTGTTCGCTCAGCCTTTTATTTAATGCAACGTCCCGTCTGTCCAACGTACTGCCCACCACAGGGCAGAGGGATGTTATAAACAACCCCTTATCACAAGGGACGAAGCGTGACTGGTGCTTAGTTGTGCACTTCGCCACTTTTCCTTTGAACTCATTAACAGATCGGCACAAACCGGCTAGACGATCAAGCGCGGAAAACACAACATCGACACCTGCTTTTTTCCCCACTTTTTTCAGGGAGTGTGAAATTCCATGTAGATATGGAATCACAGCGACACGTTTGCGGTTGTTGTCCGATCCCTGGCCGTCTCGTGTAGCTGGTTCTGACTTGCTCTTCTTTAGGGCCGACTCAGCTACTGACTTGATAAGTTCTAGTGGGTACCCTGCCGAAAGCAATCTTTTTACCTGGTGTGAAACGCTGGAATGCATTCTGTGGTGACAGGATTTTGTTAATGAGCTGTTCAAACAGGATCCTATGATACCCCTCTTAATGAGCTTGGAATGGCAAGAACCATAGGGAAGAAGGGGCTTGTTACCTCGGAGTTCGAAAGCCCAGCAAACGTGGCTAGGAGTGAAGTACAGGCCAAGGTCTAGAAACTTGATGTGGTTGTGAACAGGGGTTTCATAAGTGATTTCTAGCGTGCTTATGTTGCTGTTGTCACATTTATGTTTTTTGTTTTTTTTTTTGCACTTCATAAACCTTTCCCTCATTGCCGACATCTATGTATTTATACTTGTGTGATCAGCAATAAACCCTCAGTTGTTAGTCAGCGCCGTGTCGTTCGCTTTCTTGTCTTTTGTGCTCGTCTTTGTTCGCGCTGTTTATTCAAGATGCTTAACCAACTAGCCCGCCAAAACGTGTTATCCCCAGGTTGTCGAAATTATTCCGGAGCACTCCACTACGGCACCTCTTTCAGAAGGGCGCAGAAGGGTGGTAGAGTGCGCTGGAGGGTGTTTTGAGGTACAGGGCTAGACGGGATATCCGGCCCGCGCCAAAATTGTGGATGGCTGATTTAGAAACACTGACAATGGTGGTAATAGTGGCCAGAGCAAGACCGAGGGCCGCCTCCTCCGAAGAGGAGGTGTGTACGGTGGCAGGCGCCTTAGGGCGGCCGCTAGAATCATCGGCTGAAAGGGCATAGGAGAGGCCGGAGGATATTCAGCCGCATGTCCTTGGCATTGGAAAGCCGTTTTTGAAGGACTTCCGCCCGTTTTTGATGTCGTTGTGGATGGTGAACAGGGTCCATGTTCTTGGGTAAAGGGGGGATGCGTAGGTGTTGATGAGCATGACAGGGGATAGTATGCTTGGACTGAGTAATCGAAGTAGAGTCGATGGGTAGGGATTGAAGTATATGGGGACCAGTGGTGGTACCGGTATGACGGGCGTACTGTGAGGTGAGATGAGCCTCTAAAATGTCAGGGAGGGTGTTGGGAATGCCGGTTTGAAGAAGATGTTCGGTGGATCCATTAGAGGGAATACCAAGAGCGTATTTATGGACACTACGGAGAATAACGTCCACGGCGTCGATTTCCGTACGGGAGATGTGAAAATATGGCAGTGAGTACGTAAGTCTCTTAAGGACAAAGGCCGGGACAAGACGAGGAAGTTCCGACTCACGGAGACCTCCATGCTTGTTGGGCACGCGCCCTATAATGCGGAGGGAGTGATCGACAGCCGTACGAAGGGTTTGAAGAGTATGAGTGTTCAGTTGGTTGGCCTGAATGAAAAGGCCAAGTACCCGAATTTGAGAGACCTTTTGGTTGGTGTGATCATTAACGTGAACAGTGATAGAGGGCGAGCGTCGATAACGGCGGTGTGAGGGAAGGAGCAGGAGTTCAGGCTTGGTAGCGGCATAGTGTAGGCTCATGACGGCAGCATGCCCTACTACCATGTTTTTGTAGCTTCAGCAGCTTCCTCTCGTCGCGTACCACTACCCTCGTCTTCGGTTCTGAGCAATACCCTTCGTACACCCTGGGAAGTTTCCGCACTCCCCAAGGCTCTGTCCTTTCGCCATTCCTCTTTAATCTGGCTATGCTGCCAATACCTGCTTCCCTTCGTTCCATCCCCTCCCTCAGTTTCCGACTCTACGCCGATGACATTACCCTCTGGGTATCCGGAGGCTCTGGTGGTCACATCGAAGACCACATATCCGTGTTTCGCACTTACGTCCTATGCAGGTGAACGCGCCAGTTCTCGCTTCCGTTGTACCTCCAAAGCGATATAACTGACGCTGCTTGGCACGGAGAATGTGTAATGCTCTAGATATCGCACACATGAGCTTTCATTTCTTTCAAGCTTGTCCTGCGTAAACTACGTTTGCGTGTTGCTTTAAAGCAGTGTGCCTCAGATCTCAAGCAGCTCCAAGGTTCGTTGCGTCTGTCTGATTACTCGCGCTGTCCGTTTGAACAATAAGGAGTCGCAAGTATTTTCGGTCGGTTGTAGCAATTTATAACGTACGCAATCTCTCCTCGCCCGCCGCAAGATATTGGAAGGACGTACGTTTTCAGTGTAGCCATGATTCGCGACGGCCTTCGTTTTTCACTGGTTCCTCTGAAGGCGATTGAGATCGGTCGGCTGAAATCTCTGGCTTCTTTCTTTCCTCTTAATTTCCTGTCCTGATAATTTTTTAATGTGCTTCGCAAGCTGGGGCTGTGAATAAGAGAAGGCGAGCCTAGCAGGGGGCGGCAGAACGTTATGTGGGCGGATATGAGATTAAGAAGTTTGCAGGCATAGGGTGGGCGCAGCTGGAAAAGGGCGGGGTCAATTGGAGAGACACGGGAGAGGCTTTTTCCCTACAGTGGGTGTAGTCAGGCTGAGGATGATGATGATGATGATTCTTATAGCCCATTGGAGCGCGAACGCTGTGGCCATTGTGATGTCGTCAGCGCCGAAACGTCTATAATTACGTCTCGATGTTGCCTCCTGTACGCGGCGACGATATTGCGTATACGTTCGGCTGTAACCCTGGTGGCGCTTTTAACTTCATTGAAAGGCGATCCCGCAAACTATATATATTCAGCAGCCTATGGGTATCCCTGTTTCTTTATGGTCTCCGGTGGAGCGATAAAGCGTGAAAGACGATTGCGTAGCTAGAAATAGAAGGGGAACAGGGCAACAGGGGGACAAAAGGGGTTAAGGGGGAGTTAGGCTCCTGGAAAGATTAATGAATAGTGATTTTACCGGGCTTTTACGCAAAAAAAGCAGCAATTTGGGCTGTGACGCACTGCGCACGTAATGCCGCTGCGGTGGCTGTGTGGTTATGGTGCTCGGCTGCTGGCCCGAGAGACGCGAGTTCGATCCCGGCCGCAGCGGTCGAATTTCGATGGAGGCGAAATTCTAGAGGCCCGTGTGCTGTGCGATGTCAGTGCACGTTAAAGAACCCCAGGTGGTCGAAATTTCCGGAGCCCTTCACTACGGCGTCTCTCATAGCCTGAGTCGCTTTGGGACGTTAACCCCCCATAAACCAAACAAGCACTGCGCACGTAAAGGCTTCTGGCTGAATGTAGATAACCTGGGAGAGGGGGGGGGATGCAACTGTTTAATGTCGGAGCATTAATACCGTCGGACAAAAGTTATTGCCTTACAGGATTTCATGATAAACTATCCCTGCATTGCTGAATTGTAAAAAAAAAAGGAATAAAAATGATAACAACACTAATAATTTCATGTAAATTTGACGGTTTATGATTATCCAATGGTGTTAGAACTTGACACAAATACACGGCGTTTACATTAAATCAAAAGCGAAATTAAGTACTCCTCCATTATCTGCCAGTGATAACTATTCTTGTCACAGGCATATTATGGGCAGGTTTATCGTTATAGAGTTAGCCTTTGCGTGAATTCAACTTTCAGCAGGCCACCTTTATCCCTTGCAGCTATAGCATTCTCACTTGCATTGAAAGATATTTCGAAAAAATGCTGTTTCTTCAAGTATTTTATCACAGGTAATACGTCGGGCATTACAGCAATAGCGAGTTTCAGTACAGCCGGGCATCCGTTACGGTCGGTAACGCATTGCCGTTGCTACCGTGTCAGGCTTGCCTCGCAACATTCACTTTACTCTTGCACTTACCGCGTGGTACCCGTGTTTACCGTGCGACGGTGCTAAAGCTCTCTAATAACAGCGTGGCCGCCGGTAGTGGTATACGAAAAGCGCACGCTGCGGGGGCGAATACATCGTGTGAGAAATTGCCCTCGTTTGAGACGGTGCGTTGAAGCCGACTGCAAGGGCATATGCTGATTATTTGTAATTCTCATTCCCTTCCTTTTGCTGTTTCTTTCCTCGTGTCTGCTCAGGTGTGCGCGGAGTCGAACATTTCCATATTCTCCGAAAGTTCGACGAGTTGTCGAGAGGCGTACCTTCTCGAAGGCGTCTGCCATTCCTGGAACGCCGCATTGTATTATATATCGCGTCGGCTGGGGCTTCTTCTCGGCCCGTGTCTGCCTCCTCGACGCTCCTTCCCGGAGGTCATCCTTTTCCAGTTTTTGGTTTGCCTGGCTCGTTTCGCTTGTAACCGTTCTCAATCCATGTTGCGCACATTTCCATTTCGGCCCCGCGGGGGCTGTTGGCGTGTTGTCGAGTCGGACCGGTCGATATTGCTGGAGAAAACCGCTGCGCGTTCCGAAGTTTTCTAAACTTCTTCACTTTTTCCATCCCTAATTCTCCCCTTTTTCGTGCCTGCCCTCCCATTCCCCCGTCTCCTCCCCCCCCTTTTTTAACACAAAAGAAACAGGGAAATGCTTCTCGTACACGCTTATTCTTGCGTGCTCACCAGTACCAGCTGCATGTCTTTTTTTATTAGTTTTGAGAGCCCAGACAGAATAAATAGGGACAGGGACGGGTGTTTATAGCCGTGTGGAATTGTAGCCTTTTCATCTTTATAATTCTTTTCGTTTTTTTTTTCTTCCTCAGTGCTATTTATCAATCGGCTCTCTTGTAGATGTGTTCATTGCAACAACGAAAACTTCTGGAGCAGATGGAATGACGCGTGCTTTGTTGGGCACGATCGCTATTTTTGCTCTGTTATGTGCGAGGAGGCCCCGTCAGCGGTTTTCGATTTTTACAACCTGCTTCTATATATATGTAAACGATGTAACATGTCAGCTCGTTTTCTTTTAAAATAAAACTTAAAACGAATAGTGCAGGGGTGAAAGGGGGGGGGGGTTGAAATGTAGAGCGTTTTCTCTTACTTTCAACTGAAGGACATGTGTTTCAGGCAATTTTTAGTCTTAGCACTTCACAACGCGCCGCTAGCTAGCGTACGTTGTTTGTAAGAAAAGAAAAACTTCGAAGAAAATGTGCAAGGAATGGCGAAATCGGGTGGAAAATACAGGACTCGATATTCGCAGCGACAGGTTGTTCAGCTGTCAGTCAGTCACAAAGGAAGGCTCGCGTCTCTCTTCGATCGCTTATATAGCTTCCCTAGTTTCCCCATTGGGCACCCGAGCTCTCTGCGCAAACCCTGTTTCCCTTGTTTTACTGTGCATGCTTTCCCGAAAGCTCCTCGACCGTGTGGCAGGTCCCCTCTCTCGTTGCGCACAAGGCTAGCTGTTTGGGGTGAGCAGGCGCTGACGCCACTTGACCGGTAAAGCGATACATGAAGCCAGCGCGTGTCATGAAGCCCGTATACTTGTCACTGTCGCGACAAGGTTTATGCGGACGCGTATCATCCTTCGGCGTGAGTGTCGTGCGCGCCCAGTTTTGCGCCGGCGCGCGAAGAACGATGCTTGGAGGAGCACGGTTTCGGCTTGCCTTCCTCTACAACAAAGGCTTCATGTGTCTTGTGCCTTTGGCCCCCTGGCGGTTCTGATGCCGGCAGTCGCCTCCAACGTCCGTGTTGTCGCGATGTCGGCGGGCAGTCTTGCGTGGCTATCCGGTTCAGGGGCATTTGGTTCTCTCTCTCTCTCTCTCTTTTAGTAATGCGCTTACGCATCTAAGCTTGTCCTTCGTAGGTTCGTAGAGTGAACGAGAGTATCGCGTCGTGCTCCCCTTCTCGAGCGGTCAAATGCTTTTGTGTAGCTTCGCCGACTTTCAATGCCTTTGTCGCGCTGTCACCCAACGACAGCCGCTGGCTACGGCGTCTTCTGTTCCCTTCGCCTCGTCTAGTTACACTATTATACTTTTCCTTTTTTCGACCACACTGTATACGTGAGTGCATAGTCGCAGAGTGAATGGCCATCGTGGTATGTCGTGACGGAAAACTGTCGCGTTTGCGAGCCGGCGGCCAGCATCGAAGGCCGTGCATTAGTGTTGGGTGGGTTGCTTTCGTGTGGCCGTGGGAGGAGGCGTGTTTTTGGGCTTGAGGGAACCACGAGGACGAATTCACTGTGGCAGGACGGGTAAGGTTTGAACGTGAGTAGAAGGCGCGTAGAGGTTCACGTCACGGTTTCGTGTGATGCGCTTTGGGTTTGCCCACGGTCTTTTCCGGGTTCTTCTGTCCGCTGCCGGTGATCCGCGCCATTCGTGGTCCAGTCTCTTTTAACCCGATATTTTCTAGGGAGCACTTTTGATGGTGACACGCCAACTGTGGCGTCCCAAACAAGAGAGAGTAGATGCCACATCGTTAGAAATGAACGCAGTGATTTCATTTAAATTCGTAATAATAGTATTTGGTTATGAAGAAAGAGAAGATGTAGCTGTCTCACTTCTCGTGGCAGCAGGACAGAGACAGGATGGACGTTTTGTCCGTCGTATTTGAGGCAACAACAACAACTTCTCGGTGGATACCTCAACCGCGCCGCGAGGGAAGGGACGAAGCAGGGAGTGAAAGAATAAAGAGAGTGGTTCCGTAGTGGAGAGCTCCGGATTAACTTTGATCGCCTGGGGTTCTCAAACGTGCACCGACATCGCACAGCACACGGACGTCATTCGCGTTTCACATGCATCGAAATGCGGCATCCGCGGCAGTGATTTTATCCCGCGACCCCGTGCTCAGAAACCGAACGCCGTAACCACTGCACTACTGGGTTAGGTACTCAGACTGCTATAAGTATGGGTTTCGGGACCTGTCGTAGATAATAATAGGGCACTCGCTTAGTGAAGCGCATCACTAGCAAACGCGCGGCTACGCAAGGCGAGGTTCAGTTATGGCTTATGGTTTGTGGGGTTTAACGTCCCAATGCACCTCAGGCTATGAGGGACGCCGTAGTGGAGGGCCCGGGATAATTTCGGCCACCTGGGGTTGTTTGACGTGCACTGACATCGCGCAGCACACGGGCCTCTAGCATTTAGCCTTCGTCGAAACGCAACCGCCGCGGCTGGAGGCCTAGTTATGATCTGCACAAGTGTGTGAGTATGCATTATGGAATGGAACTCATATATACAAAGAAAAAAAAACTATTCGAATATCTTTGTTGCCCACCTAATTGCGTAATTCGTATGTGTGGCGGCGTTATTTCCTGTCGCAGTTTTATGGTGAACAAGCGATATCACTGTTATCGTCGTCCGCTTTTTGTCCACTCTAAAGTCCCTACATAAGTCTGTACATGCACTGGTTGCGCGCATCCTATCCCTGCAGATATCGTTATTTTTAGCATTGGCTTCGTGGTCTACACTTTTGGGGCTTCTGATACTTACGCGTCTCTCAAAGCCTACTTGCAGGTTCAGTACATTACACCCCACATACAACTCGTCCACATTGTTTCGTTTTCATGGTTGCGGGTTGCACCAGAAGACTGTTTCCTTCATAAAAAAAATATCGAAGTTATGTCATGGCCTTATCAACCATCGAGCTGTTTCTGCTTTGCCAAAGACTAAGTACCTCGCTTGTCTAAGATCTTCGGGCTTCGTGGAATTTCGACGTGTCCCATATCTTCCCCTGCCGTCCCACATGGGGATACTGTGCCTTGTTGTAAGCCTTCCATTCTTACAGCGGTCCGCTGCGGTAAACAAACCCCATCGCTGGCGAAGAGAAGTGCGGTGTATACGTACACCTCTCTTGACACGGCTTCATTTATTTACCCAGGAAGACGAATAACGTGGCGACTCTCGTGCGGTAGAACATTTTGTTCCTTTTCTGCCACGGAGGCTTGTTTCTTGAAAGAAGGTAACTGCGCAGCTAAAACGAAGTACTATGGAAAGGAAAGACACGTACGCGGAGGCTTGTTTCGTCCTGCGTAAGTTTTGTTTCTCGAGTTTCTTGCCTTAACGTAATTCATGGTCTGGCCTCTCTGCCGTCCTTCCCTCGGTGGTCCTGTGTTTCGGGTTCGGTATACACCGCCGCCTTGAGTAGGAAAAATGGCTGCTGCATGCCCCCTTCTCCTGCCAAAGCTGCCGCGTCTTGGGAGACAAAGCATTTCCTCGAGCTTCGCTAACCAAGCATAGGCTCTGACCTCGCAGGAACGCGAGGTACGGAAGATAAAGAAAAAACTTGGGACCCTTCTTAACCACGTCCCTGAAAAAGAAAATGTGATAGCATTTGCAAGTTGGCCCACTTCCTGATATTTCAAAGGGCCCCCAAAAGTTTGTAAGCAGGTTCAATCCGGAAGCTGGATTGAAGCAGATTAGCTGGTGAATTTCGATGGATTAGTTGTGGATTAATGAGCATTTGTGGGGATTTATCATCATTATCATCATGAGCCTGACTACGCCCACTGCAGGGCAAAGGCCTCGCCCATGTCTCCCCAATTAACCCTGCCCTTTGCCAGCTGCATCCACCCTTTGCCTGCAAACTTCTTAATCTCATCCGCCCACCTAACCTTCTGCCACCCCCTGCTACGCTTACTTTCTCTTGGAACCCACTCCGTTACCCTTAAGGACCAGCGGTTATCTTGCCTTCGCATTACATGCCCTGCCCAAGCCCATTTCTTCCTCGTGATGTCGACTAGGATACCACTAACACAAGTTTGTTCCCTCACCCACTCTGCCCGCTTCCGGTCTCTTAAAGTTAGGCCTATCACTTTTCTATAGCTCCTACACGCTTCACAGTGCGGTTATTTGTAACTTGTGTTAGACTACTTACTGCGTCGCCTGCTTATAATTACCTGTGCGGCAGAGGACATCCCACATGGGTTTAATAAATAAGGGACGCGCAACAACGACATAGCATAGAGGCTTATACAATTGGGTGTTGAGGAAAATTCGGCAAAAAAAAAAATCCTGGTAGATGTGCGCCTAGAAAAAAAATTCCCATCTTTCAGGAGGCTATCCAGACTTATAAAAGATATCTTGGCAGTTTTGTGTGAAACTTTGATTAAACTGTTCATATAGAGCCGTTGCAGAAACTGCCATGTAAAGAGGAAGTGGGGACCGAGTCAAGCTTGCCCCGGAGCAGCTTTTTCTCGCCGCTGCATGCATTTTTATCTGTATAAAAGTACGAAAATGCACGCCGAGTTGAATTGAACTGAATTTCTTGGTCTGCGCCAGCAAACGATAATTTTGCTCAGGCCTGACGTGGATACGCCAGAATAGCAGGTTGGGCTTGTTGGTTATCCATTTGGAAGTAAGTGAACAGCGCAGAACGAAGGGGCATACTAGGTGTTGCAGGGAAGCCTTTCAGTAATTTTAAAATTTTAATAATTACCTTTTTAACTATTTCAGTTAGGCGTCTAGTTGCAATTAGGTATTTGTAGCCAGTCGTTAGTAATAGCCATATCCGTTTTTAGAATAAACGCGGTTAGACTTGGCGCTGTGGCTCGACAAAATTTGGCTTCTTTGATTAGTTACGTACACTGGAAAGATTGAATCGAAAGCGCATGTATTGCGGCATGATGTAGCCAAATTTTGTCGTGCCACAGCGCCTAGGCGCGTTTTCGAAATTCTAAAAACTGATGACTATTGCTAACGACCGACTACAGATCTCAAATTGCAACTAGGCGACTAACAAATAATTATTAACAAATAGTTAAGCAGCTTGCTACTTAAAACGATTCACCGGTTTTCTCGTGTCCGCCGACACTGTAGTAATACTATATATGCTGAAAATGCCATATTTTTACCTCAAAAAACCTATTTTTGAGAACTACTCAAAGTCCTCCCTGAAACAGCTAGTATAGACAGGAGACACGCGCTGTTGAAAGACAGCACTGATCGTTCTCCTGTCTATATATCGGGTCTTTCAGCAAAACACTTTCAAAATTTTTCAAAAATGAGCTTTTTGTGGTACAAATGTGGTTTTTGCGGCATAGTATTACCAATGTTGGCGGACACCAGAAAACCGATTAATCGTCGTAAGTAGTAAGTTGTTTAACCAATTTTTATTAACTTTTTAACTAGTAGAGCTAGTAAACCTAGTTGCAACGATAGGTTTGTAGCCGGTCATTAGTAACAACCGTATCAGTTTTTAGAACTTCGAAAACGCGATTACCCTTGGCCCTGTGGCTCGACAAAATTTAGCTTTTTCGACTAGTTACGTGCACTGGAGGGGTTGCTTTGCCTGCATGCTTTCGAAAGCGCATGTATTTTCGCACGATGCAGCCAATTTTGTCGAGCCACAGTGGCGAGGGTAATCCTGTTTTCGAAATTATAGTGTGTGCTGGAACACCCGGTGTGTATTTTTGTTCTGTGCTATTCACTTCCAAAAAGAGAGGATGTGCCGCGTCCACCCATAGCCTGTGGCGTTTCTGGGGAACCAAATGTGCGCGTGTAGGGTCCTGTCCACGTCCCTGTGCACCCTCCGCCTCTTAGGAGCGGACCCCGTGCCGTCGCCACGATTTCGGCGGAGCAAGCGACCGTTGCATTGCGACATCGGGACGACCTCCTCATTATTTTAATCCCGGTGGCGACTTGCGGGATCACGTCCCGCGATTTATGGCACGCACAGACGCCTTCTTGGCGGCGATTTCTTTTTTTTTTTGTCTCTAGCACGTCGTTTACTTTATTTTTTGCTTTCAAGTACGTGCGACGGCATAGAAGTCTTGCGTGTACATTATACTGCTGTGTCTCCTGACCGCCTCTTCTGCCCAGCGCTCGGACCGCCGCAGTAGTCACGGTTTCCTGGACGAGAGAGTTTTAGCTAAGCGCGATCAGTTTCCGCGGAGAGCTATTTGCGCATGCGCAGATGGCGTCGGTGCGCCAGATGCGGTCGCGCACCTACTACTGCACAAGCGCAGCTGGGTCCCCGCGTAAGCGGATAGCGCGGTGCTAAAAGTCATTAATACCGGCTTTGTGACGTGTTTCACGATGTGGTGAAGGTCGCGCTGCATGAGGTTGTGGATACGTGGAGAGAACGGCTGGTGGACTCTCAGTACCCGCTCTTGTTCTTATAATTGAAGATATATTTCTGGGCGGGATGAAAGGTCGTCTTTTTTGCCGCTCCTCACAACACAGCGGCATGCGAACTCGATGCTGGGACCAAGCAAAGGCAGCGACTGCCAGTAGGAAGTTGGCTTTTCCCCTGGACTGACAAGGCTGGTGGGTGAGCTCGCTGTGGGCGTCTCAAATAGCGAGAGAAAAAAAAAATCGCGCTGTAGTAGCTTGTAGTCGGAGGTGCTTTCTAAAGCCGATAATTTAAGGGAAAAAAAATAAATCCCGCTTCATTCGTGCAAATGCGCTAATATTTCTTCCAACAAGTGCCAGTATCGTGACTTTTCCCATAAAAGCGCGCGAGCGCTCGCGTTTCTGCCTCGAGGTCGAGCACCCCTGCCTCGGCTTCAGGAGGTGGTGGATTTCGACTCTCGCCGTAACCGATTACCCACCGGTTTCCTCAGATCCCGGGTTCGAACCCGACCGCGGCCGCTGCGTTTTTATGGAGGAAAAACGCTAAGGCGCCCGTGTGCTGTGCGATGTCAGTGCACGTTAAAGATCCCCAGGTGGTCGAAATTATCCCGGAGCCCTCCACTACGGCACCTCTTCCTTTCTTCTTTCACTTCCTTCTTTATCCCTTCCCTTACGGCGCGGTTCGGGTGTCCAACGATATATGAGACAGATACTGCGCCATTTCCTTCCCCCCGAAAAAAACAATTATTATTATTTTCGGGGAAACACTATATATATAAAGGCAAGCGTACCAGGGGGTGGCAGAATGTTAGGTGGGATTGAGAAGTTTGCAGGCATATGGTGGACGCAGCTGGCAAAGGACAGGGTTAATAGGAGAGACATGAGAGAGCCCTTTGCCTTGCAGTGGCTGTATTCAGGCTGATGATAATATCTAAATTTTGGGAAGTGCTGGCTTAAACACCCATTATTCCTGGCGACCACTAGTAAAAGTGAATTTCGTCGCTATATCTGGGTGCGCGGTGTGACATTTCAGGGTGCAGTGCGCAGTTCGCCATTCGCACAGGGTGGTGCAGGACACATACGTCAGCCCGTGGCTGCATGCATGGATAGCTAAGGAATTAAGCTTTTTCTCGTCTTCGTTGCTTTCACGATTTCTGCAGGTGCATGTTTGTACTTTCTGCACCCAGCAGCCGGGGTCTTGAAGGAACTGCGAATCCACATATACCGTGCCACCGCGAAGGCGTTTCCGGTCTGATGGATCGGGCTAAGGAGAATGAGCGCCAGCTGACGTTGTGCCCCGTTAATTATTCGCGGCAGCCTTATCGCCTAACTTAATTAGTTCAGTTGAGTTTATTTTACGGTCTTAGTTTTTATTCTCGTTTTAGGAACGTTTGCTTTCTCTGTCAGTCATTATTCCCCAGAATTTTTTTATCTCTTTTCTCTGCGTAATTTTTAATGAAATTTACCGCTTTACATTGCTGCTGTAATTAATGAGACCAGGCCGCGCACGTTCATTTTCTTCTTCCGACTGCGTTTTCCTGACTGGGTCATACTGTAATTTATTTCCGCAGTATGGATGGCAGCTGAGCGCCGTTAAACATCAATTTCTGTATTCCGCGCGCCAGTTTTTTTAGTACTTTTGTTTCACAAAAGGTTTTTCGTTATTGTAGTAAAACTTTCTCTTTTTATTGGCGCAATAAAATTGAAGAAAAATTTCTAACGCGCCCAACTTCTCAAAAAAGTCTTCATTACCTATGTCCCCTTATCGCGTTACCCTGCAACAGGCTTCCTTTTCTTGTCCCGCAGCGTTTACCCGCGAGTCCGGCTTTTTGTCGCTTTTTTTTTTCGCGCGCAATTGTGGACTCTAATACCGCTATCCGCGCTGTTTTCCTTTCTTGCCATTCCTTCAGCTCCCTTTCGCGTCCCCTTTGTTGTCCCTCCATCTCTTCCTGCTGTTTCTCTGGATGTTCTGTAGGCGCCCGCGTTAACGTCGTGTTTAGACAAGGCGAGCCCATGAGTGTGTTTTTCTTCGATTAGACGAGACGGCTCTACAGCTGCGCGTCGCTTGGGTTATATTCGTAAGCAACGTCGCTATTTGTCGCTGCTGGCTGGGCTGGTATAGCCTGCGGCTGCCGATTATTTGTCCTGGCGCGACCGCGCAGCGTCTCTGAGTGTCGATGACGTCATTCTCTGCTGTCTTGGTTTATGGCTAGCGGTGCTAAGTGCTGGGCTGTCTGCTTCGCGGAATAATAATGAAAGAGCAGCGCTAATGTTGTCATGAAAAATAAGTTGGTTGACACTGCGTGCAGTCAGCTAAAATTGAGTGGAGAATACATTTTTCTTGTGTATTTTGCTTCATAATAATGTATGACTAATAAAACGGGTCACCTTGTGGATTTTGCCTGTATTTGCCTGGTGAAAATTGGGGGCCTTCTTAACCACATTCTTAAAAAAGAAAATGCGCTATAATTTAGGTTTGCCACTACGGGGTCTGCAGTCAGCGGCTAATGTTCTTGCGAGTTTCCCGCCAAAACTCCGGTTGGAACCGGTTCTTTTGCCGTTTTATGGTATGCATTAGTCATCACTTTCTAGAATGATCAAGTACCTTCCATTGGATTCTCATACGGGATTATGCTAATCCACCCACTAATCCATCAGAATTCATTTTATGGGGCGCGCCTGCTTCCAAACATTAAGGGGTCCTTTGGAATTTTCAGGCGCGGGCCAACTTCCAAATTTTGGGAGTCCTCATATTTTCAAATTTGGCAATGCCCATTGATTGGTACACTGGGGGTCACGTGGTGTTGGTGACGTCATGGTCCTCTCAATCGCATTCTTAGATAGCGGGGAGTCACTTATCCAGTGACTCTTATCATACCACTGCTGGCGTAGTGGTGCAGCGGTTAAGCGATGCGTCACTGCATCAGCTGGCAGTTTCAAACACAGCCACCACGTGACCTCTCTTGACTAATCAGGGAATTTCTTGACAGAGAAGCTTTTTTTGTGTGTGTGAGACGACATTGGATTTCTTCTCAGGGCAGTTTCGGTTTCAGCAGCCAATGGTGGCTGTGACATCACAAGTAGGGCTGAGGCCACATGAGGCATGCAAAAGGTGTTAATGGATGTTCATTCACTCTGGCTTTCCGGCTCCTGCGGCAGGCTACAATTTATATCGCTATTTTTGTGTGTTTCATTCACAGTGGAAGAAGGAGAGACTTCATATTTACCGCTTCGTTGCGGAAGCCGAAACAGAAATTACTTTGGAGAAGAAATTCAGCTTTAAATTCTTCGTTGGGTATTGACGTTTCGCATGTGGTTCCGTGTTTACCAAAGTCTTAATTTCACACCATTCTAAAGAAAAAAACATGCTACGAAAAGTTTGTGTGCCTACCCCTTTAAACATTCGATGGACTTGGTCTCTTGCTTTGATAAAAAAAAAGCTTTGAATAAGAAAATCGCTCGTCAATCTGCTTTTGAAGTAGTGCCCTTACATTGTCCGGAAATTGAATTATGTTCTGCACTATGTGCAACATAATCTTGTGTATCATTTTGGTGCAGTGAAAATCGAAACCATGAATAGCATGGCTTGCCCAGTGTGTCAGGATGTTCCCTTCTTGTACCTTTGTTACAGATGCTTAAGTTATGTTTATTCCACTGTTTAGATGCCTCAGCAGATAGCAACCCATAAGACAGTCGTTGCTGTCATATTCGCAGTGTAGTAGCAGGCGGTCACGCTTAAAAAAAAATAAGCCGACGCTGAAGCAGCGATCGAATATCGAGCGTTAACACACCTAACATAGGTAGGTCGCCGGTTCGAATCTAGTACGTTTATGCTGCACGAAACGCTAAGTAGTATGACACGTCCGTAATATTCTGTGGCAAGCGGTTGACCCGCAAACTTTACACGAATGTCGGGACTACGTGGCCCGACTTTGACGCCTGCCAGAGAGGGACTTATATACCGGATCTACATAGTTATAGTTTAGTTTTGAGTTGTGGTGCACGGGCATCATGCCTGGTATTATTTTATTACATTATGTAACCACCTCGGTTACCATGGCAACCACTGGGATACAATGTCGCTGCTATGGAGGCCGCCATCTTGGATTCTATTCGTGGAATCGGCGTAATTCGCGGGCATGAAACGCGACCAGTAACTCTAAAAATTCACCTTTGGCCTAGTTGGTGCATTGCAATCACGAAAAAATGCAATAAAACATGGACAAGTACTTGCAACTCTTTTGGAAGTTGGAAGTAAGCGCTCGTGTTGTCCAAGTCCTCCTTTGTCCATGTTTTTTGCATCTGTACGTGATTGCTCTAAAAATTTCTGGCGGTTTACCATTGCTAAGCTGGAAAGGCAGTTTAGCATTGCCAAGCAGGTGGACACCACCGCCACTTACCTGAAAATGCAATTGAGGTGTCTATTGATCTAGGAAGCCAGTTATGCGCCTTTCCTTTCATCAAAATCAATAAAGTCTATAGGGGGTAGTGGTAAAAACATTTATTAATACAGAGGTGTTTGGGGCACACAGGCCCCTGGGCCCCCACACGACCCCACTACACCCAAATGTTCATGTTCATACGGTCCATGACGTTGGCAGCCCGCCCTATGGTGGTCTTCTGCCAGACTGGGTCCTCAGAGTGTAGCAGGGTCTCCCAGTCCTCCCAGCTGGCGAGGTGCTCCAGGCCCTGCGGGAGAGGATCCGTCGGGAATTGGAATAGAATGTGGGCGAGTGTGGCGATGGGGTCGTTGCAGAGGGTGCAAGAGGGGTTGGTGAGTGTTTGGTGGTGGCGAGACCTAATATAAGGTGATGGGAGTGTTCGTGTCTGGAGGCGGTGCCATGGGGTTTGGTAGTAATTATCAAGTGAGTGGTGTGGTGGCGGGCAGAGCTGTCTCTCGGCTCGGTGAGCCTGAGTCAGCTCACTCAATGTGTGCATGCACTCCCGGGAGAACTCCAACGCGGGGGCCGCCTGTACGCGGTGTATCAGACCTCGGGCTAAGGTATCAGCGGCCTCGCCTCGTTACTGGGGTTACCCGGTTGCACAGGCACCCAGAGCAGCTCCACGTGGCGGGGCGGGTTGACACCGGGCGAGGTCAAGATGCAAATAGCAGGGACATGAACTCACCCGGGCGCAAAATTTAGTAGTGCAGTTTTCTAATCTATGAGAATATAACGGGCTTCCGTGTGGGCGATCGCAAGGGCAATGCTCCTCAGCCACTTTTTAGGAGGAAATCAAAGGAAGAGGAATAATAGCATGGGATTGAAGGGTATGGCCTACCACGGCTGCCGCCGCTTCCTCGCCCGAGCATGCGGCGTGAGGAGTATGCACACGGCATACTCCTCAGAGCCGTAATATTTGCGCAGAGCCTTTGCCCTGGCTCGGCGGCTTGGCCTCTGGTGTTGCGGATGGGTGTTTCTCGGAAGGGGTTTGATGAGGAGGTTGGAGTGGATAGGGCGTGTGGTGAAGAGGAGTGTGGGGCCGTTGGCTGGAATTTGAGTGCCAAGAGTGTTGAAGGTGTGGCGTCCGGTGGTGGTCTGTGTTAATCGGATGTACTGGGTCTGTCTATGGGCCTCCAAAAGCTCCCCAACAGTATTGTGAAAACCCAGCTGAAGTAGTTTTTTTGTGGAAGTGCTGAGGGGTAGGTGGAGGCCGTCTTGAACGTGGTGTGAAGCATCGTGTCCAAGATGGAGACCTCCTCACCCCTAAGTCTGAGGTACGGGAGCCTGTATAGGAATCGGCTGAGGATAAAGGTTTGAATGAAGTCTATAACGTTGTCAATGCCAACGCCAGTGAACGAATTGAACGCCAGTGGCCTGTTGCTCCAGCGCCACGTTTTTACCAAAACGTCTACGCAAACGCAAGCAGCGCACATCTCTCTGTCGCTACCACCAAGTAGCTCAAAGAATGATGGAGGTGTCCACTGACCCAGGGTGCCAGTTATGTTAGTTTTTTTTCCTTTAGCGACTTTTGCACTCAGATGGAAGTTGTTGAAGATGACAATGTGCAATGCATAGCGTGAGAGTGTTGCAGTTTAACATGAGGCGTGATCGGCTGTGGCGATAGCATAGTGCTCTTGTACTGTGGCCAGCGAAGCTGATCTGTTCGCGCTGCTGCAAGTTTGGGACCAAGTCGCGGCGATGTTTATTTTATTTATGCAGGCGTCTAAAAGGCTTCAGACAAACATCGCCTTTTTCAGGATTTCTGGCTTTCGCACTAAAAAGGGGACAGTGCTCCCCCTTTGTATGTTGTGTTGGGTGTTATAGCACATAAGCAGCTAAGGCTATCATGCACCAAGACATAAACAGCACACCAAACAGGAGAATTTGTTTCTTCATTTTATGCTTTGTCATGCTGCCCCCCCCCCCACAATTTTTAATGAACCCTTACTGAGCTGCCATCTTTTGACCTTTCCTGTTGTAAGAGTCTTCCACAATTATCGGCGTCATTCCACATGCTCAGAATTCTCGTTACGGGGGAATATTTTCACTTTTCCTCGCATAGCTGTCACAACTGGAGGCCACCTGTATCACAACGGCCTCACCCGTGGTATCAATGAATGCCCTCTATTGGCTGTCGCCTGCCACAATCTTCAGTGCAGTTTGGCTAGTTCCAGATGTGCTTTCGCTTTTCTGTTCAGCACTGACATTGTTGGTTCACGGTGCGGTGTGGTGTGCATGCACCAGTGACCGCAGTTGCGTCATCCCCTTCTCCTCTCCAGCTGGGGTGCAACGAGTCCCGGTGCGTGGCCTGCCCCAGCAAAAGGAAGAACAAAGTGCGCAGCCAGCTGCCACAGGGGGCGAAGGTCGATGGAAGAGCACAGCAGCAGCCTCTACAGCAACAGCAGCAGCAGAGCACAAAGGGCAACGCAGACTCCATGAGCACCGTCAACAACAGCCTGTCACCCGGAGAGCTCAACATGTCGGCCACCGGCTCTGGTGAGTCCCTGGCAATAGCATGAGACGTGTGCTTGCATGCTTTATGGCCATGTCTCCTAGGTTTCGAGGTATGGCAGAAGTTTTAGAACAACATTTATGTACTGGAATGAAATCTGTAACAGTGACAGCTTCATGGAGTTATGCCACCCCTTCTTTCTGAGCTGGAGTTGTACACTTTTTATTGCATGCAATTAAAAGAAATAATTCATGCCATATGCAATTGCATATCTTACATGACTGTGAGAGCTGTGGGTATTGCGGTGTTACCCTTGGTGTAAATTAATCGTGAAATCATTTTAGCCTTAAATTTGGTGTGAGCATCGTGATTCTCGACAAGCCATGCAGGTAGCTTCCAGACACAATGTGCGCTCAGTGGTGTAGCCTTTTTGTGCAGTATTAGTACTGTGGATTTAAATGAAATAATAATCTAGTAAAACCTTTTTGATGCATTTGTTTTTTAAATGAAAGGAAAAAGCTTGTTATCCGGTAAACGTACCATCCAAACCTCTATGATTTTAAAAAATGTTACTGATAAATGAAGTACAAAGATATTTATAGTCACTTCCATGTACTGAAAGGCCTGTCAGCACTTGTTAACCCAAATTCTGTTGAGCTTTTCTAGTGCTTGTAGATTTCTATCCGCATTTGAGTTGTCGTTAATTCATCAAAAATTTCACAGTGTACCTGTATCCATTCCAACGACCGGAAAGTGCGAAAGTAGCCGAAAACTCCTATCACCATCATCGTTTTCAAATGCTTTGCCTGATTACAATCGTGTACCACAGAGAATCACCCACACTGGCAGCGTACGGCAACTGGTGCTTTTGTTCAAGTCGCATGCCTCCAGGCTCAGCCCTTTCGTTGCTGTATCATTGTTATTTTTGTATTATTCGCCCAATTGGCAGTCATGTGCTGCAGAGAAGCTGCTCTGGCAGCTGTATGCTGTTGATCTACTGCTTACGTTGGGTGCACGCAGGCTAGGCTGCGTATATGTTAGTGCACCATCTGTTGGTCACAAAATGTATCGTAAAATCAAATTTTTGTCAAACTGTGGACATACTTACCAGAGAATCACATTATACCAAAACACATTAACGAAAATGAAAACAGTGAAACCCTGTGCCACATTTTTATTGCTCACGATTTTGAGCACATGAATCGCGAAAGCGTACAAACCTGGAACATGTCAAAGAGGTTCTATTGTACTGATGTCTGTTGAGGCTTTTGTGTGGTGAAATGTATAGCACTGTGGCTTCTTATATGCTATGGTGCAATGTTTGCACATCTTTGCTATTTCTTGCAAATGCTTCCACGTAGCTTAAGTTCAAGGTCCCGTTGTCACTCGCGCTTGTTGTCGTAAAGGGCACTTACAATGGCCCTTGCTAAAAACAGCATTCTAAATGGCACCAGTGAGACCGCGCGGGCATGCATGAAGATAGGAAAAAGTATGGCAGCAAAAATCACAGAATCTGTTTGCAGTGCAGCTGGTGGCTGTTGCTCTGAAAGAAAGTAGTGTAAAGGATCACCTTATTTCCACCTCTTGCAAAGCATAGAGTTTCCAAACACTGCGTGCAGCTATTAAGAATGCAAAACAATATGTGCATGCACCGTTATGTAGTGCTCTATGGGCAGCCATGGTAGATGTGACCTGCAATGTTATCTGTGGTTGGAGCTGATTTGATTGGGCGGTGTGAACATGGCAGTTCCTTACAAATGACAAATCAAGCTGAGGACCTTAAGGAAGAGGTTCCTTCAAGACTGTGAACTGCCTTTCCCAGCAGATTGTGCTGCTATGAACTACATGGCACAGCACGTCTGCTGTCTTAACATTGCATGTCACATATAGTGTCTTTGTGCTCTTAGAGATACCCGTTCCAGCTGTTATTTTTGTTCCTTGTTCTCTACCATAATTAAAAATTTGCTCTTCGATGGCACAGGCCAGTGGTTCTTATCTAAGGGAACAGAGTAGTGTCCTGAGTTATGAAGTCGGGAATCTGAACAAGGAGCATGTATGGAGATAGAAAATGTGACATCTTTGAGGACGCAATGATACAGTCAGGTGAAAGAGTTCTTAAATAAGCGAGCAGAGTTCCCACTCTAACCGACACCAGTAGAGGTAAACAAGGTCAACCAATGGATGGCAAGAAAAAGGTACCTATGCTAGCACTAAAAAAAGGACGGTTATCTGCTCTTTTACAAAACCAGGGCGTGTTAAGGTCTCCCTTGGTCCCGGCCGGTCTCTGATGGACTGGATCCGGCTGACCCATGCCAACCCGAACCTCTCTGGTGTCAACGGCCGCTTCTTGGAGGTCACCTACGAGGAGCTGCTCAAGCACAACAAGAAGGATGATGCCTGGATCTGTTTGAAAGGTATTTAAAGCATATTTATACCTATTCGTGTGTACCTTTGTTAAGTAAAGTGATGTGAGTTGATTTATATCGTGCATAAGCATCCCTACTTCTAAAGTTGATTAAAAGCATCTAAGTGATATGTTCACCCTCACAACTTTTCTTTCTAAATTGCATATTTTTTTATTTATTTATTTATTATTGATACCCTCAGGGCCAAAGGCATTTCAGAGGGGAGTGGTTACAAATTATACAAAGAGAACAAAAACAAAAATTCAGCATACTAGCGTCATGTTCCTGGTTATATACAATTCAGTAAAAGAAGTAAGCATAAGTTGTAAGAGCAAGATAAGAGAACAACAAAGGTAACTGAGGTAAACAAATGTAATGGAGAATAATAAGTACATTTATTGTCGGCCTTAGTATACAATGTTAGCTAAACTGTTACGGGAGCGCAGGTTGTCTTGAATGCAGGCTGTAGATCCGGGAAGGTGATTCCAATCTGCTGATGTATGGGGAATGAACGACTGTGAACAAGCTTTTGTTTCGTGTGACGTTATGCCGACTTTGTGAACATGATCTAGTCATGGAGAGATGAAAGACGGAGGAGATATGATTTCATCGCGCAGATTGGGACAGTTGTAAAAAATTATATGAAATAAACACAATCATGAAAATTTTCGACGGGAGGCTAAAGGTGGAAGGTTAAGCGTATTTTTCATCGAGGTGAGACTTGGAGTACGGTTAAAGTTGAATAGGATGAAACAGGTGGCGTTATTTTGCACAAGCTCAAGCGCATTAATTGAATTTGCGTAGCTGGGGTCCCAAATTGCAGATGCGTATTCTAGTTTGCTGAGACTGAGCATATTGCCACGAACCTTTGCAGTGTTTGTTTGTTCATTCCTCAAAGCTGCCGGCACGCCGCTTTATCGCTTTGTTTGCGATGCAAGACATGACTAGATTTATCTCAATTGATCGCAGCCACACACAGCTGATTCTACGTTGTTCCAGAATGTTCTATTAACTTTGCACGCTTATCTCAAATGTTCGCTATCAGCTTTAAATTGAGCACGGCCGACAGCGTCGGGCCATTCGGTTCGACGGCCGCTGAGAATGCTTGTCGCTTCGCCGCCGCAGAGTGGTTCAGTCCATTGTGGGTGCAAATCAGCCCAATAAACAGTTTTCTTTTAGAAGAACTTTTGTCTGTCAGTCTTCATCCCTCCTGACTGCCGTCACTACTATGTGACAATATGACTGAGAAAGTTTTCCAGTACGCCATCATGAAGTGATGGTTGCCATGTGAGGCACTCGAAGGGAACTGTCAAATTTGCCGTGTGCAGGTTAGTTCACTGTCATAAATTTTAGGTATTCTGGAATAATGAACCGCACATGCAAGATGAGAAAGCACTTCAAAGCTCTGCAGCTTTCATGTGGGCTTAGCTGTATAAGACATTCTTTGGGAATCTGCAGCATCTATGCAGATATTTTCTGCCTCATGCCCAAAACTGAGCAAAACACAGTAAAGAAAGCACATGGACATTTGAAAGCCCACTTCATTCTTTGTCATGCTGAGGCTGTAGGCTTTTAGTTGCATTTCTTTCTGCCATTGGCTGGTGTCAGGTCGTGTCTACAACGTCACACCATACATGGAGTACCATCCTGGTGGAGTGGATGAGCTGCTCAGAGGTGTTGGAAAGGATGCCACTGACCTGTTTAATCAGGTAACCGGAGAGACTTGCCGCATTTGTTTTACATCTTTTTTGTATCCTTAATGTGAGACGAGCCCATGACACTTGTGTAATTGTTTCAGACTTGCATGATGAGAAGAGGGGTGAGGCTGAAAGAGGGCAACAGGGCACAGAAGTGGCAATGTTTTCATTTGTGCACATTGATGCATGCGAAAGGAGAGAACTGTCATATTCCGTGCAGAGCTGATATTGAAACGGCGCCAGAGTGGCAGCCCCGGAGAGTCAAATTCAGTGGGTTGTGTCCGATTCAGTGTAACAAGCTTGCTTTTTAATGAGATAGCATTAAAGGCCCCGTTTTCCAGAAAAACCAGAGTTGGCGTTGTTGGCGTTGGCATTGTGAGCTAAAAATCACAACGAGCATGACTCTGGCAGGTGGTCTCCAGAGAGCAACTTAGGAGGCAGGTGGGCCACCTAGGTCATGTGACCTTGCGACGGCATCACAAACATCACCACTGGATAGTGAGAAAACTGCTCACCGTGGCAGGTGGCAGTTAAATTAATGGTTGGTCGCTTGGGAAGAGCAACCTGGGCCGCACAAGGCCTTCCTCTGAGAGCACCTGCCATCACAGGGCAGTGACGCATCGCTTAACTGCTGCACCACTGCACCAGGAGGGGTGTGCGGACTTCCAGGGATCTATGAATGTAAAGTAGAGAATGACCTTCTGCATATAAGGGAATTAGCCCACTACGCTCTCACGTCATATCTTTAAGGTGGAGCTCAAATGTCCTGTCAAATTTTAAGCACAAGCATTGCAACACTTCACACCTTACCATATGGTAGCATCCCAAACATAGAAGAAACATTTTCCTGATAGAACTGCATTAGAAAATTTGAATGTCGACGCTTATCAGTCAGCTAAATGCATCCAATATTTTTGACACTTTTTCACTTTTCGCATTTGTAATTTATCTTATACTTTGGAAGAGTTAGCAGAAAAGGGAACAGTTTGCATCATTGTGATTTTGTGCATTTCAGCTTAATGGCAGGGTGTTTTCTTTAGCTAGGATGTTTGTTTAATTATAGGATGTTGACGTCTTTTGCATGTTCGCTGTGTTCTTGTCATACAGGTACACAAGTGGGTAAACTTTGAGTCCATGCTGGAGAAGTGCCTCATTGGCAAGATTGTTGGTCCTGCCGTTCAAATTCGCAAATGTGAGTATTTGGAATCGAGCCTGCTTTTGGCCGCTAATCACAAGCATGCTAACAGGACGAAATGGCTGCACGCATTCCAAGGATATCGTTTTTGAAATATGCAATTGGGGTGGACTGATATACATTAGGAAGGTCTGTAAGTGTTTTGTGGTGCATCATGCATCACAGGTTATACATGTGGCTGGCATGGTGTGCAAAATGCATCAGAAAGCATTACTTTCACAGTTCAGAAGTAACCATCTTAGCATTTAAGCTGGAGCATGTGGATTAGTTTGAAGAGGGGAAAGTTTTTCCTGGCTGCATTTGTTTAAAAGAACTCATGAGTATAGTGTCACATTGATGTCACTACAGGCAGCCAGGAACATGTGTGGAGATTTGAGCAGGAAACTGATCATTGGACGAACCCATGCCCGCAACGAAACAAAGTAATTCGGCACCAGCGACAGTGGCATGTGCACGTGGCAGAAGTTGGAATCAGAATGCTGTGGCTATCAGCCACTCTTTATTTTATAGTGACTCAGAACTTCCCAGGTAATGTGAACAGTCCTGAATATTGTAGAATAGCTCTCACATGATCGCAGTTCTGATGAATGGTCTGGTCATGACAAAGCTAATTGACCCGATGTAACAAAGAAGTACTGATAAAGCCATGTGCTCGCAGGGATGGACAGAGAACACTGTTTAATTATATAGTACGAAAAACTTTGCATTGTGGCTGTAGTGTTTTGATTGGGCACATTGAAAGGCTGGTTATGAATGCTCATTTTTTTAAATAGAGCTGGTCTGGAAGCAGAGTACCTCAGAAATTCAAAATAACTCAGTATATTTTGAAAAGAACAGCTTTTTAGTCATTGCATATAGTCATTAATCATTGAACAAACGTGCTGTGTATTCAGATTTTACATCAAAGTTAAGCCCTCATACAATATCCCTATATCGTGCGTGTTTAAGGAACAAAGTGGGTAATCATTAATAGCTTATTGCTTTGTCATTAATGATTAATAGGGTTTCTTAATTGTCTTGAAACGAACCATTGAGCATATTTTGGAATCACAACTTTCCGTTTTGGTACTGACTAGCAGTGATTGTTCTTTTATTTTAGTTCTGAAACCCTCGTGTTCTCTGGGCCATGAAGGCATGCACGAAATCATAGTTTAGAATGTAGTTTTAAGTGGTTCTGTACTAGTTCTGCTTAGTCCTTGTCAAGTGTCATTCTGATTGTAATGTTTCGTATACATTCATAACCTAATGAACTAGACAATGATTTTGTGTTGTTCAACAAGAATCTGAAACAAGATGTGTAGCTTCTTTCTGATTCTTCTTGTTTTCCTTTCGTCACAGCTAGTTTTCCAGTGCCAAGAATACCATTCATCAAGAAGCTCCAAAGGACTGACACAACGACTTCGGAAGGTAAGTTGAAAGCTGAGCTATGTTTTGTCGGGTTCTTTTTGCTAGTATTTGCCTTGTGCTAAAGTTGTACTTAGCGTGTTCGTAACACCTTTATCTTTTCCTTCTTTGTGCTCTCAGATGTTCCAGACATCAATGAAGAAACATCACCTAGACCTTCTGTTAGGTGTGCATAGCCATTTTTTCTACTTGATATGAGTTGGAACATGCGTAGCTGTCCATATTAAATAATCATAGTACGCTCTTCATTTGTTTTATTGTACCATTCAGCCGAATACGTAAGTTTGGCAAATGTAAATGTTTTATCGCAAGTTGGCAAATTTCATTTTACATTCTCAAAAACCTCCTTATTTTTACAAATAAACAGCCTAGCTTCTAGGTAACGTAAACAGTCCTGAATATTCTAGAACAGCTCTTACATGATCACATTTTTTGGTGAATGGTCTAGTAATGATTAGCAAACCTATTAGCATAGCTACTAACTGCCCGATGTAACAGAGAGGAAGTGGTGAGACTATTTGCTTGTAAATATGGGTAGGGAGCACTGTTTAATAATACTGTAAAAAAACATAACACAGAAAAACATAACACATATAACATAACATAACATAACAAAGCATAACATAACGTGACGGTTTGAGTGAAGCCATTGGCTGCGAGATCTTTTATGTAGCAAGGTGTGGGCAACCATGCTGTGCACTAAAACATATTCATTGTGTGTGTGAGGCAATAAGAGTCATGATCTGAGTTTTAATTTTAGTCTACAACTAGGGGTGCTACTTTTGTCATGATAGCAGGTATTGCCATTTGTGTTATCACTTTTGGCATGTTTGGGGGAGTTAGCAGTTCTTAGCTATGCAGTTGTGTTTCACTGTTTACTGATGGGGTTAGCAGTATAGTGCTGAAAAAATCATTGCACCAATTTTTGATTAAACTTTTGTGTGCTTGTTTGGTGCAGCTGGTTCTTGTTACAGTTTTGCACATATATCTCTTCTCACTGCAGCTATGAGTGGTTACAGGACGACTCAACCATCACCGTCAGTATTCAGTCGAAAAGCGATGCTATCATCGAACAGGACAAGGTTGTGGCAGACTTGTCGGGGAAGGAACTTCGGATACGTGTCCGGCTAGAAAAATACTTCTTTATATTTCATGTTGGTAAGTCATAGATCCACACATGCAATTGTTAGGGCAGTGTAGCCACTAAGATGTTATGGTAACTCAAGAAGAGAGGTGCAGGTTTTGACCACTGAACATGAATTTCGACGGAGCGAAAGGCAGACGCAGCTATGAGGTGCAATATTTTTTTTGTGCACTTCACACCCTGAAGTTTTGCAGCAGCTTGTTTTTTAAGACATGAACTGCTTCAGGGTACACGACTCTTCACCGTTTAGTTCATTGCACCCTTTAGCTCTCCACTGGAGCCTCTGTGTCCAGTATTTATGAGCAGTGTTTCTTCTTTTTGAACATGTATGTTACAAGTTGCTGTTTTGTTGAATTTCTTGTTGCACACGATTCTTGAAAACCAAGAACCCGATGGGGGCTGAAAGTTTGTTCAAATTTTGCAGTTTAAAGTAAAGGCAAGGATAGAGAGCCCGATCAAAATGTGGAGCCCATGCCCTATGTTACCTGCTGTGTAGGCTAAGCCTTTTCGTTCTTATGCCACCTCTTGACACAGGGGCAAGCAATGGTGTAGTAGACTGTGATGCACACTGGCACCATGTAAATACTTCTTGATTGCCAATATAAAATTGGTCCCTTGCAACGACTGATGCATAAGAAATCAGAGGGCAGGGGAATAGGCAGCAGAGTGATGGAAGCCATAACAGGCACCTCGACTTGCCGTAACAGTGATAGGGAAATGTACATAAAACATCTTGAGCAGTTACAACATTGCTGGCAATTAATTAGCAGAGATGGTCAAGGGCGATAGTGGCGAGCAGTGCATGCATGCCGCACCAGCAGGGCCATGATAACCATGTGCGCAAGGTAGTCGATTGTTTGGCATGATAACTGGTGTACAGCTGCTGCACTGTCTTGCTTTGGCAGCTGAGACAGGTCGACTGCATAGCGTAGTGAAATTAACTGTTGCACACAAAGACAATTTTTATTATCGAAATACATGCAGTTTTATAGGACTGAAATGCTAATTGGCATGTAATGAAAGTGTTAATTGAGAGAGTTTAACTTATTGAGATTCCACTACACTGATTTGTTACTATGACTGTTTCTTGTAAGCTTTTGTCTTCTAGTTTACCTAATTATATACTTGTTTAGCAGTTTGCTTGGTTGAGCTGTTCTCAAAGAATGCACATAAGTAAAGAAACACATGCTAATACAATAAAAGTCATCAACAGGCTGATAAAAGTTTGTAGTGTAAATTTTATTTCATGGAGAGACCTTGCTGTGTTAAGCCATGAATTTGGCAAGCATTGTTGTAAAATGTTCCTTCATAATGCTGTTTGTACGCTACAACTTGGTTAGATTGCAAGAAGTATGTTCGTAAATGCTTTGCATCGTTCTCTATTCTCTCTTTTATGAAGTTTGCTTGTCTGTTATTTGGCTTAAATTAGAATCACTTCAGGTTTCCTTAGTCATGCTTCCTTTGGTACCTACCCTCATGAGTTTCCATGATATGCAGCCAACATTTTTTTGTCTAAATAATGCCACTACACATGGATTTTCTTGGCAGAACTTTAAACAGCCTTTGCACTTTTTTTTACAGAACTGCAAGAAAATGTGTACAGTAGCTATAATGGTAAGCAGTGCTTTGATATCCTCAACACCATCGCACATTCTTGTAATTGAAGTGCAACTTGAGTTTTTGAAATTTGCGTATTCTAATGAAACATTTACTTTAGGTTTTCTTCCCTGTCTGGATAATATCTGCCAAGTTCGGCAAGCATGTGGTAATTCATTTCTGAGCAAATTGATTTTATAAAGTTTGCCATTTCTATGCCCTCAGTTTAGGTGATTTCTCCAGGCAACACTGCATTTTTGAAGTCACAGTTTTTCATCCCACGTTATTGTCTGCTCTCCACATGAAGAACAAGTTTTGAAGCTGCATGAGATATATGTTAAGCAGCAGTATTTAAAAAGAAAGCATAATTGGAATCACTGTGTGATGAGATTCAGTGGTAAGTGGTGGTTATGGGTGCGCTCATTCACACTTATGCATTACTTAGCTATTGTGTGCAATTTTATTGGCACTTATGTTTGCCAAATTCAACGGCCTACTCAGCCACTGTGTGGTTTCTGTGCCCACATTTCTGCCATAAAATGCAGTCTTTGCGCCGGGTGTTCACGTGATTCAGTAGATTATCTCATTGCGTCTCCTTCTCACGAGTCTTTTTTGTTCTGTGTTTCAGTCCAGGTGAAGTGCAAGCTAAAATGCCTGGAAGTGCAGTTAGTGAAAGAAAAAAATGGTATCTCGTGGTCCTCACTAGGCTCCTTTCTGGCAAACCACAACCAAGTAGTGCCTTTGAAAAATGCCGGTGGGTGCACACTTTCATTTTTTGTTTTTGTTAGTTCGTTTGTTTTGCTTTTATGGGATAGCATTTTTGTCGTTGACATCTGCAGATAGAACTATTCTCTCGCAGATAGACCTACAGTAATTCCTCGTTGGAACAAAATCGCTTTGCTCGAAATGCCGCTTTATTCAAAATTTCTTCGGTCCCTACCCAAACGCATGCCTTTTAAGCCGCATTACTCGAAGCGTACGAAGAGCTTGACCCACTTAGAGCGAAGTGGCGAGTGGAGGCATCGCTGCCGCTGAGTGGTGGCGGCCTTTTTGCGTGTTCAGTGTCAAATTAAAACTGCCGACGAATTAGTCATGCAGGCACAGAACAGGCCACGAAAGTACCAAACCTACGACCGATGACCTGCCTAGTAACGGGTACCATGCGTGGGCCTAGTGCCCCCAGCTGTTTACAGCAGAGCAAATGGAAGTTGTCAAATTCCATTGTGCAGCACGCCCATATCGGTCGCAGTTGCATCGCTGGTGTTCCCTGTGATAGAATCCACACAAAAATAAAACTTTCCTGATGCTTTGCGATGCCAGAAAACCGCAGTCGTTTGGATGCCGAAAAGTGGCCAAAAGACCGTGGGCAGACTTGCGCCATAGCATTTCGGGGGGTGTGCTTGATGAGCAAAATTTTACTTCTCTAAAGAGCACTTCTGGTGCTGAAAACATGCCAAAAAGCACAAAAGAAGTGTCCCTCCGATTATGAGCCCATTCACACTTGCAAGTCGCAAGTGAGCCGATCTTTCAATAATGACGCCGACAGCGGGCGCGCCGGGCAATGAACTTTGCTGCTCCCTGGCTGCCGTAGTCGTCGCTAAGCCTAACCGTTTCACTTCGGCCAAAGCAGACGAAACTCTCGAAAGCGCGCGAACAACGTCATTCCCGAGAGCTTTCGCTTCAAACAAGAAGGCGACATGCAGGTCACGCTTGCAAGTGTGAACAACGGTGTTGTCGAGCTGCTGCCTGGTCGCAAACGGCTGCTGGTCGCATGCCCTGTGCCATGTTTGACATGAGGAGCTACGTTAACAAATTGTTAAGATGACTTTGGAGGAGCCGGTCTAGAAATTTGCTCACCGCTAGCCATAATCGGCCTGCATCGCAATAAAACACCGCCCCTAGCTTCGTTGCGCTTTTGACGGTGCAAATCGACCAATAATTTTACGAAAACACGAAAAATCCGAGCGTCACCAATGGCAAGTCAGGCTGTCAGCATGGCGGGTGAACGGAACCAACCAAGGTGTTTCCCTGGCGATTTTCTCGGGCCGGTCATGCTCGATTCGCACCGCTCGGCTAGACAAACAGTCTAAATGCATGGTAAGGTCATTTAATTTTGTTATTAGACATTTGTCAACGGCGCGGACGAAACGCTGCGTGAACACCGACACTCGAACCATAGAATTGGCACAGTGTCGTCGACAATGGTGCGCCGAAAAACTCTCGCTGAAAGACTCTCGTTTTGCAAACTGCACAGCTGCATACCTCGGGAAAAAATGGCCCAGTAATCATGCAAAGCTCCCACTGCAAAACCATTCAGTTTTTAATATCACGCTGCGTACCCACAATGAGCGGCTAATTGTTTTTTAAGCACAACAAACACCACATCAGAGTCAAGCCACAGCATTTGCGGCACTTTCCAGCGCGATACTCTTGTAGTCTGCCATGACCCCCCACTCCATAAAAGCTGCCACTGCCTTCGGAATACCCCGAAATACCCCCATAAAAGCGGCACTGCATTCGCAACTCGAAATACCCCGAAGGTTGAATGCATGGGCGGCGACCGTGGCCTCGTGCAATGCTTGGTCAGATTAGACCAGGGGCTGCGCGCACCAAGTAAGAACTTGAAACAGCCAAAGCTCACTGCCTTTTTTGAACCAGAATAAAGTTTTTCTTCACTGAATACATTGTATTTTGACTTTCTTGCTGTTGCGGTGCAATTAAAGCTCGACTGCTTTAGATTTTGTCGGGTGGTTGCTTATATCGTATTACCACTTATTACGAATTTTTTTCGCCGACCAGCTGACTTCGTTATTATGAGGGATTACTGTATTCTCTCACCGATTGCAATAGTATGCAGACTGTTCTTTTCTTGTCATTAAAAAAGGGCTGTTTGATCATGCATCCATATCTACTGCGCTCTTTTTAAGATGAACCCTGTTAAGCTGGATCCTCTGTCAAGCTGATAGCTTGGCAGATTGTATTGTTTCTGGGGAGCAATACAAAAAAAAACAAATAATAGAACTGCTGAATTCAACCTGCTTAACTCATGCAGATTGGATAATGTCAGCTTTGCCAGTACCGTAAAAGCTGTGGGGTTTTAATAGAGGGATAAATATGTTTTCCCCGCGTAATCGCGGCTGACGCAGTTCAAAGCCGCCCGGACCCCACCCCGTGATCGCGTACGCTACCGAGCGTGCGCCGACCACGCGGGCCTTGCTCTGAGGGAACAAAGGAACGACACATTGGCTGACACAAACATTCATTTATTGCTACAGCAACAATAATGCCAGCTAGCAACAAAATATGCCGAGGAATCGAGGTCGTCAACTCATCAGCAAGGTTACGAGCGAATGTTCGCGCACGGTAGGGCAGCGGACGGATACTCCACGGCCAGACGGAACGAGATGCGGGAGAACGTTCCTCCCCACGAGGCCTTGCTCCGCTGGTGGAGAGCGAAGCGCCGCAGCGACATGTTCGTACACAAGGACTGTCCCAGCCCAAGAGAGAGTCACCTCCCCTATGCGCGCACACAGCAAACAATCACGCCATCCGTGGCACTCGTGCTGCTTAAAGCCCCTTGATATTGAAAGTACCGCGGTTCTCTGAACTTTGCCGCCACGCCATGGACTCTTGCACATCCTCCTCGCTCAACTCTCTGCTCGGCGCTTTTCTGAATGATGATTGGTGTCTCGCCTTTGCCCCTGGAAATCCACGGGAAAGGATCGTTTTCTTGCGTTTCTGTTTTTCGTCGGCACCATGCACAGGTCGTCTGCCTCTGCTGCTGGTCCAGCTCCGTTGAGTTATGCGCTGACAATTCGAACTCTGCTTTAAGTGCCATGTTATGCCCGGTTGCAATGCTTTTCAGTGCACAAGCCGGAGTGAAAATGGTGGTGTGCTCTTCGCGATTGCTCGAGGAAAAAATAACATCAGCCGAATAAAAATGTGGATCCACAACATCGCCTTAAGGACTTTATTCAGACAAAGCACACCGTCTTTGGCAAAGTAATGTGCATTTCGTGTGCATACTTAAAACTTCTTGCAAGATTATGAAGAAGCTGATAATCTTGATAAATTCGCTGATCATTGTGCGTCCTTTCACACACCAATCTTTCATTTGATGGAATTTTGTCTGTGTGTTCTATTCACGTCTGTTGGCGTGTGGATTATGCCACTTTAATTTGTGGATCTTAGTGTAAGTTTCCGCGAAAATCGTTTGCATCGTCGACGTTAACTTTTTTTTTTTGCTAGCAAATATGTGTGCTTCTGACCTGGTGCAAAATAGAAAATGTGTCCATTTTCATAGCATGTACAGCAGACTCTCTGCCATGTGCCACAGAGCTCTAGTACGGTAGCTTTACCGGCATTATACCACCGTCTGTCTAGGGATGATAGGGGATGTGAATCTTTAGAGCGATTAAGGCGTTCGTTCAACTGTCACGACTGCACACAACTCTACCGCGATTCCGAGGTCTAATGCCACCTGAGGAGCGAGTCATAGTAAAGGTGTCTTTTAGAGTTAGCTTTGGCTTATCACAGGTGAAATTGTTATGATATACATACTACATTGAATGGTGTTTTAAAATAGCGTCAGATTCTTTAACTCCGTAGTTTATAAAATAGTATGAACTTTTTCCGTGAAACTCACTCAGTCACGTAATGAATACATAATTTTTGATTGTGCTTTACAGTGCTGAATATTGATTCAGCACGAGCATCTGAATCATTTTAATGCATTCGAGGGAGTAGCATAGATGAGTCGTCAGGAGAATATCATATCTTTCCGTCACATAATCAAGTCTTCTGTTGGCACCAGCAATCACCCAAAAATTTTACCCCAAACCCTTGTCCTGGTTCACTTCTGCAGTGGTTAATTAAGTTAACAAAAACTAGAAAATAAAATTCTCTTTCAAGCAGCCGTGAAATTTGTAGTGACCAGGCAATAAAGCCGTGGCGTGTGCACCGCTCTAAAGAGCCAAGCTTGAAATTTTCGGTCTGAAACCTGCTAAAAAATGCATAACACGCATTAAAGAACATTTCGCAATATTTTTGCAGCCACTCACTCACTCGTGAAACGACATCTTTACCTAAATTACCAAACTTTACCTCGCTTGATTGTGAAAGAATAGGGTCATAACAGTATTTCCACGAAAATGTAGTGCTAGGTCAAATCTACATTTAGCGGAGCGTCAGTGTGCTGAAAAATATTGAATATACAAAAGTAACGTAAATCCTAGACTAGTAAGAACTCTGCCTTATTGAGGAGGACTGAGTGCGCTTTGACTGTTCATGCCGCAAGCGCTGACGTTTAGTGCTTTCATTGCTCGAATGAGAAGGTGATAAACGTGGCTCGTGGTAGAGTCACTCATGTCAATCACTTTCTAGTAGTTGTGCTTAATAATAGAGCGTGAAAAAAAAAAAGCGCAAACTTCGGCGCGCTCCTGTGTGCCAGTGAACACATCGGGCCGGCGAGCGCGCGATGGCCTGCACTGCATGCTGTGCGCTGCGCGCACAGCCAGCGGGTGAGGATAATCGAGGAGGAAAACGTGGGACTGGAGGAGAGTGTCACTACTCTCAATATCAAGGAGCTTTATTGTAGCTGTGACGCTGGCGCCTTTCCTTGTTTGTTAAGGTAACAAACTAGGGTCGCATCGCGGGGAAGCAAACCACAGGAGACAGCGAGGCAGGTCCCCACAAAACATAATTTAAATGGTTTGTACGTGCAAGTATTTTTCCAGCCCAGCAAAGCAGTCGTGAATTGCTAGTGGCCTTGCATATCGCATGTAATTTGTACATTCTGGCCCTGCAAGCAATAGTAAAAGTTTTCTCAAAGATGTCTGAATGTAGTATTAAGTCTGCTTCCACAAATTACTGTGTATTTTGCTGTTTGGTCAAACTGACAGTTGTTCCTGCATATACAGTCACCGATCGATTTTTCGGACTAAAAAGGGCCCGGAAAATGGTCCGAATAATCGAACAGTCCGAAAAATCCCTGAAGTACAAAAAAACCACATTATTGAGATGAAATCGGCTTAAAAATGTCACTGATTTTACCGCGCGAAAAACTTATCTTGCTGGCGACAATTTGCGTCCGTATTTGCGCCAAAGTTGTGCTTTCACTGTGCACGCTAGACAGCAAGGTCACTGCATTTAGTTGGAATACTTCCCACGCTTCTTTGATGGACCCGCCGGGGCCATGTTGGCCACAACCCGAGTGTGCATCACACTGCTTGTCAAACACACGCAAAGATAAGGCACGTTTCGTTCAAAGCGGCGGAACCGCCGGATGCAATCACAAAACGGCGAACGAATGTAACTTCGTGAAGACTGAGCGTCACTCGGTCGACGCGGTCAGAGGAACCCAAGTGATGAAACGACGAATGGCAAACGTATGAGACCCGCCGCGGTGGCTCAGTGGTTAGGGCGCTCGGCTACTGATCCGGAGTACCTGGGTTGGATCCCGACCGCGTTGGCCGCGTTTCGATGGAGGCGAAACGCGTTGGCGCCCGTGTGCTGTGCGATGTTAAAGATCCCCAGGTGGTCGAAATTATTCCGGAGCCCTCCATTACGGCACCTCTTTCTTCCTTCCTTCTCTCAGTCCCTCCTTTATTCCTTCCGGCCGAGATACGAGACAGCTCCTGCACAATTTTCTTCCCCCAACAATAAATTTTCAAGGTATGGGACTAGCAATAACTGCCCGCGACAACGTCGGCGACAAAAACAAGTTGACGGCAATGACAATCCAGCTGCCACCTCGAAGTGTCAGAGATTGCAGGGACGTCTACTGGCAACAGTGAGGTACCGAAAGTATGTCAAGTCAATCCAACTGCAGCGTAAATCCACCTCAATCGAAGATGGCAGCTTTTGCTCTGGCGAAAAGCCGATAAGGTGGCCGATTTTGGTTCGCAGGCGACTGAAATTAGTCCGAAAAATTGAATTTTCGGACTTTTGACGTGCGAAATATCCATCGCGAATATGTATGTGCTTCTATGGGGTGACTGACGGCGCCTCATCGAGGTCCAAAATATCCTACAAGTCCGAGTTGGAGTCCGAATTATCCGTCGGCTACTGTACATATATATCCGGTCTGGTGAAGGCATTTACCGCATTTTCAATCTAAAAGTCGTCCCCTCTGTGTTCAGCTAGTCACTTTCCCTGCAAAGTTGATTTCCAAATCGCACCTTACTTTAAATTGTTGCCTCTTCTGCATAGTCACCTGAGAAACTGACATTGATAAGTCCTTCCATATGTGCTATCACGAGCGTATCCCGCATTTTTCCTATTCCTAGGTTTCTAATTATTTGGATGTAACCAGTGTTTTCATCAGTGAGGCCAGATTTTAATATGATCTTGATTCTGTTGCTTATGTTTCTAATTAGAAACAACAGCATTGCCTGATCTGTGGCCTATTTAAATCGCATTCTAAAGAAGGGCATCAAACTCTTGAGCTTCTGAAGTGTTTCCAGGAATTTCAGTGGTTTCTTGTCTGTGCCATTGATGAATGACCAATGGTCTTTGTCATTCTGCTCTGTACGCAGGTGCTTGTCAGCAGCATAGCTGCACGTAAAACAAAGTACTGCTCTTTGGCTGGTGTTGCACCGATGCAAAAAATCTGTGACTTTGCATTGCGACTAATGGCTTCAGTTAACATAGCATAGACCGCTTATAACGCATCCATCCATCCATCCATCGATCCACATATTGCGTCCACTTAGAAGGTTTCCATGTGGAGTCACCTCAAAGCAACAGCTGTGCAATGACTCATTTGCTATTAAAAGTAGCAGTCAGTGGTCCCACACATAGGTCTCGCACCCCGCAAATATAGGTCAGCTCCCCCAATTTCTGCAGAAAGTTGAGACAGCACAATTGCGACAAAGCTTCAGTGCACTATCTTTTAAGAGCGTTGGCTCTTACTCATCATGTTTCGAGATTTCGTGGGGTCTGCTACCACCCTGAGATCAGAGCGGTATCTATGGCAGCAACTACTCACCACGTTTCGAGATTCCGTGGGGTCTGCTACCAGATCGATAGATAGATAGATAAAGAGGAGGAGGGAAAGGCAGGGATGTTAACCAGAAAGGGGTTCCACCTCGAGATCACAGCTCGATCTATGGCAGAAACTAGAAAACAGCACATCTCGCATTGAGACTTATAGCGCCATCTACAATGCTATTGTAGAAACAACCACCTGCCGCATGCCAATGATGATGCCACGGTCCAATATGGTGGATATAGGTGGAACTATGTGAGTAGGACGTCAGGGGATGAAATAGTAGCATAGTTTCGGTTTCTAGAATTCAATATGGCCGCTATTAAATTGGTTGTGCAATCCCATCCCTTTCCCCCCTCACCTTCTCCCCCCAAAAATATCCAATAACAGGTAGGAAAACTGTCTGGGATCGCTATATATGTATACATGCATTCTGCTATAATATACTCCGACTACAAGGGGCACCCATCCGGAGACAGTTGTGTATCGAATTTGGTAGGCAGATAAAACACTATGGGTTATGATATAGAAATAAAACCACAATTAAATTATGGGTAAACATTGTAGACATGCAATTACTAATTGAAGCATTACCATGTCGCACCGCAAGTTGAATTCTAAGCCCACCTTGACCCCCCAGACGAAGAAAATTCTGTTTGGGACGTATCTTGAGGGGTTTTTACTCGACAACAGTTAGACATGCATCGTAATTTTTCTGATAGATGGCGCTAGGTGACGATCGCTCTGCCAAATGGAAAAGTTATGTTACTTTTCCAAACCCCTCAGGGATTTCTTCACTGCCCACGCTGGATGCGGAAAGACTCGTTTTACGCATGGCCAATAAAACTAATGCTCGTTACTTCAACGTCTTCGAGACGGTGATGGCCTTTCTTTTTTTAGTGCAAAAGCACTACTTCACATAGTCCCAAGCAAGAATCTTTTGCGATGCCTTGAAGTAACTCGTTTGAGCTCAGGTTAGTTTGGAGGAACAGCATGCAAGCTGCAGCCGATTGAACGAAGCTCAGGCAAGGTCGGAGGAGCGTCGTGCCAGCTGTAGCCAGTCGGAGGATGACCTTGAGGGTGACTTTTGTCTCAGTTGTGTGTTTTGTGTGCAAACTTGCAAACTTAGCACCTAGGTGCATAACAGGTACCTTTAATAAAATTCTCTAGTCTGACCTATGTGGCAATTATTTTTCTCTTTTCTTTCGCCAGAAAGTTTTTCTCGAAGCTGTACCCTGGTGAATAAAGATAGCATCACCCACGACGTCACCCTGTTCACCTTTGCGCTGCCACCTGGCTCATTCATGTGGGTGCCTATTGGACATCATGTGACCCTTGAGCACGATGTCAAAGGTCAGAGTCCCCTTGAATTCATGCCAGCTTCTTGCCTTGACTTCAGTTGTTCTGATGTCGCAGGTTTAATAATGCTACGTTATATGGGAGGGCTGACTCTGCAGGAAGGCCATTATATTCAGCCGACTACCAGTCATGTGCACAGAGGCTTAGAACATTGTGATCTGACACATTTGATGCACCATGCAGGCATGGCGCCAACTGCTGCTGGCATGTTGTCGCAATTCCAGTAAAACATTGCTTAACTGCTGAAAGCACAGATAGCAACCACATGCACTTTCAGACTCCACAGTAAATTTGAGTAATGAATAGGATTTTTATGTAGCAAAATGCCATAAGATATGACATACTACAAAGAGTTTAGTCTGAACATGTGCCTCGCTGGTGTGGTTGCTGAGGTTAATTTTAACTTGTAACTTTACACTGCAAGCAATTCACATGACATTCACTTATGCTTGTATCACTTATTCGAGCATCCCATACTCAGTGCAGTGCAGCCCCTTTAACATCATGCAGGGGGCCGTTTCAGATTTTAATTTTCCTCTCATTTCTCAATTCTATGGCTTTGCCTTTTTTCTTTCATATTGTGAACATGTCTTTGCTAATAATGGCTCCACATTCCCTTTTCCTTCATCGTGATTCAGGAATGAAAATATCTCGGAGTTATACCCCTGTTATTCCTGCATTGAAGGCCGATGAAGATGTGAGCGATGGGAAGATGGTTCACCTGATGATCAAGATCTATCCAGAAGGTGCCCTGACGCCAGTTTTGAAGGCACTTGAAATTGGTACGTAAACACACTGGTCTCTCCACTTGAGCGCGCACACACATTTCCAGATGGAGGAAGTGGAGAGGCCCTGATGACAGCTTAAATATATGATGTGTATTTTGATTTTCACTTTTGGTTTATGGTTTATGGGGATATAACATCCCAAAGTGAGTCAGGCTATGAGGGATGCCGTAGTGAAGGTCTCCGGAAATTTCAACCACCTGGGGTTCTTTAACATGCACTGACATCGCACAGTACTCGGGCCTCTAGAATTTCCGCCTGCATCGAAATTAGACCACCGCCGGTGGGATCGAACCCGAGTCTTTCGGGTTTGCAGCCAAGCGCCATAACTACTGCGCCACGACGGTTTTCAGATGTGTAGCGGCAAATTAACAGTAACGCAGCATCATCATTAAAGAAGTAGAACAGGCTGTAGACATCAGATATTGTTGTCCTGGTAAAAAAAAGGTATAAAAAATGGCTGTCGTTTAGCTCTTGTTAAACCTGGAGTGACGCGATAGCTACATCTGGCCGGGTGGAACTAGCTCGGTCGAATTGCACAGTCAGTGTTTCACCGCTTCGTTTCGCTGGGCTTTCCTATCTTCGTCGCACTTGACCCAGCTAATGCGCACAGCTGTTTGTTGCTGCTGTTGCATGCCGTGCCGCCAACAGCAGCAGCTGCTCCTCACCACGACCAACCCACGTGACCAACCACGTCAGTTGACCAACGGCCGCACCACGTGATCAACCCACGTGACCAGCGGCGCCTCCACAGAGCTCAAGTGGTGCCACGCTGAAGGTTCGAAGAGGTGGCGTGGTGTAGCTATCGCTACAAAATAGAGAGGCAGTGAGCTATGGGAAAAGCACTTGCTTGCTGATACTCACCTAGTCCTCAATGCAACACATCTGTGCCAAACCAGCAATCAGTGAAGATAAGAGAACTACGTATGAGAAAAACTACTTTGTGTAAGTGCTGGCATATTCAATGTGTCTAAAGTGCCATGTAAGGAATAGGTACCTTAGATTTTCCATTTCTCATAGGTATCATTAAAACTTGCTAAGTGATGCAGAGAGTACTTGCTGCATTGTGAAACATTCCTCTTGGTAGGCTTCTTGACTGTTAACATGCGGCAAATTCATTTCCCTGGGAAGAATTTTTTTAAAGATGCCTTATGGTTGGATATTGGGCTTGCGATCTACAAAGCTGCAGAGTGACTTGCCAGAATGATGTGCCCCATTTCATTTCCCACAAGTTGGGGAGTTCTGGCACAAGATGTGCCAGAACTTATTCTTGCTGGGACATCATATTGGGTGTTCTTGCAATATGTTCGAATGCATTTCAGTAAATAACACATCAGACACTCATAGCTTTCAGATCAAATTCTTGTGAGCTGCGGTCTGGAATGATGCCATCATCTTCACCGGCCAGACTGCATCCACTGCTGAAAAGAGGCCATCCAGATATTGATCTCCAATTAGCCTTGTCCTGCGGCAAATCCCAGCAAATGAAATCCTCTCGCCACCCGTTTCCGCCCCCCTTGGCGATACTTTCCTTCCCTTAGCGTCCATTTCATTCCCCTAACAGACCTTTGGTTCTCCACCTTATTGCATGACCAACCTATATACGTTTCTTCCTTTTCATTTCAGCTATGATGTCATTAACTTCGGTTTGTTCTCTAATCAATGCTGCTCCCTTCCTGTTTCTTGCATTGCGCCTGTTGGGATTTTTCTGTCCGTAATTCACTAGCATGTGTTTCATTGTTCGCTTTATTGATTTATCTTACACATTGTGGAAGCACAATGTAGGCGATACGGTTCACAGTAGGTAGCCCCATGTCTTCTGTTCTCCTTCTGGCACAGGTGACAAGTTGGACATGAAGGACACGGAAGGGGACTTTGAACTGGCAACCCTGCAGAGGTGTCGGAACCTGGTGCTCCTCGCTGCCGGGACGGGGTTCACACCGATGGTGCGACTGCTACATTGGGCGCTGTTTGTCTCTAACCAGATGTGAGTACGCTTCTCAGCTGTGCTCTGCTGTGTCGGTGGCAGAACACCAGTACAACAATAGTGCCGTAATTACCGAATTCTAATGCAGCACCGATTCAAATATGTACCCACAATTTTCATGCTTGCAAAAAAAAAAAGGCGGAAATGCTTGCAAAGTTGATAGTGACGTGTCTCCATTTCTGTGTTAGCCCTAGTCACTCTTGAACCGCTCTTTATCACCTTTTACACATCGTAGTAATGCCGTCCACCGTGCCGTCCATTGCATCGGAACTCCCGCATTTCTTGATTTCTTGACCACGCACATAACCTTGGCAGACGGGATGGTGCCCCACAGCTCCAGCTGCTATGCTGACAGTTCATCCAGTGACACACGCTTAAGCCTGTTGCTCGGTGCAGGCCATTAATGATCCTCTCACTGTGGAGCACCTTTGTGAACGTGATCTTTCATGAGCTCATTGATGTGGACATTCAGTGGCTGTGTCATGGATGTCATGCTGCCGGGCATCATGACCAAGTCGGTACTGCTCATAGAAGGTTGTCTTAAACATGCCGATGAAGATGGTTCCTAAACTTGTTGAGCACAAGCATTGTGCAGAGTCTTAGGCCAGCATCATGCCTCTTTTGTCACATGCTGTCTGCCCAGTCGATCTGTCTGTGTCAATCTAACCCTTCTTGTTGTCTCATATGATAGCAATTCATGGAAGGCTTACCGCCTTCGGAAGTGCCTTTTACTGAAGTATAGAAATGGAGGAAACTTGTGACCACCTACTGTGCTACACAACATCAGCATCTTTCTGATCTTCTCGTTTCTCAATATTGTGTGCACTTGTTTGGCCCCCTTTGCATTGGTCATGGTGGTGATGGGAATGTCAGATTGAATCGGAGTCTGATCTGCATAAGTTTGCAGTCATATACCTGTGCCGCCGATATATATTGTAGCTCTGGAATGCTACAAGTTTTTCTTCAAAAGGTTCTGGAAGCTTCTTGCATGTGCCAGTTGACCAATAAAGTGAGGAGCCTTTTCATTTCATAAATTTTGTTATCTAGTTCCTGCTGAATTGGCTCTGAGAAAGGCCGTTCTGATGAGCCAGCTCAACAGCTTCAGGTTTAATCAGTTTGGTGAGCATTTGATCAGAAATTTGACCAGGGCATCTTCAACGTCTGGAAACTGCCCAGACGTCCATGGCTCATGATGTGAGACGAGGCTAAGTTTTCGTGCATATACTAGGCCCAGTAAGTCTGTTTTGGGATTAGTTATACGCCAAGGATCTTCTCCTTTTTCTTTTTCTGGTGCACACGTCTCCAGCACACTTAAAGCACAGGATGTGGCTCTGTTACCATTGACCTCAGCAAGCACAATCACTTTCTTTTTCAATTTTGGATTCACAGATGCCGTAGCTGTGTCTGCTCATGAGCCGCATCAGGGCAGTGAATGATGGTTACAGATAACAGCCTGATTACAATCAGAGGTTTATAGCTGGTTATTAGAAGCAGTCATATCAGTTTTTTTTTAATTTTGAAAAACCAGTTATTCACGACACTGTGGCTCAACAAATTTCGGCCAGCTCGTTTGCCATTCTAAAACCGCGTGGCTGTGGAACGCGCACACCAACTCCCTTCAGTGTATACCATATATACTCGCATAATGAACACACTTCCTTTTCAAAAAATGTTTGAAAACTTAGGAGAAGCATTTATTAGTACTTGGCGCAAAGTGTCTCAAAACTTGTCTGTAGTACATTTTGAGAGCCAAAGTAGGCGGTGTGTTCATTGTGGGAGTAAATACAGTATGTCACTTCATAGCAAGCATGCCATATTACCATCTTCGCCCTGTCTTGGCAGGAGCAGCGAGATCCAGCAGGCACCGCAGCACAGTTGGAGTAGAGAAGGTCTAATGACATGTGCCACAGTGACACATATACTGATAGACGTTGCAGTGTGCGTTCCACAGCCACACGGTTTTCAAGTGGTGCTATAGATTGCTAAAGTTGTTGAACGAAAGCGCTAAGCCTAGTTGCCTTTTAATATTCTATAACCATATATGGCTATATACAATACTAATCACCAGCTGCAAACCTCTCATTGTAGCCAGTCTCCTAATTGCAACAGCTGAACAGTTAACTAGCGTACTCGTTACCACGACTCACTTGTTTTATGAGGTCCGTATGCCACAGAAGCTATCTTTATATCAAAAACTCGGCTTTTAAAACTTTGTGTTGTGTTTCACAGAAGCTATTACTATGCAGTATAATCCATAAATTATAACCATTCTTCTTGTTTTATCTTTAGGAACGTTAAGCTGATGACATTTAACAAGACAGTGAGAGACATCATTTGGAAGGACGAACTTGACCAACTGCAAGAGGACCACAGTCGGTGAGTTGGCTTTGCATTCATTAGTGAATCGAATGAGCCAGGATTTTACCCAAGCATCGCCAACACTGAGAAACATGTTGGGTTGGGTCTCCTGCCATGGCTTGCATCGCAATGCCGAATTTTGAGCCTATTTTTCATTTTTTTTTATGTTCGGGCATTGCCCTCATTCACAAACTTTATAGAATCCACTTACTTGTACCAGCACACAAACCATTCTGCTACCAAGTTTGCTGGCCATCATTCTTGTTTTGAACACTTTTTTCCTTTTCAAGCCTATCTTCTGCCTCTTGCTCTAGTGCCTTTTAAATTTTCAAAGTTTTTTCTTGTTCTTATAACTTCTTTGTCTTCTCCTGGTTTGTAATGAGTGCACACTGCCATACATTAGTGAGCATGACTAGCGAAAGCTATGGCAAAGTCAGTTTGTAAGACAGAACATTCTTCTAGGAACATGTATTTTTTGCGTGTTTGTGGAACGACTTCAACAAGTATAAACACCAACAGAGCGGGTGTCACTTGCTAGTTTTGTAGCGCTCGGGTGTGCGCAGCAAGTGGATAGAGACCACTGTGCGACTGGTGCTAGTAGTATGCATGGTTAGCACTCTCTCTCTGGGCACATGGATTTGCTTTCACCCGTCTGTGGCCCCAAAATTCCTTGCACTGCAGCGCTGACAAGAATGGTATTTTGAAAATCTAAGAACTGAAATGGGTGTTCTTTATGGTGGGCAGCAAACCTCTCAATAAATGAGGAGCCAACTTTTACAGTAAAAAACTTGGACTACTTAATGTTGGTTAACCAGCCTGCTAGTTAACACATCTTAGCTGTACTCTGATGCACACTACAGCTGGCAATGCTGTCCCAGAGAGAGCGCTCTTGCAACTAAAAAAACTTGTTTTTTAAAATTGCTAGCAGTGTTGTATGAAACAACCTGTGCAACGGCATGGCTTCGTTTTTGCGCCTTTGGTTTCTCACAGCGTTTTGGTCCGTTATGGGACTTACAGTCCAACGAAATTACCTAATACACGAGAACTAAGAAGGCTACATGTTGTCATGAACGGTATGTTAGGAGTGGCCTATTTCAAAACTGGTGCTTTGTCTAAAAGCATCTCGAGGGTCTCCTGCCCTCCTAAAGGTTTCTGCTGTGCCCGTTTTGCAAGCCGTCTTGTTGCATTTTGCCAGCAGTTCCTTGCGCCTTGTCTTTTCTGACAAATGACTGCTCATGTCACTCCTCCAGTAAGGAAGTATCTACACGGTCACCATACATTGCTTCATGACAGCATTCAGTGCCTCCTTTGTTATGTGAGCTGTAAGTAAAACTGTGATTTCCTTTTTTCTCTGAATGCGATTGTATTCAGAGAATTCTAAACAGGGTATATGTAGTCTTCAGGGTAAAGTTTACAACATGACTCCCTCTCCCTTATTTAATGTCTGGTAGGTCTTACAAGGATAGTAAATTATGCTGATACTGCGTGAAAATAAAATTTGTTTTGCAATATCTCTTTTTGAATAGCTGTGTTTTAAGGAAAAGCATTTACCTTTAGCTTGAACTACCTGTACTAAAATTCGAAATACTTTGAATGATTCTATTCGTCGCAAGTTTTTATTATTAGTTTTTGCTTTGCAGCGAAAAATTTGATACACATTTGCAAACCTGTAGTTTTTATGCATTATAATTTGTCTAAGTGGCTATTCACTTGATGCAGTGCAGAGCCAGTATATATAGTACCAGTGCATTAGAGAGCATTTCCAAGAAGAAAGAGATATTTTCCAAACAGCATGTCAGTGAAATAAAGCTAAAAGTACTGTTGAGTATATTAAAGTGATCCTGTAAAGTGCCAGATATTTTTTTGTAAATCGGTGCACTAACAATAGGCACAATAAGGAAGTTGCAAAAATATTCATAGCAAACAAAAGTACTAGTGGTAAAACATACACCGTGTACTCTTTGACACTAAAGATTTTCACATACAATGGACCTAGTGATTATTAGTCCATGGAATGAATTACTATCTGTGCAAGTACTTAGGCATCCGCTCCAAAATTTCTTCTTTGACCCCCCCCCATCTTCCATGGCACCTCTGGCTGACATCACCAGTAGTGCAACTTTGTGTTCAGTGATGATGATGTGCGATTTTTAGAGTGCGAACTGCCAAAGACATGGTACCCACCCTTTGCATAGCAGTAGTTGTGGCCATCAAGCATCTGCTATCACATTGCACGTAGCTCGTTCTTCGTACTGACTTTGTCCTTATCAGGTGGGGTTCAGGGGACCGAAAAAGGGCACTGCCAGATATCTTGAAACACCTCACATGAAGACACTGTGAAAACTGCAGTGACTGCAGTAGCAACATCCGTGGTTGTGATGAAGCTGCCAGCAGCTGCATGGCACATCACTTGCATTGCGAAAGGGCTGCGGATGCAACCGAGGCAGGGCAACTTGCTCTGAATGCTACACATATGCGGGAGGCTAGAGCCGCGAATGTGTGATAGGTCAAGCTGAGAACTAATGCTCTCAGGACGCAACCCTCAGGTACACTGCGCAACAAGATTCTCAATTTCATGCCAATGCATTTCTCAGATCACAAAGCACTCATCGTATGCTTCCCAGAGCAGAAATACAATCTACACACACACATGCTCGGCACCACCATAATGCAAAGCATACTATTTTCCATACTAATTTTGTGAGTGCACGGCACATTTGTGTTGATTGTAGACAACATCAAAGGAAGACAATTGCACTGCAGGCCCAGGAGCCTAAAATTAGTGCGGCAAGAAAGGCAAATGTGCAAAAGTCATGAAACTAGAGCACTGTGTGTGGGGTTTGTCTTAGATATGGCAAAGTCGCATAAAATGCCACTCTTTGCGAGAGCTTTTCTAGCAGCATTGGAACGATTCCATGAATTCGGCATGACATATAATGCTGTTGCATCCTGTTCCTTTCGTTATAATAGTATTAGGAGCAGGTTCTAATTCACCGTTTATACAAAGGGTTTCTTTTTGCACATTGGAGTCGACATCTTTATAAGATCTGCCTTTTGCCTTAATTCTGCCTCGTTAAAGGGTCCACAGCAGGTGGTTCTCCCGTCGCATGCAGAAAAAGCCTTGGTATTTCTAACTTAAGCTGCCACTTATGGTTGTTTTTACAATATAAGCATGTCTTTGAGCCATTTACTTGCACTCAAATGGGCACAGTACACGTGACCTTAGTTCGCCTTAGGCATGGCTTTTGTTATGTGCATTGACAGCTGATTGAAGGTGTCCACGTGTCGGCATGTGCATTTTGTGGACACACTGGAATCTTAATCCAGACTTATTCCAGTGTCCCCCTTTAAACCGAACTTCAGGCTGTTTAAATGAATTTTATGAGACTTTGTTCCTCAACATTGTTAAACTGCGAGGGAGCGTCCTTTTGGTGCGGACACTCTAATTTCGTAGGGTTTAGTCCTCAGCCGTGTCAAGCTGTGAGGGAGTGTTTGACGTTAGCACTCTACGCTCCTGCTTGCAGGCTACACGTGGAACACATCCTGTCTGAGCCCGATGACTCCTGGGAAGGTGCTCGAGGTCGAGTGCGCAGCGAACTGGTCGAGCCCCTGCTGCCGGAAGACTTCCAGCAGTGTGAAGAAGAAAAGTCCTTGCTAGTGTGTGCATGTGGTCCGCTGCCGTTCACCAAGGCCGCGCTCAAGTGCCTGGAAGACCTGCAGTGCCCTGCTAGTGCCGTGCATGCCTTCCTTGGTTGACTGTCGACGGGAACCGCCAGCGAAAGCGATTGGGGAAGAAAGGAACTGGGCCTACCTGCTTGCATGTGCTTGTTCATGTGCCAATGCTGGGCATGAAATTCTCACCTCTTTAAACGGGTCGCGACGTTGCGCCATGAAAGCTGTCGCTGCAAGAGCTTCAAAAGGCTGGTGTCGTCCAATAACACGTATAGCCATGAAGGGAGATTCTGAGCCTTATGATGGCCTGCTTGAGTACTAGAAAAAAATGCTTTATCTGCTAGCTGGATTTATTACCTCTGTGCATCATACCTAGTTGAAATTTTGAATATTTTATGGCATTATGTTAATTGATGGGGCAAGTGGCGAGACCATGAATGCAGCAGGTGTGCAGGTAATGAAATTTCTTAGTCTCCATTTCTTTATTTATTTTTGTGGTGCTTATTTCACTGGGTTTAGTGCAGGAGTGGCAGCTCACAAATTAAAATTCGAGCCATTCTTGTCAAATCAAGTATTTTATCTGACCGCTGTTATCAGTAATCACGAGTCGTTCTGTCTCATGATGTGACAAGATGGCTTCACGTTACAGTGCTTCAGTGTCGCGCAGTGTTTGCAAGTGATGGTAAATATAGCTTTCATATTCAGTGGACGGAGTGTACTCAGAATTGGAAAGTCTTGCTTTTTGGTTAGTGCAATCTTCTGCGGGGACACAAAAAGTGAGCTTTAGGTGGAATATGCAACTAAAGGTCAGCGCGCTTCAGTGAGATGCATTTGTTTTATTGAGTCTGTTCCAGCAAGAATATGATTTCCAGGCTTATGCAGAATGACCAAAAGGATATTTGTGGGCATTAGGGAAGTGCATTGGCATTGTAAAAACTCCATTGTAAATGATTACCACGAAAGGCAGTTGTGTTGTTATCTGTTTGTAACTCAGTTGTACGTGTAGTATTGTACATATTGGTGTACATATCACACCTTAGCGTGAAGGCGAAGTTGTTGGGCATTTGCTGTTTAGCTAAACAGTATTTTTATAGCATTCACTTGAGTGTCGGATTTTATAAACAAAAAAAAATATGCATTCCTTCCCTGCAAATCTGTTTGGGTGTGCAATTCCTGTGCATTTTGCACCTTTCATGCATTCATGCAAGCTTTGGTGCCATGCATTCATAATGAAACGAATTAAATTGTTGCACAATGTCACATGCCTTGCACTGCAGCATTTGAAACTGATTCTAGCAAATTCAGTAACTTGAGCTGAGTCTGTTATTAAAGGTAACAAAATTGACTGATTTATGCCTCATGTGAAAGTATCAGCTCTATATCAGATGAACTCAGTTTAGTAATGTAAATTGTTTTGAAAATTTTGCCAGTTTGAGCAGATGCTTTTATGTCCTTCTGCATTCCTTACTCTTGGCATCACATGTCAATGCCACTGCTTGTCCCAGAGAGAATTCCTAGTCCAGTTACTGCTCCATGTCATAAGGTTGTAATGCAAGAAAAAATATATGCTGCAATACTTCATAGCTCCTAACAAATTTATTTTCTACTTACTGAGCCAGGCTGCTGATTATGGTCTTCACAATGTCTGATGCGCACTGTTGAACCACTTTCAAAAATATATTTGAGAGTCTGTTGGTTTGTTTTGTTTCCACGTGTCTTACTGCACAGCCAATGTTCTGTTTCAGTGGTGACAAAGCTTGACACTTGTTTACATTGCTCAGGTGCCCTATACCTGCCAAATGTTGGCACATGATTAGCCAAGTTTTCCACCTTCCATAGAATAACACTTGTGGGCCCATCGAGATTTTGAAGCGTGCAATTCCTAGCAGGATGGAAGGGGGGGGGGGGGGCAAAATTTGTACTGTTTGAAGTTCTTTTCGTGCGTGTCATTGATGTCATCTGCCGCAGCCTATATCACTCTTGTTCCGCCACGAATGACAGAAAACCAGAAAAAAGGGGATGTGTATAACATGTAGATGTGTGTGAATAATACTTTTTAAACTGAATCAAATAAGAACAGTTTAGCTAAAAAATGTACAGACGATTATGATAGCTGGTAATGCAAAATTTGAGCACAGCTCTTAACTGGTAGGTGGTGTGTTACGCTGCTTGCCACTCTCCGGTATCTTCCCGTGGCAGCCACCTTCCGGTTGTCCATTCCTCCGCTCTCGCCATGGCAGGTGGCATAACACGCCACCTGACAGGTGCCATGTTACTCCGACTACAACGCGGAACGCAGCAACAGGTGCCTAAAATCATAAGATTAATCATATAGTGAGAGAACCGCGAGTACGAATTGAATATTTTTACAAATATTTGCTGCCTGTGCGAATATTCAGTGAGCAGTCCTGAGAAAGTGCAAAGCGCTGCTTTCACATTTAGAGCTGTATCTGTTAAAAGACACAACACTGATCTAGGGCCGCGACACGAATATTAACTTTATCTTTGTGCTTCATGCACATAAATATCTTACACATCATTTGAAAGAAGAAAACACAAAAGCGAAAATTTGATGTCTGTAGTGCTTTAGCACAAGTGACTGATCAGCGGAGCAGCGGAATGGGAAAGTGTGGCACTGTGGCCCAAAAACGCGCCAATAATGAGAGAGCTAGGCTGTTCCCACTCTTCTGTCTGAGGAGAGTTCTAGAGACAGTCATTGCCTACGAAGAATTCTTTTTTTTCCTCTTTTTCGGTGAAAGGCTTGCTGATGATAAACAATAATAAAATTGAGAACATCGCTGCTCACAAGGACCTGTATGAGGGAAGTTCAGGGGACAGTCATTGCCTACAACGATTTTTTTCCCTCTTTTTCGATGAAAATAAAAGAGAACATCACTGTTCACAAGGACCAGGGTAAAAAAAATTACGAGGGCACTGAAGTCTGCTTCAGTGGAGAAATGCATAACCATTGCGTTTGTTGCTGCTGTTGCGTTTGACTACTACACCACTTCGACAACTTCCGGTTATGATATACTCACCAATATATACTAAGACACCATGAACTGTTGTGTCACAATACAAAATTTGTTTTTGAGGAAAGGAAAGGAGGCAGTAACGCTCGCATCTCCACATCTCCTGTCCCAAGCTAGCCTCCAACTTGACTAAAACATGTTGGCTATATGCAAAGAGAAATGCTGTGACGCCACCCGAATGCTCCACACGAATGGTTGCTCAAAATTTTGGTTTGAATGCAGTCAGAATATTGCCACCACACTGAGGCCGACCAATGATGCCATCACTGGGATTTCATCTACCTTTGCTTCGCTTGCTTCGGGTATCTGTTTCTCAAACCAGCGCTGTCGCTTCCTGTACTGCACATCTTCTCTCATTCCTCTCTCAGCTCTTCTGTCAGCTTGTGACAGTCTGAGCCAATTCAAGCCTATAAGCAGGCCACTGCACTTTCTTATTAATTAATTTAATTTACATCACGTGAGAGGTACCTCTTCCTGTGGACACATTATGCGGGCTCCGATGGCGGCTTTTCGTACGCATGAGCCATATAATGCTCTCGCACTAAAGAAGCCATGTGGAGTGCCACTCATAGCTGGCTGCCTGCCGAGTCTGCACAGTGGCACTCTGAGACTTTGGGCGCATTCACGCTTGTCCAAAAATCCGGCGAGCGAAGTGGATTCAGCCGTTTTTGACGCCGACCAGGGCGGAAAGCGGCGCGGCGAGGCCGATCGGTCCGGGACCGATTTCCGCCGCCGGAAAAATTCCATGGCGATAAACATGGCGGCGCCCTTCGAAGCAGAACTGCAGTGAACTAGAACATTGTGTAATGCTCTCACGGCGCTGCGTCTCCATAGGCCGAGATGAAGCCGCCGGTGTCGACAATTTTTAGTTGCCCGCTTGTCCACTAGGTGCCGCCGTTCCGAACACTGTAGGGTGCCTCGATGTCAGCGCCGCCGTTCAAGGGGCAGACAACCTCAACGGTGCCGCCATATTGAATCACACGGGATCAGCTGCGCTAGCGTTCGTAACTGTGCCGTTCATGCTCTCGGCGCGCTTCAGAGTGCTTTGACTTGAACATTCTTTTTCATCAGTATCGCAATGCGTATCTTTTTACCTATAATAGCCATTTTAACATCCGAGGGTCGAAGACGTAATTCTACGACTTAATTTTAGTGCCCCGAATGGTCGAAGTTGAAAATTTAGTGTGCCGTCTGTTGGTTTGAAAACGCGCTATTATTTTAAAGATCTGTTGCCCTGCCAGTGTTTCCGCTCTGTGTGAGTGGAAGAAATTGTTTTCTTTCTTTTTCTACGTGCTTTTTGGTTTTTCAAGTCCGGCACTTTGATAACAGCCGCACGTGATCAGCCGCTCACGCGCTGTGGTTGGGTTTCGCTTTCATCGTGCGGGCTGTTTCCATATTTTGTTCTCGCAAAGACTGATTTCTGTCTGCTTTTTAATCTTTCAAAGTGTAACCGCGATTGGCTCGCCTGTTTATTGCTCACAGGGGTGCAATTACATGTGTTTACAGGTGGGCGCTAGTGTATAAAAGCGATGCCACCGTTAACAAATATTGCCACTCCTCCTGCGTTTTCTTTCTCGAGGCTCACGAAAACTAATTTCCCCTTGTTGGCGATGGAGTAAATGATTACTGGAAGTTTTTCACTCGTTTTATTTTTCAGACAGGCGCACAAGCACCCAACTGTTGCTCTTGCGTGCGCTCATATGCTGACTTCACTTGAGCCATGAACATGCGCACCAGTTGCTCTGCTGCATTTCCTCAGTTTGTGAAACCCATTTCCGCATATATTTTTTCATTGTATTTGTTTTATTCAAGCACATCTGTACTCATTAAGAAACCATCCATATAAACCTTCACAAAAAAGTGTTTCGAGGTCATTAAATAACACCAGTAATTATTTCCTTAAAATTTTAAAACTGAAATAAATGTAATCGACTTTGAAAAGTCATGCTTTGAGAAAACGAATCGACTAGAAATGGTTTAGTTTAAAAAAAAACTGCAATCTTTAACGATGCCTATGCGTGCAATTCCTATTTTGCCTGCAAAATTGGGTGGGGATGGCTTAAGCTTTTGGAAAAATAACTGCTACCTAGACACAGAGCTTCATTGCTGCTCTGAGTCCCGGGGGAAGCGAAAACAATGCAGGCCTTTACGCGTTGACCCGGAGCACATTGGCATACAACAGCCAGTCATCACGGCTTCGTGGACTTGCTAAGCTCGTCAGTCATGCGGTCGAACACTATCAGACAAGTACAGCCACCAGCGAGTCATCCGCAGCAAATGTGCCTCGAACAACACAAGCACAGCTGATCGCACCGAGCAACTGTGCCCGCCCGCTGTGATTCAAAATGGCGTCGCAGCGAGAAAGAGGTGGTGTGTGTGCGGTCAAAGGATGGCACCACCCTGAACGGCGGCGTTGGCATAGAGGCACCCTACAACACTGTAGTCACCACAGCAGAAGTAGGTGCGGTGACGCGCTTGGAAGCTGTTTTCTGGTTGTGGTTGTGTTTTGTAGGTGTTGTGCTTGCTTTGGAAGATTCAGTGGCGTGCTTAGAGCATTATTTCATTTCCCACGAACCTGCAAGATGAGGCTGTAGCATCCTGCCTAGTTTGCAAGAGTGTGCTTACAAGAAAGGTGGCCCGAAGGTAGCCCTCTTCAACGTGCCGAAGGAAGCTGCTTTGAGGGAGCAGTGGGAAAGAAACCTCCGTCGCTCGGACAAAAAGCTTGACGACAGTTCTGCTGTGTGTGAGCTACACTTCGAGACGCGCTTCGTCATCCGCGATTATGTCCACGTTGTGCAAGGGGAAGAGGTTCTTATTCCTCGTGGCAAGCCAGCTTTAACACCTGATGCCATTCCGACCCTCTTGCCCAACTTGCCGAAATACCTGTAAAAAAAAATGCCACAGCAGAGACAGTCCAAGAAGAGAAAACGGTCAGATGGAGACGAAAAAAGGTCCACATCCAAAGCAGCATGTGATAGCTGTCGCCAAGATACCGGAGGTGTGGACGTTGTGAATGTTGCTACCACTGATGTACTTGGATGACGGAACTGGCAGAACAGATTCTCTCTGATGCTGTGCCATTCGACACCCTTGCTTGTTTTTTCATGTCGCTGCAACAAGAAAACATAGAAAGCAGTAAAACGCAACGTTTTACTGCACATCTGTCCTAAACGCAAGGAATGAAGTGGTTTTGGAAAAAGTTGTCATTTTTCGTCCCGTTTTCCTCAGTGCTGTATAGCAAGGTGTATTTGAGGGGCATTTTACTCAAGGAAAGGAATGTGAATTCACAAGCGGAAGCTCAAAACATTCTGACAGAACTAGTTGTTCTTCATGTCTGTCGTGGCACGTTGCATTGTAACGACTATTTAGAAGATTACTAGATTCAGAATATTAAAGACCACGCTGTCACCCGTGATGAGGTCTACTTCAGCAGAAGCTGCCTTACCACCGTTCCAGTAGTAGGTGATGATATATTTCAATTCACATTCAAGAAGCGCCGACTAGTAGACCGTTTGCAACGCTCAACATCAAGCCTTTCAGAAATACAGAAGAAGGCTGCTTCTTTAAAAGAGGATGCTCTAGAGCAACAAATATCAAATCTTCCACTTAGAGAGCAGAAAGCTGGCAGGCAATGTTTTGCAGCTGCAAAGGTAAAGGCGAAAGGTGCTTGATACAGTAAAAAGGGGCTGTTCGAATGCATAATGATGAAATGTGAAGTCCAAGGCTGTACGAGCACCTAAGGAAAAACAACACCCTGTGTTTTCTGAGCAAATCCACTCTAATGCGCCACATGGTCCCCTACTGATCATCATTCGGTTGCAATAGCACCATTTTGAGGCAGCTAAAGGACACGACTGCTGGCATTTACCCATACAAGAGGCATGGGGGCTTGATAATTGATGAAGTAAAGCTGTCTCTGCATTTATCTATCAAGAAAGCCGGTATTATTGAAGGATTTGTTGATTTTGGAAGATATACATCGGCTGACCAGCAGCATTTGCCTTCTGACCATGGCATGCTTTCTCTTTTCGTGCCATTTGTCGACAAATGGAACCAATTGATTGGCTGTTTTGCAACCAGGAACATCTTGAAAGGTAAAATACTTGCTCAAGTGATCACCGAAGCCGCAATACTGGCTGAGGACAGTGGGCTCTTTGTCGATTTTGTAACTTGTGATGAGGCAAGTTGGAATAGGACAATGTGGAGCATAATGGGAATACAGGGCAGTGCACCCTCCATAAATGCAAAGTGTGGCATACTGTGGACAATTCAAAAAGGCTATTCTTTGTATCAGATTTCCCCCTTCTGATCAAGTGTCTGTAGAACTTTCTTCTGAAGGGTTACTCAACACTCCTGATGGTCACGTAAGTTAAATTTCACTATTCTCTTTTTGTACTGGTGTTATAGCAACGCATGAGACCTTGAAGGAGTACTCATGATTGACGCACTTGTGTATTTTCATTAATCTCTGTTTCTAGGTCTCCTTGTATCACGTGAAGCAAGCCTTCAAAATCGATTGTAATAATGTGACATTGAAGGTGATGCCAGGAATTACAACACACCATCTGCAGCCAAACAACTTTGAGAAAATGAGGGTCACCTACACCTTCCAGCTGTTCGGTGTGAAGGTGCTTCAAAACTTCATCTTTATAAGACATATTTGGAGGATAATGTGGTAGCATATCTGCTACTCAAGTCTTTTTCAAGTAAGTGTGATTGATTTTTCCGATAACAGGTATATTCTGCTGTTTTAAGTTCCTATTTGGCAGGAAGAACATTTAACCTTTTTTGTTGAGAATAGATACAAGGCCTACATAATGGTGCCACCTCAAGTTGAAACAGTGCTTTTAAGAGGCCTGAGTCGTACTACCCTAGTAACTCTTATTCTGACATCTGATGTAATACTTGTTTTCTGTTGCAGGAAAATCCACCAGCTGATCCAAGCAATGACCTCGCACTTTCCAGCAGAAGCCCTGTGGCCAAGCTCGTCTCAAGTTGCTCTGCTGAAAGCATTTTTGATATTCATTGATAAATGGGAAGATCGTACTAAGGGCAACGGTGGGATCATGAGCAGCTCTACCACTACTGGTCTTCGTGTAACGATTTCAAGCACTCTAGAATTGCTGACCTACCTCACAGGCTCTCTCTCACAGAAAAGCTGAAATATAAGTACTTCATGACATCTAAGCTGTGCCAAGACCCATTAGAGAGCCTTTTTGGCTTCATAAGACAATCATCTGGCAGCAGTGAGCATCCGACACCTGCGCAATTTTTAATTTTATGGCTTGGTGAAATGCATATCTCACGGAAACTGTGAAGATTCTATATTGGCCTCCTTGCTTGATGTGGAAGATAAAGACGCCACTGATGTATCTGAACGTCGCATGCCAGCAGGAACTACAGTGAAATTGCCGGTTGATAAGGCCAGAGCATGTCATGATATCAGCATGTAGTCAAGAGTGACTCATGACTGGTCTTTCACATTGCGGACCATGTAGCACAAAAATGTGTCTTAAAGGCGAAATGTGAAAGCTGCATTCGCCTCCTAACTATGCCAGCCACTGATGACAGCTTTCAACTTGCAAGGGACACAAAGTACTGCGACAAGGGTGGACTCATCCAGCCTTCGGCACAGCTGTTCGAATTTGTGCTGAAGCTTGAGAACCTTTTTACAGAATGCTTCAGCCAAAGCCATCTCCATTCAGAGAGCATCTTTGATGCGCTGGACGTGGTCAGAGCAAGGCTGTGCAAAGAGATTGGTTGCCATCTTCACATAGAATATCTACCTGAGCAAATTATAAAGTTTTACATTGTAGTCAGGCTTACTTTTTTGTGAAAGGAGTGAACACTGAAAGGCCTAGCAGACGGGAACGGGCCAAGCACTTGAAGTTTAGCCATAGCTGAACCACTGCCACAGTTTCTTTCCCTGTGAGCTTGTCTCAAACGATGTAAATAAATTTGCACCATTTGAAGATGAAGGGATTCGTGTACTGTTTCACTTCACATCTGCTGAAAACCTTTGGGCGATGCTATGGCAGAAGAGTTACTGCATACAAGTTCAAAGCGATGGGTAAGTACAGGCAATTCAAAAGGAATGAGCAAGTCACGAAATTAACTGCAAGAATGTGGGAAGTTTCACAGCCACCATAAGCATTGATCTGAAGCGATCTTTGTCTACTTTAAAATTGGGAATAAATTAAACGATACGCCGTAGCCGTAGCTGAACCGATGGCTCAAAGCATTTGCTTTAAGTTGCGCTGGTAGGATGATGCTGAGCGTCGAGTCCGCAGTTTGAGCTTATGAGTTCTTGGGATCGCGAAGTCGCGGCCGGTCTGCACTCTACGCGCTTGACTTGCCTTGTGTTCGCGCGGATGAAGATTTTATTAGACCTTCGTCCGCTAATGTTGAACAACACATGATGCAAGCTAGTTTACTCCGCGCAGGCTTTTGGCACTAACACGGCATTTTATCCCGCATACGCTTGGACCGCTTTCTCTGCCTTTCTACAGTGAACATGATAGCAGCGCCGCCGCCGTTTTGCGACAGCGGCGGCTTCACTCCAGACTGGCCGGTGAGCACACTATCCCTCTTTTAGTTCACTGTAGCAGGACATCAAGCCTCGGAATGAATTCGTCGTGCCTTTTTCAGCGCGTTCACTGGCCGTAAATGGGACCGATCGGTCCTTCGCTTCGTGTCACCTCACCTCTAGGTATGCGTATAGTAATAAATTTGCTTTATTTCTTTTATTATTTAGTGTGACGATTTCGCCGCTACTAAGCTCAAGAGGAGCGTCGATTTGTTGACAGTACTGGTTCCTGTCCTTACGAGCAGATGGCGCCACTAGGGGGGCTTTTCGTTGCGTGTATGGGTGCGTACGCTCAACTGAAAATGGGAATGTGCCTGCGTTTAACGTACTTAAGCGTGCATGCGGTTATGGTACACAGACAGCACCGATGTATGCTGTTTTCTAACCATATCTGTGTACGCCGCTAGCAGTATGTTATTCTTACACCGTGTTAGGCGGTTAAAAAAATTAACCCCCCCTCTCCCAAAGCCAGAAATGAAAGGCGAAATCACACCGGCGAGTCGCGGAGGCCGCACCACAGGTTTAAATGGTTTTGTTGCGCTCCCTCCCCGCTTTATGGGTTGACATGGGGAGATAAGTACTTTCTCCCCACTCAATCGCGGCTGACACGGTTCAAAGCCGCCCGGACCCCACCCCGTGATCGCGTACGCTACCGAGCGCACGCCGACCACGGCGGGCCTTGCTCTGGGGGAACAAAGGAACGACACATTGGCTGACACAAACAGGCATTTATTGCTACAGAAACAATAACGCCAGCTAGCAACAAGGTACGCTAATGAATCAAGGTCGTCCGACTCACCAGCAAGGTTCCGAGCGAATGTTCGCCCGCGCTAGGGCAAGGGATATAAACTCCGCAGGCCGGACGGGACGAGTACGGGAGCCTGTCTCCCCGTCGCTTCTTCGCCCCGCCGGCGAAGAGCGGAGCCGCGAGCGACGCGTCCGATCGCGGCGATTATCCCGGCCCAAGAGACCCCATCTCCCGCGGGCAGGCTTCAGCAGTCTCCCGCGCAGCGACGCTGGCGCCCTCTCTTGCCAGTTAATGTAACTGACAAGGGAATCCGCTCAGCCTCGAGGGGAGACCGCCGCTGCACGGTGCCTCGCGGGAAAGCAAACTCAGGGGGCTGCAGGGCAGGTCCCCACAACCCACATGAGCAGTTTTCACAGATTAACATCGAGAACAGGGCAACGCTGCTTAAAATGTTCAGCTGCGCCATCTGACGTGCGCGTATAGTTTCAAGTGGTGTAGGAGCAAGCTAGTACGAGATGTTTTTAGAGCGAAAAGCTCTACTCCTCCAATGCTGAGCCTGAAGGTCATCTGGCTCTTAGATTTGACCTCTAACGGGAGGCGCGGAAAATCGCGCTTGGCAGGTGCCTCGATCTTCACCTTCGTCACCACAGCTCCGCGCCAAGCAGTCACGTCAAAGCCACCTAGACACTGGTCCCGTCCGCCGATGCTCTGGCTGCTGCTCGGCCGCTCCTCTTCGCCAGTTGTGGCATGCGATTGTCACGTGATTCGTTCTTGCGCTTGGCATTCACGTCCGCCGCGGCACTTGTGGCACATGATGCATCACATAATTATCTCTCCCTGAAATCTTGAAACAATAAAGATGAACCAAAGCTAAAGCTGAGCCGAGTTGAGCCACAGCCACTTTTTTCACAGAACTTCTCAAATACGTTGAAAATTGGTATGGTGTATTGACGTGACTGCATTTGACAAAAAGCATAGTACTAAATTTAGTGCAGAAACGCGCGAGATGCAGACACTGGCTCTAAAAGATTCCACTACATGCATTACAAAAGCATATAAACGTACACATGCGTGCACATACTTTAGGCTATCGTACATATGCGGAGAATGCACAGGGGCCTTCTATGCTGAACATTGGGAATGGTGCGTATTTAACCAGACCCAGCGCAGAATATATTCTTAGTTTGCGCGAGAAAAACTAACCATAAGGCACACTGCCTTGTTATTCATGAACTGATCTGAGCTAATCAACAAAGTAAAACTATCAAATGGCACACCGGCAATCAAGCACAGGAGAGGCAATGCAGTGAGCTGCGCAAAAATGCTTTCAGTTGAAAGTGTTCTTGCGGCGGAAACAGCCGTTTTCTGCTCCTACTGCACCATGCTTAAGTATGCGCCATTGGCATGTTCAACTCAGAGGAAGGCAAAATTAGCATGCACCACTAATAACACAAAATTTTCCCGAATCCTTGGACGCGCTCCTCAGAACGGAACACATGCCCGCTTATAACAAAGTTCATGAAAACTGAGACGTGCTAAATTAAAGCTACAAAAAAAACAATAAGTACATCATCAAACGAAGGCACATTTATAGGGTGTCTTGAGGGAAACGCGATCAGAATGAAACAACCGCACACTACGTCGAAAACGCACTACCACACCCAACACAGTTACATATTCATATGGCGAAGAAATTGAAGCACGCTGCACCAAGATATAGTTCCCCTGGAATGCGTGCCATCAGGCAAAAAAGTAGCATTTTTTCGCTGGGTTCATTTTCGAATCACTTGGGCAATTGAAGGTTCTCTGGAAAACTGGCGAGTTGCGCACAATCTTGTTGCAGTTAGCACCAGGGAGATCGTGGCCGGTCGGCGATGTGCACGCCATGTAGCATATGGTCATAAAGAACACTTTTTCTTCGGACAACCCTCGGACCTGCAGAGAATTTTTGTCGATCTGAATAGCATGCACCATTGCAGAGTAGGCAATTTCCAGTGCCGGTATTTCAGGAAATATGGTCTCGATGCCTTCGTCCTTCAGGCAGCGGTCCTTGGCATCGAAAATTTGCATCGTGGCTTCCGAGAGTATAGAGGTCACCTTCTGCGCATCCTTAGTCCAGCGGATTCCCATTTTGTCCAGTGCGCAGACAATTTCCAAAGCCATCTCGAATCCAAGGCCCCCGTAAAACATTGCCTTTGTTCCACGCCTGTAGTACAGAGGCCTGTTGACTATACCAATTGGCACTTCTATATTGTTGAGAACATAATCGTACTCAAAGTCAGGCGGTCCAATATTCTTTGGCAGGCCATGTGCAGCCTCGAAGTCATATGTCCTGTTTTGTTTCGCCGCGGCAAAATGAGCCTTGATCCAGAAGTCGCCAAACGTTTCTTCCTTACTTGGGTGTGCACTGTACAGCGCATCCAGCGCTTCATTGCTTAGCCAGCGCGGTGCAGGCCATAGCAGCGTCTGTATGGATGCGAGTTTGTTTGCAGCAAGCTTTCTACTCTCTTCATCCAGCCATGCGGAATTGTTCACCATCGCTAGCGTTGCCGAGATCAGGCTGCTGAAGCCTTCGTTTACAATCAGTTGGTCCTCTTCAGTCAGGTGGGAGACGAAATCCAGCGCAAAGATGAGCATTTTGAAAGACAATTCCACACGGAAGGCGCAGAAGATGGGCTTGTAAAGTTTGGCTTTCCAAGGGTCGCCGTATCGCACCAGGTGGAGCTGTCGGTCGACGGCCGGCGCGCAGAACTGGACGAAGGACCAAGCCAGTTGACCGAGAAGCTCCTCGTTGGTGTAGTTGGCGAAAAGGGCTCCCATTGTTGCTAGAAACCCGGTGTCACGTGTGATGACTTCGTGGTCCTCAAGTACGCGTGGTCTCAATTCCAGCTCCAGATTAAACTGATCCAACCATGTTGAGGAAGAGAGGGGAGGGGTAAAGTCCCCGATCTTGCCAACTGGAACCACGGCCGGATTTCTTTTCCGGGAGGAGTACGAGTTCCAGAGACGTCCTACGATGTCACCCTCCGTGTCAGCAATCGCTTCAATCGAGCTTTCATCCAGAGGCCGCGTGAAATTGGTGCGAAAAGCCGAGTAGAATCCACGCCAGTACTCCAAGTAGACGCCACCACCTCTTACGCTCTCGTACTGGTTCCAGAGTAAAGGCACGTGGTCGCCGGGTTTGATATGCAAGCGCCATTTCGTGTTGTTCCTCGAGATCGGTACTTCAAGCGACACCCAGAGCGGCAACTGCCATTTGTACGACAGCGCAAGCGACACGCCCAGAGCGCTCCTATTGTGTGCGCGTTGCTCCGGCCAGCTGAGACCGACTGCCTGCATGAGAGGTAGCAAGTTTTCGATGTTCCCTTTGTCATCAACGTCGGTGCTCATGCAGACATCATACATTGCGCGCGCTTTTTCTCCTGCCGGGAGCTTTCTCGTCCCTTCTTCGAGCATGCTCTTAAAACGGCTGAAGCGGGAGAACAGCATGTGGTCTATGGGTGACTTGGCGAACTCGCTGTAGTCAGCCGATCGCGACCACGACGAGCAAACGTACGCTGAGAAATCCTCGCAGGGGTCGATGCTGTTGTCGAGTCGGGCAGTGAGCATGTTCACGTGAAATGCGCACTCATCCGAGGTACAGTAATCCTCATCGATCACGGGAGCCCGATGTGATGCCGCCAGAAGCGCAAAAGTGATGATCGCAGCGACAACCAGAGCAGCAGCGACGGCCATCGCAACTTTCTTTTTCGGTGCCTTGTCGTTTCTCATTCCGGATAGCTTCACAGTTGTCCTTCCCTGGAGGTGGGAAGGTCGTGAGAGCATTATTGATCTTGATTAAATGTTACCAATTCACATTTTCTAGAGGCGTATCAAATTTCTACGCCTCGTGCACGTTGAGACACTTTGCTATTTCGGTGATCCTAGGGCCGAATATATCGTGCTTATATGAATGAATAAATGAATTGTTTTGAGGCAGAGGTTGTGGGATGTGGAAGATGAGGATCCATTAGACGAAATAACAGTTCATCTCTAGGTCACACCGCTGCAAGTCGGAAAGAGGGTAGGAGTTACCGACTAAGTGGGGTGAAAAGTCCCCCTGACACTGGTAGCATAAGGCCAATTTCTCTACCATAGGCCTCCTTAATGCTGTGGAGGCCGAAAGAAAGCAGTTGCCTGAAGGCATTGGCGTCTGTCAGTGCGGCATATTTGGTTGCCAAGGTGTCCGTCCCTAAGTGGACAGTGCAATGGACCCTTTTGAAACCGTGTCACCTCACCCGAGAATATAGCTGCTTGAACAAATCGTAACTGGCACTGAAATGACCTCTGGCTAAGCGCATAAAATGAGTACCAGTAAGGCAGGCACTGTCTTAGCTGAGTTGTTTGCTAATGCTACGACAGTTGTACTACGACCACAAAATGTCCGGTGGCACACATACATCGTTGAGGTGTTTCTGCCTGTTCATCTTGCGAACGCACTATAAACACAACTCTACGCCTGCTCGCAGAGCATAAATACCTAATTGCGAGTATTTGGCTTCATTTGGGCTCATATTTAGAGAGCTCCCAAACCTCGGGCGGCTTACACTTTAGCGTGGAAGTGAAAAGGAAAGTAACTTCGGGAGCACTTTTCGTGATCTGCAGTCAAATGAGCACGATGCGCGATGGGACCTATCACCGTGGCTCAGTTATACTGACAGCATTTCGAGAATCATTGCGGCACATGAGTCGCTGTACTAGAACTGTTCGCGCGTCAAAACTACGAGTGGCTGGCGCTATGGAGCGTTGATTTCTCATGATGCCCGAATTAAGCTTAGGGCAAAGGTGTTTGCTTTTGAGCGGTCCACGCGCCTTCAGTTTTCCTAATTTCTATGAAAGCGAAGCCTATGAAGAGATTTTGCCACTAGGTATGTCTTAACGACAGATCGGAACGTCTGATATATTGCGTCTCCTGTCATTTTTCGAAAGACCCGTGATTGAGTACACAGCCCGTTCGGTCGAAAAGCCATCGGCCTAGTAGTAGTCGGTACCGCGTGTCAGAAATAATGGAGGCTGCATTAAAAAAAGATCGTATCATAGTAATTTGCGGTTCTTGTGATTGATTGGTGTGTGATAGGCAATGACGAGTTATTAAAATTATCGTAATTAATAGATTAATTAAAGAAATGTAAAATTTGGAAAAGGGGTTTCAAAAGTGTCCAGATGCTCAGAACGAAAAAGTCAATACTTGATGATAATGTGCAATTGTTCAAGTAATTGAAACAAATCAAAAATGAAAATTGCGTTAAAAGGTATTTTCAACGGGCAAGGCGTTGCGCCGAACGGGCGATGGCGTTCCGTCGACTCCCTGGCAGCGCTGCAATACGCTGTCGCATTCCACTCTTACAAGGCGATGCTTAAGCGTCCACCAATTTTTCACTCACGATTGAGTACATAAGGTATTAGGAGTAACCAGATAAATTTTCAAACTTCTGTGAAAGCGAAACCTCTCAAGAGGTATGTTTTAACAAATCAGGACGTCCGGTACAGTGCGTCTCCTGTCGTTTTTCAAAAGAACCGCGCTTGAAAAACTCCATCGCTATATTTTTCGACGTGTTAATTCTTAGTCTGCCGATAGAATTGGTTTTATATAAGAGGTTGAAATGAACGATTTAAGTAAATTATTGGTAGCGCTATAAATATATGTGCTACATTTAAGTTATCAGTTTGCACTGTCGAACCGCAGGAGATGATGAAGCGCGCGTGCGGCAGAATCCAGCTGTTTTAGCGTTTGAACTATTTAGTGCTTTCATGATTCGCTGCTAAATAAACCCATCTACTGAAATGATTCGAAGCAGGCACGCATTACCGTCATAGTAGGCCTCGAGGCAGAAGTCAAGGCGTTCTGAGCAACACATTGCGTCTTGCTTCTTGCCTCGACCACCGCAGGTACGGAAGGGGACATAGCACCGGACGTGGCACCAGACGTTACACCGGATGTTGCACCGGACGTGGCACCGGATGTGGCACCGGATGAGGCACGCACCGTAGCGTTTCGCTCAGTGTTGCCCTGGTTGAATGGCTGTGGTCGCTCCGCGGAGAAGCTGCCTGCGGTGGCAAGCGGAGGCGGCACCGTGGAAGTACAGGGGCCTTGCGCTATTATTCGCCCCTGAGGCATGACCGAAACGCCTGCAGCTGCAGCTTCGGACAGGCACCCCGGAGGTCCTGCTGTCACGGGGTCGGGAGCAGTTGGCTTGTCTTGCTCACCCACTAGAAGTTCGCTGGCCAGGACTGGTGCGGGTGCCTTTTGCGCCTCTGCTCCCAGTGCGACAGGTGGTGAATTCTCGCTTCCCTTTTGCGCGTCCAGTGTCTCTTCAGATGCTGGTGCTTCTGGCTCAGGGTGGTCAGGACGGCTCGCCATTGCCGTCGGCTCATCCGGCGAGCGGAGGCTTAGCCCGGTTACGGCGGCCGGAGCGCGTTGCGATCGCTGGTCAACACTGTGCGGCTTGAGTACTTGTCCCGACTCAGCAGCAGGCTCCTCACGGGCGTTGGTGCCGTCAGATGCAAGATCGCCAGTAGTCGGCAGTGGACTGGAGGGACCGCCCTTCACGGCAGTAGGGTCAGGACTCATGGTGGGCGAAACTACCTTGGACGATCGGGAATGGCGACGAGTGGCTTTCTTGTCGCCGGTGGCCGATTTTTCGCTTTTCCGCTTCTTAGGCATGTCCACAGCAGCTCGGCAAACGAGAGGGGTACAGCGAAATAGTATGACTGTCACTGGGAGTTGGGTCAGAGCTTCAGAACCGTCGTTGCTGCTTGCAGCCCGAATCCAAAGAGCGTGCAGCGCGTGAAAGTCTTCTTCTTCTTCTGTAACGTGAGTACGCAACCGCGCGCTAAGCGACAATGCCGATGGGGCCTTTTGCGGCAGAAAAAGGAATTGACAACAAAGAAAGAAAGGCAATATGAAATCGGGCACTACTGGGCATACTTTTATAACAATTTCTCTGGAGAGAGAATGGTAGCTGCGACCGTTCATTCACTTCCAGGAGCAGGAGGAAATAACGTTGATTGGCCGGAAGAAGATTTAGATTTTGGCCGCTACTTAATTGAGGTTCTCGTCTTTTGTTCTGTCTTGATCAGAGGAGTCCTCAGTTCAGAACCGCTGCGACTTGAGACGCACGGCAAGCTTGGTGCACCAACCTGAGCGCCGATTCTCCGCTTATGGGCTGCGCAGTGCGGCCTCCAACTTTGAAACGGTCGCATGGGTTACCGGCGAGATTGAACAACGAGCGCAAACACGCCGAAAGCCGGCTTCTCCAGCGGGCCGTTTTGCAGCGATCCATTTAATTGGGTGTTGAGTTAAACCTCGGAGAACGCTTGCCAGGAATTCTCTCCTCCCTGAATTGAGTAGGCACTATGCGTTGCGCGTGTGCATGCTCTCGCATGCTGGCTACCCGAGTAAAGCGCGCGTAGCTTTAGTCATTTTCTCTGTTCCTTGAAGCCTTTGGAGCCACGTTTGTAACAAAGTATCGGAATCACCGCAGTGAATGTATACGCAGTCCAGGAACATCGAAGCCTCGACACTTATTCCTTCACGAAAGGTTGAAAATTGCCAGCGCTTTCAGTGACCGTAGAAAGGAAGACGTGGCATACGAGTATAGAGAATCCGTGCATCGACGCTGGCATCATTCCGCAAATACAAGGACTTAATACAAGCTGAAGTGACACATTGTGAGACGGACCCGTCAAGGAAACGAATTCGGGCAGCCACTTTTCTTTATGCTGACGCCGCCGTCAGCTCGTGGTTTGCAGACGTACGCTCGAAAGGGGTTCCTTAATTTCAGCGGGCCTTTGCTCTGGAAGAGATCCAAGGAGTTTCCCGGAAGCGAGCGGGCGGCTGAGTTTCAAACAACGCCGTGGCATCGTTTTCAAAACCGTAGCGAGAAAAAAGTGACGCTTCGCGCGATCTTGCAGGCACAAATCGCAGCTGCTCAAAATTTTGGAGGAGAACAGACCAGAAAATATATTTATGCCTGCGAAACTGACCTCTTCTATGAGCTGCTGGCAGCGAAAATACTGCAAGAAAACAGGTCGTTGCAAGGCGGCAAGAATTCGATAGTGGCTGCATTTGGGCGAGTTGGTTTTCCATTCTGAACGTAAAAGCGCAAAAACACAGGGACACAGTCTCGCTCTTGTTGTCTGCCTTAGTCTGTGTCCTTGTGTTTTTGCGCTTTTACGTTAAGAATTCGAAGCAGTTTTATTGTAACGCTGTCATCACCAGCTGCTCTACACCTTTGCATTGCCTTGTAAAGTTCTTTACTTCATCTTTGGTTACAGCCAGGATGTTCCATTCCTACCTAACACTTGACTCCGTCTCTGGCGTCCCGATTATTTGGGCTATATACTTGACAGATCTCTGTAGAAATCCTCGCCTACATTAACTGTCTTATCCATACTGGTAATGGCATTGACCTGCTGGCAGATTTTCAGTACTCTCCGCAAGACACTAAAAACATATCATCGGAAAATAACGCACTGACACAAGCACCCGGTGTCGTGCCTACTTCTCTTAATTGTGTCCCGTATCAACGCGCTGTCTTCTCACCATGCTTTTTAATGGCCGTGTTGCAGATGGATAAAATGAGTAGTGTGTATATGTGTCCTACCCATTATGTAAAAATAGCTTGCCCTGAAAAAACAGCGTGGTTCCACTATTCAATCTCGCACTGTTAATGCTAGACGTAACTGAAATGGTCATTCTTACGAGATAAGCTCTCACATGCCCGTGGATTAAAAATCGCGGCTTCCTGTGTGTTAAAACACGATGCTTAAGAATACTGTGCTTCAAGCGCAACAAACAGTTCAGTTGCGTTCACCTGCTGCTCAGCTCGGACCACACCGTCCAGACACGGGTAGTAGACAAGAGCTGGGCTGCAGAAAAAAGCCTTCGGTGCCCTCTAGCACACAACCATGCACGACGAAGATTCCTGGTAAAAGTTATTTCTCGCTTTCTCTATAACTATTTCAAGCACGACATCGCATGAGAGGACCGTTCTAAAAATGTAGAAATGGCTGAGAAAACTAAAAATGGTGCTTGGCGAGCTTGTAAGCTTCACAATGGTCTGCTGGCAGCAGCGTATCTGCATAGCAACACGGCTGGGGCGTATACCGTCATGCAGTGTTTGGTGAAAAGACGCGCGACCAAGTGGCGGAGCGTCAGTTAAGCTATATATACGACCGTACTGGCGTGCGAAGGCGCAGCAACACACACTGGTCTTCAACCGCCTTCTTCCGTGGGAAGCTGTATCGCTGTGTAGCTCAGTTTCTTCGTCGTAATGTAGCCGAGATGAGCTACCTGATAGAACCGTTTAAGTCCTTAAGCGGCCAACTTTATTTCTGGTGTTCGGTGCAGCCTCAGGGGAATACTGTGTTATCCCGATACGTCCGCAAAAAGTAGAAGCTGGTGGCGAGTGAAAAAGAAACAACAACAAAGAAATTCGAAACACGCCAGTCCGTGGCAATGCGAGCAATCGCACGCCTGTGGCTGTTCTAAACAGTGGGAGCACGCCCCGTCGCAAGCACCACTGGGAGTCCCTCCTATATATTCAGGAGCATTAAGAGCAGTGCTGCCAATTTCAAAAGCGGAGCATGCACTCAAGAAGCACTCTTCGGTTCATAGCTGCCACACCTCATTCTAGAGCAGATCGCGCGAAAGCACGACAGGACGTGCCACGAGTGTTTGAACAGTCACAAGCGGGCGCTCGACCTGCATCTCTGCGCTACCGATTCCCAGGTGTTCCCTTTCATATATTTAGATTTCTTCTGTATGCTGTTTAGGTTTCGGTTTTATCGACGGATCATGATGATGATGATAACAACTTTAATATTCCACCAGATAAGGAGGCCCCCTACTCCCCGACCCCGGCACGCAGGCCTAGAGGACGGGGGCGGGGACCTCCGCGATCACAAGCAGGCAAAGAGGTCTTGACTCTTCGCGACTTCTGTCGCCAGGCGGATGGATTGTTGCTGTTGAGCAGAGACCTCGCTCCGCAGCAGGGCTTCCCAGGCTTCTCTACAATTTGTGTTTGCTTTAGCCCCTGGGGAGCTAGCGCATTCCCAGATTATGTGGTCGAGGGTCCCTCTCTCCCCACAGTGCTTGCACTTATCGTTTTTTCTATCTCCAGTCTGAATATGATAAGCCCAGAGCGGGTTGAGGAAGTTCCCAGCTTGAAGGCGCCGCTATGCGACTGCTTCCCTATTGTTTAGATTTTTGTCCGGTGGTGGCACCAGTCTCCTGCATAACTTTTAATTTTCAACAATCTCCGTGTAATTTTGCAGACGCTCGTCCATATGCCGGCAGTCGGGCGGCTCCACAGACACCCGGAAGTAGAGAGCTCGGGCTAACTCGTGGGCCGCCTCGTTGCCAGGAACGGAGGCGTGTGCGGGGGTCCAAGTTAGACTGATTTTTCTGTTGAGGCGTCTACCGGCCAGAATCCTCGCCGCTTCCGGCGTGATCCTACCCTTTCCAAAGTTCCAGATGGCTGTTTTGCTATCGCTGATTATGAATTTGGCTTCCGTTCCAACGCAAGCGAGCGCTATCGCAACTTCTTCCGCCGTTTCCGTGTTTCGGCTTCTAATGGTGGCAGCCGATACGGGGGCACCTCGGCCGTCGACCACCGAGGCGACCGCCGCGCCCGACTTGCCACTTGCCGCGTCCACGTACGCAACCGACTTGCTGTCCATCGAATCGAAGCGTCTGATTAGTGCTTCTGCTCTCTTCTCCCTCCTCTCCGTGTTGAATATGGGATGCATGTTACGAGGGAGGGGGGAAATGATTAGATTTGCTCGGCAGTCCTGCGGGATGCTCGATTTGCCTCGTAGTCCCCTATCTGCTTGCAGGCCTACCATTTCGAGGATAGCTCTGCCCGGGGTCGTTCGGCTTAATCTTTCGAGCTGCGAAATTCTGACAGCCTTCGCTATTTCGTCCCAGGTATTGTGCACTCCCATAGAGAGGAGCTTCTCTGTGGGGGTGCTAATTGGTAAGCCCAGGGCCCTCTTTATGCACCGCGAATGAGTGAGTCTAATTTCCTCCTCTTCTCCGACCTGATGTTTAAGTAAGGCGTGGCATAGCTCACGCGGCTTATTACGTATGCTTGGGTTAGTTTTAGCAAGCTTCTTTCCTTCAGACCTCGTCCTTTCAGCGCGTCCCTTCTTAAAATGCCAAGGGCTTGGGTGGAAAATCCCTCTAGCTTTTTGATTGCCCCATCATTATATCCATTCTTCTGAATGAATAGTCCTAATATTCTGATTTTATCTACCTCGGCAACTGGTTTCCCCTCTACTTTAATGTTAAATTCCCAGCTGCGCTTGCATCGGAGCGATGTTGGGTTATAGACGAGTAATTCCGATTTTTGAGGAGAGCATGAGAGACCCTTATTGGCAGCATAGTCCACGACAGTGTCCGCCGCCGCCTGCAGGCGTTCCTCGATGCTCGCATCGCTCCCCTGGTTAATCCAGAGGTTTATGTCATCCGCATACATACTGAAATTTAGCCCCTCTATGCTCCTCAGGGCTTGCCACAAGACCATTTATCGACGGAATGACGGCTGTGACGTCAGGTGGGTGTTTTGGTCACGTGGCCCACTAGAAAAACCACTATATTCGCTGATGTGTAGTTTTAGTTCACTACGACATTTAATCCAGCCTCTTCCAAGGCCTGGAATAACAATAAAAATGACCTGTCGGCGATTATGTGGCAGTTTTTCCAGTAGATCACGTGAACAAAACTCAACTTGACGTCACAGTCGTAGTTCTGTCGATGAAATCGAAACCGAAACAGCGCCAAGAAGAAATTGAATTATAAATTATGAGGCGGTCGTACACGAATACCACGAGTGTTCCATGTATACGAATGTCTAACGCATCGTTTGAAAGAATAAAACACGCAAGCAAAAAAGTGATGTCTGTAGTCCTTTAAAGGGACCCAGAAAAGGGGTCTCAATGAAGGTGCGATATGTCATTGCTATTTGTTTGTTCACACTCAAAGCCACTGGCAAGATGTGACCCGACTTGTCTCGAATGATCGTAGCCATGTGCAACTGCTTCTACTTTGTTCCAAATTGTTGTAGTTGCTTTGGCGCCTTTCCCAGTCGTTCCTTGCTTCAAATTGAACACGGCTGAAAGCGGCAGCATTCTCTTCGAAAACCGCCAAGCACACTAGTCACTATTGCCGCCACCGAGTCTTTCAGTTCTTTTTGGGCACAAGTCAGCCCAAAGAAGTTCCTTTTGGCGGCCTTCTTGTTGTTTGCCGGACTGCAGTCACCATTATGTGAAAGTATGGTAATCAGAAAAGCCTTCTTGTGTTCCTTCAGTTCAAAACATATTAGGCTTCTTCGTATATTCGGAAAGTCAATAGTCGGTCTTTTAAGTATAGGTGTCTTCTTTGCATTGCCTCAATGCGCACAATTCTTCTTAGTTCCGCATGAGATATATGTTAAGCAGCAGTATTTAAAAAGAAAGCATAATTGGAACCACTGTGTGATGAGATTCAGCCCTAAGTGGTGGTTATGGGTGCGCTCATTCACACTTATGCATTACTTAGCTATTGTGTGCAATTTTATTGGCACTTATGTTTGCCAAATTCAACAGCCTACTCAGCCACTGTGTGGTTTCTGTGCCCACATTTCTGCCATAAAATGCAGTCTTTGCGCCGGGTGTTCACGTGATTCAGTAGATTATCTCATTGCATCTCCTTCTCACGAGTCTCTTTTGTTCTGTGTTTCAGTCCAGGTGAAGTGCAAGCTAAAATGCCTGGAAGTGCAGTCAGTGAAAGAAAAAAATGGTGTCTCGTGGTCCTCGCTAGGCTCCTTTCTGGCAAACCACAACCAAGTAGTGCCTTTGAAAAATGCCGGTGGGTGCACACTTACATTTTTTGTTTCATTTGTTAGTTCGTTTGTTTTGCTTTTATGGGATAGCATTTTTGTCATTGATGTCTGCAGATAGAACTATTCTCTCACAGATAGAACTACAGTAATCCCTCGTTGGAAGAAAATCGCTTTGCTCGAAATGACGCTTTATTCGAAATATCTTCGGTCCTGATCCAAACGCATGCATTTTAAGCCGCATTACTCAAAGCGCACGAAGAGCTTGACACGCTTAGAGTGAAGTGGCGAGTGGAGGCATCGCTGCCGCTGAGCGAAGGGAGCCTTATTGCGCGTGCAGTGTCAAATTAAAACTGCCGATGAATTAGCCTCATGCAGGCACAGAACAGGTCACGAAAGTTCCAAACCTACGATTGATGACTTGCCTAGTAACGGGTACCAAGCGAGTGCCGAGTGCCCCTAGCTGTTTACAGCAGAGCAAATGGAAGTTGTCAAATTCCATGGTGCAGCACGCCCATATCGGTCGCAGTTGCATCGCTCTGGTGTCCCCCGTGATAGAATCCACACAAAAATAAAGTTTTCCTGATGCTTTGCGATGCCGGAAAACCGCAGTCTTTTGGATGCTGAAAAGTGGCCAAACGACTGCGGGCAGACTTGTGCCGTAGCATTTCGTGGGGTGCGCTTGATGAGCAAAATTTTACTTCTCTAAAGAGAAGTGTCCCTCCGATTATGATCCCATTCACACTTGCGAGTCGCAAGTGAACCGATCTTTCAATAATGACGCCGACCGCGGGCGCGCCGGCCAATGAACTTTGCTGCTCCCTGGCTGCCGTAGTCGTCGCTAAGCCTGACCGTTTCACTTCGGCCAAATCAAACAAAACTCTCGAAAGCGCGCGAACAACGTCATTCTCGAGAGGTTTCGCTTCAAACAAGAAGGCGACATGCAGGTCACGCTTGCAAGTGTCGAGCTGCTGCCTGGTCGCAAACGGCTGCTGGTCGCATGCCCTTTGCCATGTTTGACACGATGAGCTACGTTAACAAATTGTTAAGATGACTTTGGAGGAGCCGGTCTAGAAATTTGCTCACCGCTAGCCATAATCGGCCTGCATCGCAATAAAACACCGCCCCTAGCTTCGTTGCGCTTTTGACGGTGCAAATCGACGAATAATTTTCCGAAAACACGAAAAACCCAAGCGTCACCAACGGCAAGTCAGGCTGTCAGCATGGTGGGTGAACGGAACCATGGTGTTTCCCTGGCGATTTTCTCGAGCCGGTCATGCTCGATTCGAACCGTCCGGCTAGACAAACAGTCTAAATGCATGGTAAGGTCATTTAATTTTGTTATTAGACATTTGTCAACGGCGCGGACGAAACGCTGCGTGAACACCGACACTCGAACCATAGAATTGGCACAGTGTCGTCAACAATGGTGCGCCGAAAAACTCTCGCTGAAAGATTCTCGTTTTGTAAGCTGCACAGCTGCATACCTCGGGAAAAAATGGCCCAGTAATCATGCAAAGCTCCTACTGCAAAACCATTCAGTTTTCACAATCTCGCCGCGTACCCACAATGAGCGGCTAATCGTTTTTTAAGCACAACAAACACAACATCAGAGTTAAGCCACAGCAATTGCGACACTTTCCAGCGCGATACTCTTGTAGTCTGCCGTGACCCCCCTCCATAAAAGCTGCCACTGCCTTTGGAATACCCCGAAATACCCCCATAAAAGCAGCACTGCATTCGCAACTCTGAATACCCCGAAGGTTGAATGCATGGGCGGCGACCGTGCCCTCGTGCAATGCTTGGTCAGATTAGACCAGGGGTTGCGCGCGCCAAGTAAGAATTTGAAACAGCCAAAGCTCACTGCCTTTTTTGAACCAGAATGAAGTTTTTCTTCACTGAATACATTGTATTTTGACTTCCTTGCAGTTGCGTTGCAATTAAAGCTCGACTGCTTTAGATTTTCTCGGGTGGTTGCTTATATCGTGTTACCACTCATAAGAATTTTTTTCGCCGACCAGCTGACTTCGTTATTACGAGGGATTACTGTATTCTCTCACAGATTGCAATAGTATGCAGACTGTTCTTTTCTTGTCATTAAAAAAGGGCTGTTTGATCATGCATCCATATCCACTGTGCTCTTTTTAAGATGGACCCTGTTAAGCTGGATCCTCTGTCAAGCTGATAGCTTGGCAGATTGTATTGTTTCTGGGGAGCAATACAAAAAACAAATAATAGAACTGCTGAACTCAACCTGCTTAACTCATGCAGATTGAATAATGTCAGCTTTGCCAGTACCATAAAAGCTGTGGGGTTTTAATAGAGGGATAAATATGTTTTCCCCGCGTAATCGCGGCTGACGCAGTTCAAAGCCGCCCGGACCCCACCCCGTGATCGCGTACGCTACCGAGCGCACGCCGACCACGCGGGCCTTGCTCTGAGGGAACAAAGGAACGACACATTGGCTGACACAAACATTCATTTATTGCTACAGCAACAATAATGCCAGCTAGCAACAAAGTACGCTGAGGAATCGAGGTCGTCAACTCATCAGCAAGGTTACGAGCGAATGTTCGCCCACTCTAGGGCAGCGGATACTCCGCGGCCAGACGGAACGAGATGCGGGAGAACGTTCCTCCCCACGAGGCCTTGCTCCACTGGTGGAGAGCGGAACGCCGCGGCGACATGTCCGTACACAAGGACTGTCCCAGCCCAAGAGAGAGTCACCTCCCCTGCGTGCGCACACAGCAAACAATCACGCCATCCGTGGCACTCGTGTAGCTTAAAGCCCCTTGATATTGAAAGTAGCGCAGTTCTCTGAACTTTGCCGCCGCGTCGTGGACTCTTGCACATCCTCCTCGCCCAACTCTCTGCTCGCCGCTTTTCTGAATGATGATTCGTCTCTCGCCTTTGCCCCTGGAAATCCACGGGAAAGGATCGTTTTCTTGTGTTTCTGTTTTTCGTCGGCACCATAAACAAGTTGTCTGCCTCTGCTGCTGGTCCAGCTCCATTGAGTTATGCGCTGACAATTCGAACTTTGCTTTTAGTGCCGTGTTTTGCCCGGTTACAATGCTTTTCATTGCACAAGCCGGAGTGAAAATGGCGTCGTGCTGTTCGCGATTGCTCGAGGAAAAAATATCATCAGCCGAGTAAAGATGTGGATCCACAAATCGCCCTTAAGGACTTTATTCTGACAAAGCACACCGTCTTTGGTGAAGTAATGTGCATTTCGTGGTACCTAAGCTATTGTGCATACTGAATGTAGTATTAAGCCTGCTTCCACAACTTACTGTGTATTTTGCTGTTTGGTCAAACTGACAGTTGTTCCTGCATATACAGTCACCGACCGATTTTTCGGACTGAAAAGGGCCCGGAAAATTGTCCGAAAAATCGAACAGTCTGAAAAATCCGTGAAGTACAAAAAAACCACTTTATTGAGATGAAATGGGCTTATAAATGTCACTGATTTTACCTCGCGAAAAATTTATCTTGCTGGCGACAATTTGCGCCTGTATTTGCACCAAAGTTGTGCTTTCACTGTACACGCTAGACAGCAAGGTCCCCGCATTTAGTTGGAATACTTCCCATGCTTCTTTGATGGACCCACCGGGGCCATGTTGGCCAAAACCCGAGTGTACACCACACCGCTCGTCACACACAGGCAAAGATAAGGCACTTTTCGTTCAAAGCGGCGGAACCGCCGGACGCAATCACAAAACGGCGAGAGAGAGAGAGAGAGAAACTTTATTGTCCAGAGGAAATCGGGGCATGCCCCTGGGTCCCCGCACGACCCCACTTCACTCAAGTGTTTATGTCCCTAAGGTCCAACAGATGTAACTTCGTGAAGACTGGGCGCCACTCGGTCGACGCAGTCAGAGCAACCCAAGTGACGAAACGACGAATTGCAAATGTATGAGACCCGCCGCGTTGGCTCAGTGGTTAGGGCGCTCGGGTACTGATCCGGAGTACCCGGGTTGGATCCCGAACCCCGGTGGCCGCGTTTTGATGGAGGCAAAACGCTAAGGCGCCCGTGTGCTGTGCAATATTAAAGATACCCAGGTGGTCGAAATTATTCCAGAGCCCTCCCTTACGGCACCTCTTTCTTCCCTCCTTTTCTCAGTCCCTCCTTTATTCCTTCTGGCCGAGATGCGAGATAGCTCCTGCACAATTTCCTTCCCCCAACAACCAATTTTCAAGGTATGCGACAAGCAATAACTGCCCGCGACAACGTCGGCGACAAAAACAAGTTGACGGCGATGACAATCCGGCTGCACCTCGAAGTGTCAGAGATCGCAGGGACCTCTACTGGCAAATATGAGGTACCGAAAGTTTGTCAAGCCAATCCAACTGCAGCGTAAATCCACCTAAATCCAAGATGGCGCCTTTTGCGCCGGCGAAAAGCCGATAAGATTTCCGATTTTGGCCTGCAGGCGACTGAAATTAGTCCGAAAAATCGAACTTTCGGACTTTTGATGTCCGAAATATCCGTCGCGAATATGTATGTAATTCTATGGGGTGACTGACGGCACCTCATCGAAGTCCGAATTACCCGTCGGCTACTGTACAATACAGTATTGTGCGTTTTTATCGCTGACACTTTCAAAAATTTCCCCGCCTCAACCGCTGCCTCGTTTGCGGTGAAACTGCACACAGAGCTTGCGTATTATGGTAACTTTTGTATCGTAGCAAGTTTGACAATGGTACTTACTTAGTTCAGGCGCACATGATGCGAAAACATAAGCGTCTACGAGAGATCGGCGAGCCAAAACCCGCAGACGACGCTTTTTCGCTGAGAACCGGCAGTAGAGCCATCTTTTTTCGGCAGCGGAAAGCCATGTAGTCGTAATGCCTTCCGCTGCCGAAAACAGATGGCGCCACTGCCGGTTTTCAGCGAAAAAGCGTCGTCTGCGGGTTTTGGCTCGCCGATCTCTCGTAGACGCTTATGTTTTCGCATCATGTGCGCCTGAACTAAGTAAGTAATATTGTCAAACTTGCTACGACACGAAAGTTACCATAATACGCAAGCTCTGTGTGCAGTTTCACCGCAAACGAGCCAGCGGTTGATTCGGGGTAATTTTTGAAAATGTCAGCGATAAAAACGCACAATACTGTATATCCGGTCTGGTGAAGGCATTTACCGCATTTTCAATCTAAAAGTCGTCCCCTCTGTGTTCAGCTAGTCACTTTCCCTGCAATGTTGATTTTCAAATCGCACCTTACTTTAAATTGTTGTCTCTTTTGCATAGTCACCAGAGAAGCTGACATTGATAAGTCCTTCCATATGTGCTATCATGAGCGTATCCTGCATTTTTCCTATTCTTAGGTTTCTAATTATTTGGAAGTAACCAGTGTTTTCATAAGTGAGGCCAGATTTTATTATGATCTTGATTCTGTTGCATATGTTACTAATTAAAAACAACAACATTGCCTGATCAGTGGCCTATTTTAATCGCATTCTAAAGAAGGGCATCAAACTCTTCAGCTTCTGAAGTGTTTCCAGGAATTTCAGTAGTTTCATGTCTATGCCATTGATGAATGACCAATGGTCTTTGTCATTCTGCTCTGTGTGCAGGTGCTTGTCAGCAGCATAGCTGCACGTAAAACAAAGTGCTGCTCTTTGGCTGGTGTTGCACCGATGCAAAAAATCTGACTTTGCATTTCGACTAATGGCTTCAGTTAGCACAGTACAGCATAGACCGCTTATAACGCATACCGCGGGAGCCGGAATATCCTCATTATGAGCGGTACTGCACTGTAACAAAAACATAGCCTTTTCATGCATTCGGGTTTTCAGAATGGCAAGCCTACTTTTCAAAGTGTGCTTGACAATCCACCAGACGCAGAACACTGCAATCACTGGCAACAAAGCAGTTTATTTGATCATCTTTTTGTCGAAGCATCGTAGTGAATGCAAGAATGATGTAAGTTTAGTCTGGCGCCGCGATTGAACTCTGTTGCAAATGGCTTCATCTGCAAAAACAGTGAAGCACTTGAGAGCTTGAGAGCTAAGGTTTTTCTGAGCACATTAGGGGTGCAGCTTGTTGCAACAGTTGAGCGCGTCTTTGCATAAAACCTCTGCTGCACTTTCGCTCACTTCGTCGGGCTCATCCTCGGATAGAGGCTCATCGCGACCGTGCACCACTGCCACAATGTCTTCATCCGTGGCGGCTACTTCACACACAACGCCGTCGGGGTTGGCGACAACGACGGCGAGCTTATATCGTGCCGATTCTTGAAACGCTGAATCCAACCGTTCAATGGGTTGAAACCGTCATGCCCCAAAATGTTTTCAAGGCACCTGGCCTTGGCTTGAAATATCGAGCCACTCTCAGGAACGCTCTGGGTGCGGACCTCACGAAACCGCTAAAACAGAGCGGCGACATCTTCACACGTTGATGCACGAATCTGCTTCTTTGCAAGCAATGTGGAGTCTTCCTGCAGCTGTTGTCGCAACTTCTCGCTGTTCTTCCAAATGGCAGACATAGTAGCCTTGGCGGCACCGTACTTTTTTGCCACTGTAGCCTTTTTCAAACCACTCTCAATGTCCCTCACAATGCTCAGCTTGGATTCGAGAGCTTGCCGTTTCCTGGCTTTTGGAGGAGCAGACACCATCGGAATTGAAGACAGCCGAGGCTGGTAGACTTGCTCACTTTGTCAGCTGACTTGCCTACATTGTCAGCTTTTTGCTACATGCGACGGCACATACCTCGCTCATGGGCTCAGGTGTTAGAAGATGCTGCCAATACTGCCACACGCGCGCATGGTACGAGCAGTGCTTGCTGCATCATGCCGTGCGCTCGCCGCCGCCGCTGCTCCAGCATGCCCCAGTCAGGCTGAAACAGGCCGTGCCATCGCATGCTTTCAAGTTCTGTCCAATCAGTGTGCCCAACGGAGGCGCATCGGAGAGTGAGAGGAAAAGCGCCTGCTTTGCGACTTCTATTTTGTTCCCCATCCTCTCCTGCCTTCCACCTTGCCTTGAACCACACTGACAACGCTCCCCCGCCCTGCCTGTTGCCCCCTTCTGGTGCATTCTGGGAAGCAGGCTTGTCCCGCCCGCCGATACTTGCGGGCCCGCGCCGGTGCGCGGGCTGCCAGGCTTTTCAGAAACCGCACTATACGCGGTCTCCGGTCTCGCGCTGCCGCGTATTAAGTGATGCGTTAATACATTGAACTCTATGGGAGGCGAAGCTGTTGTCACAAAAAGCCGCATGTTAGCTGGTCCCGCATTATAAGCGGATACGTTATAAATGGTCTGAGCTGTATACTTTTTGTCATATGAGCGCTTACAACTTGCAGATTGTGTAGGTAATGAAGGCACTTGCCAAGTAGTGTCCTCTTTATAAGCTGGTAGATGCAGTAATTTCTAGGCCTGTGTGAATACTCGATAATTTGAAAAATTTTATCTGAATGTTTGGTGTTAGGTATCTCGGAAGTATTCATCTGGAGCGACTAGCATCTTTGGAACACTTGCTTCATGTGGTTTTGGTTCAGCATCCCTGTTGCGGCATGGCACCACGGCACTTATGCCGAAGCTGGTCTGCGCATATGCCACAGCCGCTCTTGAGTCTTCTCTGCATGAAATTGCACTAATCAAGCACAACAGCACGAGCATGAGAGGGAGCTAGCACGATGTACATGGCGATGGCTGCCCTTTTCTCGATGCCTAACGCGGAGTGACGCTGTGCGCTGGACACATTATGCAAATAAGGCATTATGGGGATACAACAAATATGAAGTGGTGAAAGGTATTTGGTGCTGAGGCTTACTTTCAGGAATGCGGCTCTGTACTTAAGGGTAGAAGTTCAGTCCAGATAAAAAGTAAATCAGAGAGAGCTGTTGGAAGATTAGCATTAGGTGCCCACGGCAAAACCACCAACGAGGCAGTACAGGGGGATATGGACTTGGTATCGTTCAAATCATGGGAAGCTCTGAGTAAGATACTATATGGAGAATGTCTGAGGAAATTGGACAATAACAGGTGGGAAGCTAAGGTATTTAAGTACTTATACAGAAAGCATTGACTCACAATGGCGGAAAAGAGCTAGGAAACTAACCAGTATGTCGGACACGAGGACAGAGAAAGAAAAACATTAAACGACAGGTTAAAAACGTGGAAAGTAAAAATTGGATTAATTCAATGGAAAAGACGGAATGTTTAGAACTTTATCGATACTGCAAAAGTCAAATCAAGGAGGAAGTGTTCTATGGTAACTCAAAAGGCAGTGCCCTACTCTTTGAAGCTATGTCAGGGTGTCTTAGAATGCGTAGCTACAAGAACAAATTTAACGAAGATGGCACATGTGCTCTGTGTGGTAGATCTGTAGGAACAATTGAACACCTCATACTCGAATGTGATGGCATCCAGCCGGATGTTGATACAGGCACAGTCACTCTTCCTTAGGCCCTAGGATTTAGAGATAAAAATGGCCATGTAAATAAATCTGCGGTGGAAGTTAGTAAAAAGCGATCGGAAGGTTGGTGGCTCAGAAGCAGAGAAGTGACGTAAGGTTTAATGTGTAGGAAAACGTATTTAAAAGAAATGGCAAATCTTAATAACAATTTACAACAAAGTTAAACAAATATAAAGAAAAAATAGCCGAGCATGGTGGCAACTGCTACCATCATCATCATCATCAGCCTTACTACACCCACTGCAGGGCAAAGGCCTCTCCCATGTCTCTCCAATTAACCCTATCCTTTGCCAGCTGCATCCACCCTTTGCCTGCAAACTTCTTAATCTCATCCGCCCACCTAACTTTCTGCCGCCCCCTGCTACGCTTACTTTCTCTTGGAATCCACTCCGTTACCCTTAAGGACCAGCGGTTATCTTGCCTTCGCATTACATGCCCTGCCCAAGCCCATTTCTTTCTCTTGATTTCGATTAGGATGTCATTAACCCGTGTTTGTTCCCTCACCCACTCTGCCCGCTTCCGATCTCTTAACGTTACACCTATCATTTTTCTTTCCATGGCTCGCTGCGTTGACCTTAACTTAAGCTGAACTCTTTTCGTTAGCCTCCACGTTTCTGCCCCGTAGGTGAGTACCGGTAAGATTATGCTGTTGTACACTTTCCTCATGAGGGAAATTGGTAAACTGCCACTCATGATCTGCGAGAATTTGCCATATGCGCTCCACCCCATTCTTATCCTTCTAGTTATCTCCCTCTCATGATCCGGATCAGCTGTCACTACCTGCCCTAAGTAGACGTATTCCGTCACTATTTCTAGGCTCTCGCTGCCAATTGTAAACTGTTGTTCCCTTGCTAGGCTGTTGAACATTACCTTGGTTTTCTGCATGTTAAATTTTAGACCCATCGATCTGCTCTGCCTGTCTAACTCATTGATCATGATTTGCAGTTCACCTCCTGAGTGACTCAGCACGGCAATGTCATCAGCAAATCGCAGATTATTTAGGTATTCTCCATTTATTCTTATTCCCAACTGTTCCCAATTCAGGCCTCGAAATACCTCCTGTAAACATGCGGTGAACAGCATTGGCGAGATCGTGTCTCCTTGCCTGACGCCCTTCCTTATTGGAATTTTATTGCTGACTTTATGGAGGACTATAGTAGCTGTGCAGTTGCTATATATATATCTTTCAGTATTTGGACATAAGGCTCTTCTACCCCCTGATTACGCAATGCCTGTATGACTGCTTAGGTTTCCACTGAGTCAAATGCTTTCTCGTAATCAATGAAAGCTATATATAGAGGTTGGTTATATTCTGTGCATTTCTCTATCACCTGATTGATAGTGTGAATATGATCTATTGTGGAATATCCTTTACGAAAGCCTGCCTGATCATTTGGTTGATTAAAGTCTAACGTTGCCCTGACTCTATTAGCGATTACCTTAGTAAATACTTTGTAGGCAACGGATAGTAAGCTGATCGGCCTGTAATTTTTCAAGTCCTTGGCGTCTCCCTTCTTATGAATTAAGATAATGTTTGCATTCTTCCAAGCTTCTGGTACAGTCGAGGTCATAAGGCATTGCGTATACAGGGTGGCTAGTTTTTCAAGCACGATGTCCCCTCCATCCTTCAACAGATCTGCTGTTACCTGATCTTCCCCAGCTGCTTTTCCCCTTTTCATTGCTTCTAAGGCTTTCTTTACTTCATCTTTCGTTACTGGCGGGATGACGCACCACCCTGCTACCACCCTGTTTCAAAGGTGACGCTCCTACCATCCATCCATCCACCCACATAGTGCGTCCGTTTAGAAGGTTTCCATTTGGAGTCACCTCAAAGCAACAGCTGAGCATTGACTCATTTGTAATTAAGACCAGCAGTCAGTAATCCCACAGATAGGTCTCGCATCCCGCAAATATGACAGCTCTGCGTATAGGTGAGCTCCCCCAATTTCTGATGGCCACTTTTGCTGAAAGTTGAAAGCACAATTATAACAAAGCTTCAGTGCACTATCTTTTAAGAGCGAGAGCTCTTACTCATCACGTTTCAGGATTTCGTGGGGTCTGCTACTGCCCTGAGATCACAGTGCCATCTGTGGCAGCAACTACTCATCACGTTTAGAGATTTCGTGGGGTTTGCTACCGCCCTGAGATCACAGCGCGATCTTTGGCAGAAACTAGAAAACAGCACATCTCGCATTTGAGACTTGAAGTGCCATCTACAATGCTATTGTAGAAATAACCGCCTGCCACGTGCCGATGATGACATCATGGTCCAATATTCTGCTTACTTTCACAGCGCAAACACGGACACGAGGGGAGACACTACGAAGCGCCGACTTCAACAACGTTTATTGCTGCGCACAGCGAATACATATAGAGTATAGCGGGCATGCGCAGCAACGAAAAGGAAAGTCATGTGAGAATGGTAGCAGTGCCAAACTGCAAGGGAAACACATCATCATAGGTACAAGAAAGCAAGCATAAAGCTAAAACCTAAAAAGCAGGACGCAAACAAGAACGAAAAACATAATACCCTAGTTAGAAATTCCTAAGACACGACACTCCTTATCACTTAACAATACCGATTGGGTGCTGGCACAGTAATCTCCTTTTTCTTCAATTTCACCAGCCTCAGCTATCTCCCTGGCTCTTTTGCTGACATACTTATGAAGGACCGTTGTTCTTTCAAAAAGGGACCACGTTCCTTACACTGTTGGCAATCACGGCAGTGTATGCCTAGATGATGGGATGCCCCGATGACACTATTGCTGTGCTCCATGAGCCTCTCGTTGAGACATCTGCCAGTTTGGCCAATGTAGGCTCGGCCACAGGGCAAAGGTATAGAGTAGACTACGTCTTTCACGCACTCTACAAATGGTTGCCTGTGCCTAACAGTGCAGGAATTGCTCCCAGTAACAGTGGAATTTACCTCCTTGCACAGTTTGACAGCTTCTCTGGTGCGGAAAACACCGCATCCAATATGGTGGATAGAGGTGGCTCTATCTGAGTACGACGTCGGGGGACAAAATGGTGGCATAGTTGCGGTTTCTCGAATTCAAGATGGCGGCTATTAAACTGGTTGTGCAATCCCATTCCTTTCCCCCTTCACCCCAAAAATATCCTATAACAGGTAGGAAAACTATCCGGGACCGCGGTGTATGTATACATGCATTCTGCTATATATCTACTCTGACAACCAAGGGGCATCCATCTGGGGATGGGGACAGTTGTGTACTAAATTTGGTAGGCAAATAAAACCCTATGGGTTGTTATACAGAAATAAAACCGCAATTAAATAATAGGTAAACATCGTATACATGCAATTACTAATTGAAGCGTTAACATATCGCACTGCAAGCCGAATTCTAAGCCCACTTTGACCTCCCAAATGAAGCAAATTCCGTTTGGGACGTATCTTGAGGGGTGTAACACGACAATGGGTAGACATGCATCGTAAATTCTCTGATAGATGGCGCTAGGCGGCGATCGCTCCGCCAAATGAAAAAGTTATGTTACTTTTCCAAACCGCTCAGGGTTTTCTTCACTGTCCCCGCTGGATGCAGAAAGGCTTTCGTTTTAAGCATGGACAATAAAGCTAATGCTCGTTACTTGAACGCCTTCCAGGCGGTGGCGGCCTTTTTTTTTTAGTGCGAAAGCACTACTTCCCATAGTCCCAAGCAAGAATCTTTTGCAATGCTTTGAAGTAACTCGTGTGAGCTCGGGTTAGTTCTTAGGAACAATGTGCAAGCTGCAGCCGATTGAAGGAAGCTCAGGCAAGGTTGGAGGAGCATCGTGCCAGCTGTAGCCAGTGGGAGGATTACCTTGAGGGTGACCTTTGTATCAGTTGTGTGCATAGTGTGCAAACTTGCAAGCTAAGCACATAGGTGCATAACAGGTATCTTCACGAAAATTCTCTAGTCTGACCTATGTGGCAATTCTTTTTCTCTTTTCTTTCTCCAGAAAGTTTTTCTCGAAGCTGTACCCTGCTGAACAAAGATAGCATCACCCACGACATCACCCTGTTCACCTTTGCGCTGCCACCTGGCTCATTCATGTGGGTGCCTATTGGACATCATGTGACCCTTGAGCATGATGTCAAAGGTCAGAGTCTCCTTGAATTCATGCCAGCTTCCTGCCTTGACTTGAGTTTTTCTGATGTCGGAGGTTTAATAATGCTACGTTATATGGAAGGGCTGACTCTGCAGGAAGGCCATTATATTGAACTGACTACCAGTCATGTGCACAAAGGCTTAGAAAGTTGTGATCTGACACACTTGATGCACCATGCAGACATGGTGCCAACTGCTGCTGGCATGTTGTCTCAATTCCAATAAAACATTGCAGAAATATTGCTTAACTGCTGAAAGCACAGATAGCAACCACGTGCACTTTCAGACTCCACAGTAAATTTGAGTAATGAATTGGATTTTTATGCAGCAAAATGCCATAAAATATGATACTACACAGAGTTGAGTCTGAACATGTGCCTCGAGGGCAGGTGCGGTTGTTGAGGTTAATTTTAACTTGTAACTTTACACTGAAAGCAATTCACATGACACTTCACTTATGCTTGCATCACTTATTCAAGCGTCCCATACTCAGTGCAGTGCAGCCCCTTTTACATCATGCAGGGGACCGTTTCTGATTTTAATTTTCCTCTCATTTCTGAATTCTATGACTTTGCCTTTGTTCTTTCATATTGTGAACATGTCTTTGCTAATAATGGCTCACAAATCCCCTTTTCCTTCATCGTGATTCAGGAATGAAAATATCTCGAAGTTACACCCCTGTTATTCCTGCATTGAAGGCCGATGAAGATGTGAGCGATGGGAAGACGGTTCACCTGATGATCAAGATCTATCCAGAAGGTGCCCTGACGCCAGTTTTGAAAACACTTGAAATCGTTATGTACACACACTGGTCTCTCCACTTGAGCGCACACACACATTTCCAGATGGAGGAAGTGGAGAGGCCCTGATAACAGCTTAAATATATGATGTGTGTTTTGATTTTTACGTTTGGTTTATGGTTTATGGGGATTTAACGTCCCAAAGTGACTCAGGCTATGAGGGACGCTGTAGTGAAGGTCTCCGGAAATTTCAACCACCTGGGGTTCTTTACATGCACTGACATCGCACAGTACTCGGGCCTCTAGAATTTCCGCCTCCATTCAAATTGGACCGCTGCCGGTGGGATCGAACCCGCGTCTTTCGGGTTTGCAGCCAAGCGCCATAACCACTGCGCCACGACGGTTTTCAGATGTGCAGCGGCAAATTAACAGTAATGCAGCATCATCACTAAAGAAGTAGAACAGGCTCTAGACATCAGATATGGTTGTCCTGGTAAAAAAGAGGTATAAAAAATGGCTGTGGTTTAGCTCTTGTTAAACCTGGAGTGACGCGATTGCTACATCTGGCCGAGTGGAACTAGCTCGGTCGAATTGCACAGTCAGTGTTTCGCCGCTTCGTTTCGCTGGGCTTTCCAATCTTCGTCGCACTTGACACAGCTAATGCGCACAGCTGTTTGTTGCTGCTGTTGCATGCCGCGCTGCCGACAGCAGCAGCTGCTCCTCACCACGTGACCAACCCACGTGAACAACCACGTCACCTGACCAACGGCCGCACCACGTGATCAACCCACATGACCAGCGGCACCTCCACGTAGCTCAAGTGGTGCCACATAGCTCAAGTAGTGCCACGCTGCAGGGTCGAAGAGGTGGCGTAGTGAAGCTATCGCTACAAAATAGAGATGCAGTGAGCTATGGGAAAAGCACTTGCTTGCTGATACTCACCTCGTCCTCAATGCAACACATCTTTGCCAAACCAGCAATCAGTGAAGATTAGAGAACTACGTATAAGAAAAACTACTTTGTGTAAGTGCTGGCATATTCAATGTGTCTAAAATGCCATGTAAGGAATAGGTACCTTAGGTTTCCCATTCCTCATAGGTATCATTAAAACTTGCTAAGTGATGCGGAGAGTACTTGCTGCATTGTGAAACATTCCTCTTGGAAGGCTTCTTGACTGTTAACATGCAGCAAATTCATTTCCTTGTGAAGAATTTTTTAAAGATGTCTTATGGTTGGATATTGGGCTTGTGATCTACAAAGCTGCAGAGTGACTTGCCAGAATGATGTGCCCCATTTCATGTCCCACAAGTTGGGGAGTTCTGGCACAAGATGTGCCAGAACTTATTCTTGCTGGGACATCATATTGGGTGTTTGAATGCATTTCAGTAAATAACACATCAGACACTCATAGCTTCAGACCAAATTCTTGTGAGTTGCTGTCTGGAATGATGTCATCAACTTCACCGGCCAGACTGCATCCACTGCTGTAGAGAGACCATCCAGATATTGATCTCCAATTAGCCTTGTCCTGCGGCAGCATTGCCACCCTATCCCAGCAAATGAAATTCTCTCGCCACCCGTTTCTGCCCCCCTTGGCGATACTTTCCTTCCCTTAGCGTCCATTTCATTCCCCTAACAGACCTTTGGTTCTCGACCTTATTGCATGACCCACCTATATACGTTACTTCCTTTTCATTTCAGCTATGATATCATTAACTTCAGTTCGTTCTCTAATCTATGCTGCTCCATTTCTGTTTCTTGCATTGCGCCTGTTGTGATTTTTCTGTCCATAATTCACCAGCATGTGTTTCATTGTTCACGTTATTGATTTATCTTACACAATTGTGGAAGCACAATGTAGGCGATATGGTTCACAGTAGGTAGCCCCATGTCTTCTGTTCTCCTTCTGGCACAGGTGACAAGTTGGACATCAAGGACACGGAAGGGGACTTTGAACTGGCAACCCTGCAGAGGTGTCGGAACCTGGTGCTCCTCGCTGCCGGGACGGGGTTCACACCGATGGTGCGACTGCTACATCGGGCGCTGTTTGTCTCTAACCAGATGTGAGTATGCTTCTCAGCTGTGCTCTACTGAGTCGGTGACAGAGCACCAGTACAACAATAGTGCCGTAATTACCGAATTCTAATGCAGCACCGATTCAATAATGCGCCCACAATTTTCATGCTTGCAAAAAAAAAAACGGGAACAAATGCTTGCAAAGTTGATAGTGACGTGTCTCCATTTCTGTGTTAGCCCTAGTCCCTCTTGAACCGCTCTTTATCACCTTTTATGCAACGTAGTTATGTCGTCCTCCGTGCCGTCCATTGCATTGGAACTGCCGCATTTCCTGATTTCTTGACCACGCACACAACCTTGGCAGATGAGATGGTGCCTCACGCCTCTAGCTACTATGCTGACAGTTCATCCAGTGATGCAGGCTTAAGCCTATTGCTCGGTGTGATATATATGCAGGCCATTAATGAGCCTCTCACTGTGGAGCATCTTTGTGAACGTGATCTTTCATGAGCTCATTCATGCGGACATTCAGCGGCTGTGTCATGGATGTCATGCTGCCGGGCATCATGACCAAGTCGGTACTGCTCATAGTAGGTTGTCTTAAACACGCTGATGAAGATGGTTCCTAAACTTGTTGAGCTCAAGCATTGTGCAGTCTTAGGCCAGCATCATGCCTCTTTTGTCACATGCTGTGTGCAAAATCGATCTGTCTGTCAATCTAACCCTTCTTGTTGTCTCATATGATTGCAATTCATGGAAGGCTTACCGCCTTCGGAAGTGCCTTTTACTGAAGTATAGAAATGGAGGAAACTTGTGACCGCCTACTGTGCTACACAACATCAGCATCTTTCTCATCTTCTCGTTTCTTGATAACGTGTGCACTTGTTTGGCCCCCTTTGCTTTTGTCATGGTGTTGGTGGGAATGTCAGATTGAATCGGAGTCTGATCTGCATAAGTAGTTTGCAGTCATATACCTGTGCTGCCGATATATATTGTAGCTCTGGAATGCTACAAGTTGTTCTTCAAAAGGTTCTGGAAGCTTCTTGCATGTGCCAGTTGACCAATAAAGTGAGAAGCCTTTTCATTTCATAAATTTTGTTATCTAGTTCCTGCTGAATTGGCTCTGAGGAAGGCCGTTCTGATGAGCCAGCTCAACAGCTCCAGCTTTAATCACTTTGGTGGGCATTTGATCAGAAATTTGACCAGGACATCTTCAACGTCTGGAAACTGCCCAGACGTCCATGGTTCATGATGTGAGACGAGGCTAAGTTTTCGTGCGTATACTAGGCCCAGTAAATCTGTTTTGGGATGAGTTAACGCCAAAGATCTTGTCTTTTTTCTTTTTCCGGTGCACACGTCTCCAGCACACTTAAAGCACAAGATGTGGCTCTGTTACCATTGACCTCAGCAAGCACAATCACTTTCTTTTTCAATTTTGGCTTCACAGATGCCGTAGCTGTGTCTGCTCATGAGCAGCATCAGGGCAGTGAATGATGGTTAGAGATAACAGCCTGATTACAATCAGAGGTTTATAGCTGGCCATTAGAAACAGTCATATCAGTTTTTTTTTAATTTTGAAAAACCATTTATTCTCGACACTGTGGCTCAACAAATTTTGGCCAGCTCGTTTGCCATTCTAAAACCGCGTGGCTGTGGAACGTGCACACCAACGCCTGTCAGTGTATACCATATATACTTGCATAATGAACACACTTCCTTTTCAAAAAATGTTTCAAAACTTGGGGGAAGCATTTATTAGTACTTGGCGCAAAGTATCTCAAAACTTGTTTTTAGTACTTTTTGAGAGCCAAAGTAGGCGGTGTGTTCATTGTGTGAGTACATACAGTATGTCACTCCATAGCGGGCATGCCATATGACCTTCTTCGCCCTGTCTTGGCAGGAGCAGCGAGATCCAGCAGGCACCGCAGCACAGTTGGAGTAGAGAAGGTCTAATGACATGTGCCAGGGTGACACATATACTGGTAGGCGTTGCGGTGTGCGTTCCGCAGCCACACGGTTTTCAAGTGGTGCTATAGATGGCTAAAGTTGTTGAACGAAAGCGCTAAGCTTAGTTGCCTTTTAAGATTCTATAACCAAATATGGCTATATACAGTACTAATCACCAGCTGCAAACCTCTCATTGTTGCCAGTCTCCTAATTGCAACAGCTGAACAGTTAACTAGCGTACTCGTTACCACGACTCACTTGTTTTATGAGGTCCGTATGCCACAGAAGCTATCTTTATATCAAAAGCTCTGCTTTTAAAACTTTGTGGTGTGTTTCACAGATGCTATTACTATGCAGTATAATCCATAAATTATAACCATTTTTCTTGTTTTATCTTTAGGAACGTTAAACTGATGACATTTAACAAGACAGTGAGAGACATCATTTGGAAGGACGAACTTGACCAACTGCAAGAGGACCACAGTCGGTGAGTTGGCTTTGCATTCATTAGTGAATCGAATGAACCAGGATTTTATCCAAGCACTGCCAACACTGAGAAACATGTTGGGTTGGGTCTCCTGCCATGGTTTGCATCGCAATGCCGAACTTTGAGCCTATTTTTCATTTTTTTTATGTTCGGGCATTGGCCTCATTCACAAACTTTATAGAATCCACTTACTTGTACCAGCACACAAACCATTCTGCTACCAAGTTTGCTGGCCATCATTCTTGTTTTGAACACTTTTTTCCTTTTCAAGCCTATGTTCTGCCTCTTGCTCTAGTGCCTTTAAAATTTGAAAGTTTTTTCTTGTTCTTATAACTTATTTGTCTTCTCCTGGTTTGTGATGAGTGCACACTGCCATACATTAGTGAGCATGACTAGCGAAAGTATGGCAAAGTCAGTTTGTAAGACAGAACATTCTCCTAGGAGCATGTATTGTTAGCGTGTTTGTGGAACGACTTCAACAAGTATAAACACCAACAGCGCGGGTGTCACTTGCTAGTTTTGTAGCGCTCGGGTGGGCGCAGCGAGTGGATGGAGACCACTGTGCGACTGGTGCTAGTAGTATGCATGGTTAGCACTCTCTCTCTGGGCACATGGATTTGCTTTCACCTGTCTGTGGCCCCAAAATTCCTTGCGCTATATCGGTGACAAGTATGGTATTTTGAAAATCTAAGAACTGAAATGGGTGTTCTTTATGGTGGGCAACAAACCTCTCAATAAATGAGGAGCCAACTTTTAGAGTTAAAAACTTGGACTACTTAATGTTGGTTAACCAGCCTGCTAGTTAACACATCTTTGCTGTACTCTGATGCACACTGCAGCTGACAATGCTGTCCGAAAGAGAGCGCTTTTACAACTTAAAAAACTTGTTTTTTAAAATTGTAACAGTGTTGGATAAAACAACCTGTGTAACGGCATGGCTTCGTCTTTACGCCTTTGGTTTGTGACAGCGTTTTGGTGCGTTTTGGGACTTGCAGTCCAACGAAATTACCTAATACACGAGGGCTAAGAAGGCGACATGTTGTCATGAACGGTATGTTAGGGGTGGCCTATTTCACAGCTGGTGCTTTGTCTAAAAGCATCTCGAGGGTCTCCTGCCCTCCTAAAGGTTGCTGCTGTGCCCGTTTTGCAAGCCGTCTTGTTGCATTTTGCCAGCAGTTCCTTGCGGCTTGTCCCTTCTGACAAATGACTGCTCATGTCACTCCTCCAGTAAGGAAGTAACTACACGGTCACCATACATTGCTTCATGACAGCATTCAGTGCCTCCTTTGTTATGTGAGCTGTAAGTAAAACTGTGATTTCCTTTTTTCTCTGAATGCGATTTTTTGCACAGAATTCTAAACAGGGTATATATAGTCTTCATGGTAAAGTTTACGACATGACTCCCTCTCCCTTAATTAATGTCTGGTAGGCCTTACAAGGATAGTAAATTATGCTGATACTGCGTGAAAATAAAATTTGTTTTGCTATATCTCTTTTTGAATAGCTGTGTTTTAAGGAAAAGCATTTACCTTTAGCTTGAACTACCTGTACTAAAATTCGAAATACTTTGAATGATTCTATTCGTAGCAAGTTTTTATTATTAGTTTTTGCTTTGCAGCGAAAAATTTGATACACATTTGCAAACCTGTAGTTTTTATGCATTATAATTTTTCTAAGTGGCTATTCACTTGATGCAGTGCAGAGCCAGTATATATAGTACCAGTGCATTAGAGAGCATTTCCAAGAAGAAAGAGTTATTTTCCAAACAGCATGTCAGTGAAATAAAGCTAAAAGTACTGTTGAGCATATTAAAGTGATCCTGTAAAGTGCCAGATATTTTTTTTGTAAATCGGTGCACTAACAATAGGCACAATAAGGAAATTGCAAAAATATTCATAGCAAACAAAAGTACTAGTGGTAAAACATACACCGTGTACTCTTTGACACTAAAGATTTTCACATACAATGAACCTAGTGATTATTAGTCCATGGAATGAATTATTTGTGCAAGTACTTAGGCATCCGCTCCAAAATTTCTTCTTTGACCCCCCCCATCTTCCATGGCACCTCTGGCTGACATCACCGGTAGTGCAACTTTGTGTTCAGTGATGATGATGTGCGATTTTTAGAGTGGGAACTGTTAAAGACATGGTACCCACCCTTTGCATAGCAGTAGTTGTGGCCATCAAGCATCTGCTATCACATTGCACGTAGCTCGTTCTTCGTACTGACTTTGTCCTTATCAGGTGGGGTTCAGGGGACCGAAAAAGGGCACTGCCAGATATCTTGAAACACCTCACATGAAGACACTGTGAAAACTGCAGTGACTGCAGTAGCAACAGCCGTGGTTGTGATAAAGCTGCCAGCAGCTGCATGGCACATCACTTGCATTGCGAAAGGGCTGCGGACGCAGCCGAGGCAGGGCAACTTGCTCTGAATGCTACACATATGCGGGAGGCTAGAGCAGCGAATGTGTGATAGGTCAAGCTGAGAACTAATGCTCTCAGGACGCAACCCACAGGTACACTGCGCAACAAGATTCTCAATTTCATGCCAAAGCATTTCTCAGATCACAAAGCACTCATCGTATGCTTCCCAAAGCAGAAATACAATCTACACACACACATGCTCGGCACCACTATAATGCAAAGCATACTATTTTCCATACTAATTTTGTGAGTGCACGGCACATTTGTGTTCATTGTAGACAACAGCAAAGAAGACAATTGCACTGCAGGCCCAGGAGCCTGAAAATAGTGCGGCAAGAAAGGCAAATGTGCAAAAGTCATGAAACTGGAGCACTGTGTGTGGGGTTTGTCTTAGATATGGCCAAGTCACATAAAATGCCACTCTTTGCAAGAGCTTTTCTATCAGATTTGAACGATTCCATGAATTGGGCATGACATATAATGCTGTTGCATCATGTTCCTTTCTTTACAATAGTATTAGGAGCAGATTCTAATTCACCGTTTATACAAAGGGTTTCTTTTTGCACATTGGAGTCGACATCTTTATAAGATCTGCCTTTTGCCTTAATTCTGCCTCGTTAAATGGTCCACAGCAGGTGCTTCTCCCGTCGCATGCAGAAAAAGCCTTGGTATTTCTAACTTAAGCTGCCAATTATGGTTGTTTTTACAATATAAGCATGTCTTCGAGCCATTTATTGTACTCAAATGGGCACAGTACATGTGACCTTAGTTCGCCTCAGGCATGGCTTTTGTTATGTGCATTTACAGCTGATTGAAGGTGTCCACGTGTCGGCATGTGCATTTTGTGGACACACTGGAATCTTAATCCAGACTTATTCCAGTGTCCCCCTTTAAACCGAACTTCAGGCTGTTTAAATGAATTTTATAAGACTTTGTTCCTCAACATTGTTAAACTGCGAGGGAGCGTCCTTTTGGTGCGGACACTCTAATTTCGTAGGCTCTAGTCCTGAGCCGTGTTAAGCTGTGGGGGAAGTGTTTGACGTCAGCACTCTACGCTCCTGCTTGCAGGCTACACGTGGAACACATCCTGTCTGAGCCCGATGACTCCTGGGAAGGTGCTCGAGGTCGAGTGCGCAGCGAACTGGTCGAGCCCCTGCTGCCCGAAGACTTCCAGCAGTGTGAAGAAGAAAAGTCCTTGCTAGTGTGTGCATGTGGTCCGCTGCCGTTCACCAAGGCCGCGCTCAAGTGCCTGGAAGACCTGCAGTGCCCTGCTAGTGCCGTGCATGCCTTCCTTGGTTGACTGTCGACGGGAACCGCCAGCGAAAACGATTAGGGAAGAAGGGAACTGGGCCAACCTGCTTGCATGTGCTTGTTCATGTGCCAATGCTGGGCATGAAATTCTCACCTCTTTAAACGGGTCGCGACGTTGCGCCATGAAAGCTGTCGCTGCAAGAGCTTCAAAAGGCAGGTGTCGTCCAATAACACATGTAGCCATGAAGGGAGATTCTGAGCCTTATGATTGCCTGCTTGTGTACTACAAAAAAATGCTTTATCTGCTAGCTGGATTTATTACCTCTGTGCCTCATACCTAGTTGAAATTTTGAATATTTTATGGCATTCTGTTAATTGATGGGGCAAGTGGCGAGACCATGAATGCAGCAGGTGTGCAGGTAATGAAATTTCTTAGTCTCAATTTCTTTATTTTTTTTGTGGTGCTAATTTCACTGGGTTTAGTGCAGGAGTGGCAGCTCACAAATTAAAATTCGAGCCATTCTTGTCAAATCAAGTATTTTATCTGACCGCTGTTATCAGTAATCACGAGTCGATCTGTCTCATGATCTGACAAGATGGCTTCATGTTAGAGTGCTTCAGTGTCGCGCAGTGTTTGCAAGTGATGGTAAATATAGCTTTCATATTCAGTGGAGAGAGTGTACTCAGAATTGGAAAGTCTTGCTTTTTGGTTAGTGCAATCTTCTGCGTGGACACAAAAAGTGAGCTTTAGGTGGAATATGCAACTAAAGGTCAGCACGCTTCAGTGAGATGCATTTGTTTTATTGAGTCTGTTCCAGCAGGAATATGATTTCCAGGCTTATGCAGAATGACCAAAAGGATATTTGTGGGCATTAGGGAAGTGCATTGGCATTGTAAAAACTCCATTGTAAATGATTACCACGAAAGGGAGTTGTGTTGTTATCTGTTTGTAACTCAGTTGTACGTGTAGTATTGTACATATTGGTGTACATATCACACCTTAGCGTGAAGGCGAAGTTGTTGGGCATTTGCTGGTTAGCTAAACAGTATTTTTATAGCATTCACTTGAGTGTCGGATTTTATAAACAAAAAAAATATGCATTCCTTCCCTGCAAATCTGTTTGGGTGTGCAATTCCTGTGCATTTTGCACCTTTCATGCATTCATGCAAGCTTTGGTGCCATGCATTCATAATGAAATGAATCAAATTGTTGCACAACGTCACATGCCTTGCACTGCAGCATTTGAAACTGATTCTAGAAAATTCAGTAATTTGAGCTGAGTCTGTTATTAAAGGTAACAAAATTGACTGATTCATGCCTCATGTGAAAGTATCAGCTCTATATCAGATGAACTCAGTTTAGTAATGTAAATTGTTTTGAAAATTTTGCCAGTTTGAGCAGATGCTTTTATGTCCTTTTGCATTCCTTACTCTTGGCATCACATGTCAATGCCACTGCTTGTCCCAGACAGAATTCCTAGTCCAGTTTTTGCTCCATGTCATAAGGTTGTAATGCAAGAAAAAATATATGCTGCAATACTTAATAGCTCCTAACAAATTTATTTTCTACTTACTGAGCCAGGCTGCTGATTATGGTCTTCACAATGTCTGATGCGCACTGTTGAACCACTTTCAAAAATATATTTGAGAGTCTGTTGGTTTGTTTTGTTTCCACGTGTCTTACTGCACAGCCAATGTTCTGTTTCAGTGGTGACAAAGCTTGACACTTGTTTACATTGCTCAGGTGCCCTATAGCTGCCAAATGTTGGCACATGATTAGCCAAATTTTCCACCTTCCATAGAATAACACTTGTGGGCCCATCGAGATTTTGAAGCGTGCAATTCCTAGCAGGATGGAAAGGGGGGGGGGGGGGGCAAAATTTGTACTGTTTGAAGTTCTTTTCGTGCGTGTCATTGATGTCATCTGCCACCGCCTATACCACTCTTGGGCCACCACGAATGACAGAAGACCAGAAAAAAGGGGATGTGTATAACATGTAGAGGTGTGTGAATAATACTTTTTCAAACTGAACAAAATACGAACAGTTTAGCTAAAACATTTACAGACGATTATGATAGCCGGTAATGCGAAATTTGAGCACAGCTCTTAACAACTGGTAGGTGGTGTGTTACGCTGCTTGCCACCCTCCGGTATCTTCCCGTGGCAGCCACCTTCCAGTTGTCCATTCCTCCGCTCTCGCCATGGCAGGTGGCATAACACGCCACCTGACAGGTGCCATGTTACTCCGACTACAACGCGGAACGCAGCAACAGGTGGCTAAAATCAAAAGATTAATCATATAGTGAGAGAACCGCGAGTACGAATTGAATATTTTTACAAATATTTGCTGCCTGTGCGAATATTCAGTGAGCAGTCCTGAGTAAGAGCAACGCGCTGCTTTCACATTTAGAGCTGTATCTGTTAAAAGATGCAACACTGATCTAGGGTCACAACACGAATATTAACTTTATCTTTGTGCTTCATGCACATAAATATCTTACACATCATTTGAAAGAAGAAAACACAAAAGCGAAAATTTGATGTCTGTAGTACTTTAGCACAAGTGACTGATCAGCGGAGCAGCGGAATGGGAAAGTGTGGCACTGTGGCACAAAAACGCGCCAATAATGAGAGTGCTAGGTTGTTCCCACTCTTCTGTCTGAGGGGAGTTCTGGAGACAGTCATTGCCTACGAAGAATTCTTTTTTTCCCTCTTTTTCGGTGAAAGGCTTGCTGATGATAAACAGTAATAAAAGTGAGAACTTCGCTGCTCACAAGGACCTGTATGTGGGGAGTTCAGGGGACAATCATTGCCTACAACGAATTTGTTTCCCTCTTTCTCGATGAAAATAAAAGAGAACATCACTGCTCACAAAGACCAGGGTAAAAAAAATTACGAGGGCACTGAAGTCTGCTTCAGTGGAGAAATGCATAACCATTGCGTTTGTTGCTGCTGTTGCGTTTGACTACTATACACCACTTCGACAACATCCGGTTATGGTATACTCACCAATATATACTAAGACACCATGAACTGTTGTGTCACAATACAAAATTTGTTTTTGAGGGAAGGAAAGGGGGCAGTAACGCTCACATCTCCACATCTCCTGTCGCAAGCTAGCCTCCAACTTGACTAAAACATGTTGGCTATATGCAAAGAGAAATGCTGTTACGCCACCCAAATGCTCCACACGAACGGTTGCTCAAAATTTTGGTTTGAATGCAGTCAGAATATTGCCACCACACTGAGGCCGACCAATGATGCCATCACTGGGATTTCATCTACCTTTGCTTCGCTTGCTTCGGGTATCTGTTTCTGAAACCAGCGCTGTCGCTTCCTGTACTGCACATCTTCTCTCATTCCTCTCTCAGCTCTTCTGTCAGCTTGTGACAGTCTGAGCGAATTCAAGCCTATAAGCAGGCCACTGCACTTTCTTATTAATTAATTTAATTTACATCACGTGAGAGGTACCTCTTCCTGTGGACACATTATGCGGGCTCCGATGGCGGCTTTTCGTACGCATGAGCCATATAATGCTCTGGCACTAAAGAAGCCATCTGGAGTGCCACTCACGGCTGGCTGCCTGCCGAGTCTGCACAGTGGCACTCTGAGACTTTGGGCGCGTTCACGCTTGTCCAAAAATCCGGCGAGCGAAGTGAATTCAGCCGTTTTTGACGCCGACCAGGGCGGAAAGCGGCGCAGCGAGGCCGATCGGTCGAGGACCGATTTCCGTCGCCGGAAAAATTTCACGGCGACAAACATGGTGGCGCCCTTCGAAGCAGAACTGCAGTGAACTAGAATATTGTGTAATGTGCTCACGGCGCTGCGTCTCCATAGGCCGAGATGAAGCCACCGGCGTCGACATTTTTTAGTTGCCTGATTGTCCACTAGGGGCCGCCGTTCCAAACACTGTAGGGTGCCTTGATACTAGTGCCACCGTTCAGGGTGGAGACAACCTCAATGGCGCCACCATATTGAATCACACAGGATCAGCTGCACTAGCGTTCGTAACTGCGCCGTTCATGCTCTCGGCGCGCTTCAGAGTGCTTTGACTTGAACATTCTTTTTCATTAGGTATCGCAATACGTATCTTTTTACCTATAATAGCCTTTTAACATCCGAGGGTCGAAGACGTAATTGTACTACTTAATTTTAGTGCCCCGAGTGGTCGAGGTTGAAAATTAAGTGTGCCGTCTTTTGGATTGAAAACGCGCTATTATTTTAAAGATCTATTGCCCTGCCAGTGCTTCCACTCTGTGCGAGTGCAAGAAAGTGTTTTCTTTCTTTTTCTACGTGCTTTCCGGTTTTTCAAGTCCTGCGCTTTGATAACAGCCGCACGTGATCAGCCGCTCGCGCATTGCGGTTGGGTTTCACTTTCGTCCATTTATTGTGCTCGCAAAGACTGATGTCTGTCTGCTTTTTAATCTTTCAGAGTGTAACTGCGAGTGGCTCGCCTGTTTATTGCTCATAGGGGTGCAATTACATATGTTTACAGGTGGGTGCCAGTATATAAAAACGATGCCACCGTTAACCAACATTGCCACTCCCCCTGCGTTGGCGATAGGGTAAATGATTAGTGGAAGTCTTTCACTCCTTTCAATTTTCTGACAGGTGCACAAACATCCAACTGGTGCTCTTGCATGCGCTCATATGCAGACATCACTTGCGCCATGAACATGCGCACCGGTTGCTCTGCTGCATTTCCTCAGTTTGTGAAACCCATTTCTGCATATATTTTTTTCATTGTATTTGGTTTATTCAAGTTCATCTGTACTCATTAAGAAACCATTCATATAAATCTTCACAAGAAAGAGTGATTTGAGGTCATTAAATAACTCCAGTAATTATTTTCTTAAATTTGTAAATCTGAAATAAATGTAATCGACTTTGAAAAGTCATGCTTTGAGAAAAAGAATCGACTAGAAATGTTTCAGTTTAAAAAAAACTGCAATTTTTAACGATGCCTATGCGTGCAATTCCTATTTTGCCTGCAAAATTGGGTGGGGATGGCTTAAGCTTTTGGAAAAATAACTGCTACCTAAAAACAGAGCTTCATTGCTGCTCTGAGTCCCGGGGGAAGCGAAAACAATGCAGGCCTTTACGCATTGACCCGGAGCACATTGGCACACAACAGCCAGTCATCACGGCTCCGTGGACTTGTGGTCGAACACTATCAAACAAGTACAGCCACCAGCGAGTCATCCGCAGCCACTGTGCCTCGAACAACTCAAGCACAGCTGCTCGCACCGAGCAACTGTGCCCGCCCGCCATGATTCAAAATGGCGTCGCAGCGAGAAAGAGGTGGTGTGTGTGCGGTCAAAGGATGGCACCACCCTGGACGGCGGCGCTGGCATGGAGGCACCCTAGAACACTGTAGTCACCACAGCAGAAGTATGTGCGGTGACGTGCTTAGAAGCAGTTTTGTGGTTGTGGTTGTGTTTGGTGAGGTGTTGTGCTTGCTTTGGAGGATTCAGTGGCGTGCTTAGAGCATTATTTCATGTCCCACGAACCTGCAATGCGAGGCTGTAGCATCCTGGCTAGATTGCAAGAGTGTTCCGTAAGGGAACAGAAATGCCGGGTCGCCGGCAGAACCATTGCTTCGCGCCAGGTTGCAGTACCGGCTATGCTTACAAGAAAGGTGGCCCGATGGTAGCCCTCTTCAGCGTGCCGAAGGAGGCTGCTTTGAAGGTGCGCTGGGAAAGAAACCTCTGTCACTCGGACAAAAAGCTTGACGGCAGTTCTGCTGTGTGTGAGCTACACTTCGAGACGCGCTTCGTTATCCGTGATTATGTCCACGTTGTGCAAGGGAAAGGGGTTCTTATTCGTCGTGGCAGGCTAGCTTTAACACCTGATGCCATTCCGACCCTCTTGCCCAACTTGCCACAGCAGAGACAGTTCAGGAAGAGAAAACGGTCAGGTGGAGACGAAGAAAGGTCCACATCCAAAGCACCATGTGAGAGCTGTCGCCAAGATACCGGAGGTGCGGACGGTGTGAATGTTGCTACCACTGAGGTATTTGGGTGATGGAACTGGCAGAACAGATTCTTTCTGATGCTGTGCCATTCGACGCCCTTGCTTGTTTTTTCATGTCGCTGCAACGAGAAAACATAGAAAGCTTGAGTGTGTCTTCAGTGTTCTGGATGAAGCATGCACTTCCTGGCCAAAAAAACGCAACGTTTTACTGCACATCTGTCCTAAACGCAGGGAATGAAGTGGTTTTGGAAAGAACTGTCATTTTTCGTCCCGTTTTCCTTAGTGCTGTATAGCAAGGTGTAATTTGAGGGGCATTTTACTCAAGGAAAGGACTGTGAATTCACAAGCGGAAGCTGAAAACATTCTGACAGAACTAGTTGCTCTTCATCTCTGTCGTGGCGCGTTGCATTGTAAAGATTATGTAGAAGGTTACTAGATTCGGAACATTAAAGATCACGCTGTCACCCGTGATGAGGTCTACTTCAGCAGAAGCTGCCTTACCTCCGATCCAGTAGTAGGTGAGGATATATTTCAATTCACATTTTTCTAGTATGATGCAGAGCATGTGGAGTTTAGTTTAGGTTGTTTTACAGGGCATTCAGATCTGCACCCAACATACGTACAGTTGTGGCATTTTTTACTTTTTCAGGTGGACAGTGCACCTCTTGTAGGTACTCCAGACGTGCTCTGCTCACACGACAGTCCAGAGTGAATAGGAGAACCCGAAACTGCATTCACTCAGCTGAACACAAACTTGGATTACTTGCACAGAAGAAGCGCCGACTAGTAGACCGTTTGCAACGCTCAACATCAAGCCTTTCACAAATGCAGAAGAAGTCTGCTTCTCTAAAAGAGGATGCTCTAGAGCAACAAATATCAAATCTTCCACTTAGACAGCAGAAAGCTGGCAGGTAGTGTTTTGCAGCTTCAAAGATAAAGGCGAAAGGTGCTTGATACAGTAAAAAGGGGCTGTTCGAATGCATAATGATGAAATGTGAAGTCCAAGGCTGTACGAGCACCTAAGGAAAAACAACACCCTCTGTTTTCTGAGCAAATCCACTCTAATGCGCCACATGGTCCCCTACTGATCATCATTCGGTTGCAATAGCACCGTTTTGAGGCAGCTAAAGGACAAGACTGCTGGCATTTACCCATACAAGAGGCATGGGGGCTTGATAATTGATGAAGTAAAGCTGTCTCAGCATTTATCTATCAAGAAAGCCGGTATTATTGAAGGATTTGTTGATTTTGGAAGATATACATCGGCTGACCAGCAGCGTTTGCCTTCTGACCATGGCATGCTTATTCTTTTCGTGCCATTTGTCGGCAAATGGAACCAATTGATTGGCTGTTTTGCAACCAGGAACATCTTGAAAGGTAAAATACTTGCTCAAGTGATCACCGAAGCCGCAATACTGGCTGAGGACAGTGGGCTCTTTGTCGATTTTGTAACTTGTGATGAGGCAAGTTGGAATAGGACAATGTGGAGCATAATAGAAATACAGGGCAGTGCGCCCTCCATAAATGCAAAGTGTGACATACTGTGAACAATTCGAAAAGGCTATTCTTTGTATCAGATTTCCCCCTTCTGATCAAGTGTCTGTAGAAATTTCTTCTGAAGGGTTACTCAACACTCCTGATGGTCACGTAAGTTAAATTTCACTATTCTCTCTTTGCACTGGTGTTTTAGCAACACATGAGACCTCGAAGGAGTACTCGTGATTGACGCACTTGTGTATTTTCGTTAATCTTGGTTTGTAGGTCTCCTTGTATCACGTGAAGCAAGCCTTCAAAATCGATTATAATAGTGTGACATTGAAGGTGATGCCGGGAATTACAACACACCATCTGCAGCCAAACAACTTTGAGAAAATGAGGGTCAGCTACACCTTCCAGCTGTTTGGTGTGAAGGTGCTTCAAAACTTCATCTTTATAAGACATATTTGGAGGATAATGTGGTAGCATATCTGCTAATCAAGTCTTTTTCAAGTAAGTGTGATTGCTTTTTCTGATAACAGGTATATTCTGCTGTTTTAAGTTCCTATTTGGCAGGAAGAACATTTAACCTTTTTTGTTGAGAATAGATACAAGGCCTACATAATGGTGCCACCTCAAGTTGAAACAGTGCTTTTAAGAGGCCTAAGTCGTACTACTCTAGTAACTCTTATTCTGACATCTGATGTAATACTTGTTTTCTGTTGCAGGAAAATCCACCAGCTGATCCAAGCAATGACCTCGCACTTTCCAGCAGAAGCCCTGTGGCCAAGCTCGTCTCAAGTTGCTCTGCTGAAAGCATTTTTGATATTCATTGATAAAAGGGAAGATCGTACTAAGGGCAACGGTGGGATCATGAGCAGCTCTACCACTACTGGTCTTCGTGTAACGATTTAAAGCACTCTAGAATTGCTGACCTACCTCACAGGCTCTCTCTCACAGAAAAGCTGAAATATAAGTACTTGATGACATCTAAGCTGTGCCAAGACCCATTAGAGAGCATTTTCGGCTTCATAAGACAATCATCTGGCAGCAGTGAGCATCCGACACCTGCGCAATTTTTAATTTTATGGCTTGGTGAAATGCATATCTCACGGAAACTTGAAGATTCTATATTGGCCTCCTTGCTTGATGTGGAAGATAAAGACGTCCCTGATGTATCTGAACGTCGCTGATGTATCTGAACGTCGCATGCCAGCAGGAACTACAGTGAAATTGCCGGTTGATAAGGCCAGAGCATGTCATGATGTCAGCATGTAGTCAAGAGTGACTCATGACTAGTCTTTCACATTGCGGACCATGTAGTACAAAAATGTGTCTTAAGGGCGAAATGTGAAAGCTGCATTGGCCTCCTAACTATGCCAGCCACTGATGACAGCTTTCAACTTGCAAGAGACACAAAGTACTGCGACAAGGGTGGACTCATCCAGCCTTCGGCACAGGTGTTCGAATTTGTGCTGAAGCTTGAGAACCTTTTTACAGAATGCTTCAGCCAAAGCCATCTCCATTCAGAGAGCATCTTTGATGCGCTGGACGTGGTCAGAGCAAGGCTGTGTAAAGAGATTGGTTGCCATCTTCACATAGAATATCTACCTGAGCAAATTATAAAGTTTTACATTGTAGTCAGGCTTCACTTTTTTCTGAAAGGAGTGAACACTGAAAGGCCTAGCAGACGTGAACGGGCCAAGCACTTGAAGTTTAGCCGTAGCTGAACCACTGCCACAGTTTCTTTCCCTGTGAGCTTGTCTCAAACGATGTAAATAAATTTGCACCATTTGAAGATGAAGGGATTCATGTACTCTTTCACTTCACATCTGCTGAAAACCTTTGGGCGATGCTATGGCAGAAGAGTTACTGCATACAAGTTCAAAGCGATGGGTAAGTACAGGCAATTCAAAAGGAATAAGCAAGTCACGAAATTAACTACAAGAATGTGTGAAGTTTCACAGCCACCATACGCATTGATCTGAAGCGATCTTTGTCTACTTTAAAATTAGGAATAAATTAAACGACACGCCGTAGCCGTAGCTGAACTGATGGCTCAAAGCGTTTGCTTTAAGTTTCGCTGGTAGGATGATGCTGAGCGTCCAGTCCGCAGTTTGAGCTTATGAGTTCTTGGGATCGCGAAGTGGCGGCCGCTCTGCATTCTACGCGCTTGACTTTCCTTGTGTTCGCGCGGATGAAGATTTTATTAAACCTTCGTCAGCTAATGTTGAACAACACACATGATGCAAGCTAGTTTACTCCGTGCAAGCTTTTGGCACTAACACGGCATTTTATCCCGCATACGCTTTCTCTGCCTTTCTACAGTGAACATGATAGCAGCGCCGCCGCCGTTTTGCGACAGCGGCGGCTTCACTCCAGCCTTGCCAGTGAGCACACTATACCTCTTCTAGTTCACAGTAGCAGGACATCACGCCTCGGAATGAATTCGTCGTGCCTTTTTCAGCGCGTTCACTGGCCGTAAATGGGACCGATCGGTCCTTCGCTTCGTCTCACCTCACCACTAGGTGTGCGTATAGTAATAAATTTGCTTTATTTTTTTTATTATTTAGAGTCATGATTTCGCCGCTACTAAGCTGAAGAGGAGCGTCGATTTGTTGACAGTACTGGTTCCTGTGCTTACGAGCAGATGGCGCCACTAGGGGGGGGGGGGGGGGGCTTTTCGTTGCGAGTATGGGTGCGTACGTTCAACTGAAAATGGGAATGTGCCTGCGTTTAACGCACTTACGCGTGCATACGGTTATGGTACACAGACAGCACCGATGTATGCTGTTTTCTAACCATATCTGTGTACGCCGCGAGCAGTATGTTATTCTTACACCGTGTTAGGCGGTTAAAAAAATTAACCCCCCCCCTCTCCCAAAGCCACAAATGAAAGGCGAAATCACACCGGCGAGTCGCGGAGGCCGCACCACAGGTTTAAATGGATTTGTTGCGCTCCCTCCCCGCTTTATGACTACCCCCCCCCCCCCCCCCCCCCCAACCAAGGGCTCTTTCGGCCCGAGGAGCCCGTGGAATATCTTTCGAACCACAAAGGCAGCGTTTCTTTTGGTGTTGCGTTAGCGTCTCGGCTACTGGCGTCGCCGGAGGAGAAATTCTGGCGCTTGGAGCGAGGCAACGCAGATCTCAGCGTCGGTGCCGGACATACCTCGCAGGTGGAGATTGGTGGGGACCAATAGCCGCTACCCGTTTCTGCGAAGGCAGCAGCGTCCCTTCTGTACCCCATCTACTGTCCTTCTTGCCGCCGCAGTAGGTTTTCGGCACCTCTGAATAGGACGATTAGCTACGGACAGGGGATAATTGAGGGTCTTTATCCACGATCTCTCCCCACCCCCCGCCAGTCCGTGTGCCCTTGTGTGTTTGATCGCACTCTCCTGCGTGCTCCGAGCGACACGCTGACGCGACGCCGAAGAAATGCTGCCTTGTGGTTGGGCCTTAAGGGTTTATAACATTGTTGAGACATATACTACCGAGACTTTTTTGTTTTTTCTTGAAAGCTATAGTTTCCTAATTCTTCGTTTGCGATCGATGCCTTATTATTCCGTCGGCCCGTCATGATGAAGCAGCCCCAGTCTGCAACTAACGTTGTACGGAGTGACGAAGCGCTAACTTCCGTATTTGTTCCACCCTGTAGTGCCTGATCTGTTTGCAGCTGATTGCCTTAATAAGCGGCCAGCACCTCAGCACACCCTGTGGGGTTGACATGGGGAGATAAGTACGTTCTCCCCACTCAATCGCGGCTGACACGGTTCAAAGCCGCCCGAACCCCACCCCGTGATCGCGTACGCTACCGAGCGCTCACCGACCACGGCGGGCCTTGCTCTGGGGGAACAAAGGAACGACACATTGGCTGACACAAACAGGCATTTATTGCTACAGAAACAATAACGCCAGCTAGCAACAAGGTACGCTAATGAATCAAGGTCGTCCGACTCACCAGCAAGGTTCCGAGCGAATGTTCGCCCGCGCTAGGGCAAGGGATATAAACTCCGCAGGCCGGACGGGACGAGTACGGGAGCCTGTCTCCCCGCCGCTTCTTCGCCCCGCCGGCGAAGAGCGGAGCCGCGAGCGACGCGTCCGATCGCGGCGATTATCCCGGCCCAAGAGAGCCCATCTCCCGCGGGCAGGCTTCAGCAGTCTCCCGCGCAGCGACGCTGGCGCCCTCTCTTGCCAGTTAATGTAACTGACAAGGGAATCCGCTCAGCCTCGAGGAGAGACCGCCGCTGCACGGTGCCTCGCGGGAAAGCAAACTCAGGGGGCTGCAGGGCAGGTCCCCACATCCCCCCAACCTTAAATAGACCCACACGCCTGAAAGTGCATGCTATGGAGGAGTCTCCTGGTCTTCATGTCTTTGAGGCACGTCTTGCAGCGGAGGTCACGCCGACTTCCGCGGTATTCCGAAGGCGGCGTGAAGGTCTCCGCTGGGACGACTCGTATGGCCCGCGGACTACCGTGTCCGCAGGCCCGCGAATCTAAGGCCGGTGGGAAAACTGCAGGCCAGGATCCTGCAGTAGTCGCCTGGGCAGCAGCAGCCGGAGGTGACTGCTGACTGGTCTCGCCACAGCTGCCCCGGATGGATGCGGCGAACAGGATACAGGCCGCTCCGTCGCAGCAGGTGGCAGCGAGACGATGGGCACCGGTCAGCAAGCCTGGGTGGCTCCACCGGATCTGCAAAATTGTCGGAACGCTCTCGGCGTGCCTTTAACGTAGGTCACGGGAGGGGAAACGGCATCCGCAAGGGCCTCGTGGCACAATGCCTAACTTGCTAGCAAAACGTGTCGGCGGCTGTGCAAACGCAAAGTTCGAGTGAACAAAGCCCTTTCTTGAGTTGAACGAGACTGCTCAGTTCGTGCGAGGTTGCAAAAAAACGGACGGGCAGCAAAGTGCGCCCCCTCTCAACGTCACGGTCCGGTGGTCATGTCTCTTTTAATGTGGTGCAGGCAGCTCCGAAAAGCCTCAGGCCTAACGACCACTCCGACAACGACCGTGACCACAACCAAGACCCGAAACGGGTTTTGTGCGCGCAGCCGCGAGGAGACATCAGCTTTGTGGGGTGGTCCTACCCCGCTCACTGCACAAAGCAGCTTCTGAGCGGTCGGCGCCCACCGTATCGGACGGTGTCGGAGCGCCCGGTGCCGAGCTGCAATACCAGCGAGCTCGTAGCGGCACCCGTGGCCCCAGGCCACCCGGCTCCCGGAGCCGCGACTCCCAGAGTCGAAAAAGAGACAGTAGAGAAAATATATACAGAAACTCGGACCACCCACGCGGCTTCCGTACTCACTCGCTTCGGGCTCGGCGACTCCGCGGGCGCTAGGCCTCACGTTCCCTCGATGCGGACCAAGTGATTCTCACGAAGAAACTCCAGGGAAAAATGTGCTGAGCATGTCGAAAAGTTCAAACATGCTGCAGCGCAATACTCGCACTCAAGAAAGCATGGCGCAGGTCCTAGCGATCAAAATTCACTCTAGGCCTAGCACTTGTCAAGTACGGACAAAGAGCGTTCCTCGAACCGAACCGACAGTCGTCCAATGTTCCAAGAGCAGGCCCCACGTTGGGCTGCCAGATGTGGGGTTGACATGGGGAGATAAGTACTTTCTCCCCACTCAATCGCGGCTGACACGGTTCAAAGCCGCCCGGACCCCACCCCGTGATCGCGTACGCTACCGAGCGCACGCCGACCACGGCGGGCCTTGCTCTGGGGGAACAAAGGAACGACACATTGGCTGACACAAACAGGCATTTATTGCTACAGAAACAATAACGCCAGCTAGCAACAAGGTACGCTAATGAATCAAGGTCGTCCGACTCACCAGCAAGGTTCCGAGCGAATGTTCGCCCGCGCTAGGGCAAGGGATATAAACTCCGCAGGCCGGACGGGACGAGTACGGGAGCCTGTCTCCCCGTCGCTTCTTCGCCCCGCCGGCGAAGAGCGGAGCCGCGAGCGACGCGTCCGATCGCGGCGATTATCCCGGCCCAAGAGACCCCATCTCCCGCGGGCAGGCTTCAGCAGTCTCCCGCGCAGCGACGCTGGCGCCCTCTCTTGCCAGTTAATGTAACTGACAAGGGAATCCGCTCAGCCTCGAGGGGAGACCGCCGCTGCACGGTGCCTCGCGGGAAAGCAAACTCAGGGGGCTGCAGGGCAGGTCCCCACAACCCACATGAGCAGTTTTCACAGATTAACATCGAGAACAGGGCAACGCTGCTTAAAATGTTCAGCTGCGCCATCTGACGTGCGCGTATAGTTTCAAGTGGTGTAGAAGCAAGCTAGTACGAGAAGTTTTTAGAGCGAAAAGCTCTACTCCTCCAATGCTGAGCCTGAAGGTCATCTGGCTCTTAGATTTGACCTCTAATGGGAGGCGCGCAAAATCGCGCTTGGCAGGTGCCTCGATCTTCACCTTCGTCACCACAGCTCCGCGCCTGGCAGTCACGTCAAAGCCACCTACACACTGGTCCCGTCCGCCGATGCTCTGGCTGCTGCTCGGCCGCTCCTCTTCGCCAGTTGTGGCATGCGATTGTCACGTGATTCGTTCTTGCGCTTGGCATTCACATCCGCCGCGGCACTTGTGGCACATGATGCATCACATGATTATCTCTACCTGAATTCTTGAAACAATAAAGATGAACCAAAGCTAAAGCTGAGCCGAGTTGAGCCACAGCCACTTTTTTCACAGAACTTCTCAAATACGTTGAAAATTGGTATGGTGTATTGACGTGACTGCATTTGACAAAAAACATATTACTAAATTTAGTGCAGAAGCGCGCGAGATGCAGACACTGGCTCTAAAAGATTCCACTACATGCATTACAAAAGCATATAAACGTACACATGCGTGCACATACTTTAGTCTATCGTACATCTGCGGAGAATGCACAGGGGCCTTCTCTGCTGAACATTGGGAATTGCGCGTACTTAACCAGAGCCAGCGCAGAATATATTCTTAGTTTGCGCGAGAAAAACTAACCATAAGGCACACTGCCTTGTTATTCATGAACTGATCTGAGCTAATCAACAAAGTAAAACTATCAAATGGCACACCGGCAATCAAGCACAGGAGAGGCAATGCAGTGAGCTGCGCTAAAGTTCTTTCAGTTGAAAGTGTTCTTGCGGCGGAAACAGCCGTTTTCTGCTCCTACTGCACCATGCTTAAGCATGCGCCATTGGCATGTTCAACTCAGAGGAAGGCAAAATTAGCATGCACCACTAATAACACAAAATTTTCCCGAATCTTTGGACGCGCTCCTCAGAACGGAACACATGGCCCGCTTATAACAAAGTTCATGAAAACTGAGACGTGCTAAATTAAAGCTACAAAAAAACAATAAGTACATCATCAAACGAAGGCGCATTTATAGGGTGTCTTGAGGGAAACGCGATCAGAATGAAACAACCGCACACTACGTCGAAAACGCACTACCACACCCAACACAGTTACATATTCATATGGCGAAGAAATTGAAGCACGCTGCACCAAGATATAGTTCCCCTGGAATGCGTGCCATCAGGCAAAAAGGTAGCATTTTTTCGCTGGGTTCATTTTAGAATCACTTGGGCAATTGAAGGTTCTCTGGAAAACTGGCGAGTTGCGCACAATCTTGTTGCAGTTAGCACCAGGGAGATCGTGGCCGGTCGGCGATGTGCACGCCATGTAGCATATGGTCATAAAGAACACTTTTTCTTCGGACAATCCTCGGACCTGCAGAGAATTTTTGTCGCTCTGAATAGCATGCACCATTGCAGAGTAGGCAATTTCCAGCACCGGTATTTCAGGAAATACGGTCTCGATGCCTTCGTCCTTCAGGCAGCGGTCCTTGGCATCGAAAATTTGCATCGTGGCTTCCGAGAGTATAGAGGTGACCTTCTGCGCATTTTTAGTCCAGCGGATTCCCATTTTGTCCAGTGCGCAGACAATTTCCAAAGCCATCTCGAATCCAAGGCCACCGTAAAACATTGCCTTTGTTCCACGCCTGTAGTACAGAGGCCTGTTGACTATACCAATTGGCACTTCTATATTGTTGAGAACATAATCGTACTCAAAGTCAGGCGGTCCAATATTCTTTGGCAGGCCATGTGCAGCCTCGAAGTCATATGTCCTGTTTTGTTTCGCCGCGGCAAAATGAGCCTTGATCCAGAAGTCGCCAAACGTTTCTTCCTTACTTGGGTGTGCACTGTACAGCGCATCCAGCGCTTCATTGCTTAGCCAGCGCGGTGCAGGCCATAGCAGCGTCTGTATGGATGCGAGTTTGTTTGCAGCAAGCTTTCTACTCTCTTCATCCAGCCATGCGGAATTGTTCACCATCGCTAGCGTTGCCGAGATCAGGCTGCTGAAGCCTTCGTTTACAATCAGTTGGTCCTCTTCAGTCAGGTGGGAGACGAAATCCAGCGCAAAGATGAGCATTTTGAAAGACAATTCCACGCGGAAGGCGCAGAAGATGGGCTTGTAAACTTTGGCTTTCCAAGGGTCGCCGTATCGCACCAGGTGGAGCTGTCGGTCGACGGCCGGCGCGCAGAACTGGACGAAGGACCAAGCCAGTTGACCGAGAAGCTCCTCGTTGGTGTAGTTGGCGAAAAGGGCTCCCATTGTTGCTAGAAACCCGGTGTCACGTGTGATGACTTCGTGGTCCTCAAGTACGAGTGGTCTCAATTCCAGCTCCAGATTAAACTGCTCCAACCATATTGAGGAAGAGAGGGGAGGGGTAAAGTCCCCGATCTTGCCAACTGGAACCACGGCCGGATTTCTTTTCCGGGAGGAGTACGAGTTCCAGAGACGTCCTACGATGTCACCCTCCGTGTCAGCAATCGCTTCAATCGAGCTTTCATCCAGAGGCCGCGTGAAATTGGTGCGAAAAGCAGAGTAGAATCCACGCCAGTACTCCAAGTAGACGCCACCACCTCTTACGCTCTCGTACTGGTTCCAGAGTAAAGGCACGTGATCGCCGGGTTTGATATGCAAGCGCCATTTCGTGTTGTTTCTCGAGATTGGTACTTCAACCGACACCCAGAGCGGCAACTGCCATTTGTACGACAGCGCAAGCGACACGCCCAGAGCGCTCCTATTGTGTGCGCGTTGCTCCGGCCAGCTGAGACCGACTGCCTGCATGAGAGGTAGCAAGTTTTCGATGTTCCCTTTGTCATCAACGTCGGTGCTCATACAGACATCATACATTGCGCGCGCTTTTTCTCCGGCCGGGAGCTTTCTCGTCCCTTCTTCGAGCATGCTCTTAAAACGGCTGAAGCGGGAGAACAGCATGTGGTCTATGGGTGACTTGGCGAACTCGGTGTAGTCAGCCGATCGCGACCACGACGAGCAAACGTACGCTGAGAAATCCTCGCAGGGGTCGATGCTGTTGTCGAGTCGGGCAGTGAGCATATTCACGTGAAATGCGCACTCATCCGAGGTACAGTAATCCTCATCGATCACGGGAGCCCGATGTGATGCCGCCAGAAGCGCAAGAGTGATGATCGCAGCGACAACCACGGCAGCAGCGACGGCCATCGCAACTTTCTTTTTCGGTGCCTTGTCGTTCCTCATTCCGGATAGCTTCACAGTTGTCCTTCCCTGGAGGTGGGAAGGTCGTGAGAGCATTATTGATCTTGATTAAATGTTACCAATTCACATTTTCTAGACGCGTATCAAATTTCTACGCCTCGTGCACGTTGAGACACTTTGCTATTTCGGTGATCCTAGGGCCGAATATATCGTGCTTATATGAATGAATAAATGAATTTTTTTTTGAAGCAGAGGATGTGGAATGTGGAAGATGAGGATCCATTAGACGAAATAACAGTTCAGCTCCAGGTCATACGGCTGCAAGTCGGAAAGAGGGTATGAGTTACCGACTAAGTGGGGTGAAAAGTCCCCCTTACACTGGTAGCATAAGGCCAATTTGTCTACCATAGGCCTCCTTAATGCTGTGGAGGCCGAAAGAAAGCAGTTGCCTGAAGGCATTGGCGTCTGTCAGTGCGGCATGTTTGGTTGCCAAGGTGTCCGTCCCTAAGTGGACAGTGCAATGGACCCTTTTGAAACCGTGTCACCTCACCCGAGAATATAGCTGCTTGAACAAATCGTAACTGGCACTGAAATGACCTCTGGCTAAGCGCATAAAATGACTACCAGCAAGGCAGGCACTGTCTTAGCTGAGTTGTTTGCTAATGCTACGACAGTTGTACTACGACCACAAAATGTCCGGTGGCGCACATACCTCGTTGAGGTGTGTCTGCCTGTTCATCTTGCGAACGCACTATAAACACAACTCTACGCCTGCTCGCAGAGCATAAATACCTAATTGCGAGTATTTGGCTTCATTTGTGCTCTAATTTAGAGAGCTCCCAAACCTCAGGCGGCTTACACTTTAGCGTGGAAGTGAAAAGGAAAGTAACTTCGGGAGCAATTTTCGGGATCTGCAGTCAAATGAGCACGATGCGCGATGGGACCTAAAACCGTGGCTCAGTTATACTGACAGCATTTCGAGAATCATTGTGGCACATGAGTGGCTGTACTAGAACTGTTCGCGCGTCAGAACTACGAGTGGCTGGCGCTATGGAGCGTTGATTTCTCATGATGCCCGAATTAAGCTTAGGGCAAAGATGTTTGCTTTTGAGCGGTCCACGCGCCTTCAGTTTCCATAATTTCTGTGAAAGAGAAACCTATGAAGAGATTTTGCTACTAGGCATGTCTTAACGACAGATCAGAACGTCTGATATATTGCGTCTCCTGTCATTTTTCAAAAGACCCGTGATTGAGTACACAGCCCGTTCGGTCGAAAAGCCATCGGCCTAGTAGTAGTCGGTACCGCGTGTCAGAAATAATGGGGGCTGCGTTAAAAAAAGATCGTATCATAGAAATTTGCGGTTCTTGTGATTGATTGGTGTGTGATAGGCAATGACGAGTTATTAGAATCATCGTAATTATTAGATTAATTGAAGAAATGGAAAATTTGGAAAAGGGGTTTCAAAAGTGTCCAGATGCTCAGAACGAAAAAGTCAATACTTGATGTGTAATTGTTCAAGTAATTGAAACAAATAAAAAATGTAAAATGCGTTTAAAGGTATTTTCAACGGGCAAGGCGTTGCGCCGAACGGGCGATGGCGTTCCGTCGACTCCGTGGCAGCGCTGCAATACGCTGTCGCATTCCACTCTTACAAGGCGAGGCTTAAGCGTCCACCAATTTTTCACTCACGATTGAGTACATAAGGTATTAGGAGTAACCAGATAAATTGTCAAATTTCTGTGAAAGCGAAACCTGTCAAGACCTGTTTTAACGACAAACCAGGGCGTCGGATACTGTGCGTCTCCTGTCGTTTTTCAAAATAACCGCGCTTGAAAAACTCCACCGCTATATTTTTCCACGTGTTAATTCTTAGTCTGCCGATAGAATTGGTTTTATATAAGAGGTTGAAATGAACGATTTAAGTAAATGATTGGTAGCGCTATAAATATATGTGCTACATTTAAGTGATCAGTTTGCACTGTCGAACCGCACGAGGCGATGAAGCCCGTTTGCGGCAGAATCCAGCTGTTTTAGCGTTTGAACTATTTAGTGCTTTCATGATTCGCTGCTAAATAAACCCATCTACTCAAATGATTCGAAGCAGGCACGCATTACCGTCATAGTAGGCCTCGAGGCAGAAGTCAAGGCGTTCTGAGCAGCACATTGCGTCTTGCTTCTTGCCTCGACCACCGCAGGTACGGAAGGGGACATAGCACCGGACGTGGCACCAGACGTTACACCGGACGTTGCACCGGACGTGGCACCGGATGTGGCACCGGATGAGGCACGCACCGTAGCGTTTCGCTCAGTGTTGCCCTGGTTGAATGGCTGTGGTCGCTCCGCGGACAAGCTGCCTGCGGTGGCAAGCGGAGGCGGCACCGTGGAAGTACAGGGGCCTTGCGCTATTATTCGCACCTGAGGCATGACCGAAACGCTTGCAGCTGCAGCTTCGGACAGGCACCCCGGAGGTCCTGCTGTCACGGGATCGGCAACAGTTGGCTTGTCTTGCTCACCCACTAGAAGTTCGCTGGCCAGGACTGGTGCGGGTGCCTTTTGCGCCTCGGCTCCCAGTGTGACTGGTGGTGAATTCTCACTTCCCTTTTGCGCGTCCAGTGTCTCTTCAGATGCTGGTGCTTCTGGCTCAGGGTGGTCAGGACGGCTCGCCATTGCCGTCGGCTCATCCGGCGAGCGGAGGCTTAGCTCGGTTACGGCGGCCGGGGCGCGTTGCGATCGCTGGTCAACATTGTGCGGCTTGAGTGCTTGTCCCGACGCAGCAGCAGGCTCCTCGCGGGCGTTGGTGCCGTCATGTGCAAGATCGCCAGTAGTCGGCAGTGGACTGGAGGGACCGCCCTTCACGGCAGTAGGGCCAGGACTCATGGTGGGCGAAACTACCTTGGACGATCGGGAATGGCGACGAGTGGCTTTCTTGTCGCCGGTGGCCGATTTTTCGATTTTGCGCTTCTTAGGCATGTCCACAGCAGCTCGGCAAACGAGAGGGGTACAGCGAAATAGTATGACTTTCACTGGGAGTTGGGTCAGAGCTTCAGAACCGTCGTTGCTGCTTGCAGCCCGAATCCGAAGGGCGTGCAGCGCGTGAAAGTCTTCTTCTTCTTATGTAACGTGAGTACGCAACCGCGCGCTAAGCGACAATGCCGATATGGCCTTTTGCGGCAGAAAAAGGAATTGACAACAAAGAAAGAAAGGCAATATGAAATTGGGCACTACTGGGCATACTTTTATAACAATTTCTCTGGAGAGAGAATGGTAGCTGCGATCGTTCATTCACTTCCAGGAGCAGGAGGAAATAACCTTGATTGGCCGGAAGAAGATTTAGATTTTGGCCGCTACTTAATTGAGGTTCTCGTCTTTTGTTCTGTCTTGATCAGAGGAGTCCTCAGTTGAGGGCCGCTGCGACTTGAGACGCACGGCAAGCCTGGTGCACCACCTGAGCGCCGATTCTCCGCTTATGGGCTGCGCAGTGCGGCTTCCAACTTTGAAACGGTCGGATGGATTACCGGCGAGATTGAGCAACGAGCGCAAACACGCCGAAAGCCGGCTTCTCCAGCGGGCCGTTTTGCAGCGATCCATTTAATTGAGAGTTGAGGTAAACCTCGGAGAACGCTTGCCAGGAATTCTCTCCTCCCTGAATTGAGCAGACACTATGCGTTGCGCGTGTGCATGCTCTTGCATGCTGGCTACCCTAGTAAAGCACGCGTAGCTTTAGTCATTTTCTCTTTGTTCCTTGGAGCCTTTGGAGCAACGTTTGTAACAAAGCATCGGAATCGCCGCAGTGAATGTATACGCAGTGCAGGAACATCGAAGCCTCGACACTTATTCCTTCACGAAAGGTTGAAAATTGCCAGCGCTTTCAGTGACCGTAGAAAGGAAGAGGTGGCATACGGGTATACAGAATCCGTGCATCGACGCTGGCATCATTCCTCAATTACAAGGACTTAATACAAGCTGAAGTCACACATTGTGAGAGGGACCCGTCACGGAAACGAATTCGGGCAGCCACTTTTCTTTATGCTGACGCCGCCGTCAGCTCGTGGTTTGCAGACGTACGCTCGAAAGGGGTTCCTTAATTTCAGCGGGCCTTTGCTCTGGAAGAGATCCAAGGAGTTTCCCGGAAGCGAGCGGGCGGCTGAGTTTCAAACAACGCCGTGGCATTGTTTTCAAAACCGTAGCGAGAAAAAAGTGACGCTTCGCGCGATCTTGCAGGCACAAGTCACAGCTGCTCAAAATTTTGGAGGAGAACAGACCAGAAAATATATTTATGCCTGCGAAACTGACCTCTTCTATGAGCTGCTGGCAGCGAAAATACTGCAAGAAAAAAGGTCGTTGCAAGGCGGGAAGAATTCGATAATGGCTGCATTTGGGCGAGTTGGTTTTCCATTCTGAACGTAAAAGCGCAAAAACACAAGGACACAGACTCGCTCGTGTTACCTGCCTTAGTCTGTGTCCTTGTGTTTTTGCGCTTTTACGTTAAGAATTCGAAGCAGTTTTATTGTAACGCTGTCATCACCAGCTGCTCTACACCTTTGCATTGCCTTGTAAAGTTCTTTACTTCATCTTTGGTTACAGCCAGGATGTTCCATTCCTACCTAACACTTGACTCCGTCTCTGGCGTCCCGATTATTTGGGCTATATACTTGACAGATCTCTGTAGAAATCCTCGCCTACATTAACTGTCTTATCCATACTGGTAATGGCATTGACCTGCTGGCAAATTGTCAGTACTCTCCGCAAGACACTAAAAACATATAATCGGAAAATAACGCACTGACACAAGCACCCGGTGTCGTGTCTACTTCTCTTAATTGTGTCCCGTATCAACGCGCTGTCTTCTCACCATGCTTTTTAATGGCCGTGTTGCAGGTGGATAAAATGAGTAGTGTGTATATGTGTCCTACCCATTATGTAAAAATTGCTTGCCCTGAAAAAACAGCGTGGTTCCACTATTCAATCTCGCACTGTTAATGCTAGACTTAACTGAAATGGTCATTCTTACGAGATAAGCTCTCACATGCCCGTGGATTAAAAATCGCGACTTCCTGTGTGTTAAAACACGATGCTTAAGAATAGTGTATTTCAAGCGCAACAAACAGTTCAGTTGCGCTCACCTGCTGCTCAGCTCGGACCACACCGTCCAGACACGGGTAGTAGACAAGAGCTGGGCTGCAGAAAAAAGCCTTCGGTGCTTTCTAGCACACAACCATGCACGACGAAGATTCCTGGTAAAAGTTATTTCTCGCTTTCTCTATAACTATTTCAAGCACGACATCGCATGAGAGGACCGTTCTAAAAATGTAGAAATGGCTGAGAAAACTAAAAATGGTGCTTGGCGAGCTTGTAAGCTTCACAATGGTCTGCTGGCAGCAGCGTATCTGCATAGCAACACGGCTGGGGCGTATACCGTCATGCAGTGTTTGGTGAAAAGACGCGCGACCAAGTGGCGGAGCGTCAGTTAAGCTATATATACGACCGTACTGGCGTGCGAATGGCGCAGCAACACACACTGGGCTTCAACCGCCTTCTTCTGTGGGAAGCTGTATCGCTGTGTAGCTCAGTTTCTTCGTCGTAATGTAGCCGAGATGAGCTACCTGGTAGAACCGTTTAAGTCGTTAAGCGGCCAACTTTATTTCTGGTGTTCGGTGCAGCCTCAGTGGAATGCTGTGTTATCCCGATACGTCCGCAAAAAGTAGAAGCTGGTGGCGAGTGAGAAAGAAACAACAACAAAGAAATTCGAAACACGCCAGTCCGTGGCAATGCGAGCAATCGCACGCCTGTGGCTGTTCTAAACAGTGGGAGCACGCCCCGTCGCAAGCACCACTGGGAGTCCCTCCTATATATTCAGGAGCATTAAGAGCAGTGCTGCCAATTTCAAAAGCGGAGCATGCACTCAACAAGCACTCTTCGGTTCATAGCTGCCACACCTCATTCTAGAGCAGATCGCGCGAAAGCACGACAGGACGTGCCACTAGTGTTTGAACAGTCACAAGCGGGCGCTCGACCTGTATCTCTGCGCTACCGATTCCCAGGTGTTCCCTTTCATATAATTAGATTTTTTCTGTATGCTGTTTAGGTTTCGGTTTTATCGACGGATCATGATGATGATGATAACAACTTTAATATTCCACCAGATAAGGAGGCCCCCTACTCCCCGACCCCGGCACGCAGGCCTAGAGGACGGGGGCGGGGACCTCCGCGATCACAAGCAGGCAAAGAGGTCTTGACTCTTCGCGGCTTCTGTCGCCAGGCGGATGGCTTGTTGCTGTTGAGCAGAGACCTCGCTCCGCAGCAGGGCTTCCCAGGCTTCTCTACAATTTATGTTTGCTTTAGCCCCTGGGGAGCTAGCGCATTCCCAGATTATGTGGTCGAGGGTCCCTCTCTCCCCACAGTGCTTGCACTTATCGTTTTTTCTATCTCCAGTCTGAATATGATAAGCCCAGAGCAGGTTGAGGAACTTCCCAGCTTGAAGGCGCCGCTATGCGACTGTTTCCCTATTGTTTAGATTTTTGTCCGGTGGTGGCACCAGTCTTCTGCATAACCTATAATTTTCAACAATCTCCGTGTAATTTTGCAGACGCTCGTCCATATGTCGGCAGTCAGGCGGCTCCACAGACACCCGGAAGTAGAGAGCTCGGGCTAACTCGTGGGCCGCCTCGTTGCCAGGAACGGTGGCGTGTGCGGGGGTCCAAATTAGACTGATTTTTCAGTTGAGGTGACTACCGGCCAGAATCCTCGCCGCTTCCGGCGTGATCCTACCCTTTCCAAAGTTCCAGATGGCTGTTTTGCTATCGCTGATTATGAAATTGGCTTCCGTTCCAACGCAAGCGAGCGCTATCGCAACTTCTTCCGCCGTTTCCGTGTTTCGGCTTCTAATGGTGGCAGCCGATACGGGGGCACCTCGGCCGTCGACCACCGAGGCGACCGCCGCGCCCGACTTGCCACTTGCCGCGTCCACGTACGCAACCGACTTGCTGTCCATTGAATCGAAGCGTCTGATTGGTGCTTCTGCTCTCTTCTCCCTCCTCTCCGTGTTGAATATGGGATGCATGTCACGAGGGAGGGGGAAATGATTAGATTTGCTCGGCAGTCCTGCGGGATGCTCGATTTGCCTCGTAGTCCCCTATCTGCTTGCAGGCCTACCATTTCGAGGATAGCTCTGCCCGGGGTCGTTCGGCTTAATCTTTCGAGCTGCGAAATTCCGACAGCCTTCACTATTTCGTCCCAGGTATTGTGCACTCCCATAGAGAGGAGCTTCTCGGTGGGGGTGCTAATTGGTAAGCCCAGGGCCCTCTTTATGCACCGGGAATGAGTGAGTCTAATTTCCTCCTCTTCTCCGACCTGATGTTTAAGTAAGGCGTGGCATAGCTCACGCGGCTTATTACGTATGCTTGGGTTAGTTTAAGCAAGCTTCTTTCCTTCAGACCTCGTCCTTTCAGCGCGACCCTTCTAAAAATGCCAAGGGCTTGGGTGGAAAATCCCTCTAGCTTTTTGATTGCCCCATCATTATATCCATTCTTCTGAATGAATAGTCCTAATATTCTGATTTTAGCTACCTCGGCAACTGGTTTACCCTCTACTTTAATGTTAGATTTCCAGCTGCGCTTGCATCGGAGCGATGTTGGGTTATAGACGAGTAATTCCGATTTTTGAGGAGAGCATGAGAGACCCCTATTGGCAGCATAGTCCACGACAGTGTCCGCCGCCGCCTGCAGGCGTTCCTCGATGCTCGCATCGCTCCCCTGGTTACTCCAGAGGTTGATGTCATCCGCATACATACTGAAATTTAGCCCCTCTATGCTCCTCAGGGCTTGCCACAAGACCATTTATCGACGGAATGACGGCTGTGACGTCAAGTGTGTGTTTTGGTCCCGTGGCCCACTAGAAAAACCACTATAATCGCTGATGTGTAGCTTTAGTTCACTACGACATTTAATCCAGCCTCTTCCAAGGCATGGAATAACAAAAAAATGACCTGTCGGCGATTATGTTGCAGTTTTTCCAGTAAATCACGTGAACAAAACTCAACTTGACGTCACAGTCGTAGTTCTGTCGATGAAATCGAAACCGAAACAGCGCCAAGAAGAAATTGAATTATAAATTATGACGCGGTCGTACACGAATACCACGAGTGTTCCATGTATACGAATGTCTAACGCATCGTTTGAAAGAATAAAACACGCAAGCAAAAAAGTGATGTCTGTAGTCCTTTAAAGGAACCCAGAAAAGGGGTCTCAATGAAGGTGCGATATGTCTGTGCTATTTGTTTGTTCACACTCAAAGCCACTGGCAAGATGTGACTCGACTTGTCTCGAATGATCGTAGCCATGTGCAACTGCTCCTACTTTGTTCCAAATTGTTGTAGTTGCTTTGGCGCCTTTCTCAGTCGTTCCTTGCTTTAAATTGAACACGGCTGAAAGCGGCAGCATTCTGTTCGAAAACCGCCAAGCACACAAGTCACTATTGCCGCCACCGAGTCTTTCAGTTCTTTTTGGGCGCAAGTCAGCCCAAAGAAGTTCCTTTTGGCAGCCTTCTTGTTGACTGCCGGACTACAGTCACCATTATGTGACAGTATGGTAATCAGAAAAGCCTTCTTGTGTTCCTTCAGTTCAAAACATTTTAGGCTTCTTCGTATATTCGGAAAGTCAATAGTCGGTCTTTTAAGTATAGGTGTCTTCTTTGCATTGCCTCAATGCGCACAATTCTTCTTAGTTCCTGCATGAGATATATGTTAAGCAGCAGTATTTAAAAAGAAAGCATAATTGGAATCACTGTGTGATGAGATTCAGCAGTAAGTGGAGGTTATGGGTGCGCTCATTCACACTTATGCATTACTTAGCTATTGTGTGCAATTTTATTGGCACTTATGTTTGCCAAATTCAACGGCCTTCTCAGCCACTGTGTGGTTTCTGTGCCCACATTTCTGCCATAAAATGCAGTCTTTGCGCCGGGTGTTCACGTGATTCAGTAGATTATCTTATTGCATCTCCTTCTCACGAGTGTCTTTTGTTCTGTGTTTCAGTCCAGGTGAAGTGCAAGCTAAAATGCCTGGAAGTGCAGTTAGTGAAAGAAAAAAATGGTGTCTCGTGGTCCTCGCTAGGCTCCTTTCTGGCAAACCACAACCAAGTAGTGCCTTTGAAAAATGCCGGTGGGTGCACACTTTCATTTTCTGTTTCATTTGTTAGTTCGTTTGTTTTGCTTTTATGGGATAGCATTTTTGTCATTGATGTCTGCAGATAGAACTATTCTCTCACAGATAGAACTACAGTAATCCCTCGTTGGAACAAAATCGCTTTGCTCGAAATGCCGCTTTATTCGAAATTTCTTCGGTCCTGATCCAAACGCATGCATTTTAAGCCGCATTACTCAAAGCGCACGAAGAGCTTTACCCGCTTAGAGTGAAGTGGCGAGTGGAGGCATCGCTGCCGCTGAGCGGAGGGAGCCTTATTGCGCGTGCAGTGTCAAATTAAAACTGCCGATGAATTAGCCTCATGCAGGCGCAGAACAGGCCACGGAAGTTCCAAACCTACGATTGATGACTTGCCTAGTAACGGGTACCAAGCGAGTGCCGAGTGCCCCCAGCTGTTTACAGCAGAGCAAATGGAAGTTGTCAAATTCCATGGTGCAGCGCGCCCATATCGGTCGCAGTTGCATCGCTCTGGTGTCCCCCGTGATAGAATCCACACAAAAATAATGTTTTCCTGATGCTTTGCGATGCCCGAAAACCGCAGTCTTTTGGATGCTGAAAAGTGGTCAAAAGACTGCGGGCAGACTTGTGTCGTTGCATTTCGTGGGGTGCGCTTGGTGAGCAAAATTTTACTTCTCCAAAGAGCACTTCTGGTGCTGAAACTTGCCAAAAAGCACAAAAGAAGTGTCCCTCCGAATATGATCCCATTCACACTTGCGAGTCGCAAGTGAACCGATCTTTCAATAATGACGCCGACCGAGGGCGCGCCGGCCAATGAACTTTGCTGCTCCCTGGCTGCCGTAGTCGTCGTTAAGCCTAACCGTTTCACTTCGGCCAAAGCAAACAAAACTCTCGATAGCGCGCGAACAACGTCATTCTCGAGAGGATTCGCTTCAAACAAGAAGGCGACATGCAGGTCACGCTTGCAAGTGTCGAGCTGCTGCCTGGTCGCAAACGGCTGCCGGTCGCATGCCCTTTGCCATGTTTGACACGAGGAGCTACGTTAACAAATTGTTAAGATGACTTTGGAGGAGCCGGTCTAGAAATTTGCTCACCGCTAGCCATAATCGGCCTGCATCGCAATAAAACACCGCCCCTAGCTTCGTTGCGCTTTTGACGGTGCAAATCGACGAATAATTTTCCGAAAACACGAAAAATCCAAGCGTCACAAACGGCAAGTCAGGCTGTCAGCATGGTGGGTGAACGGAACCATGGTGTTTCCCTGGCGATTTTCTCGAGCCGGTCATGCTCGATTCGAACCGTCCGGCTAGACAAACAGTCTAAATGCATGGTAAGGTCATTTAATTTTGTTGTTAGACATTTGCCAACGGCGCGGACGAAACGCTGCGTGAACACCGACACTCGAACCATAGAATTGGCACAGTGTTGTCAACAATGGTGCGCCGAAAAACTCTCGCTGAAAGATTCTCGTTTTGCAAACTGCACAGCTGCATACCTCGGGAAAAAATGGCCCAGTAATCATGCAAAGCTCCTACTGCAAAAACCATTCAGTTTTCACAATCGCGCAGCGTACCCACAATGAGCGGCTAATCGTTTTTTAAGCACAACAAACACAACATCAGAGTCAAGCCACAGCATTTGCGGCACTTTCCAGCGCTATACTCTTGTAGTCTGCCGTGACCCCCCTCCATAAAAGCTGCCACTGCCTTTGGAATACCCCGAAATACCCCCATAAAAGCGGCACTGCATTCGCAACTCTGAATACCCCGAAGGTTGAATGCATGGGCGGCGACCGTGGCCTCGTGCAATGCTTGGTCAGATTAGACCAGGGGTTGCGCGCGCCAAGTAAGAATTTGAAACAGCCAAAGCTCACTGCCTTTTTTGAACCAGAATAAAGTTTTTCTTCACTGAATACATTGTATTTTGGCTTCCTTGCAGTTGCGGTGCAATTAAAGCTCGACTGCTTTAGATTTTCTCGGGTGGTTGCTTATATCGTATTACCACTCATAAGAAATTTTTTTGCCGACCAGCTGACTTTGTTATTACGAGGGATTACTGTATTCTCTCACAGATTGCAATAGTATGCAGACTGTTCTTTTCCTGTCATTATAAATGGGCTGTTTGATCATGCATCCATATCCACTGTGCTCTTTTTAAGATGGACCCTGTTAAGCTGGATCCTCTGTCAAGCTGATAGCTTGGCAGATTGTATTGTTTCTGGGGAGGAATGCAAAAAAACAAATAATAGAACTGCTGAACTCAACCTGCTTAACTCATGCAGATTGGATAATGTCAGCTTTGCCAGTACCATAAAAGCTGTGGGGTTTTAATAGAGGGATAAATATGTTTTCCCCGCATAATCGCGGCTGACGGAGTTCAAAGCCGCCCGGACCCCACCCCGTGATCGCGTACGCTACCGAGCGCACGCCGACCACGCGGGCCTTGCTCTGAGGGAACAAAGGAACGACACATTGGCTGACACAAACATTCATTTATTGCTACAGCAACAATAATTCCAGCTAGCAACAAAATACGCTGAGGAATCGAGGTCGTCAACTCATCAGCAAGGTTACGAGCGAATGTTCGCCCATTCTAGGGCAGCGGATGCTCCGCGGCCAGACGGAACGAGATGCGGGAGAACGTTCCTCCCCACGAGGCCTTGCTCCACTGGTGGAGAGCGGAACGCCGCGGCGACATGTCCGTACACAAGGACTGTCCCAGCCCAAGAGAGAGTCACCTCCCCTGCGTGCGCACACAGCAAACAATCACGCCATCCGTGGCACTCGTGTAGCTTAAAGCCCCTTGATATTGAAAGTAGCGCAGTTCTCTGAACTTTGCCGCCGCGCCGTGGACTCTTGCACATCCTCCTCGCCCAACTCTCTGCTCGCCGCTTTTCTGAATGATGATTGATCTCTCGCCTTTGCCCCTGGAAATCCACGGGAAAGGATCGTTTTCTTGTGTTCCTGTTTTTCGTCGGCACCATACGCAAGTTGTCTGCCTCTGCTGCTGGTCCAGCTCCATTGAGTGATGCGCTGACAATTCGAACTTTGCTTTTAGTGCCGTGTTATGCCCGGTTACAATGCTTTTCATTGCACAAGCCGGAGTGAAAATGGCGTCGTGCTGTTCGCGATTGCTCGAGGAAAAAATAACATCAGCCGAATAAAGATGTGAATCCACAAATCGCCCTTAAGGACTTTATTCTGACAAAGCACACCGTCTTTGGCGAAGTAATGTGCATTTCGTGGTACCGAAGCTATTGTGCATACTTAAAACTTCTTGCGAGATCATGAGGAAGCTGATAATCTTGTTAAATTCGCTGATCATTGTGCTTCCTTTCGCACACTAATCTTTCATTTGATGGCGTTTTGTCTGTGTGTTCTATTCACATCTGTTAGCGTGCGGATTATGCCACTTTAATTTTCGAATCCCAGTGTAAGTTTCGCGAAAATTGTTTGCATCATCAACGTTAATTTTTTTTTGCTAGTAAATATGTGTGCTTCTGATCTGGTGCAAAATAGAAAATGTGTTGATTTTCGTAGCATGTACAGGAGTCTCTCTGCCATGTGCCACAGAGCTCTAGTACGGTAGGTTTACCGGCATTATACCATCGTCTGTCTAGGGATGATAGGGGATGTGAATCTTTAGAGTTATTAAGGCGTTCATTCGACTGTCGCGACTGCACACAACTCTACCTCGATTCCGCGGTCTAATGCCACCTGAGGAGCGAGTCATAGAAAACGTGTCTTTTAGAGTTAGCTTTGAATTATCGTAGGTGAAATTGTTATGATATACTGCATTGAATGGTGTTTTAAAATAGCATCAGATTCGTTAACTCTGAAGTTTATAAAATAGTATGAACTGTTTCCGTGAAACTTACTCAGTCACGGAATGAAAACATCATTTTTGATTGCGCTTTACAGTGCTGAATATTGATTCAGCACGAGCACCTGAATAATTTTAATGCATTCGAGGGATTAGCGTAGATGAGTCATCAAGAGAATATTATATCTTTCTGTCACGTAATCAAGTCTTCTGTTGGCACCAGCAATCACCAAAAAATTTTACCCAATACCCTTGGCCAGGCTCACTTCTGCAGTGGTTAATTAAGTTAACAGAAACTAGAAAATAAAATTCTCTTTCAAGCAGCCGTGAAATTTGTAGTGGCCAGGCAATAAGGCCGTGGCGTGTGCACAACTCTGGAGAGCCAAGCTTAAAATTTTCGGTATGAAACCTGCTAAAAAATGCATAACGCGCATTAAAGAAAGTTTCGCAGTATTTTCGCAGCCACTCACTCACTCGTGAAACGACGTATTTACCTAAATTACCAAACTTTACCTCGCTCGATTGCAAAAGAATAGCGTCATAAACCATATTTTCACGAAAATGTAGTGCTAGGTCAAATCTGCATTTAGTGGAGCGTCAGTGTGCTGAAAAATATTGAATATACAAAAATAACATAAATCCTAGACTAGCAAAAACATTCCCTTATTGAGGAGGGCTGAGTGCGCTTTGACTGTTCATGCCGCAAGCGCTGACGTTTAGTGCTTTCGTTGCTCGAACAAGAAGGGGATAAACATGGCTCATGGTAGAGTCACTCATGTCACATCACTTTTTAGTAGTTGTGCTTAATAATAGAGCGTGAAAAAACAAAGCACAAACTTCGGCGCGCTCATGTGTGCCAGCGAACACATCGGGCCAACGAGCGCGCGATGGCCTGCAAAGCATGCCGTGCGCTGCGCGCACAGCCAGCGGGCGAGAATAATCGAGGAGGAAAACGTGGGACGGGAGGAGAGTGTCACTACTTTCAATATCAAGGGGCTTTAGTGTAGCTGCGACGCCGGCACCTTTCCTTGTTTGTTAAGGTAACTAACTAGGGTCGCATCGTGGGGAAGCAAACCACAGGAGACAGCGGGGCAGGTCCCCACAAAACATATTTAAATGGTTTGTACGTGCAAGTATTTTTCCAGCCCAGCAAAGCAGTCGTGAATTGCTAGTGGCCTTGCATATGGCATGTAATTTGCACATTCTGGCCCTGCAAACAATGATAAAAGTTTTCTCAAAGATGTCTGAATGTAGTATTAAGCCTGCTTCCACAAGTTACTGTGTATTTTGCTGTTTGGTCAAACTGACAGTTGTTCCTGCATATACAGTCACCGACCGATTTTTCGGACTGAAAAGGGCCCGGAAAATAATCCGAATAATCGAACAGTCCGAAAAATCCGTGAAATACAAAAAAAACCACTTTATTGAGATGAAATTGACTTTAAAATGTCACTGATTTTACCTCGCGAAAAATTTATCTTGCTGGCGATGATTTGCGCTTCTATTTGCGCCAAAGTTGTGCTTTCACTGTACACGCTAGACAGCAAGGTCACCGCATTTAGTTGGAATACTCCCCACGCTTCTTTGATGGACCCGGCGGGGCCATGTTGGCCAAAACCCGAGTGTACACCACACCGCTCGTCAAACACAGGCAAAGAGATAAGGCACTTTTCGTTCAAAGCGGCGGAACCGCCGGACGCAATCACAAAACGGCGAACAGATGTAACTTCGTGAAGACTGGGCGCCACTCGGTCGACGCAGTCAGAGGAACCCAAGTGACGAAACGACGAATGGCAAATGTATGAGACCCGCCGCGTTGGCTCAGTGGTTAGGGCGCTCGGGTACTGATCCGGAGTACCCGGGTTGGATCCCGAACCCCGGTGGCCGCGTTTCGATGGAGGCAAAACGCTAAGGCGCCCGTGTGCTGTGCAATGTTAAAGATACCCAGGTGGTCGAAATTATTCCAGAGCCCTCCCTTACGGCACCGCTTTCTTCCCTCCTTTTCTCAGTCTCTCCTTTATTCCTTCTGGCCGAGATGCGAGATAGCTCCTGCACAATTTCCTTCCCCCAACAACCAATTTTCAAGGTATGCGACAAGCAATAACTGCCCGCGACAACGTCGGCGACAAAAACAAGTTGACGGCGATGACAATCCGGCTGCACCTTGAAGTGTCAGAGATCGCAGGCACCTCTACTGGCAACAATGAGGTAGCGAAAGTTTGTCAAGCCAATCCATCTGCAGCCTAAATCAACCTAAATCCAACATGGCGCCTTTTGCGCCGGCGAAAAGCCGATAACATTTCCGATTGTGGCCTGCAGGCGACTGAAATTAGTCCGAAAAATCGAACTTTCGGACTTTTGATGTCCGAAATATCCGTCGCGAATATGTATGTACTTCTATGGGGTGACTGACGGCACCTCATCGAAGTCCGAATTACCCGTCGGCTACTGTGCAATACAGTATTGTGCGTTTTTATCGCTGATACTTTCAAAAATTTCCCCGCCTCAACCGCTGGCTCGTTTGCGGTGAAACTGCACACAGAGCTTGCGTATTATGGTAACTTTTGTATCGTAGCTTTGCGACTTCTATTTTTTTTCCCATCCTCTCCTGCCTTCCACCTTGCCTTGAACCACACTGACAACGCTCCCCCGCCCTGCCTGTTGCCCCCTTCTGGTGCATTCTGGGAAGCAGGCTCGTCGCGCCCGCCGATACTTGCGGGCCCGCGCCGGTACGCGAGCCGCCAGGCTTTTCAGAAACCACACTATACGCGGTCTCCGGTATCGCGCTGCCACGTATTAAGCGATGCATTAATACATTGAACTCTATGGGAAGCGAAGCGGTTGTCACGAAAAGCCGCATGTAATCCGGTCCCGCATTATAAGCGGATACGTTATAAATGGTCTGAGTTGTATACTTTTTGTCATATGAGCGCTTACAACTTGCAGATTGTGTAGGTAATGAAGGCACTTGCCAAGTAATGTCCTCTTTATAGGTTGGTAGATGCGGTAATTTCTAGGCCTGTGCGAATACTCGATAATTTGAAATATTCTATCTGAATGTTTGGTGTTAGGTATCTCAGAAGTATTCATCTGGAGCGACTAGCATCTTTGGAACACTTGCTTCATGTGGTTTCGGTTGAGCACCCCTGCTGCGGCATGGCACCACGGCGCATATGCCAGAGCTGGTCTGCGCATACGCCACAGCCGCTGTTGAGTCTTCTCTGCATGAAATTGCACTAATCAAGCACAACGGCACGAGCATGAGAGATAGCTAGCACGATGTACATGGAGATGGCTGCCCTTTTCCTGATGCCCGACGAGGGGTGGCGCTGTGCGCTGGGCATGCTGTGAACATAGGGCATTATGGGGGTGCAACAAATATGAAATGGTGAGAGGTATTTGGAAAGGAATAATGGCGCCGTGGCTTACTTTCAGGAATGGAATGTGGTTCTGTGCTTAATGGTAGAAGTTCAGTCGCGATTAGAAGTAAATCAGAGAGAGCTGTTGGAAGAGTAGCATTAGGTGCCCACAGCAAAACCACCAACGAGGCAGTACAGGGGAATATGGGCTTGGCATCGTTCAAATCATGGGAAGCTCTGAGTAAGATACTATATGGAGAATGCCTGAGGAAATTGGACGATAACAAGAGGGCAGCTAAGGTATTTAAGTACTTATACAGAAAGAGCATTGACTCACAATGGCGGAAAAGAACTAGGAAACTAACCAGTATGTCGGACACGAGGGCAGAGAAAGAAAAAAAACATTAAACGACAGGTTAAGAACGAGGGAGGTAAAAATTTGATTAATTCAATGGAAAAGACGGAAAGTGTAGAACTATATAGATACTGGAAAAATCAGATCAGGGAGGAAGCGTGCTATGATAACTCAAAGGGCAGTGCCCTACTCTTTTAAGCTATGTCAAGGTGTCTTAGAACGTGCAGCTACAAAAAGAAATGAAACGAAGATGGCACATGTGCTCTGTACGGTACATCTGTAAATACAATTGAACACCTCATACTCGAATGTGATGGCATCCATCCAGATGTTGATACAGGCACAGTCACTATTCCTGAGGCCCTAGTGTTTAGAGATAAAAATGGCCATGTAAATAAATCTGCGGTGGAAGTTAGCAAAAAGCAATTGGAAGGTTTGTGGCTCAGAAGCAGAGAGGTGATTGTAAGGTTTAAGGTATAGGAAAACGTATTTAAAGAAAATGTAAAATCTTGATAACAATTTACAGTAAAGTTAAACAAAAATGAAGAAAAAAGCCAAGCATGGTGGAAACTGCTACCACCTCGTATCAAAGGGGACGCTCCTACCATCCATCCACATATTGCGTCCACTTGGACGGTTTCCATGTGGAGTCACCTCAAAGCAACAGCTGTGCAATGACTCATTTGCTATTAAAAGTAGCAGTCTGTGGTCCAACACATAGGTCAGCTCACCCAAAAGTCTTGACAGCACAATTGTGACAAAGCTTCAGTGCACTATCTTTTAAGAGCGTTAGCTCTTACTCATCCCGTTTCGAGATTTCGTGGGGTCTGCTACCACCTTGAGATCACAGCTCGATCTATGGCAGAAACTAGAAAACAGCACATCTCGCATTGAGACTTATAGCGCCATCTACAATGCTATTGTAGAAACAACCACCTGCCGCATGCCAACGAGGACGTCACGGTCCAATATGGGGGATATAGGTGGAACTATGTGAGTATGACGTCAGGAAACAAAATTAGAGATGGGTCGCTCAGGAGTGAGCCGGATCTTCTGAGCCGCTCTTTTAAAAGAGCGGGTGAGCCGTGGCTCAGTAAAAGTGAGCGGCGGTTCTTTTGGAGATCCGGCTCACTGATCCATAAGACCGTAGTCCCGCGTAGTGATCCGTGCCGTACGGCGAACTGTCTGTTCCGTCAGAGCTGGATTTTTACATTTATGTAGATATATTTCCTCTCTTCATCATCTGCATTCGACAATCGTCCCCATCTTCAAACACTGCCTGGAGAGGCCCTGTTCCTCTCTTAAGAAAAGGAAGAGACCATGCCTGAATTTACTACACATCTATTTTACTGATGCATATATCGTTTTGTTTTCATGAAAGCCAAATAACTAGCAGGTTACACTGTAACCTCTGCTATAGAGTTTAGTTATTTGGCTTTAAAAAACGATATGTGCATTAGTAGGATAACCGTGTTATAGGTATTTTTACTAATACCTTCGAAATGTTGCACCAGCTCACGATGCACGATCGGTGGGAGTCGTGAGACACCGCTCGAACAACAGCTGTCAACGAACGGCGCCATCCTTTGCCAATGATTTGCCAGAAGGCACGTTCTGAGCGAAACAGCGCTCGCAGACAACGGACGACAACAAGGAAGACACAACACCGCAGGACAACACAAAGCGAGGACAAGCTCTGCGAGCGCTCTTTTGCTCGGAATGTATCTCAACCAACTCGCCCAGAAATACGCACTTTGCCAGAAGACCCGGCTCTGATTGAACGGTCCTTCGAACGGCTCACTGAACGAGAGAGAAGCGGCCCTCCAAAAGAGCCGCACGGCCCACTGAACGAGAGAAGCGCCTCTCCAAAAGAGCCGCACGGCTCACTGCACGAGAGAAGCAGTTCACCAAAAGAGCGACTCTCCAAAAGAGCCAAACGGCTCACTGAACGAGAGAATCGGTTCACCAGAAGAGCGGCTCTCCAAAAGAGCTAAACGGCTCACTGAGCCAAAGACCCGGCTCTTCAAAAGATCCGGATCTCCAAAGGAGCCAAACGGCTCACTGAGCCAAAGACCCGGCTCTTCGAAAGATCCGGATCTTTTGAAGAGCCGGGTCTTCGGCTCAGTGAGCCGATTGGCTCCATTGGAGATCCGGATCTCTCGTTCAGCTAGCGGGCGACCCGTTCACTCAACCAGCTTTCTCGCACTGCTAATAGATGGCGCGCAAATCGCACCCAGCAGCTCTGACGGACGGTTCGACACGGCTAACTGAACGACAAACCAGCTTTCTCGCACTGCTAATAGATGGCGCGCAAATCGTACCAGGCAGAAGACCCAACGAAAGCAAACTGAGTTACAGAAGCAGATCTCACACAGACGGCCAAACTGACAGTAACTAAAAAAAGGTAATTCTCACACAGAGAACATACACTACAAGACCTTACTTATCAACCCACGTGTTAAAGCCTAGGTATATTTGCAGAATTACAAGCCACTGCTCGGAGCCTCTAGCTAATTGTACGTTTTATAAACAAAGAAGTTAGAGCGGCCGTATTTCGAGGCCCGTCCTAAGTTTCGATAACCAATGAAGGTAGCCACGTACAGCATTGAAGTTTGAGACTGGCGGTAAAGGAGTTGCTCAATAGACCCGGCTCTTTCCTGAGCGACCCAAGTGAGCGGGTGAGCCGTTCAAATGGTCCGGCTCCAGTGAGCGGAGCCGTTCTGAGCCGCTCACTGAAGTGAGCCGTTTTGCCATCTCTAGACAAAATGGTAGCATAGTTTCGGTTTCTCGAATTTAAGATGGCGGCTATTAAATTGGTTGTGCAATCCCATCTCTTTCACTCCTAACCTCCTCCCCCAAAAATATCCTATAACGGGTAGGAAAACTGTCCGGGACCGCCATATATGAAAACATGCATTCTGCTATAATATACTCCGACTACAAGGGGCACCCATCCGGAGACAGTTGTGTTTCGAATTTGGTAGGCAGTTAAAACCCTATGGGTTAAGATATAGAAATAAAACCACAAATAAATAATAGGTAAACATTGTAGACATGCAACTACTAATTGAAGCATTACCATATCATACCGCAAGCCGAATTCTAAGCCCACCTTGACCCCCCAAATGAAGCAAATTCCGTTTGGGACGTATCTTGAGGGGTTGTAACTCGACAACAGGTAGACATGCATCGTAATTTTCCTGATAGATGGCGCTAGGCGACGATCGCTCTGCCAAATGAAAAAGTTATGTTACTTTTCCAAACCCCTCAGGGATTTGTTCACTGTCCCCGCTGGATGCGGAAAGGCTCGTTTTACGCATGGCCAATAAAACTAACGCTGGTTACTTCAACGTCTTCGAGACGGTGATGGCCTTTCTTTTTTTAGTGCGAAAGCACTACTTCACATAGTCCCAAGCAAGAACCTTTTGTGATGCCTTGAAGTAACTCGTGTGAGCTCGGGTTAGTTTGGAGGAACAACGTGCAAGCTGCAGCCGATTGAAGGAAGCTCAGGCAAGGTCGGAGGAGCATCGTGCCAGCTGTAGCCAGTGGGAGGATGACCTTGAGGGTGACTTTTGTCTCAGTTGTGTGTATTGTGTGCAAACTTGCAAACTAAGCACCTAGGTGCATAACAGGTATCTTTATGAAAATTCTCTAGTCTGACCTATGTGGCAATTATTTTTCTCTTTTCTTTCTGCAGAAAGTTTTTCTCGAAGCTGTACCTTGGTGAATAAAGATAGCATCACCCACGACGTCACCCTGTTCACCTTTGCGTTGCCACCTGGCTCATTCATGTGGGTGCCTACTGGACATCATGTGACCCTTGAGCACGATGTTAAAGGTCAGAGTCCCCTTGAATTCATGCCAGCTTCCTGCCTGACTTGAGTTGTTCTGATGTCGCAGGTTTAATAATGCTACATTATACGGGAGGGCTGACTCTGCAGGAAGGCCATTATATTGAGCTGACTACCGGTCATGTGCACAGAGGCTTAGAATATTGCGATCTGACACACTCGATGCACCATGCAGGCATGGCGCCAACAGCTGCTGGCATGTTGTCGCAATTCCAATAAAACATTGCTTAACTGCTGAAAGCACAGATAGCAACCACATGCACTTTCAGACACCACAGTAAATTTGAGTAATGAATAGGATTTTTATGTAGCAAAATGCCATAAGATATGAATAACTACAAAGAGTTTAGTCTGAACATGTGCCTCGCTGGTGCGGTTGCTGAGGTTAATTTTAACTTGTAACTTTACACTGCAAGCAATTCACATGACATTCACTTATGCTTGTATCACTTATTCGAGCATCCCATAGTCATTGCAGTGCAGCCCCTTTAACATCATGCAGGGGACCGTTTCAGATTTTAATTTTCCTTTCATTTCTCAATTCTATGGCTTTGCCTTTTTTCTTTCATATTGTGAACATGTCTTTGCGAATAATGGCTCACACATCCCCTTTGCTTTCATCGTGATTCAGGAATGAAAATATCTCGAAGTTATACCCCTGTTATTCCTGCATTGAAGGCCGATGAAGATGTGAGCGATGGGAAGATGGTTCACCTGATGATCAAGATCTATCCAGAAGGTGCCCTGACGCCAGTTTTGAAGGCACTTGAAATCGGTACGTACACACACTGGTCTCTCCACTTGAGCGCTCACACACATTTCGAGATGGAGGAAGTGGAGAGGCCCTGATGACAGCTTAAATATATGATGTGTATTTTGATTTTCACTTTTGGTTTATCGTTTATGGGGATATAACATCCCAAAGTGAGTCAGGCTATGAGGGATGCCGTAGTGAAGGTCTGCTGAAATTTCAACCACCTGGGGTTCTTTAACATGCACTGACATCGCACAGTACTCGGGCCTCTAGAATTTCCGCCTCCATCGAAATTAGACCACCGCCGGTGGGATCGAACCCGAGTCTTTCCGGTTTGCAGCCAAGCGCCATAACTACTGCGCCACGACGGTTTTCAGATGTGTAGCGGCAAATTAACAGTAACGCAGCATCATCATTAAAGAAGTAGAACAGGCTGTAGACATCAGATATTGTGGTCCTGGTAAAAAAAAAGTATAAAAAATGGCTGTCGTTTAGCTGTTGTTAAACCTGGAGTGACGCGATAGCTACATCTGGCCGGGTGGAACTAGCTCGGTCGAATTGCACAGTCAGTGTTTCACAGCTTCGTTTCGCTGGGCTTTCCTATCTTCGTCGCACTTGACACAGCTAATGCGCACAGCTGTTTGTTGCAGCTGTTGCATGCCGTGCCGCCAACAGCAGCAGCTGCTCCTCACTACGACCAACCCACGTGACCAACCACGTCACCTGACCAACGGCCGCACCACGTGATCAACCCACGAGACCAGCGGCGCCTCCACGGAGCTCATGTGGTGCCACGCTGAAGGGTCGATGAGGTGGCGTAGTGTAGCTATCGCTACAGAATAGAGAGGCAGTGAGCTATGGGAAAAGCACTTGTTTGCTGATACTCACCTAGTTCTCAATGCAACACATCTGTGCCAAACCAGCAATCAGTGAAGATAAGAGAACTACGTATGAGAAAAACTACTTTGTGTAAGTGCTGGCATATTCAATGTGTCTAAAGTGCCATGTAAGGAATAGGTACCTTAGATTTTCCATTTCTCATAGGTATCATTGAAACTTGCTAAGTGATGCAGAGAGTACTTGCTGCATTGTGAAACATTCCTCTTGGTAGGCTTCTTGACTGTTAACATGTGGCAAATTCATTTCCCTGTGAAGAATTTTTTTAAAGATGCCCTATGGTTGGATATTGGGCTTGCGGTCTACGAAGCTGCATAGTGACTTGCTAGAATGATGTGCCCCATTTCATTTCCCACAAGTTAGGGAGTTCTGGCACAAGATGTGCCAGAACTTATTCTTGCTGGGACATCATATTCGGTGTTCTTGCAATATGTTCGAATGCATTTCAGTAAATAACACATCAGACACTCATAGCTTTCAGATCAAATTCTTGTGAGCTGCGCTCTGGAATGATGCCATCATCTTCACCGGCCAGACTGCATCCACTGCTGAAAAGAGGCCATACAGATATTGATCTCCAATTAGCCTTGTCCTGCGGCAAATCCCAGCAAATGAAATCCTCTCGCCACCCGTTTCCGCCCCCCTTGGTGATACTTTCCTTCCCTTAGCGCCCATTTCATTCCCCTAACAGACCTTTGGTTCTCCATCTTATTGCATGACCAACCTATATACGTTTCTTCCTTTTCATTTCAGCTATGATGTCATTAACTTCGGTTTGTTCTCTAATCTATGCTGCTCCCTTCCTGTTTCTTGCATTGCGCCTGTTGGGATTTTTCTGTCCGTAATTCACTAGCATGTGTTTCATTGTTCGCTTTATTGATTTATCTTACACATTGTGGTAGCACAATGTAGGCGATACGGTTCACAGTAGGTAGCCCCATGTCTTCTGTTCTCCTTCTGGCACAGGTGACAAGTTGGACATGAAGGACACGGAAGGGGACTTTGAACTGGCAACCCTGCAGAGGTGTCGGAACCTGGTGCTCCTCGCTGCCGGGACGGGGTTCACACCGATGGTGCGACTGCTACATTGGGCGCTGTTTGTCTCTAACCAGATGTGAGTACGCTTCTCAGCTGTGCTCTGCTGTGTCGGTGGCAGAACACCAGTACAACAATAGTGCCGTAATTACCGAATTCTAATGCAGCACCGATTCAAATATGTACCCACAATTTTCATGGTTGCAAAAAAAAAGGCGGAAATGCTTGCAAAGTTGATAGTGACGTGTCTCCATTTCTGTGTTAGCCCTAGTCACTCTTGAACCGCTCTTTATCACCTTTTACACATCGTAGTAATGCCGTCCTCCGTGCCGTCCATTGCATCGGAACTGCCGCATTTCTTGATTTCTTGACCACGCACATAACCTTGGCAGACGGGATGGTGCCCCACACCTCCAGCTGCTATGCTGACAGTTCATCCAGTGACACACGCTTAAGCCTGTAGCTCGGTGTGATATATATGCAGGCCATTAATGATCCTCTCACTGTGGAGCACCTTTGTGAACGTGATCTTTCATGAGCTCATTGATGTGGACATTCAGTGGCTGTGTCATGGATGTCATGCTGCCGGGCATCATGACCAAGTCGGTACTGCTCATAGTAGGTTGTCTTAAACATGCTGATGAAGATGGTTCCTAAACTTGTTGAGCACAAGCATTGTGCAGAGTCTTAGGCCAGCATCATGCTTCTTTTGTCACATGCTGTGTGCCCAATCGATCTGTCTGTCAATCTAACCCTTCTTGTTGTCTCATATGATAGCAATTCATGAAAGGCTTACCGCCTTCGGAAGTGCCTTTTACTGAAGTATAGAAATGGAGGAAACTTGTGACCACCTACTGTGCTACATAACATCAGCATCTTTCTCATCTTCTCGTTTCTCAATAACGTGTGCACTTGTTTGGCCCCCTTTGCATTTGTCATGGTGTTGATGGGAATGTCAGATTGAATCGGAGTCTGATCTGCATAAGTTTGCAGTCATATACCTGTGCCGCCGATATATATTGTAGCTCTAGAATGCTACAAGTTTTTCTTCAAAAGGTTCTGGAAGCTTCTTGCATGTGCCAGTTGACCAATAAAGTGAGAAGCCTTTTCATTTCATAAATTTTGTTATCTAGTTCCTGCTGAATTGGCTCTGAGAAAGGCCATTCTGATGAGCCAGCTCAACAGCTCCAGCTTTAATCAGTTTTGTGGACATTTGATCAGAAATTTGACCAGGGCATCTTCAACGTCTGGAAACTGCCCACACGTCCATGGCTCATGATGTGAGACGAGGCTAAGTTTTCGTGCATATACTAGGCCCAGTAAGTCTGTTTTTTGATGAGTTGACGCCAAAGATCTTCTCCTTTTTCTTTTTCCGGTGCACACGTCTCCAGCACACTTAAAGCACAGGATGTGGCTCTGTTACCATTGACCTCAGCAAGCACAATCACTTTCTTTTTCAAATTTCTATTCACAGATGCCGTAGCTGTGTCTGCTCATGAGCCGCATCAGGGCAGTGAATGATGGTTAGAGATAACAGCCTGATTACAATCAGAGGTTTATAGTTGGCCATTAGAAACAGTCATATCAGTTTTTTTTAATTTTAAAAAACCAGTTATTCTCGACACTGTGGCTCAACAAATTTTGGCCAGCTCGTTTGCCATTCTAAAACCGCGTGGCTGTGGAACGCGCACACCAACACCTGTCAGTGTATACCATATATACTTGCATAACGAACACACTTCCTTTTCAAAAAATGTTTGAAAACTTAGGGGAAGCATTTATTATTACTTGGCGCAAAGTGTCTCAAAACTTGTCTGTAGTACTTTTTGAGAGCCAAAGTAGGCGGTGTTTTCATTGTGTGAGTACATACAGTATGTCACTCCATAGCGGGCATGCCATATTACCATCTTCGCCCTGTCTTGGCAGGAGCAGCGAGATCCAGCAGGCACCGCAGCACAGTTGCAGTAGAGAAGGTCTAATGACATGTGCCAGAGTGACACATATACTGGTAGGCGTTGCAGTGTGCGTTCCACAGCCACACGGTTTTCAAGTGGTGCTATAGATGGCTAAAGTTGTTGAACGAAAGCGCTAAGCCTAGTTGCCTTTTAAGATTCTATAACCAAATATGGCTATATACAGTACTAATCACCAGCTGCAAACCTCTCATTGTAGCCAGTCTCCTAATTGCAACAGCTCAACAGTTAACTAGCGTACTCGTTACAACGACTCACTTGTTTTATGAGGTCCGTATGCCACAGAAGCTATCTTTATATCAAAAACTCTGCTTTTAAAACTTTGTGGTGTGTTTCACAGAAGCTATTACTGTGCAGTATAATCCATAAATTATAACCATTTTTCTTGTTTTATCTTTAGGAATGTTAAGCTGATGACATTTAACAAGACAGTGAGAGACATCATTTGGAAGGACGAACTTGACCAACTGCAAGAGGACCACAGTCGGTGAGTTGGCTTTGCATTCATTAGTGAATCGAATGAACCAGGAGTTTACTCAAGCACCGCCAACACTGAGAATCATTTTGGGTTGGGTCTCCTGCCATGGTTTGCATCGCAATGCCGAACTTTGACCCTATTTTTCATTTTTTTTTATGTTCGGGCATTGGCCTCATTCACAAACTTTATAGAATCCACTTACTTGTACCAGCACACAAACCATTCTGCTACCAAGTTTGCTGGCCATCATTCTTGTTTTGAACACTTTTTTCCTTTTCAAGCCTATCTTCTGCCTCTTGCTGTAGTGCCTTTTAAATTTTGAAAGTTTTTTCTTGTTCTTATAACTTCTTTGTCTTCTCCTGGTTTGTGATGAGTGCAAACTGCCATACATTAGTGAGCATGACTAGCGAAAGCTATGGCAAAGTCAGTTTGTAAGACAGAACATTCTTCTAGGAACATGTATTTTTTGCGTGTTTGTGGAACGAATTCAACAAGTATAAACACCAACAGTGCGGGTGTCACTTGCTAGTTTTGTAGCGCTCGGGTGTGCGCAGCAAGTGGATAGAGACCACTGTGCGACTGGTGCTAGTAGTATGCATGGTTAGCACTCTCTCTCTGGGCACATGGATTTGCTTTCACCTGTCTGTGGCCCCAAAATTCCTTGCGCTATATCGGTGACAAGTATGGTATTTTGAAAATCTAAGAACTCAAATGGGTGTTCTTTATGGTGGGCAACAAACCTCTCAATAAATGAGGAGCCAACATTTAGAGCTAAAAACTTGGACTACTTAATGTTGGTTAACCAGCCTGCTAGTTAACACATCTTAGCTGTACTCTGATGCACACTACAGCTGGCAATGCTGTCCGAAAGAGAGTGCTTCTACAACTAAAAAAACTTGTTTTTTAAAATTGTAACAGTGTTGGATAAAACAACCTGTGTAACGGCATGGCTTCGTCTTTGCGCCTTTGGTTTGTGACAGCGTTTTGGTCCGTTTTGGGACTTGCAGTCCAACGAAACTACCTAATACACGAGGGCTAAGAAGGCTACATGTTGTCATGAACGGTATGTTAGGGGTGGCCTATTTCACAACTGGTGCTTTGTCTAAAAGCATCTCAAGGGTCTCCTGCCCTCCTAAAGGTTGCTGCTGTGCCCGTTTTGCAAGAAGCCGTCTTGTTGCATTTTGCCAGCAGTTCCTTGCGCCTTGTCCCTTCTGACAAATGACTACTCATGTCACTCCTCCAGTAAGGAAGTATCTACACGGTCACCATACATTGCTTCATGACAGCATTCAGTGCCTCCTTTCTTATGTGAGCTGTAAGTAAAACTGTGATTTACTTTTTTCTCTGAATGCTATTGTATTCAGAGAATTCTAAACAGGGTATATATAGTCTTCATGGTAAAGTTTACGACATGACTCCCACTCCCTTATTTAATGTCTGGTAGGCCTTACAAGGATAGTAAATTATGATGATACTGCGTGAAAATAAAATTTGTTTTGCAATATCTCTTTTTGAATAGCTGTGTTTTAAGGAAAAGCATTTACCTTTAGCTTGAACTACCCGTACTAAAATTCGAAATACTTTGAATGGTTCTATTCGTAGCAAGTTTTTATTATTAGTTTTTGCTTTGCAGCAAAAAATTTGATACACATTTGCAAACCTGTAGTTTTTATGCATTATAATTTTTCTAAGTGGCTATTCACTTGATGCAGTGCAGAGCCAGTATATATAGTACCAGTGCATTAGAGAGCATTTCCAAGAAGAAAGAGTTATTTGCCAAACAGCATGTCAGTGAAATAAAGCTAAAAGTACTGTTGAGTATATTAAAGTGATCCTGTAAAGTGCCAGATATTTTTTTTGTAAATTGGTGCACTAACAATAGGCACAATAAGGAAGTTTCAAAAATATTCATAGCAAACAAATGTACTAGTGGTAAAACATACACCGTGTACTCTTTGACACTAAAGATTTTCACATACAATGGACCTAGTGATTATTAGTCCATGGAATGAATTATCTGTGCAAGTACTTAGGCATCCGCTCCCAAATTTCTTCTTTGACACCCCCTCCCCCCCCATCTTCCATGGCACCTCTGGCTGACATCACCGGTAGTGCAACTTTGTGTTCAGTGATGATGATGTGCGATTTTTAGAGTGGGAACTGTTAAAGACATGGTACCCACACTTTGCATAGCAGTAGTTGTGGCCATCAAGCATCTGCTATCACATTGCACGTAGCTCGTTCTTCGTACTGACTTTGTCCTTATCAGGTGGGGTTCAGGGGACCGAAAAAGGGCACTGCCAGATATCTTGAAACACCTCACATGAAGACACTGTGAAAACTGCAGTGACTGCAGTAGCAACATCCGTGGTTGTGATAAAGCTGCCAGCAGCTGCATGGCACATCACTTGCATTGCGAAAGGGCTGCGGATGCAACCGAGGCAGGGCAACTTGCTCTGAATGCTACACATATGCGGGAGGCTAGAGCCGCGAATTTGTGATAGGTCAAGCTGAGAACTAATGCTCTCAGGATGCAACCCACAGGTACACTGCACAACAAGATTCTCAATTTCATGCCAATGCATTTCTCAGATCACAAAGCACTCATCGTATGCTTCCCAGAGCAGAAATACAATCTACACACACACATGCTCGGCACCACCATAATGCAAACATACTATTTTCCATACTAATTTTGTGAGTGCACGGCACATTTGTGTTGATAGTAGACAACAGCAAAGGAAGACAATTGCACTGCAGGCTTTTGCAAATGGGTTGCAAGCCCCAAGGGTAGCGTTGGCCTGGCGGCCTGGGGCACAGCTGGAAACATCCGAAGGTCCTGGCAAAGGATGAGTCGACTGCCAACAGAACAACTTGTTTATTCTGGCATCGCAAAAGAGCAGCCGGTCAGGGCGACCACGTTACTCGAAGGAAGAAATCGAAGTCTCTCTTTGGCGTCCGGGGCAGCTGCTTTTATACCCTCGGAGTCGAGGGCAAGAAGGAATGGCTCGGGATGAGTCGCACGAGACGGCGACGCACGGACATGTTGAGACGTGAAGTGACGCGTCTACCGGGCCGGCGCCGGTCAGAACTCCTCGCCTCCCAGTTGGGGAGCTCCTCTCCCGGGCTGCCGCGCTTTGACAAGCGTGGGCACCAACATGCACACACACACACACGCACACACGACGATACGTGGCATTGAAACCTGCCTGGACGCGCTTGGCGGGAGGCGTTGCGGCAGCGATGAACGGGTCAAAATGACCGCCACTTTGAACGAAGCCCCGGCGTCCGTTGCATCCGCGCCGTCTACACCGCGCGTCGTAGGCGAAACGTAACAGACCGCCCCGCCGGGAGGAGGACATCCCGATGGTCAGGGGACTGCATCCGCTGTCCGGAGGGATGTCGCTCGATGATGCTCATAATCGAAATCATCACTTTGAAACACTAACAAAAGCAATATGTTAAAAATCCTGCCTCAGGAAGAAAACATCAGAAACAAACAACTTTGAGGCGGATTCCTACGTTAGGGGCCTCGACTTAAGCCATCGGCGTTACCGTTGAGACTCCCCTTTTTGTAACGCACCTCAAAGGAATATTGTTGCAAAGCGAGGCTCCAGCGCAGGAGGCGGCCATTTTTGGGAGAGATGGTCTGCAGCCATTGGAGAGGGCAGTGATCCGTCTCAATGATAAACCTCGAGCCGGCTAGGTAGCATGACAATTTCTGAACGGCCCACACGAGACACGCACACTCTTTCTCGGTGGCGCTGTACGCCTGCTCACGGCAGGTCAGCTTACGACTAGCATACAGGACGGGGTGTTCCACTTCTCCATTTTCCCGTTGGCACAGTACAACGCCCATGCCTCACTCACTAGCATCGCACTGAACAACGAACCCTTTTGTGTAGTCTGGCGATCGTAGCACAGGCTGGCTTGTTAGAGCGCTCTTTAGGGCGCTAAAAGCTCTTTCCTTTGTCTCGCCCCAGGCGACTGTTTGGGGCTCTGTTTTTCTTAGAGCATCCGTCAGGGCAGCCGCGATATCGGAGTACCTGGGGATGTACCTCTGATAGTAGCCGGCGACACCTAAGAACGACCGAACATCGGTCTTCGTGCGCGGTTGCGGGAAGTCTCGCACAGCGGCCACCTTTATTTCAGAGGGGCGGCGACGACCCTGTCCAATCACGTGACCGAGGTAGACAACCTCGGCCTGCGCTAATTGGCACTTGGGAGCCTTGACTGTCAAGCCCGCTTCGCGCAGGCGGGTTAGCACTGCCCGCAAGTGTGCCATATGCTCAGACCAGGATGCGGAGAATATCGCTACGTCGTCTAAATACGGTAAAGCGAATTCTTCCTGTCCCCGCAACACTTTATCCATGAGGCTTGAAAAGCAGTATGGCGCGTTCTTCAAACGAAAACTCAAAACTTTAGGACGGAATGTTCCCATTGGTGAAATGAACGCCGCATACCTACTAGCCTCATCTGTAAGTGGAACCTGCCAATAACCCCTGACAAGATCTAGGTTGGAAATAAACTGAGCGCTACTAACTTTCCCAAGGCGCTCCTCGATGTTAGGGATCGGATAAATTTGATCTTTAGTGATGGAATTAAGCCTGCGGTAGTCGACGCAAGGACGAGGTTCCTTGCCCGGTACCTCAACTAAAATCAAAGGGGAGGTATAATCACTCTCACCCGCCTCAATAACACCGAGCTGTAGCATTTTCTTTACCTCAGCCTCTATAATATCGCGCTGGCGGGGTGACACCCGGTACGCCTTGGATCGTACTTGCTCTGGGGAGGTAAGTTCTATTTCATGAGTAAGGACAGAAGTCCTACCAGGCTTCTCAGAGAACTGACCTTGAAACTCTTGTAAGAGTTGGTGTAGTTCGGTTTTCTGCTCAGGCGACAGCGGTGCTTTACTGAGTAAGTCACTAATGACCTGATCGGTGTCTTCCCTGTTCGTCACTGAGCCTATTCCCGGAAGCTCGACCGGAAGCTCTTCGGGAACGTTTACCATCATACACACCACTGCTTCCCGTTGTCTATAGGGTTTGAGCAGATTACAGTGGTAAACTTGCTGTGCTTTCCGTTTTCCTGGCAGACTCACCACGTAGTTAACGTCCGACAGTTTTTGAACAATCCGTGCTGGGCCCTCCCACTGCACGTCGAGTTTGTTTTTTAGCGATGTGCGCAATATCATTACCTCATCGCCCACCTCAAAACGACGGGCCCTGGCTGTCCGATCATAATAAACCTTGGCCCTCTGCTGGGTCTTTGCCATTGCTTCACCTGACAACTCCTGTGCCCTTCCTAAGCGTTCGAGGAGCCTAAGCACGTACTCGACCACGACTGGGTCGTCGCCCCTGCCTTCCCACGAGTCTCGAAGCATGCGAAGCGGAGACCGCAGCGAGTGACCATACATCAGCTCAGCTGGCGAAAACCCCGTAGCCGCATGCGGTGCGGTCCTTAATACAAACATCACCCCAGGCAGACACAGCTCCCAATCACTTTGTTGTTCAAAACACAATGCTCTCAACACGCGCTTCATGACGGAGTGGAGCTTCTCAACGGAATTCGACTGTGGGTGGTACACTGAGCTGTGTAACAGCTTTACCCCACACCTTTCGAGAAAGGCTGTCGTCAAAGCGCTAGTAAACACTGTGCCCTGATCTGACTGGATTTCCGCAGGAAAACCAACTCGCGCAAATATGGACAGTAGTGCATTGACTATCTCAACTGAGCTGAGTTCTTTAAGCGGCACTGCTTCAGGGAACTTTGTCGCTGGGCAGATCACAGTCAAAATGTGTCTGTACCCCGTGGCTGTTACCGGCAGAGGTCCCACTGTATCCATAACGAGCCGTCTAAAAGGCTCCGTAATGATAGGTACCAACTTCAATAGCGCCCTCGATTTGTCCCCTGGTTTGCCAATCCGCTGACAGGTGTCACATGACCTCACAAAGTGTTCTGCGTCACGAAAACACCCTGGCCAATAGTACTCTTGCAAGAGACCGTCCTTAGTCTTCTTAACTCCTAGGTGTCCGGACCACGAACCGCCATGCGACAAGTGCAACAGATCCTGACGGTAGCACTGAGGCACGATCAGCTGATCGAACTCCACTCCTCTACGGTCTAGATACTTCCGGTACAGGACCCCACCTCTTTCCACAAAAAGAGCATTTTTCTTGGCGATACCTTCCTTGACATTGCAGCGCATGTTTTGTAGGCTGCCATCCTTTTTTTGCTCGGCCATCAAAGCCGACCGGCTGACTTTTAGCAACCTATTAGGTCCATCTGACGTAGGCGCGATGAGCAAATCTGCAGATAGCTCTTCTAACTTTCCCGTGTCGGGCATTTCCTCTCCAGTACCTGGTGCCTTCAACGCTACAGGCTCAATTTTATTCAATTGGGACGTGCTCTGAATATCAGCTTGCTGCGCCTCCGACCCTTTCTCATTGTTCGACAACGTCGGCCCCGCAACTACCGCCTTTGCAGCGAGCTCCCGAACTCTCGATCTGGTTAAGGCCTGAACACTAGCCTCACCAAACAAAAGCCCCTTCTCGCGCAGGATTTGATCGGACCTGTTCGAAAATAGGTACGGGTACTGGGGGGGCAGCATAGATGACACTGCGGCCTCCGTCTCAATTGCTCCGAAAGGTCCTTCAATAAGCACTTTTGCTACGGGCAGACACACACTGTGAGCTTCCACGGCTTGCTTGATCCATGCGCACTCGCCCGTGAACCTATCGGGTTCTACGTAAGAGGGGTGAACTACATCCATTGTAGCTGCAGAATCACGAAGCACTCGGCACTCTTTCCCGTTCACGAGGAAGTCTCGCATGTAAGGCTCGAGAAGCTTCATGTTCTCGTCAGTGCTACATAATGACAAACACACGACTTCTCTTTTTGTTTCTGGACACTGCGCCGAAAAGTGACCCGGCTTCTGGCACGTATAACACACGCGCGCTTGCCTCCTCTCGAACCGCTTTCTGCGTTCGGCTTCGGCTGCCGCCGTCTCCTTACGTTCGGTCGGACTGCTTTCACTCGCATCCGCACTACGCGTGTCCCCCCTTGCTCTCATGGGTGTGAACTTCGGCCTCTCAGACTTGGAGCCAAATTCACCCTTTTGACCGTCCTTAGCTCCGCAAGCCCGACGCGTCACAAACTCCTCGGTTAGCTCGGCGGCTTTAGCCACTGTACTAACGTCTGGCCTATCCAAGACCCAGTACCGCACGTTCTCAGGTAACCGACTATAAAACTGTTCCAGCCCGAAACACTGCAGAATTTTCTCGTGGTCACCAAACGCTTTCTCTTCTTTGAGCCACTCCTGCATGTTTGACATAAGCCTGTAGGCAAACTCTGTATATGACTCGCTTCTGCCTTTTTCATTTTCCCGAAACTTCCGACGGAACGCCTCTGCTGACAGCCTGTACTTTTTTAGCAGACTCGATTTCACTTGGTCGAAATCCTCTGCCTCCTCTCTCTTCAAGCGAGCGACTACATCAGCCGCCTCGCCGGGTAACAAAGTGAGCAAGCGCTGTGGCCACGTTTCCCGAGAGAACCCCTGCTTCTCGCACGTTCGCTCAAAGTTAACCAGGAACAAACCAATGTCCTCTCCAAGCTTAAACGGCCGCATCAGGTCAGTCATTTTGAACGATACTCGTTCTCCTGCACCGTGTGCCTAACTTCCATTACGAGCGCGTTCCATCTCTACCTCTAGACCCTTCATTTCCAAAGCGTGTTGACGGTCGCGCTCTTCTTTCTCTTTATCTTTTTGTTCTTTACGTTCGCGCTCGTCTTTCTCTTTTTGCTCCTTACGTTCGCGCTCGTCTTTCTCTTTTTGCTCTTTACGTTCGCGCTCCTCTTTTTGCTCTTTCTCCTCAATGGTCTCAAGGCATTCCGACAGCTCGTCATCCTCAGCCTCCAACTCAAGAATAGCCCTTAGCAGTTCTGGTTTCCTGAGTTTGTCTGAGACATCCAGACCCAACTCTCTTGCAAGCTCCAGCAATTTCGGTTTGCGCAACGACTTCAAATCCATGGCTGCTCCGAATGTTGCTTTCTCTACTGCCTGCTATTGTCTTGCCGCAAACTAACCCGGCAGCAACGACAACACAATTACCAGCTCTGTTTCTGACACTAACAAAAGCCTGGCAAAACTCTTAAGTCCCGCACTCACCAAACCTCGCAGCCAAGAATTCAACGCAGTCATTCCGCTGCAGGCAACCAGTCATCACACAGGGCTCGTTGCACTGCTCCCGGATGGTCGTTGTGCTGCTCAGCATACAGTTGACCGCATATCTTCGCTGCTGGCCTCCGTTGTCGCGATCTCACCGCTGGCAACCAGTTGTTGCAAATGGGTTGCAAGCCCCAAGGGTAGCGTTGGCCTGGCGGCCTGGGGCACAGCTGGAGACATCCGAAGGTCCTGGCAAAGGATGAGTCGACTGCCAACAGAACAACTTGTTTATTCTGGCATCGCAAAAGAGCAGCCGGTCAGGGCGACCACGTTACTCGAAGGAAGAAATCGAAGTCTCTCTTTGGCGTCCGGGGCAGCTGCTTTTATACCCTTGGAGTCGAGGGCAAGAAGGAACGGCTCGGGATGAGTCGCACGAGACGGCGACGCACGGACATGTTGAGACGTGAAGTGACGCGTCTACCGGGCCGGCGCCGGTCAGAACTCCTCGCCTCCCAGTTGGGGAGCTCCTCTACCCGGCTGCCGCGCTTTGACAAGCGTGGGCACCAACATGCACACACAAACACGCACACACGACGACACGTGGCATTGAAACCTGCCTGGACGCGCTTGGCGGGAGGCGTTGCGGCAGCGATGAACGGGTCAAAATGACCGCCACTTTGAACGAAGCCCCGGCGTCCGTTGCATCCGCGCCGGCTATACCGCGCGTTGTAGGCGAAACGTAACAAAGCCCAGGAGCCTGAAAATAGTGCGGCAAGAAAGGCAAATGTGCAAAAGTCATGAAACTGGAGCACTGTGTGTGGGGATTGTCTTAGATATGGCCAAGTCGCATAAAATGCCACTCTTTGCAAGAGCTTTTCTAGCAGCATTGGAACGATTCCATGAATTGGGCATGACATATAATGCTGTTCCATCCTGTTCCTTTCTTTATAATAGTATTAGGAGCAGGTTCTAATTCACCGTTTATACAAAGGGTTTCTTTTTGCACATTGGAGTCGACATCTTTATAAGGTCTGCCTTTTTCCTTAATTCTGCCTCGTTAAAGGGTCCACAGCAGGTGCTTCTCCCGTCGCATGCAGAAAAAGCCTTGGTATTTCTAACTTAAGCTGCCACTTATGGTTGTTTTTACAATATAAGCATGTCTTTGAGCCATTTACTTGCACTCAAATGGGCACAGTACATGTGACGTTAGTTCGCCTTAGGCATGGCTTTTGTTATGTGCATTGACAGCTCATTGAAGGTGTCCACGTGTCGGCATGTGCATTTTGTGGACACACTGGAATCTTAATCCAGACTTATTCCAGTGTCCTCCTTTAAACCGAACTTCAGGCTGTTTAAATGAATATTATAAGACTTTGTTCCTCAACATTGTTAAACTGCGAGGGAGCGTCCTTTTGGTGCGGACACTCTAATTTCGTAGGCTCTAGTCCTCAGCCGTGTTAAGCTGTGAGGGAGTGTTTGACGTCAGCACTCTACGCTCCTGCTTGCAGGCTACACGTGGAACACATCCTGTCTGAGCCCGATGACTCCTGGGAAGGTGCTCGAGGTCGAGTGCGCAGCGAACTGGTCGAGCCCCTGTTGCCCGAAGACTTCCAGCAGTGTGAAGAAGAAAAGTCCTTGCTAGTGTGTGCATGTGGTCCGCTGCCGTTCACCAAGGCCGCGCTCAAGTGCCTGGAAGACCTGCAGTGCCCTGCTAGTGCCGTGCATGCCTTCCTTGGTTGACTGTCGACGGGAACCGCCAGCGAAAACGATTGGGGAAGAAGGGAACTGGGCCAACCTGCTTGCATGTGCTTGTTCATGTGCCAATGCTGGGCATGAAATTCTCACCTCTTTAAACGGGTCGCGACGTTGCGCCATGAAAGCTGTCGCTGCAAGAGCTTCAAAAGGCAGGTGTCGTCCAATAACACATGTAGCCATGAAGGGAGATTCTGAGCCTTATGATGGCCTGCTTGAGTACTAGAAAAAAATGCTTTATCTGCTAGCTGGATTTATTACCTCTGTGCATCATACCTAGTTGAAATTTTGAATATTTTATGACATTCTGTTAATTGATGGGGCAAGTGGCGAGACCATGAATGCAGCAGGTGTGCAGGTAATGAAATTTCTTAGTCTCCATTTCTTTATTTTTTTTTTGTGGTGCTTATTTCACTGGGTTTAGTGCAGGAGTGGCAGCTCACAAATTAAAATTCGAGCCATTCTTGTCAAATCAAGTATTTTATCTGACCGCTGTTATCAGTAATCACGAGTCGTTCTGTCTCATGATCTGACAAGATGGCTTCACGTTACAGTGCTTCAGTGTCGCGCAGTGTTTGCAAGTGATGGTAAATATAGCTTTCATATTCAGTGGAGAGAGTGTACTCAGAATTGGAAAGTCTTGCTTTTTGGTTAGTGCAATCTGCTGTGTGGACACAAAAAGTGAGCTTTAGGTGGAATATGCAACTAAAGGTCAGCGCACTTCAGTGAGATGCGTTTGTTTTATCGAGTCTGTTCCAGCAGGAATATGATTTCCAGGTTTATGCAGAATGACCAAACGGATATTTGTGGGCATTAGGGAAGTGCATTGGCATTGTAAAAACTCCATTGTAAATGATTACCACGAAAGGCAGTTGTGTTGTTATCTGTTTGTAACTCAGTTGTACGTGTAGTATTGTACATATTGGTGTACATATCACACCTTAGCGTGAAGGCGAAGTTGTTGGGCATTTGCTGTTTAGCTAAACAGTATTTTTATAGCATTCACTTGAATGTCGGATTTTATAAACAAAAAAAAATATGCATTCCTTCCCTGCAAATCTGTTTGGGTGTGCAATTCCTGTGCATTTTGCACCTTTCATGCATTCATGCAAGCTTTGGTGCCATGCATTCATAATGAAATGAATCAAATTGTTGCACAATGTCACATGCCTTGCACAGCAGCATTTGAAACTGATTCTAGAAAATTCAGTAATTTGAGCTGAGTCTGTTATTAAAGGTAACAATATTGACTGATTCATGCCTCATGTGAAAGTATCAGCTCTATATCAGATGAACTCAGTTTAGTAATGTAAATTGTTTTGAAAATTTTGCCAGTTTGAGCAGATGCTTTTATGTCCTTTTGCATTCCTTACTCTTGGCATCACATGTCAATGCCACTGCTTGTCCCAGACAGAATTCCTAGTCCAGTTACTGCTCCATGTCATAAGGTTGTAATGCAAGAAAAAATATATTCTGCAATACTTAATAGCTCCTAACAAATTTATTTTCTACTTACTGAGCCAGGCTGCTGATTATGGTCTTCACAATGTCTGATGCGCACTGTTGAACCACTTTCAAAAATATATCTGGGAGTCTGTCGGTTTGTTTTGTTTCCACGTGTCTTACTGCACAGCCAATGTTCTGTTTCAGTGGTGACAAAGCTTGACACTTGTTTACATTGCTCAGGTGCCCTATAGCTGCCAAATGTTGGCACATGATTAGCCAAATTTTCCACCTTCCATAGAATAACACTTGTGGGCCCATCGAGATTTTGAAGCGTGCAATTCCTAGCAGGATGGAAGGGGGGAGTGCAAAATTTGTACTGTTTGAAGTTCTTTTCGTGCGTGTCATTGATGTCATCTGCCGCAGCCTATATCACTCTTGGGCCGCCACGAATGACAGAAGACCAGAAAAAAGGGGATGTGTATAACATGTAGAGGTGTGTGAATAATACTTTTTCAAACTGAATCAAATACGAACAGTTTAGCTAAAAAATTTACCGACGATTATGATAGCCGGTAATGCGAAATTTGAGCACAGCTCTTAACAACTGGTAGGTGGTGTGTTACGCTGCTTGCCACCCTCCGGTATCTTCCCGTGGCAGCCACCTTCCGGTTGTCCATTCCTCCACTCTCGATATGGCAGGTGGCATAACACGCCACCTGACAGGTACCATGTTACTCCGACTACAACGCGGAACGCAGCAACAGGTGCCTAAAATCAAAAGATTAATCATGTATTGAGAGAACCGCGAGTACGAATTGAATATTTTTACAAATATTTGCTGCCTGTGCAAATATTCAGTGAGCAGTCCTGAGAAAGAGCAAAGCGCTGCTTTCACATTTAGAGCTGTATCTGTTAAAAGACGCAACGCTGATCTAGGGTCGCAACACGAATATTAACTTTATCTTTGTGCTTCATGCACATAAATATCTTACACATCATTTGAAAGAAGAAAACACAAAAGCAAAAATTTGATGTGGCACTGTGGCACTGTGGCACAAAAACGCGCCAATAATGAGAGTGCTAGGCTGTTCCCACTCTTCTGTCTGAGGAGAGTTCTAGAGACAGTCATTGCCTACGAAGAATTCTTTTTTTTCCTCTTTTTCGGTGAAAGGCTTGCTGATGATAAACAATAATAAAAGTGAGAACATCGCTGCTCACAAGGACCTGTATGAGGGGAGTTCAGGGGACCGTCATTGCCTACAACGAAATTTTTTCCCTCTTTCTCGATGAAAATAAAAGAGAGCATCACTGCTCACAAAGACCAGGGTAAAAAAAATTACGAGGGCACTGAAGTCTGCTTCAGTGGAGAAATGCATAACCATTGCGTTTGTTGCTGCTGTTGCGTTTGACTACTACACCACTTCGACAACTTCCGGTTATGATATACTCACCAATATATACTAAGACACCATGAACTGTTGTGTCACAATACAAAATTTGTTTTTGAGGGAAGGAAAGGGGGCAGTAACGCTCGCATCTCCACATCTCCTGTCCCAAGCTAGCCTCCAACTTGACTAAAACGTGACCTATATGCAAAGAGAAATGCTGTGACGCCACCCGAATGCTCCACACGAATGGTTGCTCAAAATTTTGGTTTGAATGCAGTCGGAATATTGCCACCACACTGAGGCCGACCAATGATGCCATCACTGGGATTTCATCTACCTTTGCTTCGCTTGCTTCGGGTATCTGTTTCTGAAACCAGCGCTGTCGCTTCCTGTACTGCACATCTTCTCTCATTCCTCTCTCAGCTCTTCTGTCAGCTTGTGACAGTCTGAGCCAATTCAAGCCTATAAGCAGGCTACTGCACTTTCTTATTAATTAATTTAATTTACATCACGTGAGAGGTACCTCTTCCTGTGGACACATTATGCGGGCTCCGATGGCGGCTTTTCGAATGCATTAGCCATATAATGCTCTCGCACTAAAGAAGCCATGTGGAGTGCCACTCACGGCTGGCTGCCTGCCGAGTCTGCACAGTGGCACTCTGAGACTTTGGGCGCATTCACGCTTGTCCAAAAATCTGGCGAGCGAAGTGGATTCAGCCGTTTTTGACGCCGACCAGGGCGGAAAGCGGCGCGGCGAGGCCGATCGGTCCAGGACCGATTTCCGTCGCCGGAAAAATTTCACGGCGACAAACATGGTGGCGCCCTTCGAAGCAGAACTGCAGTGAACTAGAATATTGTGTAATGTGCTCACGGCGCTGCGTCTTCATAGGCCGAGATGAAGCCACCGGTGTCGACATTTTTTAGTTGCCCGATTGTCCACTAGGTGCCGCCGTTCCAAACACTGTAGGTTGCCTTGATGCTAGTGCCAACGTTCAGGGTGGAGACAACCTCAATGGCGCCACCATATTGAATCATACGGGACGGGATCAGCTGCACTAGCGTTCGTAACTGCGCCGTTCATGCTCTCGGCGCGCTTCAGAGTGCTTTGACTTGAACATTCTTTTTCATCAGGTATCGCAATACGTATCTTTTTACCTATAATAGCCTTTTAACATCCGAGGGTCGAAGACGTAATTGTACGACTTAATTTTAGTGCCCCGAGTGGTCGAGGTTGAAAATTAGGTGTGCCGTCTTTTGGTTTTAAAACGCGCTCTTATTTTAAAGAGCTGTTGCCCTGCCAGTGCTTCCACTCTGTGCGAGTGCAAGAAAGTGTTTTCTTTCTTTTTCTACGTGCTTTCCGGTTTTTCAAGTCCTGCGCTTTGATAACAGCCACACGTGATCAGCGCTCGCGCATTGCGGTTGAATTTCACTTTCGTCGTGCGGGCTGTTTCCATTTTTTGTGTTCGCAAAAACTGATGTCTGTCTGCTTTTTAATCTTTCGGAGTGTAACTGCGAGTGGCTCGCCTGTTTATTGCTCATAGGGGTGCAATTACATCTGTTTACAGGTGGGTGCCAGTATATAAAAACGATGCCACCGTTAACCAACATTGCCACTCCCCCTGCGTTTTCTTTCTCGGGGCCCACAAAAACTAATTGCCCCTCGTTGGCGATAGGATAAATGATTAGTGGAAGTCTTTCACTCCTTTCAATTTTCTGACAGGTGCACAAACATCCAACTGGTGCTCTTGCATGCGCTCATATGCAGACTTCACTTGCGCCATGAACATGCGCACCGGTTGCTCTGCTGCATTTCCTCAGTTTGTGAAACCCATTTTTGCATATATTTTTTTCATTGTATTTGGTTTATTCAAGTTCATCTGTACTCAGTAAGAAACCATCCAAATAAATCTTCACAAAAAAGAGTGATTTGAGGTCATTAAATAACTCCAGTAATTATTTTCTTAAAATTTTAAATCTGAAATAAATGTAATCGACTTTGAAAAGTCACGCTTTGGGAAAAAGAATCGACTAGAAATGTTTTAGTTTAAAAAAACTGCAATTTTTAACGATGCCTATGCGTGCAATTCCTATTTTGCCTGCAAAATTGGGTGGGGATGTCTTAAGCTTTCGGAAAAATAACTGCTACCTAAAAACAGAGCTTCATTGCTGCTCTGAGTCCTGGGGGAAGCGAAAACAATGCAGGCCTTTACGCATTGACCCGGAGCACATTGGCACACAACAGCCAGTCATCACGGCTCCGTGGACTTGGCAAGCTCGTCAGTCATGTGGTTGAACACTATCAAACAAGTACAGCCACCAGCGAGTCATCTGCAGCCACTGTGCCTCGAACAACTCAAGCACAGCTGCTCGCACCGAGCAACTGTGCCCGGCCGCTGTGATTCAAAATGGCGTCGCAGCGAGAAAGAGGTGGTGTGTGTGCGGTCAAAGGATGGCACCACCCTGGACGGCGGCGCTGGCATGGAGGCACCCTAGAACACTGTAGTCACCACAGCAGAAGTATGTGCGGTGACGTGCTTAGAAGCTGTTTTGTGGTTGTGGTTGTGTTTTGTAGGTGTTGTGCTTGCTTTGGAGGATTCAGTGGCGTGCTTAGAGCATTATTTCATGTCCCACGAACCTGCAAGGCGAGGCTGTAGCATCCTGGCTAGATTGCAAGAGTGCTCCGTAAGGGAACAGAAATGCCGGGTCGCCGGCAGAACCATTGCTTCGCGCCAGGTTGCAGTACCGGCTATGCTTACAAGAAAGGTGGCCCGAAGGTAGCCTCTTCAGCGTGCCGAAGGAGGCTGCTTTGAAGGTGCGCTGGGAAAGAAACCTCCGTCGCTCGGACAAAAAGCTTGACGGCAGTTCTGCTGTGTGTGAGCTACACTTCGAGACGCGCTTCGTTATCCGTGATTATGTCCACGTTGTGCAAGGGAAAGAGGTTCTTATTCTTCGTGGCAGGCTAGCTTTAACACCTGATGCCATTCCGACCCTCTTGCCCAACTCTCCGAAATACCTGTAAAAAAAAATGCCACAGCAGAGACAGTCCAGGAAGAGAAAACGGTCAGGTGGAGACGAAGAAAGGTCCACATCCAAAGCACCATGTGAAAGCTGTCGCCAAGATACCGGAGGTGCGGACGGTGTGAATGTTGCTACCACTGAGTTATTTGGGTGGTGGAACTGGCAGAACAGATTCTTTCTGATGCTGTGCCATTCGACGCCCTTGCTTGTTTTTTCATGTCGCTGCAACGAGAAAACATAGAAAGCTTGAGTGTGTCTTCAGTGTTCTGGATGAAGCATGCACTTCCTGGCCAAAGCAACGCAACGTTTTACTGCACATCTGTCCTAAACGCAAGGAATGAAGTGGTTTTGGAAAGAACTGTCATTTTTCGTCCCGTTTTCCTTAGTGCTGTATAGCAAGGTGTAATTGGAGGGGCTTTTTACTCAAGGAAAGGACTGTGAATTCACAAGCGGAAGCTGAAAACATTCTGACAGAACTAGTTGCTCTTCATCTCTGTCGTGGCGCGTTGCATTGTAAAGATTATGTAGAAGGTTACTAGATTCGGAACATTAAAGATCACGCTGTCACCCGTGATGAGGTCTACTTCAGCAGAAGCTGCCTTACCTCCGATCCAGTAGTAGGTGAGGATATATTTCAATTCACATTTTTCTAGTATGATGCAGAGCATGTGGAGTTTAGTTTAGGTTGTTTTACAGGGCATTCAGATCTGCACCCAACATACGTACAGTTGTGGCATTTTTTACTTTTTCAGGTGGACAGTGCACCTCTTGTAGGTACTCCAGACGTGCTCTGCTCACACGACAGTCCAGAGTGAATAGGAGAACCCGAAAGTGCATTCACTCAGCTGAACACAAATTTAGATTACTTGCACAGAAGAAGCGCCGACTAGTAGACCGTTTGCAACGCTCAACATCAAGCCTTTCACATATGCAGAGGAAGGCTGCTTCTCTAAAAGAGGATGCTCTAGAGCAACAAATATCAAATCTTCCACCTAGACTGCAGAAAGCTGACAGGTAGTGTTTTGCAGCTTCAAAGATAAAGGCGAAAGGTGCTTGATACAGTAAAAAGGGGCTGTTCGAATGCATAATGATGAAATGTGAAGTCCAAGGCTGTACGAGCACCTAAGGAAAAACAACACCCTCTGTTTTCTGAGCAAATCCACTCTAATGCGCCACATGGTCCCCTACTGATCATCATTCGGTATAAATAGCATCGTTTTGAGGCAGCTAAATTACAAGACGGCTGGCATTTACCCATAGAAGGGGCATTGGGGCTTGATAATTGATGAAGTAATGCTGTCTGTGCATTTATCTATCAAGAAAGCCGGTATTATTGAAGGATTTGTTGATTTTGGAAGATATACTTCGGCTGAGCAGCAGCATTTGCCTTCTGACCATGGCATGGTTATTCTTTTCGTGCCATTTGTCGGCAAATGGAACCAATTGATTGGCTGTTTTGCAACCAGAAACATCTTGAAAGGTAAAATACTTGCTCAAGTGATCACCGAAGCCGCAATACTGGCTGAGGACAGTGGGCTCTTTGTCGATTTTGCAACTTGTGATGAGGCAAGTTGGAATAGGACAATGTGGAGCATAATGGGAATACAGGGCAGTGCACCCTCCATAAATGCAAAGTGTGGCATACTGTGGACCATTCAAAAAGGCTATTCTTTGTATCAGATTTCCCCCTTCTGATCAAGTGTCTGTAGAACTTTCTTCTGAAGGGTTATTCAACACTCCTGATGGTCACGTAAGTTAAATTTCACTATTCTCTTTTTGTACTGGTGTTATAGGAACACATGAGACCTTGAAGGAGTACTCGTGATTGACGCACTTGTGTATTTTCATTAATCTTGGTTTCTAGGTCTCCTTGTATCACGTGAAGCAAGCCTTCAAAATCGATTATAATAATGTGACATTGAAGGTGATGCCGGGAATTACAACACTCCATCTGCAGCCTAACAACTTTGAGAAAATGAGGGTCACCTACACCTTCCAGCTGTTCGGTGTGAAGGTGCTTCAAAACTTCATCTTTATAAGACATATTTGGGGGATAATGTGGTAGCATATCTGCTAATCAAGTTATTTTCAAGTAAGTGTGATTGCTTTTTCCGATAACAGGTATATTCTGCTGTTTTAAGTTCCTATTGAGCAGGAAGAACATTTAACATTTTTGTTGAAAATAGATACAAGGCCTACATAATGGTGCCACCTCAAGTTGAAACAGTGCTTTTAAGAGGCCTGAGTCGTACTACTCTAGTAACTCTTATTCTGACATCTGATGTAATACTTGTTTTCTGTTGCAGGAAAATCCACCAGCTGATCTAAGCGATGACCTCGCACTTTCCAGCAGAAGCCCTGTGGCCAAGCTCGTCTCAAGTTGCTCTGCTGAAAGCATTTTTGATATTCATTGATAAATGGGAAGATCGTACTAAGGGCAACGGTGGGATCATGAGCAGCTCTACCACTACTGGTCTTCGTGTAACGATTTCAAGCACTCTAGAATTGCTGACCTACCTCACAGGCTCTCTCTCACAGAAAAGCTGAAATATAAGTACTTGATGACATCTAAGCTGTGCCAAGACCCATTAGAGAGCCTTTTCGGCTTCATAAGACAATCATCTGGCAGCAGTGAGCATCCGACACCTGCGCAATTTTTAATTTTATGGTTTGGTGAAATGCATATCTCACGGAAACTGTGAAGATTCTATATTGGCCTCCTTGCTTGATATGGAAAATAAAGACGTCGCTGAGGTATCTGAACGTCGCATGCCAGCAGGAACTACAGTGAAATTGCCGGTTGATAAGGCCGGAGCATGTCATGATGTCAGCATGTAGTCAAGAGTGACTCATGACTAGTCTTTCACATTGCGGACCATGTAGCACAAAAATGTGTCTTAAGGGCGAAATGTGAAAGCTGCATTGGCCTCCCAACTATGCCAGCCACTGATGACAGCTTTCAACTTGCAAGAGACACAAAGTACTGCGACAAGGGAGGACTCATCCAGCCTTCGGCACAGCTGTTCGAATTTGTGCTGAAGCTTGAGAACCTTTTTACAGAATGCTTCAGCCAAAGCCATCTCCATTCAGAGAGCATCTTTGATGTGCTGGACGTGGTCAGAGCAAGGCTGTGTAAAGAGATTGGTTGCCATCTTCACATAGAATATCTACCTGAGCAAATGATAAAGTTTTACATTGTAGTCAGGCTTCACTTTTTTGTGAAAGGAGTGAACACTGAAAGGCCTAGCAGACGTGAACGGGCCAAGCACTTGAAGTTTAGCCGTAGCTGAACCACTGCCACAGTTTCTTTCCCTGTGAGCTTGTCTCAAACGATGTAAATAAATTTGCACCATTTGAAAATGAAGGGATTCATGTACTGTTTCACTTCACATCTGCTGAAAACCTTTGGGCGATGCTATGGCAGAAGAGTTACTGCATACAAGTTCAAAGCGATGGGTAAGTACAGGCAATTCAAAAGGAATGAGCAAGTCACGAAATTAGCTGCAAGAATGTGTAAGTTTCACAGCCACCATAAGCATTGATCTGAAGCGATCTTTGTCTACTTTAAAATTGGGAATAAATTAAACGACACGCCGTAGCCGTAGCTGAACCGATGGCTCAAAGCATTTGCTTTAAGTTGCGCTGGTAGGATGATGCTGAGCGTCGAGTCCGCAGTTTGAGCTTATGAGTTCTTGGGATCGCGAAGTGGCGGCCGCTCTGCACTCTACGCGCTTGACTTCTGCACTCTACGCGCTTGACTTGCCTTGTGTTCGCACGGATGAAGATTTTATTAGACCTTCGTCCGCTAATGTTGAACCACACACATGATGCAAGCTAGTTTACTCCGCGCAGGCTTTTGGCACTAACACGGCATTTTATCCCGCATACGCTTGGACCGCTTTCTCTGCCTTTCTACAGTGAACATGATAGCAGCGCCGCTGCCGTTTTGCGACAGCGGCGGCTTCACTCCAGCCTGGCCAGTGAGCACACTATCCCTCTTCTAGTTTACTGTAGCAGGACATCACGCCTCGGAATGAATTCGTCGTGCCTTTTTCAGCGCGTTCACTGGCTGTAAATGGGACCGATCGGTCCTCCGCTTCGTCTCACCTCACCTCTAGGTATGCGTATAGTAATAAATTTGCTTTATTTCTTTTATTATTTAGTGTGACGATTTCGCCGCTACTAAGCTCAAGAGGAGCGTCGATTTGTTGACAGTACTGGTTCCTGTCCTTACGAGCAGATGGCGCCACTAGGGGGGCTTTTCGTTGCGTGTATGGGTGCGTACGCTCAACTGAAAATGGGAATGTGCCTGCGTTTAATGTACTTAAGCGTGCATGCGGTTATGGTACACAGACAGCACCGATGTATGCTGTTTTCTAACCATATCTGTGTACGCCGCTAGCAGTATGTTATTCTTACACCGTGTTAGGCGGTTAAAAAAATTAACCCCCCCTCTCCCAAAGCCAGAAATGAAAGGCGAAATCACACCGGCAAGTCGCGGAGGCTCTACCCCCCCCCCCCTTCCCACCAAGGGCTCTTTCGGCCCGAGAAGCCCGTGGAATATCTTTCGAACCACAAAGGCAGCGTTTCTTTTGGTGTTGCGTTAGCGTCTCGGCTACTGGCGTCGCCGGAGGCGTAATTCTGGCGCATGGAGTGAGGCAACGCAGGGAGGAGAGGCCAGATCTCAGCGTCGGTGCCGGACGTACCTCGCAGGTGGAGATTGGTGGGGACCAATAGCCGCGACCTGTTTCTGCGAAGGCAGCAGCGTCCCTTCTGTACCCCATCTACTGTCCCCCTTGCCGCCGCAGTAGGTTTTCGGTACCTCTGAATAGGACGATTAGCTACGGACAGGGGATAATTGAGGGTCTTTATCCACGATCTCTCCCCACCCCCCGCCAGTCTGTGTGCCCTTGTGTGTTTGATCGCACTCTCCTGCGGGCTCCGAGCGACACGCTGACGCGACGCCGAAGAAATGCTGCCTTGTGGTTGGGCCTTAAGCGTTTATAACATTGTTGAGACATATTTATTTATTTATTATTTATTTACAGATACTGCAGGCCCTTCTCGGGCCCATGCAGGAGTGGTTACAAGGAGGGAATATAAAACAAAGGGAATACGTAAAGTACAAGGGTACAAAAATAACATTTCATCGCTATAGTGGCACAGGGTACTAATGACGTCAAAGCCAGGAGAAGAAACTAGCGGGTTGAAAAGGAAACACATGTAATTGCAAAGAAAATACAAATGGAAATTGGGCGACATAGGTTCATCACGGTGGTACTGACAGTGATTCAACTCTGCGACATGCAGGTCACGCTTGCAAGTGTGAACAACGGTGTTGTCGAGCTGCTGCCTTGTCGCAAACGGCTGCTGGTCGCATGCCCTTTGCCATGTTTGACACGAGGAGCTACGTTAAGAAATTGTTAAGATGACTTTGGAGGAGCCAGTCTAGAAATTTGCTCAACGCTAGCCATAATCGGCCTGCATCGCAATAAAACACCGCCCCTAGCTTCTTTGCGCTTTTGACGGTGCATATCGACGAATAATTTTCCGAAAACACGAAAAATCCAAGCGTCACCAACGGCAAGTCAGGCTGTCAGCATGGTGGGTGAACGGAACCATGGTGTTTCCCTGGCGATTTTCTCGAGCCGGTCATGCTCGATTCGAACCGTCCGGCTAGACAAACAGTCTAAATTCATAGTAAGGTCATTTAATTTTGTTATTAGACATTTGCCAACGGCGCGGACGAAACGCTGCGTGAACACCGACACTCGAACCATAGAATTGGCACAGTGTCGTCAACAATGGTGCGCCGAAAAACTCTCGCTGAAAGATTCTCGTTTTGCAAACTGCACAGCTGCATACCTCGGGAAAAAATGGCCCAGTAATCATGCAAAGCTCCTACTGCAAAACCATTCAGTTTTCACAATCGCGCCGCGTACCCACAGTGAGCGGCTAATCGTTTTTTAAGCACAACAAGCACAACATCAGCGTCAAGCCACAGCATTTGCGGCACTTTCCAGCGCGATACTCTTGTAGTCTGCCGTGACCCCCCTCCATAAAAGCTGCCACTGCCTTTGGAATACCCCGAAATACCCCCATAGAAGCAGCACTGCATTCGCAACTCTGAATACCCCGAAGGTTGAATGCATGGGCGGCGACCGTGCCCTCGTGCGATGCTTGGTCAGATTAGACCAGGGGTTGCGCGCGCCAAGTGAGTACTTGAAACAGCCAAAGCTCACTGCCTTTTTTGAACCAGAATAAAGTTTTTCTTCACTGAATACATTGTATTTTGACTTCCTTGCAGTTGCGGTGCAATTAAAGCTCGACTGCTTTAGATTTTTTCGGGTGGTTGCTTATATCGTATTACCACTCATAAGAAAATTTTTCGCCGACCAGCTGACTTCGTTATTACGAGGGATTACTTTATTCTCTCACAGATTGCAATAGTATGCAGACTGTTCTTTTCTTGTCATTAAAAAAGGGCTGTTTGATCATGCATTCATATCTACTGCGCTCTTTTTAAGATGGGCCCTGTTAAGCTGGATCCTCTGTGGAGCTGATAGCTTGGCAGATTGTATTGTTTCTGGGGAGCAATACAAAAAAACAAATAATAGAACTGCTGAACTCAACCTGCTTAACTCATGCAGATTGGATAGTGTCAGCTTTGCCAGTACCATAAAAGCTGTGGGGTTTTTATAGAGGGATAAATATGTTTTCCCCGCATAATCGCGGCTGACGGAGTTCAAAGCCGCCCGGACCCCACCCCGTGATCGCGTACGCTACCGAGCGCACGCCGACCACGCGGGCCTTGCTCTGAGGGAACAAAGGAACGACACATTGACTGACACAAACATTCATTTATTGCTACAGCAACAATAATGCCAGCTAGCAACAAAATATGCTCAGGAATCGAGGTCGTCAACTCATCAGCAAGGTTACGAGCGAATGTTCGCCCACGCTAGGGCAGCGGATACTCCGCGGCCAGACGGAACGAGATGCAGGAGAACGTTCCTCCCAACGAGGCCTTGCTCCACTGGTGGAGAGCGGAGCGCCGCGGCGACATGTCCGTACCCAACGACTGTCCCAGCCTAAGAGAGAGTCACCTCCCCTGCGTGCGCACACAGCAAACAATCACGCCATCCGTGGCACTCGTGTAGCTTAAAGCCCCTTGATATTGAAAGTAGCGCAGTTCTCTGAACTTGGCCGCCGCGCCGTGGACTCTTGCACATCCTCCTCGCCCAACTCTCTGCTCGCCGCTTTTCTGAATGATGATTGATCTCTCGCCTTTGCCCCTGGAAATCCACGGGAAAGGATCGTTTTCTTGTGTTCCTGTTTTTCGTCGGCACCATACGCAAGTTGTCTGCCTCTGCTGCTGGTCCAGCTCCATTGAGTTATGCGCTGACAATTCGAACTTTGCTTTTTGTGCCGCGTTATGCCCGGTTACAATGCTTTTCATTGCACAAGCCGGAGTAAAAATGGCGTCGTGCTGTTCGCGATTGCTCGAGGAAAAAATAACATCAGCCGAATAAAGATGTGGATCCACAAATCGCCCTTAAGGACTTTATTCTGACAAAGCACACCGTCTTTGGCGAAGTAATGTGCATTTCGTGGTACCTAAGCTATTGTGCATACTTAAAACTTCTTGCGAGATCATGAGGAAGCTGATAATCTTGTTAAGTTCGCTGATCATTGTGCTTCCTTTCGCACACTAATCTTTCATTTGATGGCGTTTTGTCTGTGTGTTCTATTCACATCTGTTAGCGTGCGGATTATGCCACTTTAATTTTCGAATCTCAGTGTAAGTTTCGCGAAAATTGTTTGCATCATCAACGTTAATTTTTTTTGCTAGTAAATATCTTGCTTCTGATCTGGTGCAAAATAGAAAATGTGTTGATTTTCGTAGCATGTACAGGAGTCTCTCTCCCATGTGCCAAGGAGCTCTAGCATGGTAGCTTTACCGGCATTATACCATCGTCTGTCTAGGGATGATAGGGGATGTTAATCTTTAGAGTTATTAAGGCGTTCATTCGACTGTCGCGACTGCACACAACTCTACCGCGATTCCGAGGTCTAATGCCACCTGAGGAGCGAGTCATAAAAAACGTGTCTTTTAGAGTTAGCTTTGAGTTATCGTAGGTGCAATTGTTATGATATACTGCATTGAATGGTGTTTTAAAATAGCATCAGATTTTTTAACTCTGAAGTTTATAAAATAGTATGAACTGTTTCCGTGAAACTTACTCAGTCACGGAATGAAAACATCATTTTTGATTGCGCTTTACAGTGTTGAATATTGATTCAGCACGAGCACCTGAATAATTTTAATGCATTCGAGGGATTAGCGTAGATGAGTCATCAAGAGAATATTATATCTTTCTGTCACATAATCAAGCCTTCTGTTGGCACCAGCAATCACCAAAAATTTTTACCCAAAACCCTTGGCCAGGCTCACTTCTGCAGTGGTTAGTTAAGTTAACAGAAACTAGAAAATAATATTCTCTTTCAAGCAGCCGTGAAATTTGTAGTGGCCAGGCAATAAGGCCGTGGCGTGTGCACCACTCTGGAGAGCCAAGCTTAAAATTTTCGGTATGAAACCTGCTAAAAAATGCATAACGCGCATTAAAGAAAATTTCGCAGCATTTTTGCAGCCACTCACTCACTCACTCGTGAAACGACATATTTACCTAAATTACCAAACTTTACCTCGCTCGATTGCAAAAGAATAGCGTCATAAACAGTATTTCCACGAAAATGTAGTGCTAGGTCAAATCTGCATTTAGTGGAGCGTCAGTGTGCTGAAAAATATTGAATATATAAAAATAACATAAATCCTAGACTAGTAAAAACTCTGCCTTATTGAGGAGGGCTGAGTGCGCTTTGACTGTTCATGCCGCAAGCGGTGACGTTTAGTGCTTTCGTTGCTCGAACGAGATGGGGATAAACATGGCTCATGGTAGAGTCACTCATGTAACATCACTTTTTAGTATTTGTGCTTAATAATAGAGCGTGAAAAAACAAAGCACAAACTTCGGCGCGCTCATGTGTGCCAGCGAACACATCGGGCCAACGAGCGCGCGATGGCCTGCAAAGCATGCCGTGCGCTGCGCGCACAGCCAGCGGGCGAGAATAATCGAGGAGGAAAACGTGGGACTAGAGGAGAGTGTCACTACTTTCAATATCAAGGGGCTTTAGTGTAGCTGCGACGCCGGCACCTTTCCTTGTTTGTTAAGGTAACTAACTAGGGTCGCATCATGGGGAAGCAAACCACAGGAGACAGCGGGGCAGGTCCCCACAAAACATATTTAAATGGTTTGTACGTGCAAGTAGTTTTCCAGCCCAGAAAAGCAGTCGTGAATTGCTAGTGGCCTTGCATATGGCATGTAATTTGCACATTGTGGCCCTGCAAACAATGGTAAAAGTTTTCTCAAAGATATCTGAATGTAGTATTAAGTCTGCTTCCACAAATTACTGTGTATTTTGCTGTTTGGTCAAACTGACAGTTGTTCCTGCATATACAGTCACCGACCAATTTTTCGGACTGAAGAGGGCCCGGAAAATGGTCCGAATAATCGAACAGTCCGAAAAATCCCTGAAGTACAAAAAAACCACTTTATTGAGATGAAATGGGCTTAAGAATGTCACTGATTTTACCTAGCGAAAAATTTATCTTGCTGGCGACAATTTGCGCCTGTATTTGCACCTAAGTTGTGCTTTCACTGTACACGCTGGACAGCAAGGTCACCGCATTTTGTTGAAATACTTCCCACGCTTCTTTGATGGACCCGCCGGGGCCATGTTGGCCGCAACCCGAGTGTGCACCACACCGCTTGTCAAACACACGCAAAGATAAGGCACGTTTCGTTCAAAGCGGCGGAACTTCCGGATGCAATCACAGAACGGCGAACAGATGTAACTTCGTGAAGACTGAGCGTCACTCGGTCGACGCGGTCAGAGGAACCCAAGTGATGAAACGACGAATGGCAAACGTATGAGACTCGCGGCGGTGGCTCAGTGATTAGGGCGCTCGGCTACTGATCCGGAGTACATGGGTCGGATCCCGACCGCGTTGGCCGCGTTTATTAATAATAATAATAATTGGTTTTTGGGGAAAGGAAATGGCGCAGTATCTGTCTCATATATCGTTGGACACCTGAACCGCGCCGTAAGGGAAGGGATAAAGGAGGGAGTGAAAGAAGAAAGGAAGAGAGAGGTGCCGTAGTGGAGGGCTCCGGAATAATTTCGACCACCTGGGGATCTTTAACGTGCACTGACATCGCACAGCACACGGGCGCCTTAGCGTTTTTCCTCCATAAAAACGCAGCCGCCGCGGTCGGGTTCGAACCCGGGAACTCCGGATCAGTAGTCGAGCGCCCTAACCACTGAGCCACCGCGGCGGGCCGTTTCGATGGAGGCGAAACGCGTAGGCGCCCGTGTGCTCTGCTATGTTAAAGATCCCCAGGTGGTCGAAATTATTCCGGAGCCCTCCATTACGGCACCTCTTTCTTCCTTCCTTCTCTCAGTCCCTCCTTTATTATAATATTCCTTCCTTCCTTCTCTCAGTCCCTCCTTTAATATCCATCGCGAATATGTATGTGCTTCTATGGGGTGACTGACGGCGCCTCATCGAGGTCCAAAATATCCTACAAGTCCAAGTTATTGGAGTCCGAATTATCCGTCGGCTACTGTACATATATATCCGGTCTGGTGAAGGCATTTACCGCATTTTCAATCTAAACGTCGTCCCCTCTGTGTTCAGCTAGTCACTTTCCCTGCAAAGTTGATTTTCAAATCGCACCTTACTTTAAATTGTTGCCTCTTTTGCATAGTGACCAGAGAAACTGACATTGATAAGTCCTTCCATATGTGCTATCATGAGCGTATCCCGCATTTTTCCTATTCTTAGGTTTCTAATTATTTGTAAGTAACCGGTGTTTTCATCAGTGAGGCCAGATTTTAATATGATCTTGATTCTGTTGCATATGTTCCTAATTAAAAACAGAAGCATTGCCTGATCTGTGGCCTATTTTAATCGCATTCTAAAGAAGGGCATCAAACTCTTCAGCTTCTGAAGTGTTTCCAGGAATTTCAGTGGTTTCATGTCTGTGCCATTGATGAATGACCAATGGTCTTTGTCATTCTGCTCTGTGTGTAGGTGCTTGTCAGCAGCATAGCTGCACGTAAAACAAAGTGCTGCTCTTTGGCTGGTGTTGCACCGATGCAAAAAATCTGTGACTTTGCATTGCGACTAATGGCTTCAGTTAGCATAGTACAGCATAGACCACTTATAACGCATACCGCGGGAGTCGGAAAATTCTCATTATGAGCGGTACTGCACTGTAACAAGAACATAGCTTCTTCATGCATTCGCGTTTTCAGAATGGCCAGCCTACTTTTCAAAGTGTGCTTGACAATGTATCAGACACAAAACACTGAAATCACTGGCAACAAAGCAGTTTATTTGATCATCTTTTTGTAGAAGCATCGTAGGGAATGAAAGAACGATGTTAATTTAGTCTGGCGCTGCGATTGAACTGTGTTGCTAATGGCTTCATCTCCAGAAACAGTGAAGCACTTGAGAGCTTGCTCGCTAAGGTTTTTCTGAGCGCATTAAGGGTGCAGTTTGTTGCAACAGTCGAGCGCGTCTTTGCATGAAACCTCTGCTGCACTTTCGCTTACTTCGTCGGGCTCATCCTCGGATAGAGGCTCATCGCGACCGCACATCACTGCCACAATGTCTTCATCTCTGGTGGCTACTTCATACACAACGCCGTCGGGGTTGGCGACGACGACGACGAGCTTATCTCATGCCGATCCTTGAAACGCTGAATCCAACCGTTCAAGGGGTTGAAACCGGCATGCCCCAAAATGTTTTCAAGGCACCTGGCCTTGGCTTAAAATATCGAGCCACTCACAGGAAGGCTCTGGGTGCGGACCTCGCGAAACAGAGCGGCGACATCTTCGCACTTTGATGCATGAATCTGCTTCTTTGCAAGCAATGTGGAGTCTTCCTGCAGCTGTTGTTGCAACTTCTCGCTGTTCTTCCAAATGGCAGACATAGTAGCCTTGGCGGCACCGTATTTTTTGGCCACTGTAGCCTTTTTCAAACCACTCTCGATGTCCCTCACGATGCTCTGCTTGGTTTCGAAAGCTTGCCGTTTCCTGCCTTTTGGAGGAGCAGATGTCATCGGAATTGAAGACAGCCGAGGCTGGTAGACCTGCTCACTTTGTCAGCTGACTTGCCTACGTTGTCAACTTTTCGCTACATGCGACGGCACATACCTCGCTCATGGGCTCAAGCATGACAAGATGCTGCCAATACTGCCACACGCGCGCATGGTACGAGCAGTGCTTGCTGCATCATGCCGTGTGCTCACCGCCGCCGCAGCTGCTCCAGTATGCCCCAGTCAGGCTGAAACAGGCCGTGCCATCACATGCTTTCAAGTTTTGTCCAATCAGTGCGCCTAACAGAGGCACATCGGAGAGTGAGAGGAAAAGCGCCTGGTTTGCGACTTCTATTTTTTCCCCATCCTCTCCTGCCTACCACCTTGCCTTGAACCACACTGACAACGCTCCCCCTCCCTGCCTGTTGCCCCCTTCTTGCGCATTCTGGGAAGCACGCTCGTCGCTCCCGCCGATACTTACGGGCCCGCGCCGGTACGCGGGCTGCCAGGCTTTTCAGAAACCACATTATACGCGGTCTCCGGTTTCGCGCTGCTGCGTATTAAGCGGTACGTTAATACATTAAACTCTATGGGAGGCGAAGCTGTTGTCACAAAAAGCCGCATGTAGCTGGTCCCGCATTATAAGCGGATACGTTATAAATGGTCTGAGCTGTATACTTTTTGTCATGTAAGCACTTACAACTTGCAGATTGTGTAGGTAATGAAGGCACTTGCCAAGTAGTGTCCTCTTTATAGGCTGGTAGATGCAGTAATTTCTAGGCCTGTGCGAATACTCGATAATTTGAAGTATTCTATCTGAATGTTTGGTGTTAGGTATCTCGGAAGTATTCATCTGGAGCGTCTAGCATCTTTGGAACACTTGCTTCATGTGGTTTTGGTTCAGCACCTCTGCTGTGGCATGGCACCACGGCACATATGCCGGAGCTGGTCTGTGCATACGCCACAGCCGCTCTTGAGTCTTCTCTGCATGAAATTGCACTAATCAAGCACAACGGCACGAGCATGAGAGGGAGCTAGCACGATGTACATGGAGCTGGCTGCCCTTTTCCCAATGCCTGACGCGGGGTGGCGCTGTGCGCTGGGCACGCTGTGCACCTAGGGCATTATGGGGCACAACAAATATGAAATGGTGAGAGGTATTTGGAAAGGAATAATGGTGCCGGGGCTTACTTTCAAGGATGCGGTTCTATGCTTAATGATAGAAGTTCAGTCGCAATTATAAGTAAATCAGAGAGAGCTCTTGGAAGATTAGCATTAGGTGCCCACGGCAAAACCAGCAACGAGGCAGTACAGCAGTACAGGGGGATATGAGCTTGGCATCGTTCGAATCATGGGAGGCTCAGAATAAGGTACTATATGAAGAATGCCTGAGGAAATTGGACGATAACAGGTGGGCAGCTAAGGTATTTAAGTACTTGTACAGAAAGAGCATTAAGTCACAATGGCGGTAAAGAACTAGGAAACTAACCAGTATGTCGGACACAAAGACAGAGAAAAAAAAACATGAAACGACAGGTTCAGAACGCGGAAGGTAAAAATTAGATTAATTCATTGGAAAAGACGGTAAGTGTAGAACTATATCGATACTGGAAAAATCAAATCAGGGAGGAAGCGTTCTATGATAACTCAAAAGGCAGTGCCCTACTCTTTGAAGCTATGTCAGGGTGTCTTAGAACGCGCAGATACAAAAATAAATTTAACGAAGATGACACATGTGCTCTGTGTGGTAAATCTGTAAATGCAATTGAACACCTCATACTCGAATGTGATGGCATCCATCCGGATGTTGATACAGGCACAGTCACTATGCCTGAGGCCCTAGTGTTAAGAGATAAAAATGGCCATGTAAATAAATCTGCGGTGGAAGTTAGGAAAAAGCAATTGGAAGGTTGGTGGCTCAGAAGCAGAGAGGTGGCGCAAGGTTTAAGGTATAGGAAAACGTATTTAAAGAAAATGGCAAATCTTGATAACAATTAACAATAAAGGTAAACAAAAATAAAGAAAAAAAAGCCAAGCATGGTGGCAACTGCTACCACCCCGTATCAAAGGGGACGGTCCTACCATCCATCCATCCATCCATCCATCCATCCATCCATCCATCCATCCATCCATCCATCCATCCATCCATCCATCCATCCATCCATCCATCCACATATTGCGTCCACTTAGAAGGTTTCCATGTGGAGTCACCTCACAGCAACAGCTGTGCAATGACTCATTTGCTATTAAATGTAGCAGTCAGTGGTCCCACACATAGGTCTCGCACCCCGCAAATATAGGTCAGCTCCCCGAATTTCTGCAGAAAGTTGAGACAGCACAATTGTGACAAAGCTTCAGTGCACTATCTTTTAAGAGCGTTGGCTCTTACTCATCATGTTTCGAGATTTCGTGGGGTCTGCTACCACCCTGAGATCAGAGCAGTATCTATGGCAGCAACTACTCACCACGTTTCGAGATTTCGTGGGGTCTGCTACCAGATCGATAGATAGATAGATAGATAAAGAGGAGGAGGGAAAGGCAGGGATGTTAACCAGCAAGGGGTACACCTCGAGGTCACAGCTCGATCTGGCAGAAACTAGAAAACAGCACATCTCGCATTGAGACTTATACCGCCATCTACAATGCTATTGTAGAAACAACCACCTACCGCATGCTAATGATGACGTCACGGTCCAATATGGCGGATATAGGTCGAACTATGTGAGTAGGACGTCAGGGGATGAAATAGTAGCATAGTTTCGGTTTCTAGAATTCAATATGGCAGCTGTTAAATTGGTTGTGCAATCCCATCCCTTCCCCCTCACCTTCTCCCCCCAAAAATATCCTTTAACAGGTAGGAAAACTGTCCGGGACAGCTATATATGTATACATGCATTCTGCTATAATATACTCCGACTACAAGGGGCACACATCCGGAGACAGTTGTGTATCGAATTTGGTAGGCAGATAAAACCCTATGGGTTATGTTAAAGAAATAAAACCACAATTAAATAATAGGTAAACATTGTAGACATGCAATTACTAATTGAAGCATTACCATGTCACACCGCAAGTTGAATTCTAAGCCCACCTTGACCCCCCAGACGAAGAAAATTCTGTTTGGGACGTATCTTGAGGGGTTGTAACTCGACAAGAGTTAGACATTCATCGTAATTTTTCTGATAGATGGCGCTAGGCGACGATCGCTCTGCCAAATGGAAAAGTTATGTTACTTTTAAAACCCCTCAGGGATTTCTTCACTGCCCCCGCTGGATGCGGAAAGACTCGTTTTACGCATGGCAAATAAAACTAACGCTCGTTACTTCAACGTCTTCGAGACGGTGATGGCCTTTCTTTTTTTAGTGCCAAAGCACTACTTCACATAGTCCCAAGCAAGAATCTTTTGCGATGCCTTGAAGTAACTCGTTTGAGCTCAGGTTAGTTTGGAGGAACAGCGTGCAAGCTGCAGCCGATTGAAGGAAGCTCAGGCAAGGTCGGAGGAGCGTCGTGCCAGCTGTAGCCAGTCGGAGGATGACCTTGAGGGTGACTTTTGTCTCAGTTGTGTGTTTTGTGTGCAAACTTGCAAACTTAGCACCTAGGTGCATAACAGGTACCTTTATAAAAGTTCTCTAGTCTGGCCTATGTGGCAATTATTTTTCTCTTTTCTTTCTCCAGAAAGTTTTTCTCGAAGCTGTACCCTGGTGAATAAAGATAGCATCACCCACGACGTCACCCTGTTCACCTTTGCGCTGCCACCTGGCTCATTCATGTGGGTGCCTATTGGACATCATGTGACTCTTGAGCACGATGTCAAAGGTCAGAGTCCCCTTGAATTCATGCCAGCTTCTTGCCTTGACTTGAGTTGTTCTGATGTCGCAGGTTTAATAATGCTACGTTATATGGGAGGGCTGACTCTGCAGGAAGGCCATTATATTGAGCCGACTACCAGTCATGTGCACAGAGGCTTAGAATATTGTGATCTGACACATTTGATGCACCATGCAGGCATGGCGCCAACTGCTGCTGGCATGTTGTCGCAATTCCAATAAAACATTGCTTAACTGCTGAAAGCACAGATAGCAACCACATGCACTTTCAGACTCCACAGTAAATTTGAGTAATGAATAGGATTTTTATGTAGCAAAATGCCATAAGATATGACATACTACAAAGAGTTTAGTCTGAACATGTGCCTCGCTGGTGTGGTTGCTGAGGTTAATTTTAACTTGTAACTTTACACTGCAAGCAATTCACATGACATTCACTTATGCCTGTATCACTTATTCGAGCATCCCATACTCAGTGCAGTGCAGCCCCTTTAATATCATGCAGGGGACCGTTTCAGATTTTAATTTTCCTCTCATTTCTCAATTCTATGGCTTTGCCTTTTTTCTTTCATATTGTGAACATGTATTTGCTAATAATGGCTGCACATCCCCTTTGCTTTCATCGTGATTCAGGAATGAAAATATCTCGAAGTTATACCCCTGTTATTCCTGCATTGAAGGCCGATGAAGATGTGAGCGATGGGAAGATGGTTCACCTGATGATCAAGATCTATCCAGAAGGTGCCCTGACGCCAGTTTTGAAGGCACTTGAGATCGGTACGTACACACACTGGTCTCTCCACTTGAGCGCTCACACACATTTCGAGATGGAGGAAGTGGAGAGGCCCTGATGACAGCTTAAATATATGATGTGTATTTTGATTTTCACTTTTGGTTTATGGTTTATGGGGATATAACATCCCAAAGTGAGTCAGGCTATGAGGGATGCCGTAGTGAAGGTCTCCGGAAATTTCAACCACCTGGGGTTCTTTAACATGCACTGACATCGCACAGTACTCGGGCCTCTAGAATTTCCGCCTGCATCGAAATTAGACCACCGCCGGTGGGATCGAACCCGAGTCTTTCGGGTTTGCAGCCAAGCGCCATAACTACTGCGCCACGACGGTTTTCAGATGTGTAGCGGCAAATTAACAGTAACGCATCATCATCATTAAAGAAGTAAAACAGGCTGTAGACATCAGATATTGTTGTCCTGGTAAAAAAAAAGGTATAAAAAATGGCTGTCGTTTAGCTCTTGTTAAACCTGGAGTGACGCGATAGCTACATCTGGCCGAGTGGAACTAGCTCGGTCGAATTGCACAGTCAGTTTTCACCGCTTCGTTTCGCTGGGCTTTCCTATCTTCGTCGCACTTGACACAGCTAATGCGCACTGCTGTTTGTTGCAGCTGTTGCATGCCGTGGCGCCAACAGCGGCAGCTGCTCCTCACCACGACCAACCCACGTGACCAACCACGTCACCTGACCAACGGCCGCACCACGTGATCAACCCACGTGACCAGCGGCGCCTCCACGGAGCTCAAGTGGTGCCACGCTGAAGGGTCGAAGAGGTGGCGTAGTGTAGCTATCGCTACAAAATAGAGATGCAGTGAGCTATGGGAAAAGCACTTGCTTGCTGATACTCACCTAGTCCTCAATGCAACACATCTGTGCCTAACCAGCAATCAGTGAAGATAAGAGAAATAAGTATGAGAAAAACTACTTTGTGTAAGTGCTGGCATATTCAATGTGTCTAAAGTGCCATGTAGGGAATAGGTACCTTAGATTTTCCATTTCTCATAGGTATCATTAAAACTTGCTAAGTTATGCAGAGAGTACTTGCTGCATTGTGAAACATTCCTCTTGGTAGGCTTCTTGACTGTTAACATGCGGCAAATTCATTTCCCTGTGAAAAATTTTTTTAAAGATGCCTTATGGTTGGATATTGGGCTTGCGGTCTACAAAGCTGCAGAGTGACTTGCCAGAATGATGTGCCCCATTACATTTCCCACAAGTTGGGGAGTTCTGGCACAAGATGTGCCAGAACTTATTCTTGCTGGGACATCATATTGGGTGTTCTTGCAATATGTTCGAATGCATTTCAGTAAATAACAAATCACACACTCATAGCTTTCAGATCAAATTCTTGTGAGCTGCGGTCTGGAATGCCATCATCTTCACCGGCCAGACTGCATCCACTGCTGAAAAGTGGCCATACAGATATTGATCTCCAATTAGCCTTGTCCTGCGGCAAATCCCAGCAAATGAAATCCTCTCGCCACCCGTTTCCGCCCCCCTTGGTGATACTTTCCTTCTCTTAGCGTCCATTTCATTCCCCTAACAGACCTTTGGTTCTCCACCTTATTGCATGACCCACCTATATACGTTTCTTCCTTTTCATTTCAGCTATGATGTCATTAACTCCGGTTTGTTCTCTAATCTATGCTGCTCCCTTCCTGTTTCTTGCATTGCGCCTGTTGGGATTTTTTTGTCCGTAATTCACTAGCATGTGTTTCATTGTTCACTTTATTGATTTATCTTACACATTGTGGAAGCACAAAGTAGGCGATACTGTTCACAGTAGGTAGCCCCATGTGTTCTGTTCTCCTTCTGGCACAGGTGACAAGTTGGAAATGAAGGACACGGAAGGGGACTTTGAACTGGCAATCCTGCAGAGGTGTCGGAACCTGGTGCTCCTCGCTGCCGGGACGGGGTTCACACCGATGGTGCGACTGCTACATTGGGTGCTGTTTGTCCCTAACCAGATGTGAGTACGCTTCTCAGCTGTGCTCTGCTGTGTCGGTGGCAGAACACCAGTACAACAATAGTGCCGTAATTACCGAATTCTAATGCAGCACCGATTCAAATATGTACCCACAATTTTCATGCTTGCAAAAAAAAGGCGGAAATGCTTGCAAAGTTGATAGTGACGCGTCTCCATTTCTGTGTTAGCCCTAGTCACTCTTGAACCGCTCTTTATCACCTTTTACACATCGTAGTTATGCCGTCCTCCGTGCCGTCCATTGCATCGGAACTGCCGCGTTTCTTGATTTCTTGACCACGCACATAACCCCTGCAGACGGGATGGTGCCCCACACCTCCAGCTGCTTGCTGACAGTTCATCCAGTGACACACGCTTAAGCCTGTTGCTCGGTGTGATATATATGCACGCCATTAATGATCCTCTCACTGTGGAGCACCTTTGTGAACGTGATCTTTCATGAGCTCATTGATGTGGACATTCAGTGGCTGTGTCATGGATGTCATGCTGCCGGGCATCATGACCAAGTCGGTACTGCTCATAGTAGGTTGTCTTAAACATGCTGATGGAGATGGTTCCTAAACTTGTTGAGCACAAGCATTCCTCTTTTGTCACATGCTGTCTGCCCAGTCGATCTCTCTGTGTCAATCTAACCCTTCTTGTTGTCTCATATGATAGCAATTCATGGAAGGCTTACCGCCTTCGGAAGTGCCTTTTACTGAAGTATAGAAATGGAGGAAACTTGTGACCACCTACTGTGCTACACAACATGAGCATCTTTCTCATCTTCTCGTTTCTCAATAACTTTTGCACTTGTTTGGCCCCCTTTGCATTTGTCATGGTGTTGATGGGAATGTCAGATTGAATCGGAGTCTGATATGCATAAGTTTGCAGTCATATACCTGTGCCGCCGATATATATTGTAGCTCTGGAATGCTACAAGTTTTTCTTCAAAAGGTTCTGGCAGCTTCTTGCATGTGCCAGTTGACCAATAAAGTGAGAAGCCTTTTCATTTCATAAATTTTGTTATCTAGTTCCTGCAGAATTGGCTCTGAGAAAGGCCATTCTGATGAGCCAGCTCAACAGCTCCAGCTTTAATCAGTTTGGTGGGCATTTGATCAGAAATTTGACCAGGGCATCTTCAACGTCTGGAAACTGCCCAGACGTCCATGGCTCATGATGTGAGACGAGGCTAAGTTTTCATGCATATACTAGGCCCAGTATGCCTGTTTTGGGATGAGTTAACGCCAAAGATCTTCTCCTTTTTCTTTTTCCGGTGCACACGTCTCCAGCACACTTAAACCACAGGATGTGGCTCTGTTACCATTGACCTCAGCAAGCACAATCACTTTCTTTTTCAATTTTGGATTCACAGATGCCGTAGCTGTGTCTGCTCATGAGTCGCATCAGGGCAGTGAATGATGGTTAGAGATAACAGCCTGATTACAATCAGAGGTTTATAGTCGACCATTAGAAACAGTCATATCAGTTTTTTTAATTTTGAAAAACCAGTTATTCTCGACACTGTGGCTCAACAAATTTTGGCCAGCTCGTTTGCCATTCTAAAACCGCGTGGCTGTGGAACGCGCACACCAACACCTGTCAGTGTATACCATATATACTTGCATAAAGAACACACTTCCTTTTCAAAAAATGTTTCAAAAAACATACCTCGCAGGTGGAGATTGGTGAGGACCAATAGCCGCGACCCGTTTCTGCGAAGGCAGCAGCGTCCCTTCTGTACCCTTGTTACTGTCCCCCTTGCCGCTGCAGTAGGTTTTCGGCACCTCTGAATAGGACGATTAGCTACGGACAGGGGATAATTGAGGGTCTTTATCCACGATCTCTCCCCACCCCCCGCCAGTCCGTGTGCCCTTGTGTGTTTGATCGCACTCTCCTGCGGGCTCCGAGCGACACGCTGATCGACGCGACGCCGAAGAAACGCTGCCTTGGGGTTGAGCCTTAAGCGTTTAGAACACCGTTGAGACATGCTACCTTGACCGTTTTTTTTTGTTTTTGCTTGAAAGCTATAGTTTCCTAATTCTTCGTTTGCGATCGATGCCTAATTATTCCGTCGTCCTGTCATGATGATGAAGCAGCCCAAGTCTGCAACTAACGTTGTACAGAGTGGCGAAGCGCTAACATACGTATTTTTTCCACCCTGTAGTGCCTAATTTGTTTGCAGCTGATTGCCTTAAGCGGCCAGCACCTCTGCACACCCACATGAGCAGTTTTCACAGATTAACATCGACAACAGGGCAACACTTCTTAAAATGTTCAGCTGCGCCATCTGACGTGCGCGTATAGTTTCAAGTGGTGTAGGAGCAAGCTAGTACGAGAAGTATTTAGAGCGAAAAGCTCTACTCCTCCAATGCCGAGCCTGAAGGTCATCTGGCTCTTAGATTTGACCTCTAACGGGAGGCTCGCAAAATCGCGCTTGGCAGGTGCCTCGATCTAATACGTCAAAGCCACCTAGACACTGGTCCCGTCCGCCGATGCTCTGGCTGCTGCTCGGTCGCTCCTCTTCGCTAGTTGTGGCATGTGATTGTCACGTGATTCGGTCTTGCGCTTGGCATTCACGTCCGCCGCGGCACTTGTGGCACATGATGCATCACGTGATTATCTCTCCCTGAAATCTTGAAACAATGAAGATGAACCAAAGCTAAAGCTGAGCCGAGTTGAGCCACAGCCACTTTTTTCACAGAACTTCTCAAATACGTGGAAAATTGGTATGGTGTATTGACGTAAATGCGTTCGACAAAAAATATATTACTAAATTTAGTGCAGAAACGCGCGAGATGCAGACACTGGATCTAAGAGATTCCACTATATGCTTTACAAAAGCATATAAACGTACACATGCGTGCACATACTTTAGGCTATGGCACATCTGCGGAGAATGCACAAGGTCCTCTACTGAACATTAGGAATTGCGCGTACTTAACCAGAGCCAGCGCAGAATATATTCTTAGTTTGCGCGAGAAAAACTAACCATAAGGCACACTGCCTTGTTATTTACGAACTGATCTGAGCTAATCAACAAGGTAAAACTGTCAGAGAGATGGCACACCGGCAATCAAGCACAGGAGAGGCAATGCAGTGAGCTGCGCAAAAGTTCTTTCAGTTGAAAGTGTTCTTGCGGCGGAAACAGCCGTTTTCTGCTCCTACTGCACCATGCTTAAGCATGCGCCATTGGCATGTGCAACTCAGAGGAAGGCAAAATTAGCATGCAGCACTAATAACACCAAATTTTCCCGAATCTTTGGACGCGCTCCTCAGAGCGGAACACATGGCTCGCTTATAACAAAGTTAATGAAAACTGAGACGGGCTAAAAGCTACAAAAAAAAGAATAAGTACATCATCAAACGAAGGCGCATTTATAGGGTGTCTTGAGGGAAACGCGATCAGAATGAAACAACCGCACACTACGTCGAAAACGCACGACCACACCCAGCACAGTTACATATTCATATGGCGAAGAAATTGAAGCACGCTGCACCAAGATATAGGTCCCCTGGAATGCGTGCCATCAGGCAAAAAAGTAGCACTTTTTCGCTGGGTTCATTTTAGAATCACTTGGGCAATTGAAGGTTCTCTGAAAAACTGGCGAGTTGCGCACAATCTTGTTGCAGTTAGCACCAGGGAGATCGTGGCCGGTCGGCGATGTGCACGCCATGTAGCATATGGTCATAAAGAACACTTTTTCTTCGGACAATGCTCGGACCTGCAGAGAATTTTTGTCGCTTTGAATAGCATGTACCATTGCAGAGTAGGCAATTTCCAGCGCCGGTATTTCAGGAAATACGGTCTCGATGCCTTCGTCCTTCAGGCAGCGGTCCTTGGCATCGAAAATTTGCATCGTGGCTTCCGAGAGTATAGAGGTGACCTTCTGCGCATCCTTAGTCCAGCGGATTCCCATTTTGTCGAGTGCGCAGATAATTTCCAAAGCCATCTCGAATCCAAGGCCACCGTAAAACATTGCCTTTGTTCCGCGCCTGTAGTACAGAGGCCTGTTGACTATACCAATTGGCACTTCTATATTGTTGAGAACATAATCATACTCAAAGTCAAGCGGTCCAATATTCTTTGGCAGGCCATGTGCAGCCTCGAAGTCATATGTCCTGTTTTGTTTCGCCGCGGCAAAATGAGCCTTGATCCAGAAGTCGCCAAACGTTTCTTCCTTACTTGGGTGTGCACTGTACAGCGCATCCAGCGCTTCATTGCTTAGCCAGCGCGGTGCAGGCCATAGCAGCGTCTGTATGGATGCGAGTTTGTTTGCAGCAAGCTCTCTACTCTCTTCATCCAGCCACGCGGAATTGTTCACCATCGCTAGAGTTGCCGAGATCAGGCTGCTGAAGCCTTCGTTTACAATCAGTTGGTCCTCTTCAGTCAGGTGGGAGACGAAATCCAGCGCAAAGATGAGCATTTTGAAAGACAATTCCACGCGGAAGGCGCAGAAGATGGGCTTGTAAACTTTGGCTTTCCAAGGGTCGCCGAATCGCACCAGGTGGAGCTGTCGGTCGACGGCCGGCGCGCAGAACTGGACGAAGGACCAAGCCAGTTGACCGAGAAGCTCCTCGTTGGTGTAGTTCGCGAAAAGGGCTCCCATTGTTGCTAGAAATCCGGTGTCACGTGTGATGACTTCGTGGTCCTCAAGTACGCGTGGTCTCAATTCCAGCTCCAGATTAAACTGCTCCAACCATGTTGAGGAAGAGAGGGGAGGGGTAAAGTCCCCGATCTTGCCAACTGGAACCACGGCCGGATTTCTTTTCCGGGAGGAGTACGAGTTCCAGAGACGTCCTACGATGTCACCCTCCGTGTCAGCAATCGATTCAATCGAGCTTTCATCCAGAGGCCGCGTGAAATTGGTGCGAAAAGCCGAGTAGAATCCACGCCAGTACTCCAAGTAGACGCCACCACCTCTTACGCTCTCGTACTGGTTCCAGAGTAAAGGCACGTGATCGCCGGGTTTGATATGCAAGCGCCATTTCGTGTTGTTTCTCGAGATTGGTACTTCAACCGACACCCAGAGCGGCAACTGCCATTTGTACGACAGCGCAAGCGACACGCCCAGAGCGCTCCTATTGTGTGCGCGTTGCTCCGGCCAACTGAGACCGACTGCCTGCATGAGAGGTAGCAAGTTTTCGATGTTCCCTTTGTCATCAACGTCGGTGCTCATGCAGACATCATACATTGCGCGCGCTTTTTCTCCTGCCGGGAGCTTTCTCGTCCCTTCTTCGAGCATGCTCTTAAAACGGCTGAAGCGGGAGAACAGCATGTGGTCTATGGGTGACTTGGCGAACTCGATGTAGTCAGCCGATCGCGACCAGGACGAGCAAACGTACGCTGAGAAATCCTCGCAGGGGTCGATGCTGTTGTCGAGTCGGGCAGTGAGCATATTCACGTGAAATGCGCACTCATCCGAGGTACAGTAATCCTCATCGATCACGGGAGCCCGATGTGATGCCGCCAGAAGCGCAAGAGTGATGATCGCAGCGACAACCACGGCAGCAGCGACGGCCATCGCAACTTTCTTTTTCGGTGCCTTGTCGTTTCTCATTCCGGGTAGCTTCACAGTTGTCCTTCCCTGGAGGTGGGAAGGTCGTGAGAGCATTATTGATCTTGATTAAATGTTACCTATTCACATTTTCTAGACGCGTATCAAATTTCTACGCCTCGTGCACGTTGAGACACTTTGCTATTTCGGTGACCCTAGGGCCGAATATATCGTACTTATATGAATGAATTAATGAATTTTTTTTAGGCAGAAAATGTGGGATGTGGAAGATGAGGATCCATTAGACGAAATAAAAGTTCAGCTCCAGGTCATACGGCTGCAAGTCGGAAAGAGGGTAGAAGTTACCGACTAAGTGGGGTGAAAAGTCCCCCTGACACTGGTAGCATAAGGCCAATTTGTCTACCATAGGCCTCCTTAATGCTGTGGAGGCCGAAAGAAAGCAGTTGCCTGAAGGCATTGGCGTCTGTCAGTGCGGCATGTTTTGTTGCCAAGGTGTCCGTCCCTAAGTGGACAATGCATTGGACCCTTTTGAAACCGTGTCACCTCACCCGAAAATATAGCTGCTTGAACAAATCGTAACTGGCACTGAAATGACCTCTGGCTAAGCGCATAAAATGAGTACCAGCAAGGCAGGCACTGTCTTAGCTGAGTTGTTTGCTAATGCTACGACAGTTGTACTACGACCACAAAATGTCCGGTGGCGCACATACATCGTTGAGGTGTGTCTGCCTGTTCATCTTGCGAACGCACTATAAACACAACTCTACGCCTGCTCGCAGAGCATAAATACCTAATTGCGAGTATTTGGCTTCATTTGGGCTCTAATTTAGAGAGCTCCCAAACCTCAGGCGGCTTACACTTTAGCGTGGAAGAGAAAAGGAAAGTAACTTCGGGAGCAATTTTCGGGATCTGCAGTCAAATGAGCACGATGCGCGATGGGACCTATCACCGTGGCTCAGTTATACTGACAGCATTTCGAGAATCATTGCGGCACATGAGTGGCTGTACTAGAACTGTTCGCGCGACAGAACTACGAGTGGCTGGCGCTATGGAGCGTAGATTTCTCATGATGCCCGAATTAAGCTTAGGGCAAAGATGTTTGCTTTTGAGTGGTCCAAGCGCCTTCAGTTTCCATAATTTCTGTGAAAGAGAAACCTATGAAGAGATTTTGCCACTAGGCATGTCTTAACGACAGATCGGAACGTCTGATATATTGCGTCTCCTGTCATTTTTCGAAAGACCCGTGATTGAGTACACAGCCCGTTCGGTCGAAAAGCCATCGGCCTAGTAGTAGTCGGTACCGCGTGTCAGAAATAATGGGGGCTGCGTTAAAAAAAAGATCGTATCATAGTAATTTGCGGTTCTTGTGATTGATTGGTGTGTGATAGGCAATGATGAGTTATTAAAATGGTCGTAATTAATAGATTAATTAAAGAAATGAAAAATTTGGAAAAGGAGGTTCAAAAGTGTCCAAATGCTCAGGATGAAAAAGTCAATACTTGATGGTAGTGTATAATTGTTCAAGTGATTAATTGAAACAAATCAAAAAAATGAAAAATGCGTTTAAAGGTATTTTCAACGGGCAAGGCGTTGCGCCGAACGGGCGATGGCGTTCCGTCGACTCCGTGGCAGCGCTGCAATACGCTGTCGCATTCCACTCTTACAAGGCGAGGCTTAAGCGTCCACCAATTTTTCACTCACGATTGAGTACATAAGGTATTAGGAGTAACCAGATAAATTGTCAAACTTCTGTGAAAGCGAAACCTGTCAAGAGGTATGTTTTAACAAATCAGGACGTCCGATACAGTGCGTCTCCTGTCGTTTTTCAAAAGAACCGCGCTTGAAAAACTCCATCGCTATATTTTTCCACGTGTTAATTCTTAGTCTGCCGATAGAATTGGTTTTATATAAGAGGTTTAAATGAACAATTTAAGTAAATGATTGGTAGCGCAATAAATATATGTGCTACATTTAAGTTATCAGTTTGCACTGTCGAACCGCACGAGACGATGAAGCTCGTGTGCGGCAGAATCCAGCTGTTTTAGCGTTAGAACTATTTAGTGCTTTCATGATTCGCTGCTAAATAAACCCATCTACTCAAATTATTCGAAGCAGGCACGCATTACCGTCATAGTAGGCCTCGAGGCAGAAGTCAAGGCGTTCTGAGCAGCACATTGCGTCTTGCTTCTTGCCTCGACCACCGCAGGTACGGAAGGGGACATAGCACCGGACGTGGCACCAGACGTTACACCGGACGTTACACCGGACGTTGCACCGGATGTGGCACCGGATGAGGCACGCACCGTTGCGTTTCGCTCAGTGTTGCCCTGGTTGAATGGCTGTGGTCGCTCCGCGGACAAGCTGCCTGCGGTGGCAAGCGGAGGCGGCACCGTGGAAGTACAGGGGCCTTGCGCTATTATTCGCCCCTGAGGCATGACCGAAACGCCTGCAGCTGCAGCTTCGGACAGGCACCCCGGAGGTCCTGCTGTCACGGGGTCGGGAGCAGTTGGCTTGTCTTGCTCACCCACTAGAAGTTCGCTGGCCAGGACTGGTGCCGGTGCCTTTTGCGCCTCTGCTCCCAGTGTGACTGGTGGTGAATTCTCGCTTCCCTTTTGCGCGTCCAGTGCCTCTTCAGATGCTGGTGCTTCTGGCTCAGGGTGGTCAGGACGGCTCGCCATTGCCGTCGGCTCATCCGGCGAGCGGAGGCTTAGCTCGGTTGCGGCGGCCGGAGCGCGTCGCGATCGCTGGTCAACATTGTGCGGCTTGAGTGCTTGTCCCGACGCAGCAGCAGGCTCCTCGCGGGCGTTGGTGCCGTCAGATGCAAGATCGCCAGTAGTCGGCAGTGGACTGGAGGGACCGCCCTTCACGGCAGTAGGGTCAGGACTCATGGTGGGCGAAACTATTTTGGACGATCGGGAATGGCGACGAGTGGCTTTCTTGTCACCGGTGGCCGATTTTTCGATTTTGCGCTTCTTAGGCATGTCCACAGCAGCTCGGCAAACGAGAGGGGTGCTGCGAAATAGTATGACTGCCACTGGGAGTTGGGTCAGAGCTTCAGAACCGTCGTTGCTGCTTGCAGCCCGAATCCGAAGAGCGTGCAGCGCGTGAAAGTCTTCTTCTTCTTCTGTAACGTGAGTACGCAACCGCGCGCTAAGCAACAATGCCTATGGGGCCTTTTGCGGCAGAAAAAGGAATTGACAACAAAGAAAGAAAGGCAATATGAAATCGGGCACTACTGGGCATACTTTTATAACAATTTCTCTGGAGAGAGAATGCAGCTGCGATCGTTCATTCACTTCCAGGAGCAGGAGGAAATAACCTTGATTGGCCGGAAGAAGATTTAGATTTTTTCCGTTACTTAATTGAGGATCTCGTCTTTTGTTCTGTCTTGATCAGAGGAGTCCTCAGTTCAGAACCGGTGCGACTTGAGAAGCACGGCAAGCCTGGTGCGCCAACCTGAGCGCCGATTCTCCGCTTATAAGCTGCGCAGTGCGGCCTCCAACTTTGAAACGGTCGGATGGATTACCGGCGAGATTGAGCAACGAGCGCAAACACGCCGAAAGCCGGCTTCTCCAGCGGGCCGTTTTGCAGCGATCCATTTAATTGGGAGTTGAAATGAACCTCGGAGAACGCTTGCCAGGAATTCTCTCCTCCCTGAATTGAGTAGGCACTATGCGTTGCGCGTGTGCATGCTCTCGCATGCTGGCTACCCGAGTAAAGCACGCGTAGCTTTAGTCATTTTCTCTGTTCCTTGAAGCCTTTGGAGCCACGTTTGTAACAAAGTCTCGGGATCGCCGCAGTGAATGTATACGCAGTGCAGGAACATCGAAGCCTCGACACTTCTTCCTTCACGAAAGGTTGAAAATTGCCAGCGCTTTCAGTGACCGTAGAAAGGAAGACGTGGCATTCGGGTATACAGAATCCGTGCATCGACGCTGTCAACATTCCTTAAATACAAGGACTTAATACAAGCTGAAGTGACACATTGTGAGACGGACCCGTCACGGAAACGGATTCGGGCAGCCAGTTTTCTTTATGCTGACGCCGCCGTCAGCTCGTGGTTTGCAGACGTACGCTCGAAAGGGGTTCCTTAATTTCAGCGGGCCTTTGCTCTGGAAGAGATCCAAGGAGTTTCCCTGCTGCGAGCGGGCGGCTGAGGAGTTTCAAACAACACCGTGGCATCGTTTTCAAAACCGTAGCGAGAAAAAAGTGACGCTTCGCGCGATCTTGCAGGCACAAGTCGCAGCTGCTCAAAATTTTGGAGGAGAACAGACCAGAAAATATATTTATGCCTGCGAAACTGACCTCTTCTATGAGCTGCTGCCTGCGAAAATACTGCAAGAAAACAGGTCGTTGCAAGGCGGCAAGAATTCGAAGCAGTTTTATTGTAACGCTTTCATCACCAGCTGCTCTACACCTTTGCATTGCCTTGTAAAGTTCTTTACTTCATCTTTCGTTACAGCCAGGATGTTCCATTCCTACCTAACACTTGACTCCGTCTCTGGCGTCCCGATTATTTGGGCGACTTGACAGATCTCTGTATAAATCCTCGCCTGCGTCAACCGTCTTATCCATACCGATAATAGCATTGACCTGCTGCCAGATTTCCAGTACCCACCGCAAGAATCTAAAAACATATAATCGAAAAATAGCGCACTGACACAAGCACCCGGTGTCGTGTCTACTCTTAATTGTGTCCCGTATCAACGCGCTCTCTTCTCACCATGCTTTTTAATGGCCGTGTTGCAGGTGGAGAAAATGAGTAGTGTGTATATGTGTCCTACCCATTATGTAAAAATAGCTTGCCCTGAAAAGACAGCCTGGTTACACTATTCAATCTCGCACTGTTAATGCTAGACGTAACTGAAATGGTTATTCTTACGAGATAAGCTCTCACATGCCCGTGGATTATAAATCGCGGCTTCTTGTGTGTTAAAACAGGATGCTTAAGAATAGTGTACTTCAAGCGCAACAGTTCATTGCGTTCTCCTACTGCTCAGCTCGGACCACACCGTCCTGGCACGGGTAGTAGACAAGGGCTGGGCTGTAGAAAAAAGCCTTCGGTGCCCTCTAGCACCCAATCATACACGACGAAGATTCTTGGTAAAAGGTATTTCTCGCTTTCTCTATAACTATTTCAAGCACGACATCGCACTCCCATTCAGGAGCATTAAGAGCAGTGTTGCCAATTTCAAAAGCGCAGCATGCACTCAAGAAGCACTCTTCGGTTCATAGCTGCCACACCTCATTCTAGAGCAGATCGTGCGAAAGCACGACAGGACGTGCCACGAGTGTTTGAACAGTCACAAGCGGGCGTTCGACCTGTATCTCTGCGCTACCGATTCCCTGGTGTTCCCTTTCATATAATTAAATTTCTTCTCTATGTTGTTGAGGTTTCGGTTTCATCGACGGAACGATGGCTGTGACGTCAAGTGGATGTTTTGGTCACGTGGTCCACTAGAAAAACCACTATAATCGCTGATATGCAGTTTTAGTTCACTACGACATTTAATCCAGCCTCTTCCAAGGCCTGGAATAACAAAAAAATGACCTGTCAGCGATTATGTTGCAGGTTTTCCAGTAGATCACGTGAACAAAACATAAACTTGACGTCACAGTCGTCGTTCGGTCGATGAAATCGGAACCGAAAGAGCGCCAAGAAGAAATTGAATTATAAAGTATGAGGCGGTCGTACACGAATACCACGAGTGTTCCATTGATACGAATGTCTAACGCATCGTATGAAAGAATAAAACGCAAGCAAAAAACTGATGTCTGTAGTCCTTCAAAGGAACTCAGTAAGGGGGTCTCAATACAGGTGCGATATGTCTGGGACGTTACAAGACGACGGTTCATAATTATCCCCCAGCAAGAATTATTTTAATGCGTTTTGTGGAAGCCAGCAACTCCCACATTGAGCGCGGAATGCTTTGTTGTCCAAGTTAGGGGGTATTGTATAGCCACTCCAGTGAGGAGGAGGCGCGTCTCCACCCCGGCTTCCATTCATCGTGAAAGTCGACTTGCCCTTCTCGGAGGGGGGAGTCGCATTTCGCAGTGCGAAGTGGAGCCAAATAATGCTCTTAGGCGTGTAAAATGGCTCAATGAGGAAGGCGTATGCGCACTTCGCTGAGGACGAGGAAGCTCAGCTTGCCACCTCCGCCGGGCTCACCCTGGCCTAAGTCCCTCCCTGGCCAATCCCCCAGTGTGGGTATGTGCCACTCCACCAGAGGCAAACAACTGCGAGGAGCCGCATCCAAATGTCGACTCAAGGCAGGGATGACACGTTGTATTCGTGTGTCCTGAAAATTTAAACCGGCGCGACCAGAGAGACCGACGAAGAAACACAGAAATGGCATGGCAGCGTTAGTTGTGCCGTTGGTGCACTTCTTGGCCGTCCTGATTTAATACCACGATTTGCATTTCTACGATTACAAACCGATCGATTCATTCAAACTATGTAGTTAACTTGATTACTCATTCTTTACTGGAGTAGCATGCCAGGCAGACCTCTCCTGTTCCATTAAAGTACCTCCTCCTACTCATTCTTTATTTTCTGTAGGACCTCGGGAGAATGTATGCATTTTTAGTCGCTTTTAACCGCCGAGTTCGTACTCTGCGATAGACAGATAATGCCATCGTTATTATTTTTTAGTCTGTAGTGTGCGCGTGAGACGTGCACATGTATATTATATTAACCTGGTACAATGGCTATGTGCAAAAAGGAAACCAGGAGCAAAATACGCTAAATGTACTCCGCGAATAAACTAGCTGACAAAACAGAAAGTGGACGGGTGGCGCCGGACGGTACCGGAGGCGGCCGTGTGGCGGCGACACTGTCCGTAAGGGTTGCGAGTAGAAATAAGCTCTCAAACAGAAAGGAGTGAAAAGATAGGAACCTTTATTTCGCACTCTGTACAAAGTGTGACATTAATTGCTGCTGGCGTCTCAGTCGCCGTTTCAAAACTGACAACATTCCGCAGCCAGCAGGTGGTACTTTGCAGACGGGTAGAGGTGCAGGTATTGCTCAAGAGGGAACGTCGAAGCTTCTCCAAAACGCGACAGGGTAGATTCTGTGGGCGCAAAAGGAACAAGATTTTATTTGAGTGAGGTGTAAAGTTGCAAAGGGATTTTCGTGGATTCCTGAGCTATACACTCTTCGATAACCGATAATTTTGCTTGGTGCCGCCTGTAAATAGGAGGACATGCTCGGTTTGGAACGCTGGGCCAGGAAGAAAGAAGGGAAGATTTGCTGCGCAAAGAAAGAGTTGTGCAGCGAAATAAGTGAAAGAAATTTTGCGCAAGGCCGCTGCAGCAAAAATAGTGAGAAAATCTTGTGCCCTGACGTAACGATTAAGCAAAGAAAAAGATGTTACCGCAAAACGTTCGGCTCTGTAATCTCATCGACTGCCTTACTAAGTGTTCCAAAATTTTTCTTTTCTATCAACTATTACATTTTTACTTAATAATTATTATTTGATCCTTCTCTTTAATATTATTCTTATAATTTTGAAATTAAAATTCTCATTCCTTTTCTGTTCATGAGGAAGTATTCACCGGTTTTGCGCTCCCACGTGCTTTTCCTTTTTATTAACTGCTTTCAGGTGAATAGCCACCCGATTCTTGACCGATCCCCCGGTGCGGGTATGTGCCATCTTTTGATAGGCTAACAACAACAACAGCTGCCCTGTGAGGCTTCCATGAAGCTGTTGCGCTGTAGGATTCCTCGCCTTAATCTATATTTATGCCGTTCCGGGTTCACGCCGTCGATTCTATGCGCGTCTTGCGGGGACGTTGAAACGATAGATCATTTCATCCTCCACTGCCGGCTGTTTGCACGGCAGAGAATTCAGTTTTTTGAAAATCCTCTCGCTCAATAAGTGCTTCCGTTTACTCTGCCCGTCCTCCTCTCCATAGGTGCAACCGTCAAAGGGCATGCCATTAGGCAAGTGTGTCAGCTTCTTCACAAGTATATTATTGAAACCGGGAGATTTTTGTGTTAACTTCGCGATGCCTTTTCTTTACTCTCAAAATTATTTTCTTTCCGATAAATTCTTTAAAATTTAGTTATTCCACCCACTCCTTTTTGTTTCCTCAATTTTCATTCCGATTTCCTCAAGATCTCTCAAAATTCGTGATTTTGTTTTTCTCTCAGACTTCTCTATATTTTTGAGCCGCTTGAAATAAAATTGGATGAGTTTTTTTCCTGCTTGGATCTCCACCAAATCCTGGCCAATCGCCCACCGTTGGTATGTGCCATCGTATTTGAGGCAACAAAAACAACAGTTTCCCTTGGCCTGCCAGTCAGCTGACACTAAATGGAACCCACGGCTGACTAAACCGACGGTGAAAATTTGCACACCTCCTATTTTAAACGCCATTCTCTGTCAAATATTCTTGTCCAGACTCATGTTTTTAAAAAGAAAATAGTTTTGGTTTTGTTCGACTTACCTGTACACATAGGCCAGATGGTGTTTTTTTTAAAAAACAAATAGCTTTGGTTTTGTTCGACTTACCTGTACACAAAGGCCAGATGGTGTTCAGCTAGGCGGGAGAGGTCCGTCACCATCGCGGTGCTCATGATGTCGTAGCCATTCCTCCACTCCTCGTAGCTGCGTCAAGGGTCGAGGGGGCTGCTGCTGCTCCCAGATGTAGTACAAGAGCATCGGCGATGGCTGCCAATGTTTGCGGGCCTCCCATTGGTATCTGTCGTGCGTTCTGCACAGCCTGCCAGGCTCGCGGCACTCTCGAGGCTTCCAGTCTGGCGGTGGCGTGCATCCCGACTTCCAAGGTACGGGGCTGTATGGAGGTAGAGTGCATCTGCTGGACGTCGAACCAGGGCGCAGGGATGTTGTGACGTCGGAACTACGGTAGGCCAGCACGGACGTCTGCACCGAGGGCGGCGGGCATGTAGACGACTCCAGGTCTTCGCTGACGGAGCCGGGTGTGGAGATGCGTGGTTCACCGAGGACCGTGTGGCCGCCGGCTATTGCCAGCCAGTCTTTGTAACTGGGAGGTTCTTGGACCTCGGCACTCTCCCTCCAATAGAATGCCTCCATGTCTTCACTTTCGACTGCAAAGGGGAAGTCAATGGGAATTGATTGAGAACACATACAAGCAAACAAAACGATGCGTAGTAGCAGAATTTTTTTCGCGCCGACAGGCCTGCTATCTACAGTTTGAAGAAAGTGCGCTTCGAGCAACTTACGTGGGCTTTTGTTTATTTATTCATTCAGCACGCACTGTCGCCTCGTCCAGTTAGTTGAGTGTGCAATAGAAAGAGCTTCAGTTTGTGTAAAGCAAAAACTATACATGTGCTGTGCTTAGGTTCATAACGACAATGGGAGTTTTCCTCCGCAGCTCCACCTCTTGATCTTTTTTCGTGGTTGTGAAGGCGTATGAAAGCGTTGCTCCACACTTAACACATTAAGGCATAACTCAAAAACGGCACACCGCAGTCATGAATACCGGCACCCACCGCACAAGGATATACCTGCAGAGCGGTTCACATAACTGGGCTGAAATGTAAGCACTACTCACTCCAGCAGATGCGCAGGAAGTCCTTTTTGGAGCTGTAGTCCCGCGGCTGGAGCAGTGTCTTCATAAAAGCCTCCATACCGGTACTGGTTCAGCGAGCGACTTCTGACGACTGACGCGAACGACTCCGTTGGTCACCTTTTTATGCCGCCGGACTTTCAACCCGTGCATTTCTTGCGAACAACCCTGTCTCGGAGAATGTTCTAGAAGTGAAAGAACGTTAAGGCAGGGTGATTGGTTAACTGGTGGGATTGACTCATTCCACAAACGCGGTGCATAGTGCAGGTCTCGAGTATTTCCGGAAAAAGAAATCCTCTGCCCACATGGCCCCGTTTTTTTTTTGTTATCGCCCTTTGCCAAAGCAGGGACTAGAGGCATTCATTGTGAGACTCTTATGATAATCTCTGGTGAACCCCATTTCCTGCCTAAAGGCTAATCAAGAACAGGTTCGTCACTTTAAGACTGCACACTTCTGCACTGGTATGGCTTTAGATGTGATAAGGAATAAAGTATTGTAGCTCTAAACCGAGCCTCACGCCCGAAGGCAGGGATCAAGGACAAAAGTTTGCTTTCCCATGGTTTCCCGAAATAATGGTTTGGCTTTGTATTGCGGAGAACAATCGAAGCATATATGATCCAACCTTCTGTATTGTAGACATATTTTGTCAGCAGCACAGTCGACATCATAAACTAGAACAATACATAGAGAGAAAGGTGAGCAATAAAGTGGGAAACAAATTAATTTCAATAAGTAGTGAGGGAAAGTGGCGATAAACGGGTAGGAAAAACGCCCGGGTTCCCGCTGTGCTACATGTCCCAGACATCGCGGCCACTGCGACATCTGTGCAATCCATAAACAGTGCAGCGCACTTCGTTTAGCAATTGACGTCGTCAGTGTAGACAAAGCTGTGCGAATGCGGCTTACTCAGAATTTCTGTACGATGTCTCAGTCGATTCACCGAATCGAAAATCTTCCGGAGACGTTGTGGACGCTACGACCTGTTGCTTTCAGCATAAATCACGAGGTGACAACAGAATGGAAGATGCAAGGACTAGTAAATCTGTAAAGCGGGCCAATGGAGCCGTATTCCTAAAGCGCGCAGTTGTAAGCTAGGAAGAAAGAAATAAATATCACATGTATGCTATCTATATTTATATTCACTACCGCGATTAAGTATCGAGAACGCTATCGCCTCTGGCCAGACATTTACTCTTAGCATTCAGTCGTTTTCTAGCCGGCGGCAAATTTCAAAAACGAACACTAAAGTCGGATGTAACTTAAGATCGCCGCTGCTTTCCCCATCAAAGGACCCGCTTCCAGGAAATGACGTCGGGCGATACTTATGAGCGGCGCATCAATACAAGAAATAGATAGTGGTCTATCCCCTTTCATCTCCCGCTCCCTGCTTGCGCGACATACAGGGAGCGGCACATCAATACAAGAAAGAGATAGTGGTCTATCCCCTGCTATAGAGGGAAGGGATTATGCCGTTTCATCTCCCGCTCCCTGCTTTGTCATACCAGCAGGGCTATGAGAGTCGGCTGACGCCATTGGCTGGAAGGGGGGTCCTTTGACGTGGAAAAGCCGCTGTGTTCTTAAGATGTATCCGACAATAGAAAAGCGCTTAGGGAGCCTGTAAGCTGACGAAGCCTTGTTGGAAGTGGCGCGCCACCGAAAGTGTTTTGCCTGATTTATCGGTCAGATTACCGTGTGTTTCCGTCGTTACTGACTCCACATTAAAGTGATGCCAATCACTGCACGCTGTGTTAAAGTTATGTTTTTTTTTAACAATGTGATTGCTCCTAAATATACCCTCCCATCACATTTGCTGTCCCGCGGAAATCGATTGGTTGCTGCTGCTTCGAATGAATTTCCATTTAAAGGTCATTCCTGCTTCACCCGACTTGAAAATTTTAAACGAGTCAATTAAACCCGGAAATTAACAATTTCCTGGAAGCAACATAATAGCAGCGCATACAAGTGCTCGCTCTACTCACAATAGTACATATATTGTCACGTTGAGTAGGCTTAAGCGATTAGCAAACCACTGCAGGCAACACGTGTCACGTTAGTCTAAAAAGGCGTCTTCGGGGCCCACAGAATCTCGATGGAGTCTGTGTAGTTGTGATTCCCAGGAGGCGTGTTCAATCGTTTCCGCCTGGCTCCGCCACATATCGCAATCTCGGCATTAGACGCCGCTGAACTGTCACTCCTTTTCTGTTTTTATTTTTCTCAGTGTGATGAACATGACTAATTTATTTATTTATTTATTTATTTATTTATTTATTTGTACATACTGCAGCCCTATTGGGCTATTGCAGGGGTGGGTGTAAACAAAACAACGTAGAGAAACAAGGAGCCCAACAATGGCGAACAGCACAGAACATGTGAGTAGAGAGAAAAAAAAACATATGCAAGAAAAGGCAATCCTATTCAATAGCCTCTAAAAACAGTTTTAAGGGAAGAGAGCGCGTACAACCAGGTAAAGAATTCCAGCATTCGATTATACGCAGAAAGAAACTGTACTTAAAAGTGTTCGTACGGGCAAAATAAGGAGTGGTATCGTGAGCTTTGATGCGGACGTTGTCAGTTTGACAACCGTTATCAACATGTCGTCGAGTTCACTACAGATAAAAGAATTTCCATATGTTGTGCAGCTGTGGAAATAAAGCACGACGCCTAATTTGCGCCTGCAGACAGAATCACCAAAACAGATGGGTTGCACTCACACCAATAATTTCTTTCAGGGTACAGGCGGAGCAGGTAGCGATAAACGAATTATAAGAGCAATCGGGTTGCTAGCTGCTGCAGTTTTGCCAGCATAATAGGCGCCATTACGTCAGTGGAAGCGATTGAAATTTTGCAAATGGGAAAAAAGTACGAAGGAGACACTGCAACCTTATTTTAGTTTCTTGCCTGGTTTATTTTCATTCTCCCTTTTGCACTGATATGGATCAACTTGCTCTCATTAAATTACCATTCCTGGTGCACGAGAACACGCGCATCCCCGAAAGCCATCGCGTTGCTTTTAGTTGTAGACGACAGTAAGTTCTGACGTTCGTGTTTATTAAGGCGAAATCCTTTATAGGCTCTTGACTCGTCGGCGGCGGTATTCGCACAAAAGTGTCACACTATGGTTGTCAATCAAACTAATGACGTCATCAGTGGTGTAGTATGTCGCAGCGATATGTATAGTGCACTAACTACTCGTAGTTAAGTATTAATTTGTGAAATAACAATTAGTCACAATATATATTTAATTAGCGATCAGGTAATTAATATTGAGTTAATCAGTGATGAGTAACAAATTATTTAGTAGCCGGTTAATTAACTCACCAATGATTAGTTTGTAATAATAGTGCTTGGTGCAGTATGTCGTAACTGGGAACTCAGTATACGATACTGCGCAAGGCGCCAGCAGACAATGCACCTGCGCTTCAGCTAACTGCGCAAGCGTGTGACGTCATTGAGTGGCGCCACCATCGTTCGAGAGGAGCGCTGCCAAGGCAATCTTGCCAGACGCCTCCTGCACGCCGATCAGGAAGAATGCCGCCTAAACGCTCTCCTGTGTCCCCAGCAACCAAGCGTGCGCGTACTAATGAACGACAGCGACACAAGCAGCAACACCGCGCTAAGGATTTTCGCCTCACTGCACTTTAGGTCAACAAAGCGCCCCCCTGAATTTTTTCAAAAAGTTTAGCACACCTTTGTGGAGGTGTGATTAAGAAGCTTTTTGTCAGTTCGTCGCTCATTAACCTCTCTTTCGGGAACCGCCAGTTTGAACTGTAATTCACGATACACAAAACATTCCGGACAAATGTTGAAGGGAACACATGAGTACGAGTGTGAGCGTGGGGCGCGCTGCTGCTAAAATAAAAAATTCCTAAAGCTTCCTGAAATTGTTCCGCTGCAAGGGCTAATACGCAGCCCTTGCAGCGGTGCATTTCTACACGAATTCTTGTCAACCCTAGACATTTTAGCTTATCTTGAATATTTCAAGAGCATTTTATGAAATGTATGGTTGAAATGAACTTACCGTCCAGATCTCGCCAATGTCGTATGCGGTTGAAAGCTCCGGGTCGCTGTCCTCAGTCACGCCAAAACGCTTGAAGGTGTTGACCGCCTTGTCCTATAGCGTAGCGGAAACCGTCGAACGGCCTGTATAGAGTTGGATGCTGGTCTTCGTCTGCAGTATCGAAGGACGGGAGCGACCTGCGCGTTTGTCCAGCCGGTGTAGTAGCCGACACCGATGTGAGCTCGAACGTCCCTTCAGAGCATTTTTAGTGAAAGTAGCCACGATGCAATGCTTAGTTGTCTTCCCGACCGGCCACGTCCGAAGAAATGCTCTGCTCACTTCCCAGCATGTGGCATTTGAAGAGCCCCTTTTTTTTAAAGGCAGCTTGACACCATTAAGGGGCAGTGGGGCGACTATTGACTATAGACATGTTTAGATGTATGCAATGCAGCAACAAATTAAACGAGAACAAGACAACTCAAACAGGAACCGCAAAACGAGAATATCTTGGATGTGCGAGACTGAATACTAGAGAACCATCATTTCATTTCTATGGCACCAAGGACGTTTCGTTGAAGTGTTAATGAGCCCTGCGGTATTTGTTCTCAGACTGCTATTATTTATGCGTACTTGTGTTCTTGGCACAAGCATTCTGTCTGCTTTTCTTTTGCTGCTGATAGTACAGGCGTGAGCAAAAGTGGACAGACCACGGAACGGTGGCAGAACTGCTTGTCAGCGCTGACTGCACGTGCCTGTTGTCGAGATTAGAGTGACAGCAAAAAGTTTTGGAGTCCTTCTATCCTCTGCCTGCAACCGGATATGTTGCTGCATGGCAGGCCACGGAATGACGTTACCAGCACTGGAATCGTATCCGTTGTTCTCTGTGTAGCCGCCTTTGGAAAGTCAGTACTATAAGTTATAAATTAAAACTGCAGGGTCGGTAGTTGTTATAATGACGGGTGTTGTTTGCTTGGTTGATTTACGTGGCGTTGTGTCAGTAGTGGAAACGGAAGTCGAAAGGCTGCTGGTGGGCGTGGGCAGCGATGGCAGCTGAACAGCCATTTCCGGAGTGAAGTAATAGGACATAACGAATAGGCATATAGGCATGAAAACTAGCCCCAGCGTGACGAAGCATAACGCCGAAGTGTGGCATGCACCACCACCCGTATCATCCGCAGGGGACGATGGTGAGCGCCGATTGTAAACGCTGCTGTAAAGTATGGTGCTAGGTGATGCCGGTACGGGCTGTACAATTACTCCAGAAGGTAATAACGCAGGATTTGTGATGCGAGGTGATCTGCCCGTCGGTGAGTGACTCTGCGCGACGGCGTTTGGCTCCGTAAGATCTTTTGCATCCATGGAAAAGCGTCGAGGAAGCCACCGGAGCCTTTAATTAGGCATCGTCATCGTCAAGACAGGAGGAAGTGATCTAATGTCTCAGGCTCGGCACAAAAAAGGCACGATGTGGAAACCGCCAGGCCAGATCTGTGAAGGTAGAAATTTAGAAGGGGAACCCGGCAACGCAAACGCGTGAAAGAGACCTCTTGTCTGCGCGAGCGCCAGTCTTTGCTACTCCAAGGATGCAGAAGATGCTGATATTCAGGAGATGATGTAAGAGCCGAGGCAGCAAAGTCCTGAAATATTGTATAGCTGCGAAACCTCACCGCAGCTGTATATGGACACGTTGGCAGGACAGCAATAACTGGGCCGCAGAGAGGTGCCCTTGCTAAGAAATCTGCAACCTCATTTAAGTGAAAGCCCATATTGTTCCTCGGTACCCAAAGCAACCTTACCGAATTTAGATGGAGCGGGATCAGGAACATAGAGGCGTAATGCCCGAGACTCAGTTGGTGAGGACAGTGAAGAACAAATGGACAGAGAGTCCGTCGTAACCACGATCTGGGAAATGGTAGTTTCTAATTTTCGTAAGGCTGAGATTACTGCTAATAATTCAGCCAGATAAATTGGCGTGAAGTCAGGAAGACGGGGAGAAAAAGACCAACCCAATGAAGGTGAAAAATTTCCACACCTGCCTTTTCGCGATCCTGCGAGGCAAAAGAATATGTGAGGGAAATGACCTTAGGTGGTCTTGCAACGAACCCTGAAGAAGAGGAAATGGCTGCAGCTTTGCATTTGATGGAAAAATGTCATCGAATTCAATCTGGACAGAAGATGAGTTGTTATACTCTTGGCGGACATCTGTGAAATGAATGTTTAAGGGATCAAGGAGGGACTGCACGAAACATATCTGCTGAATATGCAAACGAGACCAGGCGGCACTAAAAGAGACTGCAGGTTGACTAAGAAATATTATACTGGAGGCTTGAAGGGGTGAGTCCCAGAATTTTAAAAATGTTTCAACTGTTAAAGGCCAAACCTAGCTGATAAAGATGGGATTCGCGCCTCAAGGTGTAGAACAGCAATGGCGACATATTTTGGAAGCCCGAGACAGAGGCGCCACGCCAAACGCCCCAACAGCACAAGAGGCCGAAGTTTATGTGCAGGAGCTCCTGAGAATAAAACACTGCCGAACTCTAAAATTGGGCGGACGTACATTTTATAAATCATCAGAGGTGTACGCCTTCTCATGCCTGACCGAGCACTGGAAAGCCTGCGCAGGATACCACTGGCCCGAACTCCTTTTGCAGAAACTTGCTCAGTGTGTGGCCGCCAGGATAAAGTAGTGTCGTATATCACTCCGAGATACTTCACCGTCTGAACTTGAGGAATTATGCTATTTCTATAGACCAGATAGATATTTACAGGAACAGATACCGGAAATACTGACAGTGCGCATTTCTTCATATTGAGGGAAAAGTGAATTCTCTCTAGCCAGCTGTCAATAGCATTGAGAGCATATTCAGCGCTTGCTTCGGGCAAATGGTACTCAGCACGTTAAGGCCACGTTTTAGTTCATTTAGAATGGCATCACAATTCGAAGCATTTGCGTGGGTGTGTTTCACAATTTTACTACACACTTAAGACGTATTGAATGAAGTATAGAAACAGGCTGCTGGCAACGAGTGGTTTCGCTCTCAAAGCAATAAAGCCAGATTGAAATACAGGATGCTTTGAGGCATCCCCGAAGCTTCGTAGCGTTATCCCCGTGAGTATTGTAAATAGTGGACAGGAAACGCTGATCATATTGTTCCGTGTACGATGCCAAGATCATACTTGTCATTAAAAATAAAAAAGAAGTAATAGCTATTTTCTCTTGTTTTCTGGATAACTCGTTTAGAACCGAACATTTTTCTTCCGATTGTAGTCCATTGCATATATTTGTAATAAGAACGACCAAGATAGCTCTGATCTTAAGCTGGTTAGAAGAGAAAAAAAAACACAAGAAATAAGCGCTAAACATTGACTTTGAAGGATAAACTTGTGACGTCTAACGCTTTTACCTCCTTTCTTACCATATGTTTCACGGGCGCAAACAGTATATCTTGCCGGCCTGTGCACATACGCGCCAATTTCTTGACAACCGAGCAAGGACCTTAGCGCCATGACAGTCAGTGCAGCTGTCCACACTGCGAACATATGGCTTCGACCTGTAGGGAGAAGACCAAAAGGCGTCTCTTCGAAGAAGGCAAGCCCCTAATCGTGACGACTTCGGACGTCGCCGTGAAGGCCACGAAACAGCGAGCCAACAGTACTACGCGGCTGCTTGCACTGCAGGGCGCCCATGAGGCGTTCGAGCAAAGAGCGGCAACAGCACTTGCACCGCCTCGACAAAGGCGCAGGTCACTACCTTCTTTGATGCCCGAAGTGGAGTTCAGCACCCATCTTTCCACTGACCTTTCTTCCGTTTCCGCTGCTTTAAAGAACACTGTGCTCAATATCTTCAGGCGCTCTGCCGTGCAAGAGCAGAATGAATTGGAGCTTTCGTCTACGTACGTGACTGGTGAAATATGGACGGTAAGTACCACCATTCCATTAAACTTTCTCTCGACCTTCAGCGTCAGCTTCGGTGCCTCGCGTTCCCCCCAAAAATCTACTGTTAGAATGCACTGCTGCCAGCTTACGGGGTATCCTACGGGGTAGTGTATCACGGGGTAGTCTAAAGGGTAGTATATATACAGATTGTCCATGCTAACTTGGACCAAGATATAAAAGAAAACCTAAGCGTTCTTCGGAACTGAAATCGCGTGGATGCTGTTGGGGTTTATTTAAAGTTTCAGTACCATTTTCTTGCTCATTGTACTTCAATAATTACTCTAGATAAGTTAGTTAATGTTTAAATTTTTTGAGACGTTAAGGCGTCAATAGGAAAGTTGTGGAGCTCCACAAATATTTGCCCAACCCAGGCAATTCCGACGAGATAGCCGTAGCTAGCGTGGCCGTTTTTATTCGGGGAAAACGAAAGCCCGCGGAGTTCAAAAAATATCACGTGACAGCGCTCTCCGTGCGCCCGAATGCACCGCGCTTACAGCGCTTTCATCCGAGATTCGTAAAAACATTCAGCGCCGCGCCTCCTCTTCGCTTACGAGAAAGGGCTTCTATCTATCGGCTGGCGACGCATTGCGCATTCTGCTAGCGTGAGAGCGCAATTATCAGCGCAAAAAAGGGAACCGGTTTTCTTTCAACTGCCGCCCGAACCCACTGGCGCTTATCTTGGAACCAACCACAACGCGAAGATCTGTCGTGTGGAGCACGAAAGGCGCGTAGCGAGCGATGTTTTGTGCAAAGCACGGATGAGAGCGCTACAACTGCGGCGCATTCGGGCACACGGAGTGCGCTGTGACGTGGTATTTTTTAAACTCTGCGGGCTTTCTTTTTTACCGTATTAAAACGGCCACACTAAATCTATCTCGTCGGAAGTGCCTGGGTTGGGCAATATTTGTGGAGGTACGTGCACAAATTTCCAATTGACGCCTGAACGTGTCAAGCTATATTTAAAAAGTTCATTAATTTAACTTGACCGGGCCTGACGGTGTTACTAACAAAGCACTTAGAAACTTGGACGCAGGGTCAGTGACAGCACTCACTGATCTCATGCACAAATACTGGACAGACGGAAATATTCCACAAGAATGGAAACATGCAAAGATTACATTCATTCCAAAGCCAGGCAAGAGCTTGTGTATAGAGAATCTACGCCCAATCTCTTTAACATCCTGCTTAGGAAAGTTAATGGAACATATAATTCTCAATCGGCTACAAGAATACGCTGAGGACAATAACTTACTCTTTAACTCCATGCCATGCTTCAGGGCTAATCTTTCTACCCAAGATGTTATGCTGCAACTCAAGGCAGACATAATAGAGATGGAACGCAGCAGAGGAACTAAAGCCATATTAGGCTTGGATTTGAACAAGGCGTTTGATAATGTCACGCACGATGCTATCTTAAGGAATCTCTCGGACATCAACCCAGGGGAAAGAACTTTGCAGTACATCAAGTCATTTCTCAATAACAGAACGGCACAGATAGCAGTGGGAGAGATTAAATCAGACTCTATCTCACTTGGAGGTAAAGGAACGCCACAGGGCTCAGTCCTGTCACCCTTCCTTTTTGATCTCTCACAAATTAAAACTCCTTCTAAATTAGCAGCTATCCCGTTGCTGCAACACACATTCTACGCAGATGATATCACTTTATGGACCACAACTGGCAGAGATGGTCAGATAGAGGATACCCTGCAACAAGCTGTAGACATAATACAAGACCTGGCGGGCAAAGCAGGGCAAACCTGCTCGCCCTCCAAGTCCGAATTATTTCTAATCAGATACAAACCAAGGGGCCCTCGAGCAAAAAATTACAAACCTCCGCCTCCACTGAAAATCTGGGTGGAAGGGCTCCCTGTTAAGGAAGTTCAAACTATAAGAATCCTATGACTCTTCCTTCAGTCGAACCGAAAGAACAAGGAAACACTAGAAGAACTCCAGACAACCGTCAATATGACGGTAAGACTAACTAGACGAATTGCAAGCAAAAGGAAGGGAGCGAAGGAGACAGAACTTTGCAAAATAGTACAAGCATTTGTAATAAGCAGGCTTGTCTACGCTCTCCCATACTTAAAATTAGACAGTAGTGAAAAAGCCAAAGTAGAGTCTATGATTAGAACAGCATACAAGGTAGCATTAGGGCTACCGAACTGTACCTCCACCGATAGGTTTCTGGACTTGGGAGTACACAACACCTTAGACGAGCTTACAGAGGCACACTTAACAATGCAGAGAGGCCGGCTTTCCCGCACCAAAGCAGGAAGAACCATACTTGATCGTTTAGGACTAGGCATACGGTTGCCACCCCAAGACACCAAAACACAGATACCTAAACGCATCGCTAAGGTAATAAGAGTTAAGCCACTAGCTAAGAATATGCATCCTGCTCACCACGAGGGGAGAAGAAGGGCTAGGGCAAAAGCTCTACACAACATATACAACCAAGATGAACATGCAGTATATGTATATGCCGCAGAATATCCCCAGAAACAAGCGTTCGCACTAACGGCGGTGGAAACGCAAGGTAGACTGATAGTCTCCGGCACTACCATAACGAAATCCTCGGAAACGGCAGAAGAGGCGACAATCGCCCTGGCTATCATTAACACAGAAGCTACTACCATACTCAGCGACTCTAAATTTGCCATACGCAATTATGCGAGGGGCAGGATTTCTCAGGCAGCAAGGAGCATATTGGGTCAAACCAAAGATTTAGACAGAATTATTGAATTGATATGGGTCCCGGCTCACTCGGGGAACCCTGGTAACGAAGCGGCACACATAACAGCTCGAGGATTCGTCAGCCGAGCAGGGGACGCTGTCGTTGCTGAGAGTTTTTCGAAGGACGGCCTATCATCTTTTCACGATATTACTAATCATGTTAAACATAAAGGAGCATATTCCCTCCTCCAGACAAAGCCTTTAATAAGGAGCAGGAGACCACTTGGAGGCGACTCCAGACGCGATCCTTCATGACGCCTTCCCTGTTGTCAAAATTCTACCCCGGCGAATACGACCCTGCATGTACATTATGTGGTGATTTAGCCACTTATGATCGCCTACTGTGGAATTGTAAAGAGGAGCCGCCCCCGAAATCTCTAATACAGGTTCCTACTTTCGAGCAGTGGGAGGCCGTGTTGGTCAGCTCAGACGTGGGAGTTCAAACCCGGGTCATTGAATGGGCTACCCAGGTCGCTGTCAGCCGTGGACTGATAGCCACCTAGCACTGATCGTCTGCATTCTGCCTTTTCTGACGAATTAAATGTTTTCCAATCCATTTGACTAAGCATTCAACTAGGACGAGCACAAAAATGGTACTGTAACTTTAGATAAACCCTAACAACATCCACGCGATTTCAGTTCTCAAGAAGGGTTAGGTTTTTTCAAAAGTTTGGTCCAAGTTAGCTGGGACACCCTGTATATTGTCCCTTTCGTACTGCTCGAGCCTGTAACGTCTGAGACGGCGGAGACGCTCAAAGCGCCTTGCAACTATGTTAAGAGTACCGGTTTTCAGGCCAGCGTTTCGCTTACTCAGGCAAAATACTGATATCAGGTTAAATAACGTGATTCGAGAAAAAAAAAGTGATTTGAAAACGGAGGGGCTAAAATGCCGTTATTGGACACCGTTATGATGGCCACCTGGGTTAAACAGCCACTGCTTCTCTATTAGGTTGGATTTCGATATACTGTAACAGCAAGCACCGAAACTTCTTAACTATATTCCCAGGTGGCCATAGTTGAAAGCGGCTTTCAGTTCAGGGTTTCACTCACCTTCACACTGCCTTCAGTACGCTTTACACGAACGCGCGATTACGCGTCCTGCACTGATATTACAGCCCCCGATCGCTGGGCGCTGAGTCCGAGACCATGCTGGACGGTTTGAGTGCGGCGGTTGAAGACAGCTCGTAGCCCTGCTTCCAGCCCAATATTGTCTCAGACGCAGCGGCCGATGCTCAGCGGCGCAAATGTCAGTTTAAGACACGCGCTCGAGCCTTCGTGTTAAGCGTGCTGACGGTGATACATGAAATATCTTTATAGCAATGCAATTACTGTCTGCTTTTTTAAGATACAAGGATCTGTTTATTTCCCTTGCAGCCAACCCGCCAAGGCGGCAGTTCCCAGAACCACAATTACTGTCTGCTTTTTTAAGATACAAGGATCTGTTTATTTCCCTTCCAGCCAACCCGCCAAGACGGCAGTTCCCAGAACCAGGCACTATCGGACCGCTTTCCAGATTTTATCAGACGCTCCCTCAGACGGAAGTCTTTTCGTGTGCAGAAGCATCAAACCTATCCTCACTAGACAAACTTGACAATTCGTCACACACGTGAAGAAAACTTGTCAATGTCTTATGTCCTACTATGGCGCATTTCTTTTGCGGATTAGAAGGGAGTTGAACTTTCTTTGGTGCCCCTTACTTGTCTCTATTGACGGCAGCTTGGAGCATTAGGTACAGATTTGAACAATGTGTAGGACCCAAAATATTCTTGCTGAAACAAGAAACTATCTCTACAGTCTGCGTCCTGTTTTTTTTTTTTTGCTCGTGTGGCTGCTTGTATACTAAGCTTACATCTGGAGGAAGCCAATATTCATCGAAACGAAGCAAGCATAGGCAAAGGTTCGTCCTTTTATATGTGGTGTTGATCAAGGGGAAATTAGTAGTGCAGTTATTTTTACCATAAGATACAATTGAATAGAGCTCAGAAAAAAAAAACAACCACGTGCCGCCGGTCGGATCTCAAGCCTCAACCTCCGCATTCCGCGTCGGTGCTCTACCGACTAAGCTACAGCCACGGCTGTCCAATCTTCTAACTTGTGTTCCGTGTAGCCTAATGAAGTGACTGAAGTGAAGAGTTTGACGGACGTCCGTCCGGTCGGCTTAGTGCACAACTAAAAAATGAAGCATCAACTAAAAGAGCAATAATATGGCGTTTCGGTTCCCCCACGGTTACCCTATTGGCATTTTATTGACTCCGTGGAACGCCATCTCCTCCGTTCTGCGCTACATCTGAACCCATGTACCCAGCAAGCCGCCGCGGTAGCTCAGTGGTTATGGCGCTCGGCTGCTGACCCGAAGGACGCGGGTTCGATCCCGGCCGCGGCGGTCGAATTTCGATGGAGGTGAAGTTCTAGAGCTCCGTGTGCTGTGCGATGTCAGTGCACGTTAAGGAACCCCAGGTGGTCGAAATTTCCGGAGCCCTCCACTACGGCGTCCCTCAAAGCATGAGTTGCTTTGGAACGTTAAACCCCCATAAACCAATAAACCCTAACCATGTACCCAGCAGCAAGCTGCAATTCCATACGTTCTGGGTGTTAGTGAGACGCTGGCGCATGTATTACGCTCCTCTGACGCGCAGTGTGCGCATGTGGGAACCCCTAAGCCCGGGATTGAATTGGGGCACGTCAAAGGCAAACTGAATGAAAAATTCTCAAACGTCATTAAAGCCATGCCGCCTAGCGAAAGCGCAGCTGTGTTTATCGCCCAGTCAGGGGCTCAGCTCAAGTTAAGGACAACGCAGCGAGCTATGGAAAGAAAAGTGATAGGCGTAACGTTAAGAGACAGGAATCGTGAAGAGTGAGTGAGGGAACAAACGCGGTTTAATGACATCCTAGTCGAAATCAAGACGAAGAAGTGGGCTTGGGCAGGGAATGTAATGCGAAGGCAAGAAAACCTCTGGTCCTTAGGGATAACAGAGCGGATTGCAAGAAAGGCAAGGTTTTTACACGGCCCTAGTTACGGGTACAATTAATTTTAGCCGCTGCAGGGAGAAGTACCAGACGGACCTTCCTCTTACCAGGGATCGGTACAGCATGAGCGCAGTGGCTCTGTTATTTCTTGGGACTATTCTTAGCCATTGAGGACTAAGGACTTCGGAGTGCTAAGTTTAAAAGAACCATGCAGCAGGACACAGCTGAAAGCGGACGCTATGAACAGCAATTAGTACCAGTGCTACTCAGTCACATGGGAACTTATGGGCTATGTTAAAAATCAATTCTAAGAGTAAAACTGCTGATTGTGAGGGTGAGGGCGAGTAAGGGCCAGAGAAGTTTGCAAAGTGAGGGGTAGGATGAGGGAAGGCCAAATATTTACTGCTGAGGGTGAAGGAAAGGTGGAAATCGGTGCATTTGCCACCCCTGGGTAGAAGCATCCCACGGCCGGATGCCCGGCTTTTTTCTTTGCTGTGACTCTACAGCGAAATCTCAATAATAATAATTGGTTTTTGGGGAAAGGAAATGGCGCAGTATCTGTTTCATATATCGTTCGACACCTGAACCGCGCCGTAAAGAAAGGGAGAAAGGAGGGAGTGGAAGAAGAAAGGCAGAAAGAGGCGCCGTAGTGGAGGGCTCCGGAATAATTTGGACCACCTGGGGATCTTTAACGTGCACTGACATCGCACGGCGTACGGGCGTCATAACGTTTTGCCTCTACAAAAACGCAGCCGCCGGGGTCGGGTTCGAACCTGGGAAATCCGGATCAGTAGTCGAGCGCCCTATCCACTGTACTATGAAAAAATCGCGTTATGCACTCGCAGCAGTCCAGTGATCTCTTCACTTTCGTCCACTGATTAATTCCTTCGCGATTTGCAGTTTTCGTTATGCCTGTTTTTTGGTACTTATTTTGTAACGAAGTCAATTTTCCATTTGTATTTATTTGTTTTCTCTGCACCAAATCTACTCGTTGATATCAGCCTTTGCAATTTTCACTGAGTTGGCAGTGCTCCTCGTGGGTATATGTGCAAATCATGAAGGGCACTGAAAGAAGCAGAAGCTGCTGCGAGAAATCATTTTTGCTAGCTCTTAATGAACACACGGGACAAAGAACACAAATACACAGGGCAGACGCTAGTCCTAACTGCATGTCTTGTAGATGGTGTTGCCGGGTAGAAGTGTGTTCTTTGTCCCGTGTGTTCACTAGGCGCTAGCAAAAATGATTTCAAACGCTTTCCGACTAGCCCAAGTTTCCGCCTTAATATTAAACTGCTGCGAGAGCCTGCGTATCGTCCACCCGGAACTCAGAGTCATTGTTTCGAAACAGTACGTAAGTTGTGCAAACGCACGAGAAAAACCTTCTCAGCAGTACGCTACCTCACAGACCTAAGGCAATGCCCTTTTACCCCATGGAAGTACGTTCTACCGACGTCGACAGCAAGCTCCGCGGATGGCAGGACCATATTTTATAGATTCCACTGCTGTTATGTCTAACGAAACGGTCAAGAACTCTTGCGAGAAGCTCGGCTTGCTAGAAATTAAATAATTGAATTCAATTCAAGTAACTTGCGAAATTACTTTAATTAAAATCTACGACAGAGTGATCAGCTTACTCTCTGTTGCCTACAAAGTATTTATTAAAGTAATCGCAAATGGAGTGGGGGAAAACCTTAGACTTCAATTAGCCAAACTATCAGGCAGGCTTAGACCATATTTATAGACAATATTCACAATATCAATCAGATGATAAAAAATGCGCCGAGTATACCCAACCCCTATATATAGCCTTTATTGGTTACGAGAAAGCATTTGGCTGAGTTAAGTCAGGCAACTATTGTGGAATCGGTGTGTATAAGAGTGTTATGTTAAAATAATGAAAGATATCTATAGAAACTGCACAGCTACCATAGTACTGTATAAAGTCCCCAATAAAATTCTATTAAGAATGGACCTCAGACAGGGAGACACATTCTCGCGAATGCTATTCACCGCCTTTTTACAAGAGGCCGTCAGAGGCTTCGATTTGGAACAACTGGGGAGAAGAGTTAATGGAGAACACCTTAGTTATCTTCGATTCGCTGATCACATTGCCTTGCTAAGTCAATCAGGAGATGATTTCCAAAACATGATCAATGATTTAAGTAGAAAAAACTGTGGATCCATTAATTAATATGCAGAAAACCAAAGTAATGCCCAAAAGTCTCGCAAGAGAACAGTACTTTACGATTGGCAGTGAGGCGCTGGAAGTGGTAAGGGAATACTGCTACTTACGGCAGGTAGTGACCGCAGATCCCTATCACGAGAAGTAAATAACTGCAAGGATATGGGGTGGAGCACCCTTGACTGGTTATATCAGGTTACGACTGGCAGATTACCAGTACCCCTCAAGAGTAAAGTGTATAGCAACTGTATCTTACCGGTACTCACCTATAGGGCAAAAACGTGGTGGCTAACGACAAGGGTTCAGCTAAAATTGCGCACAACGAAGCGAGCTATGGAAAGGAAAATGATAGGCGTAACGTTAGGAGACAGGAGAATGACAAAGTGGGTCATGGACCATAAGCGGGTTAATGAAATCGTAGTCGAAATCACGAAGAAGAAACGGGCTTGGGCAGGGCTGTAATGCGAAGTCAAAATAACCCATTGTCCTTAAGGCTAACAGGACTGAATACCAAGAGAAGGCAAGCGTAGCAGTGGGCGGCCGAAAGTTAAGTTGGCGGATGAGATAAAGGAGTTTGATGGGATAAGGTAGCCGCAGCTGGCACAAGACAGGGACAGAGATGGAGAGAGATGCATGGAGAGGCCTTTGTCCTGCAGGAGATGTGTTGAGGCGGATGACGATGATGATGATGATGATGGAAATACACTACTAATCTTAGTGTCTGCCAAGCTTTGGTTTCTCGTGCGCTCAGTTGGGCACCTCGAAAGCAGGAACAACGCGCGGCGAGAAGTGTGTAGGGTTGTGCCCCCGAGAACGTCGGTGTCATTTGCTGTCGGCTCGCTGCACGTGAATATTGGATGGGTAGGCGGGAGTTGGGATACACACCGTTAGCGCGGTCGGAGCATGTTGTAGTAAGTGGTTTTTTTATTAAAATAATAATAAAAGGGAAGGAAAAGATTTTTGCTAGCCCCGGCATATGCCATCGATAGTGAAGCACCTGAGCTGGTGCAGCGGAAATAAAGGACAGCAGGCAGAATGGAGAAATGAAATGAAAGAGGTGAGGGGACAGGAAGAGAGGATAGGGGGAGAAGTAATATACACAGACTATTTTCACAATAAGAAATATGTCCAGGTTGTACGCGTGATTAATTCATGATGGAGCAATAATAACACACGCGCACAGCACTGTGTTGACTACATCTAGAGTGGGGCGTCCAGTTGTTAATCGTTCAAGGTAGACTCGCGGAGCGCTCGGGCACTGCGTGTGACTACCTGGCGGAGAACAGACGGGACGTCAAGCCCGTATGTTCGAGGAATGCACAGAGGCCCTCCAAGGTTCGCTCACGGGTGCGCGTACTGCCCTGCGGCCACAACAGCGTCTTGAGGGCGATGACGAGGTGGCGAGATCTGACTACTGTGCCGTTTCCTTTCGTCAAAATCGTTTCCTTTCCTCGAAGCACATGCTTTCGCAATCCTCCACGTAAACAGAAGTTCCCTCATAATTTTTCAGATAAGACAAACATTCAGTGTTCAGGCCCACACTCCCAGAAGTGCTGTTATCTGCAATAGTTTGCAGCGAAACCGTTCGTATGCAGATATGGCCTGCACGCCCTCAACACGAATGTATGCGGCGGCGCTCTCACCAGGGCACCCTTTTTTTCCTTTTTTTGTGTGCAGAAGCATTATTCCGATCTGTTTTTGGGCTTGTGTCAAGTGACTGGGATTCGAACCCGCGGCGGCACAAGCCGTTCAGATTCGATGGCCACTGCGCGAGAGCACTACGCTGTCGCCGCAGCCGAACACTCCTCGTGTTAAACTGCAACACATTCGCGCTGTGCACTGCAAATAGTATCCTTCGTTCACTAACTCTGCTATCAAACTGATTTTCGCGCTTTGAGTGATGTGGCTGTAGTGATAGAGATGTGCACTGCATGAGTTGGCGTGGACAACGTTGTGGCAGAAACACGACACCCAGAGCGATACGCGTTTGCGTTGACAACATTGCTGCGGCAGCGTGGCGTAGAAGAGGCCATCGGCGTAAGTACATGGGGACATAGGACTCCGTGATCCCCGTTGGAAGGAAATAGCGGCGTTAACCGGGCTCTGGCATCCGCGATTAAAATTCTCTCTGACGCACTGCGTGCGCATTGCTTGCGACAATGGCCACTGTTGGCGACACGTACCTCACTTTTTGGCCTTTTCCAGCTTATAATAACATTGTTTTGGGGGAAATGAAATGGCACGGCATCTGCCACATATCGGTGGACCCCCGAACCGCACCTCAAGGGAAGGGATAAAGGAGGGAGCGAAAGCAGAAGTGAAGAAAGAGGTGCCGTAGTAGAGGATTCCGGCATAATTTCGACCACCTGGGGATCTTTAACGTGCACTGACATCGTAAAGCACACAGGCGCCTTAGCGTTTTGCCTCCATAAAAACGCAGCAGCCGCGGTCGGTTTCGAACATGGGAACTCCGGATCAATAGCCGAGCGCCCTAACCACTGAGCCACCGTGGCGGGGTATACCTCAAAACCCAGTTATCAATTTCATGCAGCCCACATCTCTCTCTCTCTCTCTCTCTCTCGCCACCCCACGTGCCTCAAAGCGTGACTGAGGCCTCCACTGACCAGGAGGCAGTCATGCGCCCTTCCTTTGCTCTTGGACGGACGTACGGATGGATGGATGGAGGGATGGATGAATGGATAAGGCTGAAACCGTTTAAGTAGGGCGGTTGCTCAAGAGACCTAGCCATGACTTATGAAATTTTACTATCGTCTTGATTTTAGCCACCAATCAGATAACCTTCGCTTGGTTACTTCTACCCACTTAAAATCTACTTTCCCTTCACTGTCCCTAAACCCCAATGCCTTTGATAAATCAGCCCTGCTGTTTTCCACTGTAGGTTGAAGCCCTTTACAGAAAAGTATCAAGTGTTCAGCCGTTTCCGCCTCCTCTCCGCACGCAACGCACAACGCGTCTATCTCGTGGTACCTAACTCTGTACGTCTTAGTCCACAAAACTCCCTTCCTGGCCTCAGGCAACAGAGCTTCGCCTACAATTATCATAGATATTTTCTTTGGCAACTTCCTGAAGATCCTGTATTTCACAGTGCCGATTTCGTCAACATCCCAGTTTTCCACAGAGCTCTCTTTGTTTCTTTACCCTTTTTCTTAACCGATAATTGCTGATTTGCCCCCCCCCCCCCCCCTACTGCTGTCCAGATATTTGCTTGTAAATTTTCTAGTTCGCTTTCTAAATTTCGTGTCAACATTCCTTATGTACAGGCATCTGAAAGTTTTCCTAGCCCACTGCTTTTCCCCCTTTTTCTCAATCGTTCCTCAAATGCTATCTTACTGCTAGCTTCTCTGCTCTCGAACGACGCCCATCCCATATCCCCCTGTACCCCCTGATTTGGTGTGTTGCCATGTGCTCCCAAAGCTAGCCTCCCTACGCCGCGTTGTTTGATTTATAACCTTGCTTGAACATCTGGTCTCATGCAGAGAACCGCATTACCGAAAGTCAGGCTTGGAACCATCACCCCTTTCTAGATCCCTCTTACCACAACATACCTATTGTAATTTCACAGTGCCCTATTTTTTATTTCCATTCCATTCCACAGTGCCTTATTTTTCATTTTTTGCAATTGAAGCACCTCAGTTCAACGAATCCTTTAATGCAAATTTGTAGGGCTGAGCTACTTGCCTTGGCAGCCAGATGTAAAGCATTTCGTACATGAGTAACCTAAACCAGTCATGTCCAATCATTGTACGAATCCTTTATAGCAAATCAGGGGGGGTGAGCTACTTGGCTTCGCAGCCAGATTTAAAGCACTTCGTACATGAGTAACCTCAACCAGTCATGTCCCAACAGAAGTCGACTGCCTTACCTATGTACATGATCATGATCAGCAGAATTAAAAAGAAACTATGTGCAAACTTTTCTAATGCGATGTATCACTCATCGTGCTTTAAGCTTCTCATCTATAAAGCTTCCCATTTCAATTCGTTTTATATTGCCCTGAATCTTTGCACACTTTGTTCGTTCGCAATCAAAACTGCCGGCGCGCGGTTTTATCATTTTGTTGTGTAATGCGATCAGACTTTCCATTCATCGTGACCACGTGCAAATGCGTCCACAATTTTCCAGATTGGTGCAGTTGCTTTCGGTTCTTTACCTATAAGGTTCCTTGCCAGATTTAAATTGGGTGCGGCGATGAACTGCAGGCATTCATTTCGATGACCGCCGAGCACGCTTATGGCTATCGCCGCCGCCGAGTCATTCAGTTCTTAGCGGGCGAGGGCCTTGTTTCTTTTAGAAGCCTTTTCGTTGTCTTCCTGACTGCCGGAGTGTCGTCACCACAACGTGACAGTTTCCATCAACCTTTGAGCATTGAAAAGTAAAAATATAAAACTTATGTAAATGAGCATTAAATAAATAAATAACAAAATAGGCTCGAAGTCTTGAACCCCCCCCCCCCCCCCCCCGCCCACTAAAAGAATAGTTCCGGACTCCCTGCTTGGCGAACTCTAGTAGTCAGCCGATAGCGGCCAGGATGAGCTAGCGTAAGCTGAAAAATCTTAGCGCAAAGGTCGATCTTCGCGTCGAGTAAGGACAGTAAGCATATTCACATGAAACGCGCAGGAGGTAGAAGTTCGAAATATTCCTCGTATTTAGTTTAAAACAAATAGTTGCCAGAAACTCTTCTCACCTCAGCACACCTGTCACAGCGCTGTATTACTTCAATTTTATGTGCATTGGAATACAAAATGTATTGTCCTGCCTGAAAGTAACACGTGTACAGTCTTTGTACGAAGTTTAAAGGCCAAGGGGTTTTCTACTGCGTCATTTAGTGGGGCTTCCCTAGCATTCGTTGAAGTCTTTACTTTCAGTAGAGTGAGGAAAAGTCTCTCTTGCCTTCGAAATGGCGAGAGTACCAGTTGTCAAGTGAAAACATCCACGTGGTTCCTGATATAAGCAAATGGTCGTTTATTGATGCTAAAAGCGTTATAAAAGGCGCCGTTCATGTGTATGAGAGTGTTCGTGAAGGGCAAGAATGAAAATGAGATGTTCACTCATGAATAACCGCGAGGAGAAAAAAATGGCCATGTAAAATGGATCAGTGAGGAAGGCGTGTGTGCGCATCGCCGAGAACGAGGAAGTACAGCGAGCTGTCAGCGTTGGGCAGAGATGCGAGGAGCTGCATCGGAGCCTCGACTCAAGGCAGTTGGCGCAGGGAGCGGGACGACACCCTGTATCCGTGCGATCGCTTGCGACCGATCCAGCGCAAGAAGAACGGCGTCCTCTGTCGTCGGGAGCGGGAGCTACTTTGCCCGAAGCGACTCGACGTGGGACTTGACTCCTGCAACGGTAAATTGAGACACCAGGGCTCGGAGTGAACGCGCGAATGTCCATCGGCTATGTCGGCTTTGTGCCGAGTTCGGACCAAGCTGCATTGCGCACTGCCAACTCCTGCGAATGCATGAAAATTTTACAGAGTGCCACTCACATTCCACACCAGTCGCCTGTAAACCCCTTTTTATAGAATTTCGCCTCATGGAAAAAAATTATTCATCGTGGGAAGTTAGCTGTGTAGGGGCTTACGACTGAGGAAAGTTTTATACGGCGTTTCAATGCCGTTTGCCAAAGACTAACTTCTTAGTCTTAAGGAGGAGGCTGGGTAGTATTTACGCATGCCTGGCAACACAGAAATTCACGCGTTTGTGCGCGACGTCGCATTGTGCTTTCATCTGTGATCCATATATAATTGCCAGACGTCTACCGTCTGTTCCGTGCTTTAGCCCCTGTAAAGGTTATACAGCACATGCTTGCGGAGAACCCCGATCCAGAAGAGATGGAGTAGGAAAAAAGTGTGCTTGTACGATGAGGGTTTTTTTTTTTTTTGGTTCTAAGCTAATTCGATGCAAATGCCTATTTACTTCGAATAATTTCGAAGCAAATATTTCGAATAGCTTCGGTGTAAAAGGTCATTAGATTTTAAAAAAAGAAAGCATTGAAGCTATGTCAACCTTATGCAAAATCGACCTGCACACGGTGCTGGGCACGCTCAACAGAGCCGCGGTTATTACGCGCCCAGCGCCGGTGCCTTTTCCTGCCATGATTCTAGGAGCTCCACTAAAATAAAGAAAAAATTGGTTTCTGTACAAATTGATGCCTCTAACAAAATGCAAACTGCGCGCCGTATATCCAGCGCACTCCCTTTCCCGGACCAGCGTAACGCGATAGGCAACGCGACAGCAAACTTCCGGTTCCTCTGGCATCCGCCTGAGGCCTCGGGTACAAGTGTACTAGAAGGTCCTGAGAAATTCCTCCATGGCCTCAGACTTCGGTTGTTTGGGACTGTGTCACGCCGGATCTCAAAACTAGAGGACCGTTGGCAGTTAGGCTGGTTCGGTTCCTTTTAGATTGCTGCATAGTCAGACGGGCCAAAAGCTACTTGAAGGCATGGAAGTAACGCCGTTTAATTGCCGGTGATCGTTACTTGTCTCGGAATCCTGGTATTTGTCACGGTAGCGTCGTCACGAGACTTGCGTCACCAGTGCATTGATGCTCGAAGCTGGTCACCGCGCAGCTCTGTGCGTGGCGAGATATTAGATCGATTTTAGTAAAATAAATTCTCGCAATAGGGACTGCCTCGGACTAGGGGACAGTAAATGTTTTCCACCACCACCACCACCACCGCAGTAGCGATTTGGCGAGCACTGCGTCCGCCTACATGACGTCACCTGGGACTGCCAAAAATGGTGAAGACCGCGGTGTCATGGCTGAATAGTCATCCTAAGCTCATTTAGATATTTCACGTGTATAAGATTTTAAGGGTTCGCAAATATTCAACAAACTATCCAGCTTCGCAAGTGAGCATATCATTTCGCCTAAAATATTAAGGTATGCTCAGCGGTGGCACGACGCAGGACGAGTCGCTGTGCTTAGGTTCGAAGTGGGGAAAAAGCTGCTCCAGAAAAAAAACACGTGTCCGCAGATGCAAATGTTTGGTCACACGGCTAGGGCAATGTGTCTGCCCAAGCTGGAGCGAGCCAACTCGGCCAGTACCGATTTCGCATAGATGGAAATGGAACAGTGCCCCGAGTAAGCCTACCTTTGGCCTCGCCGTGCTGAAGCTGAGCCAGGCGGGCCAGATGCCGCGCGTGAAGAAGCGATCCTCTTCTGTGGTCCTGTCGCGCACCAGGCGGGCCAGGAGTGCTGCCACCTTGCTGCCCGAACGACGAACCGGCGCCCTGGCCGTGGCGCTAGAGATCGGGCTCAGGTCGCACCTGCGGAGACGAACAGGGAGGTCCGGCTGCTTTCTTTTTATTAATCGCCTGGCGAAGGCGGGTGATAAACCTCTGCTCAGGAGGAACTGGCGTTGTACGACCGAAGGGTACCACTTTGGTGAGCAGGGATTACAATAAATTTGCATCGAGAAGAATGAAATGATTAACCGTGATGATTGAAACAAACGAAGAAGGCTGGCGCCAAGTTTCGGCACCAGTTGTAATTACTCTTTGCTGCACTAGATAGGGCAGACGTGCATTTGAGAAGTAGGCCCCTCTCATACGTAAATAAAAACACAAGCGACAAGAGCGATGACAGCTTAAGTGGGTCGAAAACGATGGGGTTAGACACCCTGTCCTGATTCCACAAGGCACCTGGCAACGTATTCTCAATACTTGTTGTTATGACGCCCGTTATGGACGCAAAACTGTCGGAATCTCGCCCGTCGGGAAATCCGGCTGCCTCGAAGATGAAAAAGCCCCCATTGACGTCGATGCGACTGATGAACCAAGGCGCCAAGCGACTATCCCTTCCGATGACAGTCGGCAAAAAGTATCGAGCAAAAAAACAAACAAACTAGCAGTGCACTGAATGCGCTTTACGCGAACTGTCGAGGTGATTAGTGTAAAAATAATGTATTGAAAAGCACATCACGTTAGCTCCTAGTTCAACGGAAGAAGGATATCTTAAATGATATGAGACTGGCTGCCTATATGCACTCACTGATGAGAGAAACAGAATCGATGAAAAGAAACAAAAATAAGAACATTATCGCACTTGGATTGCCTGAATGTCTTGGGTGTCTTGCACGTGCGCTTGGATGGCTTTGGCTTGGTGACGCTGCCGCTGACGTCACTGTCTATCTCGACCAGGGGTACCGCAGTAGACGCCGTCGAGTCGTGGCCCAGAGAGGCGCGGCAGGAATCGGGCTGGGGCAGCGTATCCCAGGACAGCTGTGCCATGTGGAATAGCGTGTCGCCGGTGATGTCTTCCTGGTACGAATCGAAGAACTGCCTTGACGTGCGGTCGTGGTACTGGGACAATGACAACCAGTCTGGCTACTCGGCCTGCGGACTGGTTGTGTGGCGCAACTTTTCAAGTAGAAAGGCAGCACCATTTCATACAACGGGAGTAAAATGGCGTGTATTTCAATTTAAATGGCTTTTTTTATTTATATCGAGGTGCCCACTAGCAGCCAAAGGTCGAGTGCGGTGGTGCAAAATGTCACGAATACAAAACAGAAGCATTGAGTAAAAGGAAAAGTATAAAAGGAAGTAATAAACGACTGAAACACCGTCGGAAGTGTTAAGGCCTAATGTCACAACCTCGCTTTAAAGCTGCAAAATCAATTAAATAGATCAAGATCGAATGCCATCACAAAGTGGCAAGACTATTCGCTGAGTGGAACCCAAGTTCTCCTGCCGCACTTATGCTACTTGTTGGACGCAGCTCCTTTTTTACAAACGGCGTATAAAAAAGAACTTCGCTCACCTTCATGCGCTGGACATAACGCCAGAGCTCTTCCTTGTGGTCGTCGTCCACATCCACGCCCCGTTCAGCAGCCAGTCTTCGAACGCGCTCGAAGGAGAATTCCAGGAGCTCTTCCATCTGGACGCCTTCGTCTGCACACGATAAACACAACAAACGGTTGCTGGGAGGCCGTTAACGCCAGGTAAACTATTCCGAATGACATTGCATAAGCGTGCTCTTCGCACCGGGAGTCTGCCGAAGCTCCGCAAACTGTTAGCTTCGCTTGCAGAAGCACGACATTAGTTTTTGCACATAAAGAACTGGGAAGACCGAAGTATCATGCAGTCTTTAAAGACTGAGATAGAAGCCAAAAACAGGCGAGTAGGCTGAAGCATCCAAGAGAGGTGCTGAACCACCGAAGCAAACAGTGAGTACAGAAGATACGACGTGGCTGTACACATACCCCAGAGCAGTTGCAGTATCTTTTCGTCCAAACTGAAGCAAGGAAGGGAATACGCGCTGGCGTTGGCCATGGTTCCGACGGGGATGAGTGCAACAAGCCGAGTAGCAACTGCTACAGGAGGAGCAACAAGCGAGCGCACGACAAACGAAGTGAAGGCTGGCTGGCTGTGAAGTTGTCCGGGATCCCGTTCACTGCCTTGGCTCTACTGATAGCTGTTCTCAGGAGCGATGCCATCGGGAACAATTGGTGCAGTTGTCACATGCTCACCTTCATATCATTATGACGTAAACGATCTTTGCGCCTCACCCACACAGGCATTTACGGTGATCGCATTTTTCTTGCCGTCTGTCCAGCCTTAACCTTATATAAACATCTCCGTAACCAGGAGGGTGCTTTTTATGTTATGTTAGTAGTAAAGATGAGAGGTAAAACTGCAGCCGTTCCATTTTGACCTCACATCAGCTCGGTTGCTATTCTCTCACACTGCCGCTTGCTTGGTTCGTTCAATCAGGGTTCAGTTCGTCCTGCGGTAGCGCTTTTACGTAGCATACTCGAGGAAAGCGCGTCGCCTCTGCTCTTGCGCGCACTTGACAACCGCTGATTGGAATTCCTCGTGAAGAAACCTTGATAAGATATCCGAAAGGCTAGAGCACATTTAAATGTAAATAAAAAAAATAGACGCCGCACAAGGGCGCACAACTGCTGTTCGCTATCATATAATATATTCAGCACTTTTTCTATTACCTGAAACTGGACTCCTAGTGAAAACTTAGTAGTACGTATTCACATGTCGTCACGGGCGCCTTTTTATTGCACAACGTGCAGCTTCAGCAGTGGAGGCCCGAGCAGTTGGCGATAAGCCCCAAGTGCGTCGCGAGCGCTTGGCTGTTACAGGATACAGCTTAAGTCTTTAGTGAAGCGCCGCCCACATTAAGGACCGCCGCACAGAATTCCTCTGCGACAAAAAAGTAGTCCGTTGTTAAAACTTTTCTTGTTATTTCAACAAGAGGTTAATGAGGAGAAAAAGTTATAAGCTCTAATTCGTTTTGAGGGAAAGGAAATGGCGCAGTATCTGTCTAATATATCGTTGGACATCTGAACCGCGCCGTAAGGGAAGGATAAAGGAGGGATTGAAAGGAGAAAGGAAGAGAGAGGTGCCGTAGTGGAGGGCTCCGGAATAATTTCGACCACCAGGGGATCTTTAACGTGCACTGATATCGCACAGCACACGGGCGCCTTAGCGTTTTTCCTCCATAAAAACGCAGCCGCCGCGGTAGGGTTCGTACTCGGGAACTCCGGATCAGTAGTCGAGCGCCCTAACCACTCAGCCACCACGGCGGGGTCATGAATTTCGTTTTTAGAATTTGGGAGAAGCTGATTTCGTTTAGCGCTGTTGTTTACTGCGCTTTCGCCAGCTATTGCCACGTCGATACTGCACTCTCTTCGCCGCGGCAGAGCCTCTGGCCTCCTGTTGCTTCGGCCTGTCGTTCGGCCGCCTTGTTTCGCCTCTGTTGACCATTTATTTTCTTCGATCAAAGACGCGGCCAACTTAGTCGTGTTCATGCAACGGCCATCCGGCGTCAGGGCCTTTCTGCTCCAATTTTTGTTTCTGCGTACTCTCCACAACGCAGACAGCTGCTATTTGAAGGTTAAAATGCCTAAAAAAAATTACAGACGTTACTGCAGGCTGCTTACATATTTTGAATCCGAAATAATTTTTTATTTTGTCTCGCGTTTTTCATTTTCTTCTCTTCTTTTCTAATGATACACCTATTCAGTATCATACAGTCGTAAGGCAACGCATGGCAAGACAATAAGCAACGCGGTTTTGCGGGCTATGGCATTCTTGCAGTTAATAAAACACAGGATGCCATAGGTTTTCGTTTTTGATGCGGTGTCTATCTTTGCCGCCCTTTTAGCTGTGTTGTTTCTGTCAAGCTAGCACAGTCGAGTCACTAAATGTGTCCTCTGTAAATAGCCCCTTTATGTACATACATAACCTCGTGCAATAAATACCATGTCGAAAAAAAAAGTTCTGTGGCCTATGGGTTGCGTTCTCGCCTCTCAGTCCAAAAGCCTTCATTTCAATTCCCCGCACCTTAGGAAAAATTTTCCTTTTATGTCACGGTGACGTCATCAAGGATTTTTGGGACCACTGTTGCTGGTCAACGCCGACGCTTGGTTTCTTGGAGGAAGAGCCATACAATGCTTTAGCATTAAAAACTGTGTGTGCGGCGATAGCCGAGCTGATCGAAGAGTTACGTGCGATTTCGGCTGCGCACCCAAGGAGCATAGGTTTTAAACGGGACAAGGCAGTTTCGAGTGTATTTTATTTTTGGGAATTTTCTAGTGGACGGAGGGACAAAGTTCGCGGGCATGAAGAGGTACCAGCATTAACACAATGCAAATAAAGGACGGCTGAGGTGCCCAGCGAGAAGCGAGACAGTTCTTGCGACTTTCCTCATTTTTTTTTTTTACAGCGAGAGCTGTTAGACGCTCGTCCCTGGCTTTCGCGTCATAGTCGTCCGCCGTCGCCGGCGTCGCAGCCGTCAACGTCGAAGTAACCAGTGGGTGGATGTCATTAACGCACCCACCGGTCATTAACGCACTCACATTATGTAACGGTAAACCTGGGTCGCATAAGGCTATACGGGTGGCTCTGTTTGTAACAGCCGCCTGCCAGTGCAGAGCTGCATCACTTGACCACTACACCAGTGCGACGCCGTAACTACACAAATGGCAGAATCAGCCGCATTGCACTCCGCATTCTGTGATCGAGCGAAACGCAGCAAAAGAACGAAAAGCAAATACAGCACGTTATAGTATGGATACCAGTGCATACCGAGACACGGGGTACCAAGAGGCCGATAGGATAGCTCGAGGATACACTAACCGAGCGTCCAACTCATTCGACCTCGAGGAACCCAGTCCGGTACCCCAGAGCTCTTCAGAAATATTGAACTATTACAAGGGAGTGAGAATGAAATATCTACCACCGCATAAGGAATTCAGCAGAGAAGACGCAGTAGCATGACGATTACTGCAAACGGGCACGTTCCCAAATCTGAACATACTTAGTACAGCCTATCCCCGCACAATACGGCGACACATGCCCGTGGTGTGGAGAAAAGCCAACTCTATATCACACAACATGGGCATGGCAGAAAAATGACATAATCCACAGCACAGAAAACACGAGCGCGGAACAATGGGAGGGCATGCTCTCTAGCGACCACCTTAACGCCCAACGTGGACTATTGTGGCGAGCTCGCTTGACAGCCTTCCTCAGTGGAGCCCTGGACTAAGGGAGCCAACACTGTTGAAGGTGGAAGACTCCGTCTGAAGGTGGAAGAAACCACCTAAAGACCGCGAAGATTACTTCTCTTAGAGCACAAGCAAATGTTTTCCCCCTCCTCATCCTCCTCGCGTTACATAGTCGGAACCGTCCTGTGAGTTTTTGAATAATCCGACGCCAGATAACTTTTTCCAAGATTCAACTTCTAACGCTAACGTGATAAAGATGTTTTTTCCTTTAGTTAAAATCCCGAAAATAGGTAGGCAACAGCTTATGCTTACATCATATCGTAGCGATGTCTTAATGCGCCCCTTGTTTTTCCTTCCCTTGTGTGCTCAACACTTAACGAAGAACCCGGTTTTGGCAGTCTTGATGTCATGCGTATGCTATAGCATAACGAGGGTTCTCTCACAGCTGCAAATGAAATGAAAATGAAAATTGGTTTTGGGGAAAGGATATGGCACAATATCTGTCTCGCATCTCGGTGGACACCCGAACCGCGCTGTAAAGGAAGAGAGGAAGGTGGGAGTGAAAGAAGAAAGAGAGAGAAAGGTGCCGTAGTGGAGCCTGGGCTCCGGGGTAATTTCCACCACATGGGGATCTTTAACGTGCACTGGCATCGCACAGCACACGGGCACCTCTTGCGTTTCGCCTCCATCGAAACACGGCTGCCGCGGTCGGGTTCGAACCCGTGTACCCCGGTTCAGTAGCCGAGCGACCTAACCACTGAGCCACCGCGGCGGGCGAAGCCATACAGCTGCCGCCCACCACGTTTAATGACATGTGAGGAACTTGCGATTGACACGACGTTTCGGGCGGTATTGGTGAACAAACACTCTCACGATTGTGACGAAAAAATAAGCGGCGCCTATATGTACCAAAAGAAAGATATGACATTTTGGCCTCCTTGTTCACATTGAAGGCGAAACGAAGTACCGTCGCGTTAAATACGGCGCATGACAGAACCCGGACACCGTTCAATGTATACTGGCGGCAGATTTCCATCGTCGCGATTCAGCGTGTGCGCTGTTGTCTGAACAGTGGACGGCTCGTTATAGACCTGTGATACCCTGCTATTTGCTCTCGCAGATACGCTTGCGTGTGACCAGACGATATTATGGCTGGCAGACACCGGATGTTCGGCGCGTCCGGAGCCGCCCGCTGGTTAATAACGTCCATTCCAGTGTTCTCCAAATCTTTCAAAACCGCCTGACTCCGTGACATGCATAGCGGTCCTTTCAGCTAATGTGGTCGCGTACACGACGCTTGAGTATTTTTTTCTTTCAGTTTGTCGTTTGCATGCACCGATTCACTTACCCTGAGCTTACATGCACCCGAGCTTACCGGTTGGCACATGCGCAGACTGCGCGTCAGAGGAGCGTAATGCACGCGCCAACACCTCACTAATGCCTGGAAAGTATGGAATAGCAGCTTCTTTGTGGGTGCATAGGGTCAGATGTAGCGCAGGACGGAGGAGTTGGCGTTCCACGGAGTCCATAGACACACCCACCTTTATCATACCGTTAGTACCGTCATTCCGCGCGCAGTCAATGGGGCATGAGCAAATCGCCTTGATGACACCACACGGCGCTAGGTACCCGGCAGCTGCGCGCCTTCAGCATCGGGAGTAATCGGCGCGTGCTCAGCGGCGGTGGGTGGGCTCTCGGTACTCCTGTAATGGTAACACGGTACACGGTGTGCTAAAGCTGTGTAATAAAAGCTGCATTCGATTCACTGCTGGTTCACGGCACCAATCCTTAAAAAGTGCCGCTGGTGCCAGCGCGGTGCAGAACCAGTTCCGTGGTGGAGGTGCAGCGCGTCAGCAGCGGCACACCTCATAGGTGTGACAATTTTCAATCGAGCGCGTGCAGGCAGTTTTTGTCGTCTGCTCGCCATGGAGGTGTTGAGTTCAAACGTGTATTTTTTGTGTGCGGTCGCTTTAGTGCCTAACGAGACTTGAGTCGGCCATGGAGTTGGCCATGGTCGAAGAAGACGACATTGCATAGTTATGCAGGGTATGTTGCTGGGCGAGTTGGTGGTGATCGAACATCATGGAATCGCAGCGCTAGCAGACAGGGACACAGGGAGGACACAAACACACACTTGCGCTGAACTGTCAAATTTATTTTGAACTCGTCTGAACCGTGCCTTATATGTAAAAGAAGGGCATTAACACTCAAGCGCATCTACTGCACAGATACGACGGGGATAGTCTCAGTCACGTTTTGATAGTGCATTCAGGGAGGGTTCGATCCCGACAAGAAACACCGGCACGAAAAAAAAACGCAAAGCAGTCAAGGCTCGGTCGAGAATTTCCAAACGCAAACGCACCAAAAAAAGGTAACAAGGAAAAGGCCAGGCAAAAACATAAAACATAAGTGGAAAAAGCGACACAATAAAAACCGGCGAGCAATCGTATAAAATCAAGTCAAAACATGGCAAAGATGGGGCAACAATTAACACGCAAAAATTCATGAAAAAAATAAAAACGTATAACAAGGGTGCAGGCTAAAAAATTAACACAGCCAAAAATTCAACGGGGCGCTAAAAGCAGGTAAAATGATGACCAGCTTGTCCTCCCTGTGTCCTTGTCTGCTAGCGCTGCGATTCCATGATGTTCGATTGCATAGTTCCTTGTATGGAGTAGTTCTACCCTTCCAAAGTGAATGCGAGGAAACCGACTCCGTGCTGTCCTCTGCCGCAACTCACTTGCTTGTACCGACTCGAATTCCGAAGTGTTATAAAAGCGTGGTTGCAAGCTATTTCAATTATGAATTCACGAGGCTCTTCAGACACTCATAGAAACGTTCGAAGAACTTTCGGCGCGCTTCAAGGCCCCTGCATATTTTCCGACGCCTAGGGGAGGGCGCCCTCAAATCACCGCGAGACCCCGCCTCGCTCATTTAGCTCTTTATCAGCAGCGATAAAAAAGAAACAGTCCCTCGGCAGCACCAGAGGGCTTCCTCACTGCTTCACGCTAGCCCCAGTGTCCCCGTAGCCGCAGCAGAATGGCCAGGCAGCGGCGCATCAGCATCTGCAGCCTGCGTGCTTAGCGCAGCAGGCACAGGTACCGGCGCCGGTTGTAGCAAAACACGCTCGGATTCACCTTGCCCGCAGTTTGCCAACAGCCCACACACCATTGTTGCGCCGTGATTTTCGTGTGAACTCGCACGCGCACGGACGGCCTGTCAGAATTAATATGGCAGCTACAACACTAAACAGAAAGTTGCCTGCTGTCGCCTAGGTTTCAGCGCCATTTTCTTGTACGACAGCGGAAACGTCCCTCAATTCACGTTCAATATTTACGAGCTAACATGCGTCGTCTGCTAAAAGCCGTCTGCACGTGCACAACTTTTTTTGCACCTCCTTGGCGGCTCGTGCCGTAGTTCCTTGCACCAAAGCGGCACTAAGGCTGCACCCAAAGCAATCGCGGATGGCGGTGCAGAGAGCGCTATGAATCGAGGGCTTTGCTGCAGTGCACCATGAACCGGTGCAGGCGGTGCAGTGAACCACAGGTGAATCGAATGCAGCTAAAATGTCCAGGATAACTGTACGGGACCCGAAATGCCGTATTATCTTTTTGCTGGTCAGCGCCGTTCGTTTTCGGTTATGTACCATCGCGACCCCATGGACACCCGTCAAGCTCTTCACTTCACTCACAAGGTTAGGCTACATAGAAGACCAGTGCATGCGAAGGTAGAAGGTTGGGCAACCGTCGCCGAAGCTCAGTTAGTAGAGCACCGTACGCGATGTGCGCTGGTTTGGCGTTCATATCTCACCGGCTCCATATAGTTTTTTTTTCTACTTTGTAACCAATTTTATTTGAGCTAAGAAATGACTGCAGCACAAATTTTCCGTTGATCAAGAAAAAAAATTCAAAAAAGAAACACTCACATAGGCTTGCTTCTTTTCGACGAGCACTGACTTCCTCTACAAATGTACACTCGATAAGGAAACAGCCACACGAGAAAAAAATAGGACACAGGCTGTAGTGCCAGTCACTTGCGTTAGCAAGATTATTTTGGGCCATATACTTTATTCGGCTGTGCGACTAAATTGCCAAGCCGCCGTCAATAGAGGGACACCCGAGAAAGGGGCACCCGAGAAGTTCAACTCTCGTTTAATCCGCAAAAGAAATGCGCCATTGCAGGACATAGAATATGACAAGCTTTCTACCCGGGTGTGACGAATTATCAAGTCTGTCTACTGAGGATAGGTTCATTGCTTCTGTACGCGTTCATTGCTTCTGCGCCATTTCCTTTCCCTCCAAAACCAATTATTATTATTATTATTATTAGCTGCTGGCGAAGAAATAGCACGTGCGAGCGTACACGCAAACAAAGTGGGGCTCATTATCACTTCCACGAAATGGCCTTCGCGCCATCGAAATGAAAATCAAGCGCTCTAGTATTATGTATCATCATCATCAGCGTGACTACGCCCACTGCGGGGCAAGGGTAATTGGTATTGGTTTTGGGGGAAAGGAAATGGCGCAGTATCTGTCTCATATATCGTTGGACACCTGAACCGCGCCGTAAGGGAAGGATAAGGAAGGGAGTGAAAGAAGAAAGGAAGAAGCAGGTGCCGTAGTGAGGGCTCCGGAATAATTTCGACCACCTGGGGATCTTTACGTGCACTGACATCGCACAGCACACGGGCGCTTTAGCGTTTTTCCTCCATAAAAACGCAGCCGCCGCGGCCGGTTTCGAACCCGGGAACTCCGGATCAGTAGCCCAGCGCCCTAGCCACTGAGCACCGCGGCGGGTTTTTTGCCAGCTGCCGAAACCATATCCCGCAAACTTCTTAATCTCATCCGCCTGCCTAACTTTATGCAGTGCCCTGCTACGCTTGCCTAATCTTCGAATTTACTCCGTTATCAGTAAGTATTTTCTCCTCGTAAAGTAATCTCGTTTTGCTGTTCATATCTCAGTTGTCTCTTTCTCGTTTCATTATTATTTTTTTTTTGCTACAGTACATGCACCTAAGCGTATCAACAGTCCCCAGACGCCCTACTGCCCTCTAATGTCGTCTAGCTGTTAAAAAAAGACGAAACGGCGGCTCTTCAAATGCCACATGCTGGAAACGAGCAAAGCATTTCTTCGGACGTGGCCGGTCGGGAAGACAACAAAGCATTGCATCGTGGCTACTTTTACTCAAAATGCTCTGAAGGGACGTTCGAGCTCACATCGGTGTCGGCTACTACACCGGCTGGACAAACGCGCAGTTCGCTCCCGTCCTTCGATACCGCAGACGAAGACCAGCATCCAACTCTATACAGGCCGTTCGACGGTTTCCGCTATGCTATAGGACAAGGCGGTCAACACCTTCAAGCGTTCTGGCGTGACTGAGGACAGCGACCCGGAGCTTTCAACCGCATACGTTATTGGCGAGCTCTGGACGGTAAGTTCATTTCAAACAGACATTTCATAAAATGCCCTTGAAATATTCAAGATGGGCTAAAATGTCTAGGGTTGACAATTCATGTAGAAATGCACCGCTGCAAGGTCTGCGTTGTAGCCCTAGCGGGCTTTAGGAATAACAGCTTTTAGCAACAACAGTAGGCGCGCCGCAGGTTCTGAGTGACTCGTGTGTTCCTTGTGACATTTTTCGGGACAGTTTTGTGCGCCGTGAATTAGTTTAACATGGCGGTTCCCGGAGAGGAAATTAATAAGCGGTGAACTGAAAAAAAGCTGCTCAATCACATCTGGAAAATGTTATGCTAAAATTTTTGAGATAAACACGAACGTAACAACTTACTGCCGCGTTCAACCAGCGGCAACGCGATGGCTTTCGAGGATGCGCGTGATCTCGTGCAGCAGCCATGCTAACTATATGAGAGCAAGTTGATCCATATCATTGCAAAAGGGAGAATGAAAATAAAACAGGCGAATGAACCAAAACAAGAATTCTTGTCTTGTTCGAAAATTCGTTTTTCCTGTTTGCAAAAGTCAGTCATTTCCACTAGACGTAACGGCGCCTGTTATGGTGGCAAACCGGCAGCAGCGGGCAAATCGTGTGTTCTAATAATCCATTCATCGAGATGCTCGGGCATGTATCCCGAAAGAAATTCATGGTGTGAGTGACTTCGCTTTCCACGCATCTGTTATCGATATTCTGACTTCAGGTGGTAATTATGTGTTGTGCTCTATTCACAAAGCTTCACCACGTGTGTAAACGGTTTTATCTTTAGCAAACTCGAGGATATGTAGTGATAGCAGTTGTCAAACTCACAACGCCAGCGTCACAGCTCGCGAATAATGAGTGACAGTGCAGAGGCGCCTGATGCCGAGATCCCGATATGAGGCGGAAACTGACGCAAAGGATTCAACACGCTTCCCCGCAACGACGCGCAGATTGCTTAGCGCTTCTGTAGGCACCGAACACGGCTTTTTAGACCAACTCCCGTGAAGCGGAAATGGCCTTTGGATGGAATGTCACTCGAAGCAGCAGCAATCCACCGACTCCCACGGGATCGCTCTGTTGATGGAAAAGTGCATCTAGGAGCAACCACGCTGTTAAGAAAAACAACGTTTAACGCAGCGTATAGCGACCGGTATCGCTTCTTTGTGAATTCAGTAACGACAAAAGCACGCGGTAATCTAACAAAAAAATTGGGTGGCGTGCCTTTTCCATGAAGGATTCGTCGCTATCGCCTATCTATAGGCGACCGCGTCTTCGATACCTAGTCACGGTAGTGTTTATATATGTGGATAGCATACATGTGATATTTAAGCCTTTCTTTGTTACATAAAACTGCGCGCCTTACGATTACGGCTCTTGTGGTGCACTATCCAGGTTTCCCAAGTCGAAGTACCATGTGCTCGTGCGGGCTGAATAGCCCTTGAATCTTACATTCTGGTGTCATAACGTGGTTTTAAGCGGAAAGCAACATGTAGGGTCCTCGCGTTCTCAACTTGACCGTGAGGTTTTCGTTTGGGTGTTTCGACTGAGACCTCCCACAAAATTTCGAAGTGAGCCGCATTCGAAGACGTTTGTCCAGAGTGACGATGTCAATGAATAAACGAGGTCCACTACTCTGTAGATGGATTGCACAGACGTCGAAGTGGCCGCGACGTGTGAGACCTGTAACACGGCGAAAACCCGCCGTTTATTCCTACCAGTTTATTGCCACTTAACCCAACTACGTACTGAAATTAATTTGTTTCCCTCTTCTTTTTTTTTTTCGACTTCCTCTTTATTTATTGTTATGGTTTATGCTGTTCACTGTGCTGCGGACGAAATATTTTTAGAATACAGGAGCATGGAACATATATGCCATGACTGTTCGCCGCAAAACAAAGCCAATAAGCCAGTTAAGGTCAACTGTGAGCAAACAATCTTTTGCCCTGGCGGCCTTCATTCTGGCGTCACGCCTGGTTTTAAGCTCCAGTTTAATTCTTATCACATCTGCAGCCATACTAGGCAGCAGGTCTGGGAATCTAAAGGTCACCGACCCGTTCTTGATCTGCCTTTAGGCACGGAAGGTGGTTTACAAAGATTATTCCGCGAATCTCACATTACATACCTCTTATCCCTGGTTTGGCAAAGGGCGATAAAAAAAAACGAGGCCATGTGGGCAGAGGATCTTTTTCTGCAAAATACTTGAGACCGGCACAATATATATACGTGGGTCATTTTCATTTGCACGGGGGTTGTGGGTGAGTCATTCCCACCAGTCAACCAATGAGCTACCTGACTTAACCTTCTTTCACTTCCAGAACATTCTCCGCGACAGGGTTGTTCCCAGGAAATGCACGGACTGAACGTCCGCTGGCATAAAAAGGAGATCAACCGAGTCGTCCGCGTCAGTCGACAGAAGTCACTCGCTGAACCAGTACCGCATGGAGGCCTTTATGAAGGCAGTGCTGCAGCCGCGGGACTACACCTCCAACAAGGATTTCCTGCGCATCTGCTGGAGTGAGTAGGGCTTAAATTTCAGCCCGATTATGCGCAGCGCCCTGGATAATTACTCTTGTCATGTGGGTTTCAGTATTTATGACTTTGGTGTGCCGTTTTGCAGTTACGCCGTAAGGCGTAAATTGTGGACCGACGATTTCATACGCCTTTACAAAAAAACAAAAAAAAACAATTCAAGAGGCGAAGCTACCGGGGACAACCCGCAGTGTCATTATGAACCTGACCACATTCAAGTGAAAAATGGCTATCTTTACCCTAAACGCTCCGATTACCGCACGTATTCGTTCAAGAAAGAGGTAATATGACTGCAAAAGGACGCCGAGGTTGTATTCGTTTTTCCTTTTTCTACGGAAATGGTGCAGCTGTAGAACAAATATACTCGTATACACATGTGTAGTTTTTGCACGTACAAACGTAGTTTTACGTGCAAGTGCATGTATAAAACTATACACGTGAACAGATCTATAGTTTTTACGTTACAAAAATTAAGCTCTTTCCACAAACTCGCTCAACTGGTTGGATGAGGCGACAGTATGTAATAAATGAATAAATAAATAAAAACCCACATAACTTGCTCGAGGCGCTTTTTGTTCAAACTACATAGGTAGCAGACCGGTTGGTGAGAAAAATTCTGCTGCCAACGCAACTTTTCGTTCGTTTGTATGTGTTCTCAATAAAGTCTCATTCGTTTTTTTCTTTGCAGTCGAAGGGGAAGACACGGAGGCATTCTACAGGAGGGCGAGCGCCGAGGTCCAAGAACCTCCCAGTTACATCGACTGGCTGGCAATAGCCGGCGGGCACACGGTCCTCGGTGAACCACGCGTCTCCACACCCGGTTCCGTCAGCGAAGACCTGGAGTCGTCCGCATGCCCGCCGCCCTCGGTGCAGACGTCCGTGCTGGCCTACCTTAGTTGCGACGTCACAGCATCCCTACGCTCCGGCTCGACGTCCAGCGCGTGCACTCTGCTTCCATACAGCCCCGTACCCTGGAAATCGGGATACACGCCGTCGCCCGATTGGTTGCCTAGAGAGTGCCGCGAGCCTGACAGCCTGTGCAGAGGGAACGACGGATGCCAATGGGATGCACGCAACCGTTGGCAGACATCGCCGATGCTATTGTACTACATCTGGGAGCAGCAGCAGCATCCGGGACGCTTGACGCAGCCACGAGGTGTGGAGCGATGGCTACATAACGGACCACGATGGTGTGGGATGTGTTACGCCTAGCTGAACACCATCGGGCCTTAGTGTTCACGTAAGTCGAACAAGAACAATTCTGTTAGCGCTATAAAAAGATATGAGACTGAATGTCCGGTCTCAAGTAGAATATTTGTTTTAGAATGGCATTTAAAATCGGAGATGTGCATGTTTTCATACTCGACTAGTTCAGCAATGGGTTCTATTTAGTGCCAACCGAACGGCAGGCCAAGGACAGCTATAGAGCCGAACATTCTACTGTAACATATTTTATTTTTTCAAATCATTGATCGTTGCGTCTGGGCAGAAGGTTTTTTCGGTTGTCTCGCGGCCGTGGCATTTCCGTTCCATCGTTCCAAACCGAGCATGTCCTCCTATGTCCAGGCGGCAGCAACCAAAGTTATTGGCCAGCGACGACAGTAAAGTTCAGGTATCCGAGAAATCCCTTTCCAACTTTACACCCTACTCAAACAAAATCTTGTTCCTTTTCCGCTTACAGAATCTACCCTGCTGCGTGTTAGAGAACCTCCCACGTTACCTCTTGAGCAATAATTGCACCTCTACCTGTCTCCAAAGTACCACCTGCTGGCTGCGGAGTGTTGTTAGTTTTGAAACGACGACTGAGACGCCAGCCGCGATTAGCATCACACTTTGTTCCAAGTGTGAAATAAAGCTTCCTATCCCTCCACCTCTTTCTGTTTCAGAGCTTATTTCAACTCGCTACTCTTACGGACAGTGTCGCCGCCGCGTGCCACCTCCGGCACTCTCCGGCACCACCCGTCGAATTTCTGTTCTGTCAGCTAGTTTATTCGCGCAGAGCGTTTAGAATATTTTGCATCTGGTTTGCTTTTGCTTTTTGCACATAGTCATGGTATCAGATTAATATAATACACATGGGCACGCGTCACGCGCGCAGAAGAGACGGGAGCCATCGCTCACGATGATGTAATCGCCAAAATGCTTCATTCGCACTTTTGTGGATACGCAATCCAAGTAGCGTGCGAGATTTGAAGATTTTTGCTGCCACTTTGGGCGAAGACAACCAGACGTGTTTTCTTTCTGTGATGCCTAGTTACCGAGCGATAAAAGAGTATTACGATATAGAGGAACCTAGCATAGCTCATATTAGGTTCAGCTTTTGTGAAAAAATTAGCCGTGGCTGAGCACTTTATTTAGCCTAGAGGAAGTCGAAGTGAGCACTTTGATGGTGATGATGATGATATTTTATGGGGCCAGGGCATCTGCGGACAGAGAGCGCCATGGCACTTAGTATTTTTCTTCTATTCAAGGTGGGGTGAAAGACTCATTTCCCGAGCATTTCACCCTAAATAAGCCGAGCACCACCACACCAGGTGAAAGCTTGTACCCTTTGCATCACCGGAGGGTACCCGGAGGCACTAGGGATCGAACCCTGCACCTCCTGCATGCGTGAGCACCTTGAAACTCCGCCAAGTTGTACACCGAGCTCCTAATAGAACTTTTCATGACGAACCCTCATAATATGTTTCTTCCCTAAGGGATTGCGTTCCATGCAAAAGTATCGAAAAGAAAAACGAAGTTGGGCTAGGAATGTTTCCACCCTACGGCAAGAAAGAAAGGAAGAAGATTTCGGAAGGCAGCCTTAGGTTGTCCTGTGACGCTTCACTGGCATCTTTATCTGGGGCGTTTTGGTCTATCTGACAAACTTGGAGACATGGCTGGCCCCTATGACCGACCGAGAGAGCGTTTCGAAACACCACCCAGGACGCCATCCAGGATTAAATCGTTCAAGGCGCGGAGCCCAGTGAGTGCTTGATGGAATTTTACTCATTGATATAAACTCGGTAATCCACGCGTTAATATTAGCATTGCGCATTCACAAACGTCCTACACGTGAAAGCTGATGCTGGGGTGAGGTTTGTTCCTCTGAGTTTTTCAGATTGCCGCTTGCGCCAGTTTCTTGCTTCTGTCGCGTACCCCGGATCCTTAATGTCAGCTGAAACACTCTTGCGGCGGAAATTGTTAAACGTGTACAGGTGATAGCTCCAGTGAGCCCTAATTCGATGCAAGGAGAGAGAGATAGAGTAAACTTTATTAATAGAAAGTAATTACGCGGTTGGTTCGCACAGCTCCGGGAAGCCATTGGCGAACACGGCCCTCCAGGCCTGACCGATCAGCGGGCCCTGAAGGGGGAGCTCTGAGTGAGCCAGCTTCGCCTCCCACTGCTCATGGCTGAGCTTGTGTAAACTGTGCGCTTTACGTTGCTGGGCGCAGTTCCAAACCATGTGGAGTACGTCTGAAATCTCCCCGCAGGCCTGGCATGCCTTTGGTGGTTATTGCGCGGGCCCAATTTTGTTGTGTCGAGCCAAGTTTTGTAGTGTGCGGGCTTGCATGTTTCGCCATACAGTGGCTTCCTGACGAGTGAGGTCTGATCATAGATTACCACCGACTTATTCGCAGTAATTAAATACGACACAAGATTCTAATTTATGGTGCCTATCGCCGTCCAACACTAAACCGATCACTGTGCGCCGCTGAGAACCATTATGAGCAACTGCAACATTTATTGGAGAAAATGTGATGGTGCTCACTTCAGTGCCTGTATGAAATGAGAGAGAAAGGTTCTAAGTGAAAGCGAAGGCGTGGTAGTTGTTTCACTAAGACGCCTCAACCACTCGGGGAGGAGTATGATGATTGAAAGGAAAATAGTGATATATTGAATTATTTATATATTTTCAAAGTACTGATTGTATTTCCGACTTCTGTTTGGAGCCAGAACAAACTTCAGAGGAGCATTAGACATATACAGAGACGCAAGCTACACCAACATGTTTTGTTACTTTCTCAAACCTGCACATAACTATTCAAACGACCTAGTGGAAGGCTGCGGATTAATGGTTTTCACCTCGAATTTTTTTTAACCTGCACTGACATCGAAAGACAAATGTGTGCCCTGCTTTCAGCCGTACAACCGTCGCTCCGTACTCATGGAGAAATGTAGCGACGAAGTCTGGACATGTATAGGGAGGTTTGTGTCCATGAAGTACTCTAGATGCGATGCCAAGGCTCCAGAGTGAGGCTGTGAGGCTTCTATGTACAAAAAGGGCTGAATAAATGGTAGATGGCAGCACGAGACGGCGCTCTTTGGAGAGAAGTATGTTCAGAGGAGTTAAACCAGCAGTATAATAGAAGATGATCCAGCTTCTAATGCACTCAATACCCCCCACATGTGTGACAAGCTCGCTACTGTCTTGGCGGCAGGTGTCTCTCTGGAGTTGGGACACATACTATGCGGAGTTCGAGGGTGGACGCGAAAAACTTGGGGGCCTTCTTAACGGCATTCCTAAAGAAGAAAATGCGACAGCATTTAGATTGCCTGCTATAGTGTCCACAACGAGTGTCAAATATTTTTGCGATTCACCCCCCTCCCCCCCCTAAAACTCTGATTTTAACTAATTACATTGGCTTGAATGGCAGGCATAAGTCATCACCTTTTAGAATGTTCGAGTACCTTCCGTTTAATTATCATATGGGATTGCACTAATCCTACCCACTAGTCCACTTTATTCTACCCACTGATTCACCTTAACGTTCTTTTGGGGTGTCCCAATATTTTGGGGGTTGGGCCAAATTCCAAATTCCTCAGATCTTTTTGGCGGTCCCTTATAATTGGGCTACTGGTCATGGGGTGTTGATGACGTCAGGACACTCTCAATTCCGTTTTTAGATCTCGGGGAATCACCCGCCGCGGTGGCTCAGTGGTTAGGGCGCTCGACAACTGATCCGGAGTTCCCGGGTTCGAACCCGACCGCGGCGGCTGCATTTTTATGGAGGAAAAACGCTAAGGCGCCCGTGTGCTGTGCGATATCAGTGCACGTTAAAGATCCCCAGGTGGTCGAAATCATTCCGGAGCCCTCCACTACGGCACCTCCTTCTTCCTTTCTTCTTTCACTCCCTCCCTTATCCCTTCCCTTACGGCGCGGCTCAGGTGTCCAACGATATATGAGACAGATACTGCGCCATTTCCTTTCCCCAAAAACCAATTATTATTATCGCGGGGAGTCCTCATATAACTACTGGCGCAGTGGTGCAGCGTTTAAGCAATGCGCCTATGCCGCGACAGGCGTCTGTTTCATAGGTGGCTTTTCCCAAGCTCCCGTAAGGCTCCTTCGCTGCGCTGCGGTGACCAAGTGGAACTGTATTGAATATATCTGAATTAGTTTCAATGTCATTTGCCACGTACAGCAGGCAGGCAGCTCACGACTCAATGGGCAGGTTGCCACGTGCCATGGTGGCTAGTTTGTGATGACATCACAGTCACGTGAGCTCTCTCGACCAGTCATGAAGTTTTGTGACGGAGAAAAACGAAATGTTTCGTGACACAACGTAGATGCTATCTTATTAAAACGTCTTTTGCCAATGCCCCTGGTCCTGAACTCCTAGTTTCAGGAGACATCGTAGATACGTTTCGGTGTAGCTCCTGGCTTTTGTATGGGCTATGCATGGAGGACTACCTGCGGTAGCTATAGGGCCCGATTGCTCGCCGCAATGCTTTGCATTGCGGGGGCGTCATCGAAATCTCTTGCCAACGAGGTGATGAATGTGTGGGCAGCGCCGGCTTGATTTCGTGGGTCTGCTCTCTTCTAGGAATGCTGTAGTGATATGATACCGTATATGACATAGGTCTGAAGCCACGATAATATTTTTTTCGTTGTTTATATTTCCTATTTCTCAGAACTGGCTCTGCACGGGGACATAAGTAAAATAAAATTAAAAGGGTTTCACCAATATCATCGATTCAAACAAGAACTGAGGCCCTAAATATGTCTCAGCTTGGCCATTTTTTTTCCTAGCGAAAATCGCTAAACTCGCACATCATATGTTCTGATTTCATATGTTCATTGTAACTTAAGACTTCAGGATGGCCAAGAAGGCTAAAAGTGTACTGCGGCGTCGGAGTCTGTTTGAATACTGCATCTGCCAGGTGGTGTTTAGGGGGATTTGCATTTTTCCACCTGCCACCTCTAAAATTTTACCTCTCTCGCTCTCCCTCCGTCTACTTGCCGAAGAGAGAAAAAGACTTCGGACAAAGAATGTCTCAGCTAAATTAAAAATTACCGAGAAGAAGAGAAGCCGGGCAGCAGGCTTGCGTGCAAAGTATACCGCGGGAGTTGGTTGCATTCCTGGTTGCATTGATCGGGAAAGGCGACCTGGGTCTCACAAGCCTTACCGGTGGCTGTATCTTAAACAGCACTGTGCCGGTAGTGGCATGAGGACTTGTCGCGATCTAACGATGTGGCACATTTTGCGTTGTTGCGTAGGCGGAATTTTTGTGTCGTTCTTGCGTACGCGGGTGAAAGAAGAATGCGATCGCATTTCCTCGGCATCGATTGAAATTGGTCGCACCTAAATTTATTTTGCCTATTTTCCACCGTATGATTTTTTGAACTTACTATTGCCGCCTTCGGTAACCGAGGGGGCAAATAGGACGCACTGGACACGGTATGCCACTATAACCGGCTATTCATCCTTTGGGGTACATCGATGACCGCTAATCCCCGGAAACGAAACTTCGCCAACGAAACGACTAATTGCGGGACGAAAACAACCCTGTGCTGATTTCAAAGACTAATTGCTAAGCCATCGGCAATTAGGAGACGCATGGAGGGACGAACGACGTTATTTTTAGTCCCCACTATCTTTCTCTGCTCCACTGTAAGTCGCCAACTTTTCAGGTTTTCTGCTTATGAGATTGTACCCTTTTCAACAAAGGAAAACTGTGGGATAGTTGGTCCGACATGTTTAAAAAGTAAAAGAACCACGACTTCAGAATAGCAGCAAAACATTGCGTCTGCGAGTGGAATTCCATGCAATTATAAAAAAAACATAATAACAACACGTGGTAAAATCACCGATGACGACGATGGAAAAACGACTGCAAAGGGTTGACACAACTATCACTGGTTTATCAAGAACCGGGTCTCTTTACCAAGGAGAGCCAGAGATGGCTCACTTATACAGGTGTCAAGGGCAAGTTTTCGCATGTGTGCTGCTTGTAAAATCTCCCGCTCAATTCTAGACTTTCCTCTTCCTACGATAATAGCTTGATTAAGCTTGGGCACACAACCACTGCATTCCCTGCAATGTCCGGGGAGATTAAAACCAATTTCGCCCTTCAGAGAGCGGAAATGCTGCCACAGTCTGTCATTGATACATTGGCCAGTTTGGCCAATGTAAACTCTGCCACATTGTAGCGGAAACAGGTAAACCCCACCAGTGGAGCAACGCACGCACTGGTTCTCGTGCTTAGTGGTGCAAGCGGCGCTGCTCGGACCGTCCACCACACGCCTGCAAAGTTGAGACAACTTGCAGGGGGCGGAGAACACAAGACGGATTCCCTGCTTAGCAGCCACCTTCTTCAGGTTATGTGCCATTTTATGCCCATAGGGAATAACCACTAGCTGGCCTTTGTCAATGGGGGCCGCTTGTCCGGTTCTTGATAAACCAGTGATAGTTGTGTTACCCCTTTGCAGACTTTTTTCCATTATCATCATCTGTGATTTTACCACGTGTTATTCTTGTTTTTTCAATTATTTCATGGCATTTCACGCGCAGACGCAATGTTTTGCTGCTATGTGTTTCTTCACAATAAACGTCAGTTTCAAGTTACCCCTTGTCCTGTCCACCTCGTCTGACGCATTGTTCTGCAGTCGCGGTTCTTTTACCTTTTAAACATTGTGCCCTTTTGTAAAGAAAGTCCGCGAGAGTACGTAAAAAAGGAAAAAAATAATCACAAAAGTTTGTTCACGAACAAGAACGGCGTTGCTACTCATGCGGAGGCCAATACTGCTGCTCCAAGAAATGTTTAGGAGAGAGAGAAAGTTTATTGAGCAGAAGAATTCGGGCCTCCCATGCCCCTGGGTCCCCGCAAAATCCCACCACACTCAAACGTTCATGCCTAAAATGTCCATGACGCTAGCAGCGCGGCTAGCGACGATCTTTTCTCTTGCCGGGTCCATGGAGCGTAGTGATGTCTCTAAGTCCTCACATGTTTGGAGTGGCACCGGCCCGCCGGGTGGAGGAGAAGTCGGACAGGCCAGGAGGATATGGTTCAGGTTTGCCTTGTGTGAATTGCACAGAGGGCAGGAAGGGGGATGGGTCGATAGTGGGAGGGGAGAGAGGGAGTAGGTACGGTACGCATTTGCAGACGGCGCCAAAGGTGTTGCTCCTTGGTTGTGAGTGAACAGTCGGGGCATGGATGTATTTGCCTTTTGGCACGAGCATTCGCAATGAGTTCAGCGAAGGTACACGCAAGCTCCTTTGAGGAACCCCCATGAGGTCCGCCTGTGCCCGGTTTCTAGACCCTCGGGCTAAAGAATCGGCGGCCTCACTGCTAGGGTTTCCATAGTGTGCGGGCACCCAGACGAGCTCAGTGCTGCAGGAGGAGGGGTGTTCTCGGTCAGTATTTGTTTGGTGGCAGGGTTAGCTCTGCCCCATGCGTAGTTTAGCAATGCAGTTTTTGAATCACTGAGTATATAGGTAGCACTGGAGCTGTCGAGCGCAAGCGCTATAGCTATTTCTACTGCTTCCTCTGGGTTAGTTTCCTGGGGTAATTCTTTTAAAGCGATAGCTTTATTGGCCGCAAACTCGCGATTTCGCCGCGGCGGTACTCCCTCGAGGCACGTGACATCACAACGCGCGCCTCGCCGCGGAAAGTTGCTATGCTTCGCGCGCTCGCCGCGCCATCTGGCATGACGTCACACCGCACCGCTCGCCGCCGCCGCCGCCGTTTGGTAGGACGTGACACCGCGTTCCTCGTCGTTGCGCTCGCCTCCGCTCGCTTCGACAGCTGCGTCGCATGCGTGATAAGATGTCATAGGTTTGAAAAGGAGAGCTGACGTGCGCCGCAGCCACAGTTGAGGCGACAGTATGGACGGCGACAATTCTGATGAGTTGGAGGTGGCCTGGAATCGGCGCGGAACGAGATGAAGAAGAAACGAATCGCCCAGGAAACATACGAGCAGCGCGCCGAACGACTGGCTAAACGCCGCCGTGAATATGCCGCCGCGAGACAGGAACGTTTAAAGTCCGGTGTCTCGACCGCTAGCAGCAGCGGCAGCAGCCGGAGGAGAGTCCTGAGTCCTGCTTCACTGAAGACGGCCCGTAATGAACGATGGAATGCGACCAAGAGACTTCAGCGTCGGGCTCAAGAAACCGAAGAACAACGTGCTGTTAGCCTAGAGAATAGGCGTAAGAGTGACGCGACCCCTTCGATCCTTGGATAGTCTCGGTGCTGAAATCAAACATGGACCTACAAAAAGTATGGTGGGGCATCCAGAAAAGGAATGTAAACCAATAGGCCCCTGCCTGTGCCACATGGACCTACAGGTCATACTGGACGTTTATGCCTGTGCTTCATACGTTGTGGAATATGTGAACAAGGCCAACCGGGGAGTTTCACACTTGCTTTCGCTGCGTATATCCTGGCATAGCCGAGCTAAGTCACTGCCATTTTTATAATTGGAGGGGTATGCGGAGTGTATGCAACCGCTGCGGCTCCGTGTTGGTCGCATGCAGCATCTACCCATATGGCGTTCTGTTCATCGCCGTATCGTTCATGAAGGGCCGCTGCCCTTGCTTCCCGTCGCTCGCGGTTTCTTTCGGGGTGCATGTTACGATTGAATGGTTCGGGGGGGGGGGGGTGTATAGGAGCTATCGGTATCTCGTCGCGGCGCAGGGCGCACTGAGCAATGCTATATGAAGTGTTCGGCGGAAAGACAATGCCAGACACCAGCGGCGGCGGTGAGCAAAGAAAACCTTGATGAAAGGTCGCCGGGGAGGATGTAATTCCAGAACGTTGCCTCGGCCATGGCAGCGCCGGATGCAAATCACCGTGCGACAATGCACAAAAGGCTCGATCTCATTTTTCGCTTAAAAAACGCCCTTATATGTGCGTCGTTTACTTTTTCAGTTTTACGAAAGCCTGTTGTGGAAGCGTCTGACAACAAAGCAGACACACATTGTGCGAATAGCAATACGTGTGATAAATCCTGACTGGGCTATACTTTCAGATTGCACATACATATGCAACTAAGCCGCCGCGGTGGCTCATTGGGTATGGTGGTCGGGTGCTGACCCGAAGGGCGCGGGTTTGATCCCGGCCGCAGTGGTCGCATTTCGATTGAATGAAGAGGTCCGTGTACTCAGCGATGACAGTGGACGTTAAAAAAACCCAGGTTCTCGGATTTTCCGTAGCCTTCAACGGCGGCGTTCCTCATAGCCAGAGTCGCATTGGAATGTTAAACCCCATAAACCTAGACTTTATACAACTCACGCATTTGTAATGATTGTTCGGTTGTAGCCTTGGTCTAGTGGATAGCGCGCCCGGCTACCAGCTGTCCTACGGTTAGTCTCGAGAAGAAACAATAGTTGTACCAGAAGAATTAGGCTCCAAAAGGACCAACGTTTTATCGGAAAGGACGAAAAATCTTGGATTGTACGATACCGAACTCTCCAGAAACAACAGGAAGGTGTGCGTTTCAGTAGGAGTATTTTCCGCTTAATGTATTTTTCGCAGTTGATTCAGCTGTGGATTCAGCGGTCTTTAGATATTAGCATTCTTTTTATAAACAGTAATTGTCACCTGTATCGCGCAGTTGTTACCTCGTCTCGACCTGGTGAGGAATCTTCCGGATCCTCTTCGGGGAAGTCAGAGTTGTGGCCCTGATACTAGAGCTTCGTATAACATGCTTGTCAGCATCTATCAGGGAACTACGTAACAACTGTTACAGCTGTATGTGAAAATTGTCCATTTTGCCCTGCTTACTACGTGGTACTCACACATATGAATTTAGGCTTTTGTGGCCACGTTTGCATTGAACAAACCGCGATCTGAAGAACCCACCCCTTTCAAATGTGTGATTGCCCGCAGGCTAAACATCTGCTTAAGGCACGAAGTTGAAGCATATGAGCTTGCATATGTCGCGCAGTGAGACGTTAGTGTTGCGGCATTCCGTTACTACACAAGGAACACTGAAACCACGCCATTTTAAGATATTTGCTTTCAAGCGGAAGTCAGTCCGGCTTAACAGAGAAAAAGAGAAGACAGTTGTTTGCTTAGGGCATGAGGTTGAAATATCAGCTCGTATTTGTCGCGCAGTGACACGTGAGTTCTTCGGCGTACCGTTACTATATAAGAAACATTGAAATGCCACGCCATTATCAGATATTTGCTTTTAAGCGGAAAACACTCCGGCTTAACAGAGAAGAATGGAAGGCAGTGGTTCGAGCCCGTAATAGAGGAAGGAGCTCGGAAAATGTCCTTGAAAAATTGAAAATGCTGTTAGAGATGAGGGGTCCTTGAGTGAGCTGACTCTTTCGGCGCCGCAGGTCCCTTCTCCGAATAGCGTTGTCAGACTCGGTTATGAAGGAAACTGTACAGGGGGTTTATTTTACATTATTTACAAGATTTTGGAACCCATTGGAGGGTGATGGGGGAAGGTCGGAGGATCTGAGAAGATCTGAGGATGATCGAGGATTCCCTTCTCACGGCACTCGTCGTCCGGTTTAAAAAGGGTCCGGTCCCTAGGATTCCCCAGGTTCGAGGAAGTCTTCGCCAGGTTGGGCGTGGCCTAACTTGCGTTGTCGTACACACACACACACACACACACACACACACACACACACACACACACACACACACACACACACACACACACACACACACACACACACACACACACACACACACACACACACACACACACACACACACACACACACACACACACACACACACACACACACACACACACACACACACACACACACACACACACACACACACACACACACACACACACACACACACACACACACACACACACACACACACACACACACACACACACACACACACACACACACACACACACACACACACACACACACACACACACACACACACACACACACACACACACACACACACACACACACACACACACACACACACACACACACACACACACACACACACACACACACACACACACACACACACACACACACACACACACACACACACACACACACACACACACACACACACACACACACACACACACACACACACACACACACACACACACACACACACACACACACACACACACACACACACACACACACACACACACACACACACACACACACACACACACACACACACACACACACACACACACACACACACACACACACACACACACACACACACACACACACACACACACACACACACACACACACACACACACACACACACACACACACACACACACACACACACACACACACACACACACACACACACACACACACACACACACACACACACACACACACACACACACACACACACACACACACACACACACACACACACACACACACACACACACACACACACACACACACACACACACACACACACACACACACACACACACACACACACACACACACACACACACACACACACACACACCACTTCACAAAGGGAGACGCCCCCGTCACATGCCTCGCCGGATAAAGAGGGTGCCGCTGGACAATCGCCCCCACCAGAGAGAGCGTTGTCTTCGCGTCCGAACGACAGTTCTCACGCTCAAGCCGGACACGTCTTCCGGAAAGTCCGAATGGGCGAGGCGCCGGCGAGCAGGCACAGTTGAAGGGGTGAGTCACCCCTGCTCGGTTCTGGCGGTCGCTAACTGCCTCCGTGCCGCACGGTCGATCTTCCGGGAACAATGTTGTTTTCAAACGGCAGTGGAATCCTCCGTCTCTAATCCAATAAACCACGCGAGGACCGGCCGTGGGAAGCAAGATGCCTATCGCCGTGCAGGGACCCCGGCTGCAGGTGTCCTGGCCGAATACGCAGCTGAATCAGACCACCGGCTGTCGCCAGAAAACTTACAGCTCCTCCGCGGCCCGAAAAATCTCGAATGTCCAGCGTTGACGACCGCTGGGCGGGAAGAGATGAGATGGCGTCCGTGTTGGTCCCCTGGATTGCAATATCATCGCCCCCAAGGCAGAACCCAAAGCACCACCAATAAAGGAAAGCGCAGGTGGGACGTTCCAAACAGCAAAGCACTGCCCCACCCGCAAGCGCTCGGACTTCGCCAAAGAATCACCAGGCTTCTTCCATTAACAACAATACACTTTTAAAAAATTGTGTTCAACTTTGGGTTAATGTTGTGCCGACTGAGCGCGAAACATCTCCTTTTGAAACTGCCACAGCCGGATTACTCGGAAAAAGTAAAAAAAACACTCACACAGGAGGAGATTCCTCTTAGTTCTCCCGCTTACATCAGTCTGCTCAAGCCATCAGCATTTCCGTGCAGTTTCCCCTTCTTATAACGCACCGAGAAATTGTACTGTTGGAGAGCCAGACTCCATCTGAGCAAGCGACCATTTTTGGGGGACATCTGTCGCAGCCACGTTAAAGGACAATGGTCAGTCTCAAATACAAACTTTGCTCCGTACAGGTAACACGACAACTTCTGCGCTGCCCAAACTAAACACGCGCACTCTTTTTCGGAAGCGCTGTACGCTTCCTCTCTACTGGTCAGTTTGCGGCTGATGTACAGAACTGGGTGTTCTTCATGGTCGTAGCCAACTTGGCTTAAGACAGCACCCAGCCCTCTATCACTGGCATCACACTGGACTATGAACTCTTTCCAATAGTCAGGGGTCCTGAGCAAGGGTCGGGACACGAGTGCTTCCTTCAGGCTTTTGAAGGCGTTTTCTTTTTGGTTATCCCAACTTACGTTAGTAGGTGCTCCCTTTCGCAAGGCGTCAGTTAAGGGACTAGCCCGCTGTGAGTAGTTAGGAATATATCGCTGGTAGTACCCAACTAATCCCAAACATGAGCGAATGGCCGTTTTCGTCCGTGGTGGCGGAAATGCTGCGATCAGGCCAATCTTTAACTCGGATGGGCTCCTAGTTCCCTGGCCTACAACGTGGCCCAAGTACGTCACCTGTGCGCAACCAAATCTACACTTTTCTGCCTTCAGTGTCAGTCCAGCCTGTCGTAAACTGGAAAACACGGTCTTTAGGTGTTCTAGATGCTCTTGCCAGGTTTCCGAAAAAATTGCCACATCGTCTGAATAAGGGAGTGCAAAGCACTGCATGTCCTTCAGTACGATGTCCATGAGTTTTGAGAAGCTGTAGGGGGCATTCTTCAACCCAAAACTAAGCATTAAGGGTCGAAAGGTGCCCGCTGGGGAGATGAAAGCGGCATACCTGCTCGCGCTTTCTGAGAGGGGAACTTGCCAATATCCCCGTACGAGATCGAGGGTGGAAATGAATATCGCGCCGCTCACCCTTTCTATCCTTTCCTCTATTTTGGGAATCGGGTATAGCTGATCCCTGGTAATTGCATTAAGCTTTCTATAATCCACGCAGGGACGAGGATCTTTCCCAGGGGCCTCAACAAGAATCAGCGGTGAGGTATAGTCACTTTCCGCTGGCTCTACAACCCCTAACTCCAACATGCGCTGAATTTCCGCGTCCATTATTTCTTTTTGTTGCGGTGATACCCTGTAGGGTTTCGACCGTACCGGCTCATCAGAGGTGAGCTCGATTTCGTGTGTCAGGAGGTGTGTCTTTCCCGGGCGACTGCTAAATAGGTCAGCGAATTCGCTCAACAACTGCTTTAGCGGGTCGACCTGTGTCCCGCTTAGGAAATCTGCATTCACGGAGCGAGCCAGAATGTTTTCCACGTTGTCACTAGCGTCCGCACCTCCCTTCCAACCATGACTCTCGCTGTCCAGCTCTTCTGGTTCATTTAGAGTCAGATTGACGATCCCGCTGCGTTCCACGAACGGCTTCATCAGATTGCAATGATAGATTCTCACCTGCTTTCCCCTGCCTGGAACCCTTAGCGCGTAATTCGTCTCCGAAAGTTTTTGCAACACTTCTACTGGACCATCCCAGTGAACTTCCAGCTTGTTTTTTCTCGATGGCCGGAGGATCATCACGCGATCGCCCGCGGTGAAACCTCGAAGGCGAGCGTTTTTGTCGTAATAGACCTTGGCGGCCTCCTGGGCAGCTTTCATATTTCGATTTACTAATTCCCTCGTGTTGTTAAGGCGGTCCAGTAGCTTAAGCACGTACTCAACCACTGTCTGGTTCTCTCCTGTCTCTTCCCACATTTCTCTCAGCATTCGGAGGGGAGAGCGGAGGGCTCTTCCGTACACGAGTTCTGCTGGCGTAAACCCCGTAGCTTCGTGGGGGACTGTTCGTAAAGCGAAAAGTGTGGCCGGAAGACAATCCTCTCAGTCTGCTTTATGCTCATATCAAAGAGCGCGTAGCACCCGCTTCAGCACCGAATGCCATTTCTCTACAGTGTTGGACTGCGGATGATACACCGAGCTGTGCAACAGTTTTATTCCGCATCTTTCTAGGAATGTGGTCGTCAAGGCGCTTGTAAAGACCGTCGCCTGATCGGCTTGGATTTCGGCCGGAAATCCTATTCTCGCGAACACTAACAAAAGGGCATCAACTATTTCTGTGGAGCTCAAGTCCTTCAACGGAATTGCTTCGGGAAATTTTGTGGCGGGACATAGCATAGTAAGCAAGTACTTATAGCCTGATTTCGTGTTAGGCAAAGGGCCTACTGTGTCTATTACAAGCCGGCGGAAAGGTTCCGAGATCAATAGAACAATTTTCAGTGGAGCCTTCCATGCCTCTCCCGGCTTGCCCACGCGCTGGCACGCATCGCATGATTTTACGTAGCGTTCTGCATCTTTGAAACAACCCGGCCAATAATATTCCATTAATAGGCGCTCCTTTGTTTTATTGATTCCCAGATGTCCTGCCCAGCCATTTCCGTGGCAGAGACTCAGAATGTCCGCCCTGTATTTTTCGGGCACGACCAGCTGATCAAATGTTTTGCCTTTTTTTGTCCTGGTAGTGTCGGTATAGTAAGCCTCCCTTCTCATGCATCGTTATGTTGCGTCTCGCGATGCCCTCTTTAGCTGTAAGGTGCAGTCTTTCCAAAGTGGGATCCTGCTTCTGTTCTTTTGTTAGGGACTCCCTGTTCACCTGCAGAAGGCGATCAAAACTACGCGATGTTGGAGATAAAACGGATCCTTCAGCGTTTTCTGATTCCTCTACCGACTTAGTGGTTGAAGTCCCTCGTCCCTCATTTGCTCGGTCAGCTGTCTGGCTTTCATTCCTCGTTGGTTCACTTCCCTCCTCATTTGATTGCAACGATATGCTGGCTGGTGAGTCTCTGGCTACCTGAGGTTCGGGAATCTGACTTAGTTGAGATGCGAGCTGACGAGTTTTCGATCTTGTCAAAGCTTGTATCACCCCGCTTCCGAGTTTCTGGCCTCTCTCGCGTAGCAATTGGTCTGATCGATTCGAGAAGAGGTAAGGATATTGAAGTGGCACGGCCTTCGAAACTGCGGCCTCAGTGATTAGCTCTCCAAACGGTCCACAAATTATCACTCTAGCTATGGGAAGGCATACACTGTGTTCTTCTACTGCCTGTTTTATCCACGAGACTTCTCCCGTAAAATCGTACACTGACACGTAAGACGGGTGGACAACGTCCATCGTCGCGGCGCTATCACGAAGCACCCTGCACGGTTTTCCCGTTAACGTGCAGCTCGTGCAGGTATGGCTTAAGGAGCTCTAGATTCTCGTCGTTATCCTCGACGCACGAGAACACCAAACGTTGCTTTGTACACTTGGCTGCAAAGTGCCCGACACCATTGCAGTTGTAGCAACGAAATGGCCCACTAGCCTCAAACTCTTTTTTCGCGGCTTTGTCTGCTCCCTGTCTCTTCGCCTGTTCTTCACGCTTTTCTGGCACTACCTTCGTTGCCTCTGATTGCTCCGAACTTCTAGCACTTCGCGTCTTTCTGCTAGGCCCTTTATCTCGCATCGTGTTTCGAGCGTGTGACGCACCCTCTTCAGTGCTCAACCTTCTGCGCGAAACGTACTCCTCTGCTAGCTCAGCGGCTCTTTCAACTGTGTCGACTTTTTCCCTGTCTTGAACCCACAGTTTCACCACTTGGGGAATGCTTCGGTAAAATTGCTCAAGGCAAAAACACTCAATGATTTTGTCTCGGCTTTCATAAACCTCGGCTCCTTTTAGCCACTCTAGCAGATTCGTCTTTAGTCCATACGCGAAATCCGGATAGCCCTCGCTATCGTTTTTCATTGCGTTCCTGAAGCGCTGTCGGAAAGCTTCGGCTGACAGCCGGTACCTTTTTAGCAGGCTGGCTTTGACTTTTTCGTAGTCAGCTGCGTCTTGTGTGCTAAGTCTCGCTATGACTTCAGCTACTTCACATGGCAAGAGTGTCAGAAACCGTTGCGGTCATGTACTGCGAGCAAAGTTTTCCCTTTCGCAAGTTCTCTCAAAGTTTCCCAGGTACAATCCTATGTCCCTTCCAGTTTCATAGGGCTGCATGAATCTGTTCATTCTATATGATTGTACATCGCTTGCTCTTTCAGGAGACCCAACTGTTGTACTGTCGCCTTTTTTTCGATTTTCGCTTTCAAGCTGCAATCGCTTTAGATTTCTTCTTTTTCAGCTTCCCACTTTTGCCGTTCTTTCTCTTTTTCCCATTCCGCTTCCCTTTTTCTTTTTTCTTCCTGTACCAAATTCCACGTATCTACCAGCTGATCGTCATCCACGTGCTTTTGAATTGTCTTGCATATTTCAATTTTTGTAATTTTTCCCTGTACTTCTTTTGACAGTTCCTCGCATAACAACAGCAAGTCCGACTTTGACAATTTCATAAGGTCCATGACAATGGTTTCTCCGCTTTGGCAATGCTATCTGCAAAATGTCATGAGATCACTCTTTCTCAATTGACATACACTTCCCAGTGATTCTGGGTTATTCTCTAAAAATCTGAAGCCTGGCGAATCCTATAGCAAAATGCCGAAATGCTTACCGGTTGAGAAAGCACGATGTCGCACGGTCCATCCCAGCTGCTGCAACCAGTTGTTAGAGATGAGGGGTCATTGAGTGAGCTGACTCTTTCGGCGCCGCAGGTCCCTTCTCCGAATGACGTTGTCGGACTTGGTTATGAAGGAAACTGTACAGGCGGTTTATTTTACATTATTTACAAGATTTTGGAACCCATTGGAGGGTGATGGGGGAAGGTCGGAGGATCTGAGAAGATCTTAGGATGATCGAGGATTCCTTTCTCACGGCACTCGTCGTCCGGTTTAAAAAGTGTCCGGTCCCTAGGATTCCCCAGGTTCGAGGAAGTCTTCGCCAGGTTGGGCGTGGCCTAACTTGCGTTTTCGTACACACACACACCACTTCACAAAGGGACACGCCCCCGTCACAAGCCTCGCCGGAGAAAGAGGGTGCCGCTGGACAATCGCCCCCACCAGAGAGAGCGTTGTCTTCGCGTCCGAACGACAGTTCTCACGCTCAAGCCGCACACGTCTTCCGGGAAGTCCGAATGGGCGAGGCGCCGGCGAGCAGGCACAGTTGAAGGGGTGAGTCACCCCTGCTCGGTTCTGGCGGTCGCTAACTGCCTCCGTGCCGCACGGTCGATCTTCCGGGAACAATGTTGTTTTCAAACGGCAGTGGAATCCTCCGTCTCGAATCCAATAAACCACGCGAGGACCGGCCGTGGGAAGCAAGATGCCTATCGCCGTGCAGGGACCCCGGCTGCAGGTGTCCTGGCCGAATACGCAGCTGAATCAGACCACCGGCTGTCGCCAGAAACCTTACAATGCTTAAGTCGGTGAGGATACGTTCAAATTATAGCATTCTCGTTGCCACCTTCTGTTTATTGTTTTAGGCATTCTCACGCTGCCATCCCTTTCTAGTGTTCTGGCGTAGTGGTGCCAAGACCAAAAGGCTGAACTACGACGAAATTGAGTTGCTGCAAGCTGTTTATTAGGGCAAACCTCTGCCTGCGAAGCAAATGAAACAATTCATCTGGGGCGATAGCAACCACTGCACTCGGTGTCATTCCCGCAGAGAGTGCTCTCCACTTTCAGCCGCTGTCTGCCGGGGTCAAGGGGGGGTCGAGAGTTCCTCAAGCTGCTTGCTTGCAGCTTTTACCTCGGCTTCCTCCATTCGTAATAATGAGAAATAAAGAATGAATGAAATAACGGTATGTCGGGAGCTACTTGGTTTCGTATTCTGTAGCAAAGAGTAAGCAAAAAGGCTACACATTTCGGCAGAGATAAAAAAAGTTAATGGAAAGAAAGCCTGCTGGACGGTTACCACTGTACGTTGCCATATGCAGCCGCAGCTGTCTATGTTGGTGAATATGATATTGTTAATTCACCATCGTTAGAGTTCCTCAGTGGTTGCTTGCGCCTGACGTAACTATGCAGTCATTCACGACGTCATTGTATTTGGACCACTCAGCTTGGCGCGTAGCAGTGACATGCCTGACGGCACAGCACGCTGACCGGTCACAGCGAGGCGTGGTTAGTTCAACACGACCACCGCACAACCGGTATGCGTGCCGTGAACAGCTGCGCTGTAAAAGAAACACAACACTGAATGGCGGCAGTATACAGACGTTTGACTGGAAGCCCCGCTCTCTGCAGAAAGCGGGCATTCGCGACGCCGATGCTGCCACGTGGAGCTACAGGGAACGGAGGAGGCTGGTCGTGGTGTCCTCGCTCGCGCTAATCGTGGTGGCCATCTTCACGGTGCTCTCCTTCATCGTTCCCGGGCCTGTACTACTACACCAGATGAGCAGCTGGTGCAAGACGGCCGACTGCCGCAAGCACGCCCGACTGCTGACGCGCAGTCTCAACCGCAGCGTCGACCCGTGCCAAGACTTCGAGGCGTACGTGTGCTCCACTTGGAAACCAGACCCCCGCTTCCCTTTCGTCTCAACCAGCGCGCTCGACGACCTCAGCATAACCTGGGTGGACGGTTTCGAAGAGCTGCTCTCCAGGGCCGCCTCAGTGGTGTCGGTGGCGAGGAAACCTCTAACCATGTTCCGGACGTGCGTCAGTGGCGGCCCAGCGAGCGAGGAAGACAAGTGGAAATTCTTGGAGTACATCGAGGAAATGGGACTGTCTTGGCCGCAGAAACCGACAAGAGGAGCGGCTGCGTCTCCATTCAGCGTGCTCGTCCTCATCGCCCTCCTCGGGGAGATGCCCCTCTGGATGCGCATCCGCGTGACGCAGAATCCGCTCAGTCCTGGCGGTCACCGTATCGTGGTCTTGCCTGGACGGGCGAGCTACGTACGACTTTTTGCAGCAAACCACGAGCGCGTCATGGATGCGGGCGACTACTCGAGGTAGGTGACTCAGCGCCCGTTCTTGAACCTGCAACGTATGACTCTCATAAGTAATTTTAGTTATTTGTATGCGTGAGTACAAGCACCGTGTGTGATGCTCAGGGCCCAATCAGCGAGCCATGTGGCGCGCACACTTCTAATATCCAATGCTTACTGTTAGAAATTACGGTTTAATCCCAAGGAGCTGCACGTAACAATTTAATTTCAGCACACAGGAAAACGCACTACCAGTGAAATTTCTACTTCAGCCGCTCACTACACACAGACCCTAAAAGCAAAAAAAAAATCATACGGGGAGCTTGTACCACCGTTATCCAAAACTAGGACCACTTACACTTATGTTCATTTACCAAATGACATCCTCTGCTTGTTATGTGTCTAGTAAAGTTTCCGTGGCCAATGACAAATGATGTGCGATATAATATTGGCAGCCATACGTTAAGTGCAACATAACTACATGCACGGGGAGGCATAAGAGTGCACCTGACAGCGGAGAAATTGAGAAGCTGGCTTGTTCAATTAAGGAAGATATCATGCTGAATTGACAGATAACTTGGCATTATGGCGATCCACAAGCACAGCCGCATTGCTGAATCGCTAAAGATAAAATTCTGAACATGGAAATGACATTGAACCAGAATGAAGTTGGTAGTTTTGTTGGTCAGCCATTATTCCTCGGCGTCATCCGCTGCTTTACTGCATGCCTTGTTACAAGATTAAGGAAGCGCTCAAGATGAACTGCTTATAGATGCTCTCAGTGATGAGTTGATGGGGCAAGACTTGTAAAAAGAGCCTACTGTATGCCGTCGCCATTGGCACAGAAACGGTTAGCGCTTCTGTGCCAACAGCGGCGCGATCAAGTCACGATATAATGATAAGGTTGACGGCAGGTAACACTACATAGAATGTATTTATCCTGACTTAAAAAAAATCTAAAGACTCTGGGAAATAGAAAAACTGAAGCTTTCTTTCCTAATCCGTACAGAATGTACCAATTTTATTGGCGCTGTTGTAGCACACAGTGCTGTCACGTGTTCGGCGCTCGCTTCGGCGGCGTTCCGCGGGCCCTCGCTCCCCTTACTTGGGTTCCCGGAATCCACCTTGGCGACGCTCTCGGTACTCGGGTCTCGAACGTGGGTGAGATTCTTATCGCGTGGCTTGGAACCATCCCGAAGAAGCTTAGTGCTGACTTCCAGCAAGTGAGCCTTGCTGTCTACGCAGCCAACACAGACGGGCGGGCACTCGAATGTAACACCGCTCACGACACGCAGCCACTACAAGCAAAGAAAAATCATACGGGGAGCTTAAACCACCGTTATCCAAAACTAGGACCATTTACACTTATGTTCTTTCACCAAATCACATCCTCTGCTTGTTACGTGTTTAGTAAAGTATCAGTGGGCAATGACAAATGATGCGCGATATCCTATTGGCAGCCATACGTTAAGTGCAACATAACTACATGCACGGGGAGGCATAAGAGTGCACCTGACAGCAGAGAAATTGAGAAGCTCGCTTGTTCAATTAAGGAAGGTATCATGCTGAATTGACAGATAACTTGGCATTATGGCGATCCACAAGCATAGCCGCATTATTGAATCGCTAAAGATAAAATTCTGAACATAAAACCAACATTGAACCAGAACGAAAGACGAAAGGAAGAGGTCCCGTAGTGGAGGGCTCCGGAATAATTTCGACCACCTGGGGATCTTTAATGCCAGTGCACGTTAAAGATCCCCAGGTGGTCGAAATTTTTCCGGAGCCCTCCACTACGGCACCTCTTTCTTCTTTTCCTCTTTCACTCCCTCCTTTATCCCTTCCCCTATGGCGCGGTTCAGGTGTCCAACGATATATGAGAGACACTGCGCCATTTCCTTCCCCCCGATCGAACCAGTTATTATTATTATTATTGTTATTCGTCAGCCATTATTATTCGGCGTCACCCGTTGCTTTACTGCATGCCTTGTTACAAGATTAAGAAAGCGCTCAAAATGAACAGCTTATAGATGATCTCAGTGATGCGCTGATTGGGCAAGACTTGTAAAAAGAGTCTAATCTATGCTGTCAGCATTGGCACAGAAACGGTTTGCTCTTCTGTGCCAACACCGACGCGATCAAGTCACGATATGATGATAAGGCTGACGGCAGCTAACACTACACGGAATGTATTTTTCCTGACTTTAAAAAAAAGAATCTAATCACTCTGGGAAATAGAAAATTTGTAGCTTTCTTTCCTAATCTGTAGCGAATGCATCGATTTTGTTGGCGCTGTTAGTGTCTAACGCACCAACGCACAACGTGTGCGCAGGTACTGGAAGCTGATACACTCATTCCTGGTGGGTCGCCCTCCCGGTCCAAATGTTGATGACGTCATAAAACGCAGCGCTGAAGTGCAGGGCACCGTCGTAGCGACGCTGATGTATGTCGTGACTGCTGCACCTTACTCTGCACCGGTGCTTTACAACATTTCACACGCACAGCAACACGCATCGGACGCTACGTTTGGCCGATGGCTTACAGCATTGAGCGATCAGCTGAAGCATGAAGCCTCGCTGTCGCTCAGTGACGATGTGCTCTTTGCCAACAGCCAGTTTATATTGGCCATCAACAGCTTCCTGAGAACAACGGGCGATGAGGACGCCCTGGTGCACATTTCCTGGCAGTTCGTGCAGATGTACGCTGTCATGCTGGACAAGGCGCTCCTGGAAGACATCATGGGTGACAAGCGGACAGCAGCTTCCTATCTATCCATGTTGTGTGCAAGAGAGGTTGAAGCCGTCTACAGCCCCTTAATAGCCACGCTCTACACGCGCCTGGTACTGTCTTCAGCGGGAAAGAGACACGCTAACTTCGTGGTTCGCACCCTGGCGCAGAAAGCCGTCGACAGCGTGAACAGCGCAACGTGGCTGGAACCTGACGACAGGCGATTTCTGGCGACTAAACTGGAATCAGTACGCGTGCGTCTGTGGCCAAGCGACCTGTTCGACGACGTCCCCCATTTGGAAAAGCTTTACGCGCACTGTCCCGAAGGCGAGGTAACCTTCTCCCTGCTCTGGGTCAAAACCGATCAGTGCCGTCGTGACCTGATGTTGGGGCCACAAAGGGACAATGCCGACGCACTTCGTCCAAATTTCACGCCTCTTGCCACCTACGACTCCGTGCTCAACACCGTAGACGTCGCCATTGCGGCGTTGGCCAGTCCCCTCTACTATACACGCGGTACTCTTGGCATGGCTTACGGCGGCTTCGGATTTGTCTTCGCTTTGGCAATGATGGGCGTACTCGCGCAGTCCCGCCAGTATTCGCATCCAAACGGAAGCGTGGACGTGTCGGCATCTTGGATGTCCAAGAACTTTACAGGAGCACTCGGGGCGAAGCTGCTATGCCCTAATGTGGGCTCTGAAGTCGGCGGGCCTCGCGGGGACGCGATTGCGGCCGTAGAGGTCACGCAGTCAGTTTTTCGCGACCGGCTTTTCAGGAGCACTCAGCTAAACCTAACGGAGGAACTGACGGACGAGAAGGTATTCTTCCTGACTCTTTGCCGCACAATGTGCGTTAGGAAGGGCGTTAAGCCGTTTTCCTTGGCTGACGAGCTGTAACCAATTGCTGAGGAACTTCGAGGAGTTCCCGAGCGCATTCGGTTGCAGTAAGCACTATACTAATAAGTGCAAGTTCTTCAGAAATGACTAGTGATATCGCGTGAGGCTTGAGTAAGTAGCTCAAAAAAGTAACGTATTCAAGTTTTTTTGTATGGTCTGTGGTTATGTTTAATATCTCTCTGTTGCCGTTCTTCTCTTTCTGTCATAGTTTTCAATATGATGCGCCGTCATACCTCCAGATAAAGGACTCTGCCGAAGGCTGTTCATCCAATACCTTCAACTTTCATGACCACTGAAACACTCGGTAATAGTGACGTTTTTCTGCGTGCTGTCAATTACGTGCAAAAACTAGTAGAACACTTTATTTGTTACGTTTAACATTGTGCAGGGATGGCGGATACTTTGAAATACCGTAAATGATTCATAATTCCCGTTATATGACTGCTCTTTATTTCCTATAAGCTCCCGATAAAGTTCTGTGGAGTGGAAAGCCTTCACACGCGGCTGAATGTTATGAAGAAAAAACACTCGTTAACATCTTTAACAATCTCGCTGCGCGCTGTGTTTAACGTGAAGAACTTCGATCCACCGCTTTTAACACTCAACGCGGAAAATTAAAATAATGGTTTAAAAACATTCTATTAGTGCACTTACATTACGAGAAATTGCACCGCAGTGTACATCCTGCACTCTTCCTATTTCGGGTCAGCAGTGGACCTTCTCTTGAGTACTTGCAACAAAGAAAAAAAAATGACAGACTACCTAGCTATTTTGGGGCACAATGTCGTACACGTAGTGGCTACATTTACGTAGGACCGTTAATACGACTTACCTATTTACATGAAAATACCTCGTTTTTCAATATTTACGTTATTGTAGTCGATAGAAGAAGGGTTAACACTACGCGTATGAAAGGGAAGAACTGCTGATTGGTCAGAAGTGCAGAAATGGGCAATTTCCTTTGGGTATATTGCTTGGTAGAAAAAGGAGGGCTATGCAGTCAAGGCGCGAGAGAAGAGAGCGGTACATGTGTGCAATGGTGCATCACAGGTCAGAACAATGAGAAAACGTTGATTATTCAATGGGTGATCCTTTTGAGCCAGGTTCATCTTGACGGAAATTTTGAAAGGGGAGGAATTTAAACATTTCGAATATAGAGAGACACTGCGGACGAATTGAATTTTTGATAGATCGACAGGTATGTAGTACCTATTTTTAATATACCTATTTGTATATACAAATACGGCAGTGACGTAATCAATAAAAAAGAGCAAAAACACCACCACAAGAGGAAAACACGTGTAACCGGACTTTCCTGTACCACCTCATCATCATCATCATCTGCTTGACTACACCAACTTCAGGGCAAAAGCCTCACCCATGTCTCTCCAATTAATCCTGTCCTTTGCCAGATGCGCCCACCGTATGCCTGCAAACTTCTTAGCCTCATCCGCCCACCTAACCTTCTGCCGCCCCCTGCTACGCTTGCCTTCTCTCGGAATCTACTCCGTTACCCTTAAGAACCAGAGGTTATTTTGCCTTAGCATTACATGACCTGCACAAGCTCATATTTTCCTCTTGATTTCGATTAGGATGTCATTAACTCGCATTTGTTCCCTCACCCACACTGCCCACTTGCAGTCTCTCAACGTTACACCTATCATTTCTCTTTCCATGGCTCGCTGCGTTGTCCTTAATTTGAGCTTAACCCTTTCGGTTAGCCTCCACGTTTCTGCCTCGTAGGTTCCTGCCCAGTACCACCTATCGGCTCTTAATCGTTTATTTCTTCCTACCCCCCCCCCCCCTGCATTCGTTCCACCCTTCGCTTTCTTCAATATGATCTTTTACCCTTATCTACTTTTACCTTAGGCTGTAGGCATTTTGCTAACAATTCTCAGCGACCCTTCTCTCCCGGGCTCCTTCTACAATCTTCCCTTTGCTCTTCTCTCCACCCCCCCCCCCCCTCCTTTCTTTAGATTCGGTGAAATGAAGCAGGCCTTTCTATGCCGGTTTCCTCTCCCGTTTGGTTTCGTTACCTCACTTTTTTCCATTATTTTTATGTCTTTCACGAGCTTCGTTCTGCCTGCTGCTTAATTGCTTTGTCCCAGTTTTCCTAAGTCAGCTCAACCTCTGCCTGCCATGCCACTTGCCGCAACACTTTGTCTGGAAACGCAGCTTTTCAGTCTAGGTTCTACCTTGAACGATTAATGACTGGACGCCCCACTCCTGCTGTAGCCAACTCAGTGCTGTGCGTGTGTGTTTTAATTCCTCCAACATGAACTAATCACGCGCACAACCTGGACACATATCTTATTGTGTAAATAGTTTGTATATATTACTTCTCCCCCTATCCTCTCTTCCTGTCCTCTCATCTCTTTCATTTCATTTCTCCATTCTGCCTGCTATCCTTTATTTCCGCTGCCCCAGCTCAGGTGCTTCAGTATCGATGGCAGATGCCGGGGCTAGCAAAAATCTTCTCCTTCCTTTTTACGATTATTTTAATCAAAAAACCACTGCCACCACCAGTCTAGGTTCGCTATCTCTCCCCCTCCCCTCTCTCGGATTTCGTTCCGCTGAGTTGGCGTATTTCTTTAGCAGTTTTGCAGGTCAACCCTTACAATCCTCTTTAGCGGACACGTACCCTGTCTGGAGACGGAATTTTCAAGTGGACGCTCTCCAACCCATCATCCTTGCCACATCAAACCCTCTTCCACTTCACCAGGGCATCCTATTCGGATCGATGGACCTGTTTCACCCTTGCCAGTGATGACCGCTTTGCCCAAACGAAGACAGGTTCCCCTGTCGAAACGCTGGCTAAGCAAACTGAGGCTCTCCCTCAACCCTTGCCTCTTTGTTTTGTGCATTGTTGATGAGAGCTTGAAGTCTTTCTTACGAGGTTCGGCTGCCATATTCCACCACTAAATTTTTGCCAACACAGATCTAGTTTGGCGCTCTTTACCTTTTGCCCATTTTGCCGTGAACCAGAATTAACACCCCATTTTTGGCTGCTTTGCTGGCGCTTCTTCCCTTAGCACGAGAGGTGCTAGAGGGGTATTTGCAGCAGCTGTACCTTAGCTTGAGCAGTAGCATCTTGCTATCCTTTGGCACCATTATATCTGAACCCGACCAAGGCGGCCGGGTTTGGATGGAGGCGAAACGCAAGAGGCGCCCGTGCGCTGTGCGATGTTAGTGCTCGTTAAATATCCCCAGGTGGTCGACGTTAGTCTGGAGCCCTCTACTGCGGCACCTCTTTCTTCCTTTCTTCCTTCACTGCCTCCTTACGCCGCGGTTCGGGTGTCCACCGAGATACCTGAGACAGTTACTGCGTCATATCCTTTTCTAAAAAAAACAATTTTATTTTGTTTTTCTAGGGGGAAAGCAGGAAAAAGAACAGATTTCTTCGCAAGGATATATATACTCACCTCTTTGTTTCCTTAATTTCATTCCTATCTGCTCAAAATCTTTAAAAATTCGTTATTCGCGTTCCCAGATTCCTCAATCTTTATTTATGAACCGTTTGAGATAAGTCTGGGTGAATTTTTCTGCTGCTTGATCTTCCCCAAACTCTGGCCAGTCCGCCACCGTGGGTATGTCTCATTGCTTCAGATTAACAACAACAACAACAGCAGGATACACATTTCTCCGGCGTGCCTCGAACGACGTTGCTGAAGCTGGCTTGTTCTACACCAACCAATGCGGCAAGGATGCCGTGCAAGCTTTTACAAAGTGGAAGACGGTTGTAAAGGCCACAGAGTAGTGGCCCTGCTCAGCTAGGTATGTTTACGGACAAAGGAGAAACTAATTTCGCCCGTTAGGATGTTTACACACATGAGTGTTAGTCAAGAGGAGTTAGCCACATTGCACTAACCCTTTTTCCTTCTTGGAGGTGCATCGCGGCCCGTTGGTTGTTTTTTGTAGCGACCGTAGATAGAAAAAAAAACATTTATGCAAGTACGTAGACACTCACGCCGTTTTCTTGGAACAAAAGCGGCAATAAAAATTTTGTCTGCAGATGGGGCAGCTTGTAAAGGGGCAGCTCTGGCAGTCAGATGTTGTTTGCTTAGGACAACGGAAACAAATCGGCGTGTTATAGCCGTGTTTGGAGAGTCTGCAGAGCAGAGTTCCTAAGGACGCCAGGCGCTGAGGCATCTTGGGAAACGTGGCGCTTATGTGCCAGAACTTTGAAATTTCGTCAAAGGTCAGTAAAGCTGTCATGTGCGTTTAACGTAGTAAGGGAGCATCAGATTCAAAAGTCGCTGACTCCCCCCACCCCCTCTCCCCACGATAGGTACTGTGTTGGGGGCATGTGATTATTGATGACGCGAAGCATTATGAGGACAAGCTACATTGCGTTAAAAGTAAAACGAACTGATGTGCAGCTCTTCATTCGTTTTTGATAACCACTCCATCGTCGACCAAACTAGTCTCTGAAAAAAAAAAGGCATGGAATACCGCATTCGGTTTCTTCCCGTCGCCGGGAAGGGAGGGTACGTGGCTGTCGCAGCCCAGTGCTGTCAGAATAGTGAGCACCAGCTTTTGCTGCGAATCTGCGATGACACCCGCCGTGGTGGCTCAGTGGTTAGAGCGCTCGGCTACTGATCCGGAGTTCCCGGGTTTGAACCCGACCTCGGCGGCTGCGTTTCGATGGAGGCGAAACACCAAGGCGCCCGTGTGCTGTGCGATGTCAAAGCACGTTAAAGATCCCCAGGTGGTCGAAATTCTTCCGGAGCCCTCCACTACGGCACCTCTTTGTTCCTTACTTCTTTTACTTCCTCCTTTATCCCTTTCCTTACGGCGCGGTTCAGGTGTCCGCCGAGAGAGAGAGAGAGAGAGAAAGAGAGAGAATAAACATTTTATTGTAAAAAAGGCCGGAGGGGATTGTGGATGGGGTCCTCAGTCCAAGACTCAAGTGGATTCCGCCGACGCTTTGGCGATGGCGACTTGCGCCTCCTGGTCTTCCAGGGGGTCGCTGGTCAGCGTCACCTCCCACTGCTCCAGTGCCGCGTTGTGAGACAGATACTGCGACATGTGAGACATATACTGCGCCATTTTCTTTCTCCAAAAACCAATTTTGTAATCTGCAAAGAGCGGGACCCTTATAATGCTTGGGGGCTGTCGTCTAGAATCTGCAGAGATGCACAAGGTATTGCTTAAACGAGCTGCTGGAATGGTCACTGTACGTTATCAAAAATAACGACGTTCTGAAGGCAGGTACTGAGAGCACGAAAAATGCGATGTTAGTATTGGCAACGTTAAACACCGCCAGCATTATTCTTTTTGAAACCATCGATGTGGAGAGGAGAAAAGCCGCATGCATAAGAAAATTATAATGACCGTTGTCTTAAATGGCTCTCAGCGTCCCATGGCGGAGCCGACCGCCTAACGGTGGACAGCAATCGCGTGAGAGCAGAGCGCATGTCGGGTTCAGCGTCGTCGGCTTGGCTGCTGTCGGAATCACGTTGCGCTGTGTATCCCGGAAGGATGTCTCCAATTTTCGGGGAATGTAGCAGGCGCATGGCTTGAATTAATTTAGACAGCGTACGCGAGCAGTGTTAGTAATGCGACTGAACAATTCGAGCAAATCCGGCTGAGGACGAGACAACGCATGATACACGAAATCTCGATTAAATGTTGGCGTTGTGTCCATCATACTTGTCGAGAAGATGACAATGCGGGGTGGTTTAGTTCCATTTTTACTAGCGTGAATCTAACAGGAAAGGTGACACGTAAGTTTTGTGCCGACGCATGCTCCTCGCAGTGATTTGTGTAAGGCCATTTGCGAACTTCCGTTGAATAGGCACTGCTGGGAAAAGTAACCGATAAAAGTAACAAATTAGAAAGCACGGAAATAGAGTATCGAGACAGGATGTGTCCGGAAAATTTGGGTGACAACCACAGTAACGGAGGAGCTATGGCATAAGAGATGACGAGAAAAGTGAAACAGTTTCCGATGAAACAAAGTGCATCATTTGTAATTTTACCTCTGCCGTAACTCTTATCTTCCGTAATTCACTCTTATCTTATATTGTTTTCTGTTTCAGGCAGTGGCACATTTAAGGGGAAGAAGCACGGTGCGAATTGTAAGGGGCGGGGGTGGGGGGGAGGGGGGAGGAGGACTGATAACGAACTTTTCAAATAAAAATTTTGTGTGAGAAGCCGACATAGACCCAGGGTTTCTAGATCTAAGCATGCGTTAAGACGATATGGCGGTCTAGTTGGTTATCAGTTTCATTTGATAGTCAGCGCTGTGTTCGTTCCCGTTATTCGTCCCGCTGAGAGCGCCCTAGATTGCGCTGTTCCATTATGCATTCCCCCTCTACCCTCCCCCCCTAACAAAACTGTCCGCTTTGATAGTCACCCGTTAATTTGACCCCTACTGTGAGCCCTTCTTTGAAGTTACCAGCGCTGATATTTGAACTAATTCGTCGGGGCTTTCATATGTCGATGTGATACATTCCGCGCAGATTTCGTGACGAAGTACAACAACGGGGACAAGCTTTCCCCGGATTCCTCATTCCTGTCAACTAATCAGCGGACACTATTTCTACAGACGGCGGGAGTTCTGCTCATGCCACATCCAGCTACAATGCTGTTGCATCTGGCTCTGCTTGCGTGCAGCCTACTGCTCGCGACTTCAGCGTTCCCCTTCGAGACGACACATGCTTCGGAAGAATACTTGGCCCGCTGCGGCCATTGGTGTGGCGGATTCGCGGGGATTCGGTGTGCGCCTCCATGCTTCTGTCGGGACACGTCTCCATTCAAGCTCGCAACTTGCGTGAGCAACAACACGGGCCGGATCTAGTTTTTACTTCAGCAGTTAGCTGCCCTTTGCGTTCACTGATCTGGACATAGTTTCTTAATTGCCGGTTTCTCGTTTCCGAAACCAAGGGCTGGCAGTTTTGTTGAAATCATAGCCATGTTTCGTAATTTTTCTTACTTCTCAGCACAAATGGCACCCACATTTAGTGTTCATTATCGAGATGCGGACTGGCAGGCGTAGAATCTACCGCTTAAGAAAGCGAAATGTCGCGAGCCCTGGGACCAAGCTGCGCACATACCCTGTCTTGCTTCACTGCATAGAAGTCAGTGCTCCCATAAATAAACAGCTTCACAAAAATTGCGCGTTTACCTTTACGTACTGGAAGGTGTTCTCATTGTTTGGAATTATTGTGTCTGAAAAATGTTTCTATCACGTTTCGTAATAATTATCGGTATGAGGAGCCTAAAAGTTTGCATGTAAGCGAATGAATCAGGTGAGCAACACTCACTAAAAATCAGCAGCTTGGAATACAATATTGAGATATGTTTTATGTAAAAAATACACGCATCTGTGAATGAAACAAATAATTGAAGCGACCCAGTTCTAAGGAGTTTGGTGTCATTAAGGACGAAGTTAAATTTTCAAGTAAATGGATGCCGGTATGTTTCATAATTTTATAACTTGTGAGGAAAAAAATTCAGCAACATTTAGAGGTCATTATCGCAGGTATGCACAGATACTTGAAGAGTCTACAGCTTAAGAAATTGAAAACGTTGTTAGCGAGCAGGACAACATGGCCCGGAATACTTCGCCAAAGCACATTTTATGAGTGAGTGCTCGCTTCCAGAATATTTTATGCTCTGGAAGAGGGCAGCTGAATTAAAACCACATTGAGCTGGGAGATCAGCGACACTGCATCGCTTTACGAAAGCTATATGTGAGAACCCATCTATTGCTCTGTTGGTGGTCACACCTGAATAGAGGCAGCAATAGACTGAAAGATCACGAAATATGATAGATTTTGTACATCGTCCACTTGGTTCGATATACAGAATGACAGTATAAAAACACGGTCACTGGACTGAATCACGTTCATACGATCAGTTCTTACGGTAAAAATGCCTAGAGCAATGCCAGTGTGAATTTCATTGCTTTCGACTCAATGGACGCTCTTCGGGGCGCAGAGGCGAAGCTCTACATGCGAGTGTTTGGTGGCGTTAAGTGTTACACAGCCACTTGTTCAATTCAGATTCTTATATTTAGCTCAGTTAATAGCACTTAATGACGAGAACATCAGAAACATCAGATCATCCGTGACGAAAACATCAGTTCAGCGAAACTTATGCCGACGCGGCGCTGCTAATCGTCTCTTTTCTTTGTTTTAGAGCGCTAGCACTTAATGACAAGCTGGCAAGGTCTCTCTTGCCTCGTCTGCATCTGTAACGGCGTGTCTGCGATCACGGGACCACCATCACAGCTGCAAAGTAGGAAGGGGAGTTGAAGAGGAGCAGATAGATTAAAGCCAAGTGCTCGCTAGTGAGGCGGACATGGCACGTCAGGCGAACGATGTGTAGAGATCCACTCGTCCGGGCCCGGGCGACTGTGGTGAAAGCAGTGCATTTGTTGAGGAGTAAAGGTTTTCTGCAGCAATCAAAGCTCGGGACGAATGGCATGAGCGACATGCGCAGTCTTCTGTCTACGCCTGTCTGCGCAGAGTGTTCGCTACCATCCCGCACGTTAACCCGTTTCTAGCAGCGTTAGAAGCGTGCTACGCGAGAACGACGCTCCGGTGGGAAACGTGAGCCTCACCAACACCTCGAAGTTTGCGGCCTCGAAGTAGAGCGAAGGCATGATATGCGGCAAAGATCCTGAAGTGCGGGTTTGAATGCTACTTCACTAAAGACTGCTTACCCGCCGCGGTGGCTCAGTGGTTAGGGCGCTCGACTACTGATCCGGAGTTCCCGGGTTCGAACCCGAGCGCGGCGACTGCGTTTTTATGGAGGAAAAACGCTAAGGCGCCCGTGTGCTGTGCGATGTCAGTGCACGTTAAAGATCCCCAGGTGGTCGAAATCATTCCGGAGCCCTCCACTACGGCACCTCTTTCTTCCTTCTTTCACTCCCTCCTTTACCCCTCCCCTTACGGCATGGTTCAGGTGTCCAACGATATATGAGACAGATACTGCGGCATTTCCTTTCCCATAAAAGCAATCAATATTATCAAGCGTGATGACTTCCTAGAACAAGAGGCGCCACCATGGAGGAATTTTCCTTACTTCATGGATGTCTCGAATATCTGAGGCTTGCAAAGAAATGTTGCGCACCGCACTGCTACCCGCCAGAAATCACGGAGTCTCCGTTTACGTCACGTTTCACGTCACTCCGTTCTGTGTCGTCATAAGAGTTCTCCGTGTCGTCATACGAGTTCTCTAGTTTGAATCGGAGCGGCGGGAAAAAATTTTTCAACTTCGAATCCAAATTTCTTTGAAATAAATGCATCTTTCGCTCCCGGCCAAGCGTCAACAAAGCCATGAAATGCCGAACTATCAGATATTGCTAACAAAAAAATTTTGATAGGGTTCTCCTCAGTGTCCCTTTAAGGGTCTCACGCGATAGTGTGGATGTGTTGACGCGCATATATGCGAAATTTAATAATAATAATAATTGGTTTTTAGGGAAAGGAAATGGCGCAGTATCTGCCTCATATATCGTTGGACACCTGAACCGCGCCGCAAGGGAGGGGATAAAGGAGGGAGTGAAAGAAGACAGGAATAAAGAGGTGCCGTAGTGGAGGGCTCCGGAATAATTTCGACCACCTGGGGATCTTTAACGTGCACTGACATCGCACAGCACACGGGCGCCTTGGAGTTTTCCTTCCATAAAAACGCAGCCGTCGCGCTCGGGTTCGAAGCTGGGAACTCCGGATCAGTAGCCGAGACGGTCAGCTTAGCATTCATAGACCTCTCTCTCAGAGTCCTTAATTATAACACTCACGGCTGAGTGGTGCAGAGGCTGAGCGAGTTGCTGCTGCTCTTAGATAGCAGGTGCTGCAATCGGTGGGACTTGCGCGACCCAAGTTGCTCTGCCCGAGCAACCTCTTCCGACCAGTTATTAATTTAGCTGCCAACTGCCACCGTGGTCGATTTGCTCACAATCCGTTGGGCAGGCTGTGATGATGCCACAAGGACCCGTGGCTCAGACGGACTTAAATTGCTTTTTCGGGGATTTTTCTTTCTTTTCACTTTTGTTTTTCAGTTTATTCACCTTAAAAACCTTCTTGAGGGTGTATTACATAAGGGGTGGGTTAACATTTATTAACAAGTACAAGTCATTGCCTTGAAATATAATTGCTTACAGCATCTGAAGATACAGATGGGTGCGTGATGGCAGCTATATTGGTAGGGAGGGCATACCAGTCCACAACAGTTCGGGGAAAAAAGGAGCCTGATAAAGTTGCAGTACGGGACACAGGGCGGGCAATCTGATATGCCGTTCGGATGAGTAATGTAGGGTGGTTGATTTAGAGAGCTATGGAAAATCTTGTGGAGCAAACAGAGGCTGACGATGCGGCGGCGGGCTGCAAGGCTTTCAATACCAGAATTCGTCTTCAGAGCTGAAACGCTGGGGGTATATGAAGAGTGAACGAAACGAATGACGCCTACAACGACGACGCTGGATTTTCGATCTGCAGAACAGGAGCCTCAAAGCTATCGCGTTTAAAACAACTTACCTCAGAAACAAGGACATTCCTTGACGCCGCCTATGAGAACGACTTCGTATTCACTTTGTGAACATTCGTTGGCTAAGGCGGACTCACTGTCTTAAAGCAACACGAGAAGCTTGCGTGATTCGGGGAAACAGCCAGCGGATAGAGGCCCTTTGGGCGATGCCGGGATTTATCGTGGTGTTTTACAAATATTGCTTCGAAATGACGCAGACGACTCTCGAAATGACGACTTTGAAATGGCGTCTCTGTCACCCCCTCCTTCAAAGCACTTGCCAGCTTTTAGCAAACAGCCGCCTCCATGAGTACTCTGTGAATCAATAAAAATATTTATGAAAGTTTTGTTTAAATTCGTTTCTATGGGACGCGCACCCGTTGTGTACCCGCTGTCGGTAGTCACTACCATGCGCAGGTGTTTTAAATGTCGATCGCCTTCGAAATGACGTTGCATATTTTCAGAGCTTCAGATGAATTTGGTTGTTCTGCACGAAGGAACGACATCACAGGTGTACTGCAAAATCAAAAAACTGCTTTGAAAACTTCTGCTTCCATGTATACCAATGGGCGCTAAGCCTACTTTTCACCTCCAGCGGGAACTGCCTGCCGAAAATCCCCGGCTTGTTTGTAAACACGATGCTGGCCCATAAACAACTTAAACTGCGATGAGGGGACACTGAGAGCGACAGCGCAACGCATATGTAAATGCAAGTGTGAGAGAAGTGTTTGAACGAATACTACTTGTGATTTTGCGAAGCGAGGTCAGTATAACCGGAAAAATAATCTATTGTGTAGTCACAACAGTTTACGAAAGAGGCAAAATGTAATTGTATTATTTTTTGAAGAACACGAACCTCATGGTAATGAATAATATTCTTTTTTTATAATTCGAGGACTTTCCATGGGGCATAAGAAAATGATTATGACTAGCTAAATTATGTCATGGAGCCTATTATCTTCATGAAACCTTAGCAGGATCTGACTTTTCTTTTAATTCGAGGACTTGCCATGGGGCATAAGAAAAATGATGATTATTAGCTAAATTATGCCATGGAGCCTATTATCTTCAAGAAACGTTAGCACGATTTGACTCTTAGTGTTGGCTGTTAGCGACAAGGACAGGTGTTCCTCCCTTGCAACTGTAAGTCCAACTTTCAGTAATCACCTTCTTCTTGAGTCCGGCGTGGAACACTTGGGACATGTGCTAAGCTCTGCATCTTCCTGAGAGCCTCATCGGCATGTCATCGACGGGGAAAGGGCCACCCCGGCCCTTATCCTTCTAAGGGATACCTCCTCCAAACCCGTTAAAGCATGAGAGATGAGTTAAGTGCACAGGGTAATCAAAGCTCGTGCGCTTCCCCTTATCGAGGACGACAAGCTGAGAAGAGCGCAGCGGAGATAAAAAGGGAAGCTGGTGGTCGAGGCATTCGTATTTAGGGTTTGGTGCGTAAGAACGTCTGTGTTCCTCTGGTGAAAATTCTAAATATCTCCTTGTGTCCATTGTGTCTGATTGCATTTCTATAAAAGGCACACCGTCTACAAGAGACCCCTTATCTACACGGACTCCCTAGCTCCTATTAACCACCTAAAAGAGTTACCAAGATACTAAGAATCACTCAGGAGATACATGATCTCAGTGTTAGAAGATTAGTCACCGAAAAACTAGGCTACCCGGGGCATAAACGCGGGGGATGCTGCTCGAGAAGTAGAAGAGCTCGAAGCTTCTATGCAGCACGCCCGGGAAATAAGAGGTAGCCAACCTCAAAGTTTGCATATTTGCGGGCTCGTCATTTAATACAGCGGTAATCGTGCTCCAACATGTCCGTGTAGTGATCATACATACGTTCTGGAGTAGTTGTTGTGCCCGGCCTGGAGTTCCTCAGCGAATTGTGTGCGAGAAAAGAAGAAAAGGAAAACTTTTGCGTAGGACTCCTTTATTAGTTATCATTCACGGTTTTTTTTTGCACAAACTTCAACCCCGACTACATTAAATGGGTCAATTTTTCACAATTGTTAGACTGTACAAGGCCGCCTGGCCAATCCCCCACTTTTAGTATGTGCCTCTCCTACAGCCGATAACAACAGCAACAACAAAGACGACAACATAACGTTTGTCCACGACGCATCTCTAGAGTGAAGTGTCGCAGTAAGTGGCTGGTATTGCTCTGTTTCCTCTGCTAAAAATGTTTTTAGTTGCTCATGCTAGTTTGTGCGGTCTATTGCATATCTTTTTCGGCAGTAGTCGCAGGGTTCTGTGTTAATCTGTGCTGGTTGCTCCTGCGCTAAGCAAAGCAACACGCCACAGAGGCTGGTTTTCTTGGAATGAACTCGTTCTTAATTAAACCGATTGATAAGAGTACACTCAGAATCCTTCTGCAAGCACCCGTGGAGGTGGCGCAAATTTCAGCATTCTGTTGTATGTGTGATATAGGAAACGTACGGCGAAAATATAAATAAGAACCTGACGTTAGCGCAATGGCGGCGCAACAAAAAACTCGCTGGGGCTAAAGCAGAACTCGAATGTAGTCTTGTCGGCACTCGGAAACGTTTTTTTTTTTGCAGCGTATATTGAGATGTAAATGGTGTAGTGCTGTGATGGCATCGCGAAACCACAGACGATAACACAAAGAGCAAAGTGGGAAAATTAGTTCTTCTTTCACTCCCTCCCTTATCCCTTCCCTTACGGCGCCGTTCAGGTGTCCAACGATATATGAGAGAGATACTGCGCCATTTCCTTTCCCCTAAAACTAATTATTATTATTATTAGTTTTTATAATGATAATAATAATTAGTTTTTGGGGAAAGGAAATGACGCATTATCTGTCTCATACATTGTTGGAATCCTGAACCGCGCCGTAAGAGAAGGATTAAAGGAGGGAGTGAAAGAACAAAGGAAGATAGAGGAGCCGTATTGCAGGGCTCCGGAATAATTTCGACCACCTGGGGATCTTTAACGTGCACTGACATCGCACAGCACACGGGCGCCTTAGCGTTTCACTTACGGCGCGGTTCAGGTGTCCGCCGCAATGTGACAGATAGTGTACCATTTCCTTTCCCTAAAAACCAATTTTCATTTCCATTTTTGAGGTAAGGAAATTTCGCTGTAACTGTCTCACGTATCTCGGTGGACCGCGCAGTAAGGAGGGGACGTGGCCACTCCGACTCCCGGCGTAACTGTGGCATGACACGTGGAGTTGACGTCATCTTTCTCGGAGCCGAGTTTGCTCGCTCCTCCTAGGCCTGTAAAGATTTCGCTTTAAAATATACTCTGCCCGTTGCCGTGGTTGAGCCATATGGGGCACAATGGGTTCTTTAACGCAGCCGGTCCGGCAGAGGATTTGGATGATGGCTGCTAGAGTGACCTGGTGTAGAGGTTTTGCGCATTCAGGGGGGACGAGAAATGATCCGTTTTGAATTACTACTTTTTTCGGTGTGTCGCACACTAAAAAAAATTTAGCTACGCTTTAACTACTGCTGAACCTGGTTAGAGAGCGAAAGCTGTGACATATCGGGCAAGTAGACGCGGCTTGGCGTCTGTAATCTTGAGTGTGTTCCGCACACTGGATAGGTAGCGCGCCCACACTGACACCCTGGCAGGTGGCAGTTAAATGGTTGATCGAGATAGGTTCGTCACCGAATGCACGGTGCGGCCTATTATACCGTCCTCTACCACCGAATTGAAAGGTTAAAGGTGCAGTGGTGCGAAACCATGGTGGACCACATATGGTACGATATAGCCACACTTGACCTCTGGCGCTCTTGAAGGTCAACCGGCAGCGCCCGGCGAAATCGGCTTCACCTTTCGATGCAAAACCCAGGCGGTCCAAATTCTAGCGCAGCGCTGAGCTATGGTGCCCGTTATCTCTGCCTTCGTTTAATCCCTCCTTTGCCTCGTCCTTTAGAGCATGGCTAGCCTGTTCAGTGAGAACGGTGCCTTTCTTTTCTTCGTGAGCCAAAGCACGCGCGTATATGCACGCGCATATTTTTCCCAAAGGCCGCCGCATTTTCGGCTGCCTGGACCACGAGATTATCCGATACATCTACAAGGCACATGTTTATAATCTCCGGGAGAAACTGAGAAGCGCCTTGTTTAAAGTAGAGAGGTCTGTAAAAACTCAAGAGAGGGAGCAGCAGACAGAGGAGAAACACGCATGACACAAACGTGGGAGCACTAATGACTTGCGGTTCACTTCGCTTGCGCAGAATAAATCACTGCGGGCAAGCGATAAACGCCGACGTATTTATTGCACTACACAAAAATAGCAAACAATGGTCACCTTTTCTCTTATTCCCATCGTTCACTTCCCGTTTATTCATTTGGCCCAAAGTTTTGCGGTTTCCTTCGCTAATAGCATATAAACTTTATTGACGCACCAAAACCAAATCAACACAATAAAAACCCACCTGTGTGAACGCAAGGAATCATCGCGGCGATTTTTCATCTTCCACGCCTCAGTGGTCTACCTATTTACTTGATGTTTGTCCCAGTTAAGAACGCGGGTTTTTTGATAGTCTGGTGCGCACTTGCGCTCCTACAATGCACACTCTGTGGCCTGAAACTTGATTTGTTGTCTTACACTACCCGCCGCAGTGGTTAGGGCGCTCGGCTACTGATCCGGAGTTCCGAGGTTCGAACCCGACCGCGGCGGCTGCGTTTTTATGGAGGCAAAACGCTAAGGAGCCCATGTGCTGTGCGATGTCAGTGCACGTTAAAGATCCCCAGGTGGTCGAAATTACTCGGGAGCCCTCCTCTACGGCACCTCTTTCTTCTTTCACTCCCTTCTTTATCTCTTCCCTTACGGCGCGGTTCAGGTGTCCAACGATATATGAGACAGATACTGCGCCATTTCCTTTCCCCAAAACATATTATTATTATTATTATTATTATTATTATTATTATTATTATTATTATTATTATTATTATTATTATTGTCTTACACTAATGGCATCTCCTGGTTTATTCAACGTATGTGGCAGCATGGGGCAGTGGAACGGGATAAATTACTACTTTGTCGACCAAGACCACCTGGGAGTGGTGCCGCGGCGCAGAGACCGCTTGCAGTCAACTATAAGAGGAGGAATTACCTGACGATGGTGGTGGATGTGGAGGAGAAAACATTTATTGCTGCACTGTATTAAATTGAGAATGGAAGGTGGGGATGGTTGTTGCGCTGTGTAGAAAATTGTACTAAGTGTTTAATGTAAAATATTAACAATAATGAAGATAAAAGATTTTTGCTAACCCCCGGCATCTGCCATCATTACCGCGGCGCCACTTGAGCTGGGGCAGCGGAAATAAAGTACAGCAGGCAGTTTTAAGACGTGAAATGATGGAGGTGAGAAACAGTATGTATAGAGGGAGAGGTAACAACACATTTGTGCGGTGGTGGTGGTAGTGGTTCTTTTTTTAATAAAATAGTAGTAAAAAGGACGGAAAAGATTTTTGCTAGCCCCGGCATCTGCCATTGATACTGAAGCACCTGAGCTGTGGCAGCGGAAATACAGGATAGCAGGTAGAATGGAGAAATGAAATGAAAGGTGAGGGGACAGGAAAATAGGATAGGGGGAGAAGTAATATATACAAACTATTTACACAATAATAAATGTGCCCACGTTGTGCGCGTGATTAGTTCATGTTGGAGGAATTAAAACACACGCCCACAGCACTGTGTTGGCTACAACTGGAGTGGGGCGTCCAGTCATTAATCGTTCAATGTAGAACTCGCGCAGCTTTCGGTCACTGCGCGTAGCTACCTGACGGAGAACATACGGGACGTCAAGCCCGTGTGTTCGAGGAATGCACAGAGGCTCATCAAGGTTCGCTCACGAGTGCGCGCACTGCTCTGCGGCCACAATAGCGTCTTGAGGGAGCCTGGCAGAATTCCCAGCGCCCTATAGGCCGCGAGCATATTGCGACGAGCATCGGCGAACGCGGCACAGTGAAGGAGCAGGTGTTCTAGTGTTTCCACTGCACCGCATCCGTCACACACATCACTCGTCGCGATTCCGTGACGCTCCAGTCGTTCCCCGGGCCACACCCAGCCAATGCGCGCGCGGAGGATCATTGCATGTTGCGACCGTGTAAGTGCGCGAGAGGCGGTGATAATGTCGATGTGCTCACCTCCTGCGATGCGTGGGTCGGGGTGCTGCTTTCCGAGATGGTCGTGGGAGGCCGCACGCACGTCCTCCAGCGCAAGGGGCAGATCGCTGGCAGGTAGTTGATGTGCAGCGGTCGCGAGGTCGTCAGCTTCTTCGTTGCTGGCGATGCCGCAGTGACCTTTTTTTTCTGGGTGTTGGTTTTTTGGGGAAGGAAATGACGCAGTATCTCTCTCACATATCGGCGGATACCTGAATCACGCCGTAAGGGAAGGGATAAAGGAGGGACTCAGAGAAGAAAGAGGTGCCGTAGTGTAGGGCTCCGGAATAATTTCGACTACCTGGGGATCTTTAACGTGCACTGACATCGCAATGCACGCGGGCGCCTTAGCGTTTCGCCTCCATCGAGATGCGGCCGCCGCGATCAGGTTCGAACCCTGGTACGCCGGTTCAGTAGCCGAGAACCCTAACCACTGAGCCTCCACGGTTGGTGCGCTGGTTAGCAGTCCCTATTTCGGGGCGGCATTAGCCGCCGCTGCAGCCCGTGCTGTCTAGACCAGGACCTGCTGAATCTCAAGGTCCGAGCTGGACAGGGCCGCCTCCCGGCCCTCCCTAGTTGGCTGACTGACAACGGCTATATGTGTATTGTACTGGCAGGCCTACACCATGGGGTATAGGTCAGCATGGTGAAAAACATTTAATGCGAGGGAGTGCCTGTTGCTGACGCAGCCGTTGTCACCTCTGTGGAACCAGGTCCTCCAAAATATTGGTTTTTGAGGAAAGGAAATGGAGCAGTATCTTGCCTCACATATTTCGGTGGACACTCGAACCGCGCCGTAGGGAACGGATAAAGGAGGGTGTGAAAGAAGAAAGGAAGAAAGAGGTGCTGTAGTTGAGGTCTCCAGAATTAAATCGACTACCTGGGTTCTTTAACGTGCACCGACACCGCACAGCACACGGGCGCCTTTCTTAAATGCGTGCATGGGCCTCTATAAGTGGGCCACTACTACTGGCGCTTACAGACACAAGTTAACAGAAAGAGATGACAGAAGAAAGGTTGAAACGAAAACACGCAGTTCCTGCAAATCGTGCGTTTAAACTCTCTTTTGTCAATTATTTCTTTGAACTTGTTGAAAGCGGCAGTAGTTGTGGCCCACTTAGTGCCAGTTAAAAGGCCCGTGCGCTCCCTTTTTCTGCAGGAGTCGACTTGCATGACAATGGGGCGGACGTGCTATACACCATGCTTCATTCATACCAGCATGAATTGAATAAAATATATAAGAAAAAGTGCTCCGTTTGGTTGCGAAAGCAACTATGAGGATATTTAGGTCGCCTTAAGAGTGGAATCCGACAGCATTATATTTCACATTTGCTCCAGCTTCTGTTGCAACTGCTGTGTGATTGTCCTGTGTTTGGTTCTTTTCTGGGTCACGTGACATTCTGACTTCGTACTTATCACGACCAATCGGGGAATTTGTGACACTGAACGGCCTGAGTTGCTGATAACACTTATTCTAATGCTCTCAGGTTGCTATATCGAAACTGAGGTTGCCACACACCGATGGGCAGGTTGTGATGACGTCACAAGGTCAGAAGACGTCTCTCGACCAATTAGCAATTTTTTTATCGTGGAAATGAGTGGGTTTTCGGCCTGACAACTTGAATGCTACTGCATTAATATATGGGCAGTGCAATTGTGTTTAGAATAATACGTTGTGCGATTCTAAATGCAACCAATACATGTCCTGTGCCACTGGATCGACCAGAAGCGATACAATCCAATCGTGGTAGCTCAGTAGGTCGGGACCAGGGCATTCTTCAGCGCAACATGCAGAAGACCAAGGAAGGTCTCCTGCGTGATCTCATTTAATTTCGCAGATTACTCAACATCTACGTCGCGGATCGCCTCGTGGCCGCCTTCCCAAGTCTTCGTGGCTACCAGCCCTTCAGAAGGAGTGTACTGGATTTGTGGAAGAAAACTTTGGGTCCAGAGCCTGTGGCAGCCATGAAACAACCATTCTCATTGTTTGTGCACGTGCCAATTCTAGCGTCTCTACTGTTGTCCTCCTTTGGGTCCGCACAGCTCGATCGGAGGGCAAGATGCGGCGCAGAATGCGGAGGCTTCATGCAAGTCGAATGCGAGTCTCCGTGCGTCTGTGAGTTCCTCTTCGGCGGCGACCTCGGCCGGTGCATCACAAAAAGGCCGGGTACTTTTTTTGTGGGCCGTGAACGTCACCTGAACACTGACCAATGACTTCTGGTATTTTATATTCCCATTTATTTTTCAAAAATGTGAGGGTCGGCGCGTAAACTTCATCTAGAAGTTGGATGTGCCTAGTTGGACTTTTTCGGAAGAAAAAATAGGGGTCAACGTTGCGTGCTCATTTTCCTCGATTATGCTTGGGTTGTTCCATTGACCAGAATATTCAAGGAAGTAAACGCGGATACTGCTGCCCTTCAGGTAACAGGTTCACGAACTGTGAAGTCTATTTGTTTTGTTGCCGCACGAGAAGTCATGTTCTGACTCAGAGTTGAAGTAACTGACAGTAAATACATTTATTTACCTTTGTTGAGAATACATATTACTGGCGCCGAACCCGCGCATGGTATCGATTGTGTTCCGTGACTCACTACCTTCTACAAAACCGCGTGTCCAGGTAGCCCTGTGCGTTGATTAAAAATTATGCAATTGTTTCACAAAGGATTATCGCTGTGGAAATTCTGGGAGAAACAAAACAAAGCTAGGGATGACACATAGTCGCGCGGGGAGATATCAGGAGAACTTGCTGGGATAGGGCTGTCGCAGCTGAGTGGAGCATAGGTTTAACTGGAGTTAGGCCACAAGTAGTGGGTCATTGTTCTTTAATGGACACAACGAGACAGATGAAAGACAAATGATAAATGAAATTTTTACTAATATCACCATTGCTGCATTCAGTTCACTGGACCTTCGTCAAAAAGTAGTTGGCACGTCATCCTTTTCGTGTTAAGGTTTAGGCCTAACAACCTATTATGTTACGCAACCTTCTTCAGAAAGAAAGGCGGAAATGCAGCTTATGCACGCACTTTGGGAAGGTAAGTTGTCCGGCCAGTTGGTGTCGGTGTTGCCTAACTAGAGCACGCCGAACACAATATAGATGAGAGGAGCACCCAGGTACACAACACAGCGGTACACAGAAATGCGCTTTGCAACGGAAGTGAAATTCGACAAGGCAATTTGTCGGGTGAGTCGGTGACAGTATTCCTTAACCACACTGCAGTGCGACGAACGGAGTTAGTGACAAGAAAGGAACGCGCAGGGACAACACTGCTGCTTGGCGAATTGGGGACTAATACCGTTAACTCGCCCAACAGCGCTTGTGCTGAGTGCCCGCTTGTTCACATTGTTACGGGGAGGTCCCCACAAACAAGTGTGCAGCGCAGAGAGGTACTCTACGACCTGAGGCTTTGCGAACGCTCACGCACACACACTCAGCGTCGTCGTCTTCAAAGGCACCGATAGCCCCTTCTTTGTCAGCGGGTAACACTGCCCCCGCGCCGAAGTCACCGTCCCGGTGAGGGCGAGGTGGAGTGGGAATGGTATGGCTTAAGGCGGGCAACGTGCACTATTTCGGGAGGAGGTGTAGCGGAGGGGGTCTTGGGATGGAGCGGGGCACTCTCTTAGGTCAAGCATGGTAAAAGGGGACGTTTAGGTTTTGCGTCAGTGCAGGCTCCTCGCACTGCTGTGTGCAAAGCAATTTGCGCACCTCCGCTACGAGTAAAATTAAACGGATCAAAATAACAAAACAGAAAACATGGCAAGAATAGCCTGACAAGAGGTGTTCCGAAACTTTGCATGACAGCCACAGTGACGGAGGAGCTACGGAATAAGAGATTACGAGAACAGTGAAACAGTTTGCGACGAAACAAAGTGTATCTATCTATCTATTTATTTATTTATTTATTTATTTATTTATTTATTTATTCCAATACCCTAAAGGCCCTCTTGGAAGAGGGTATTACATAGGAGGGGGGGGGGGGGGCACACGAAACACACTAATACGCAAACACCAATATTGGTAGTGGATTAAAGTTCGAATGAAGATAAGAATAAACTGTAAAAATTGAAACACTGGGGGTTCTAGGATAACACAAAAAGAGAAAAAAACTGCAATACAATGTCGAACAAGATGCAAAGGTATTAAAATAGCCCTGAAAAAAACATAGCTAACACCAAAAACGCACGGAGACGTCAAATTCAGATATGAGTCCACAGCATTTGACGAAATTGATCGGTGTTAACTTCAGTGGCAATATCTGATGGTAGGTTAGTCCAGTCATTTATGGTTTTGGGGATGAATGATTGTGCGTAATGGGCCGAGTGGCATGCTGGGCTTTTGACTTTGCAGGGGTGATCACGGCGAGGAAAAATGACAGGGGGTGACTGAAAGAAGTCGTCGCGCAAATGATCATGATGATAAAGTTTGTGAAAGAGAGATAGGCGGGCGTGTTTCCGTCGTAGTGATAGCGGATGCAGATCAGCACGAATTTTTAAAGACGAAACACTGGAGTACGGAGAATAATCTGAAAAAATGAAGCGAGCAGCGCGGCTTTGCAGGGATTCAATGTTACGTATAATGTAGTCCTGGCCCGGGTCCCAGATAGCACATGCATATTCAATTTTCGGCCTGATTAACGATCATTCGTAATTTTATATCTTCCGCAATTCACTCTTATTATTGTACATTATTTTCTGCTTCATGAATGGACGCATTTAAGGGGAAGGAGCGCGGTGGAAAGTAGGAAAAAAGGTAAAATTTTGTGTGCGAAGACGACATAAACCCTTAGTTTATTGGTGAAAAACGCTCAAAGAGTGCATCACGCAAAAGGGACTGCCTCCCGCTCCTCAACGAAACCGCCCGCTTTGAGACTGATGTTGATGATGGTGGGGCCTTTTTGAAGTTACAAACGGTGAACTTTGAAGTAATTCTTTGGAGTTTCATATATTGATAAGATGTTTTTTCGCGCAGATTTCGCGAAGAAGGACAACGCGGGCGAGCTTTCCCCGGATTCCTCGCTCCTGTCAACTGATCAGCGGACACTCATTTCTACCGATGGCGGGAGCTTTGCTCATACCACATCCAGTAGCCCTGTTGTTTCAACTGGCGGTGCCGGCGTGCAGCCAACTGCTCGCGAATTTAGCACTAGTCCCTTTGGAAACTACACTGCCATGGGAACAATTCCTGGCCGACTGCGGTCAGTTGTGTGGCGGATTCGCGGAGATTCGGTGTATCCCTCCATGCTTCTGTCGGATCAAATCTGCAAGCGATTTCGGAACTTGCGACAACAACGACACGGCACCGACGTAGACTTAAGCTGAGATTTTAGATGCCGTTTGAGTACATTGCTCTAGCAATTATTTCTTTATTGCCCGTATTTTTTGGGGGGTTGGGGTCCGTAGTATTGTTGAAATCATTGGCACATTTCATATTTTTTCTTTCTGGGCAAAAATGGTAGCAACAATTAGCGCTCATTATCGCGGATATTCTCTGGAATGTCTAGCGCTTAAGAAAGCGTGATGTTGTGAGCCCTCTGAACATGTTGCTCACATATCAGATCTTGTTGCAATGCACTGAAGTGAGTATTCTAATGAATAAGCAGCTTCAAAAGTTGTTGCTAAAAGGGGGGACAAACATCTTGTGCTCACGTTTATGTAACAGAAGGCGTTCTCATTGCTGGGAATTAAACTAAGTCTGAAGAATGTCTCTATCACGAGTCCTAATATTTGATGAGCGTAGAAATTCACCTGAAAGCGGACGTATCAGGAGGGCAGCTTTCAATAAAAGTGAAAAGCTTGGAACGGTGTGTGTTTTGCGTGATGCCTTCGGGGTTCTGATGATGAAATGAAAGAAAGAAGGCCGCCAGATGATAATCAGCTCTGTGGCGTTAATTACGAAATTAAATTTTCATGTAAAGGAATTCGGGTATGTTTAATGTTTTTTCAGTACTTATGGCAAAAAGGCAGAAACATTTAATGTTTATTATCGCAGATCTGCGCAGACACGCGCAGAGTCTACCGCTATAAAGACACTGAAGTGCAACTCTGCAGAACACATCGCCAATGTGCATGTTATGAGTGGATGTGGGCTTCTAGAATATTGTGTGCGCTGCGAGAGGGCTGCTGAATTAAAACGCTTTGAGCCGGGACCTCCCGCGACACCGTCTCTCTTCATACGAACTGTGTGTGCAACCATTTATTGCTTTGTAGGTGGCTGAACAGGAGTAGAGGCAACCAGAGCACGAAATATGACAACTTTCATATATTGCCCATTGGTTTCAGAAACGGAATCACATTCTAAAAAACATGCATGCTCATACGAGCTTTTTTGCGATTAAGATGCCTAGAGTAATGCGATTCGGAATTTGCTCGTTTTCAACTAAACTGCTGACGCCATCCGTGGCGTTACGAAGGAGCTTCAACAGTTGAGTGTTTGGAAGCATAAAGTGTTATGCAAGCCACTTGCTCAATTTACATTGTTATATTAGGTTCAGCTAGTGGCAATGAATGCTGGAGAAACTATCGCATACTGCACTAGAAATCAGCGAACCCTATGCCGACGGGGCGCTGGCAACGGTGTTCTTGAGCGCTAGCTCTTAATGACAAGCTGCTAAGGTGCCGCGACGTCGACGTCCTTATCTGTAATAGCGCGTCCGTGATCACGTGACCACCATCACAGATGCTAAGCGGGAGGAGGATTAGAAGAGGAGCAGGGAAGAGTTAAATTGTGAGTAGGGTTAAATGTGGGACGGTAAAGAACGCAATCGTCGGTAAAAAGGCGGACATTCTATAGAAGAGATGCAGATATTGGTGATTTTTGTATATGAGGAAAAGAAGAGGGCCTAGTACGGTGCCTAGTGGTACACCGGAGGCGACAGGGGCGCAAATGGAAGAGTAATCGTTCGCATAAACAAACTGCAAGCGGTTAGTGGGAAAATCTGTGATCCAGTACAGTAGAAGTGTTTAGATTTTGCCTCGAAAGTTTTAGTAAGAGTCACTTGTGCGAAGCCTTGTCAAAAGCTTTTTCGAAGTCAAAGAAGAGTGCATTAAAGGGACCATTTAAGTCTGAATTGAAACTAATGCCGTTTTGAAACGGCGCAGTTGTGTGCGGCAGGACAGGCATTCGATTAGCTTGAAAAAATCCTGGGGCCATATTCCATAAGGTGTCCATTTTAAAATGGCCATTTTGCGGCCGTCTGGTCGTCCGTCATTGGTCACTCAGATATAACCGTGGCTTTCTGGCCTCTGTGGAAAGCGACCCGGCCATTGAGTAGAAGGCGACCGTACCTCACCGTTGGCTTCATATCGCAGCCAATGCCAGCCAGTCGTCAGCTCCGGTCGCCTCCTGTTGACAGAGCGCTGCGATGCACTCCACCAGTGGTTGCATATCTCAAGCAATGACAGCCAATGATGAGGTCCGGCCGCCAACCACCCAATGGCCGGGTCGTTTTCCACAGACGCTTGAAAGCCGCGGGTATATCTGAGTGACCAATTACAGAGGACCAGATGGACGAGAAATGACCAATTTAGGATGAAGAGCTTATATAATACGGGCCCTGATGGGCGCTAGGAAGTTTATGACATGAGAGTAAATAACATGTTTCATGATATTTGAAGACACGCCTGTAAGAGAGATGGGACGATATGCGTTACCTGGGCCTTTCTTGGAGACTGGAACGATCTTGCCCACTTTCCAGACTTGTGGGACCGTGCCAATAGCGACTGCTGAAAGATGTGTACTAAAATTTTTCTAGCTACATGTTGTGTTTTCAAAACCTTTGCGTTGATGCCGTCGATTCCTGCAGATGACGCGAATTTTATTGAATTGATACATTTTGCAATGCCGTGAGGTGCAAACTTCAAAGCATCCATGTTAGGATGATCTGAAATTGGATGATATGGGAGGCTAGTACCGGTTTCATGATTAAACACTGCGCTGAAGGTAGGGTTTAGGGCCCCAACTACATTTCAGTCAGATGAAATAATGCTTTCTGGTCAGTTAGGGATATTGGTGATGTTGAGCGCTTCGTGTTGATAGTCCTAGACCATTGTTTCGAATTGTTACAAATTAATGATGGCAGCGTCGATTAGAAGAAGAAACGTTTATAATTGATGAATATGATAATGCGTGGCACACTGTGCCCGATATCCCGGCGGCAAAACTCAGTAAAAGGTACGTGCGATATGCAAGCAGGACCAACAGCCAGCGCTTTGAAAGTTTCACCATGTAACGAGGTTGAAATGGATATTACAGTGCGCATCAAGATGAGGAAAGCCAGGGGCATTTCAAAGAAGTCTGAAATGCGCTGCTCGAAATGTTTAGAGGCAAATATATGGGCGCCACTGGAAATTGCAAACACGAGAGATAAAACAGTATAGGAGGGAAGAACTTCAGCCGCTGATGTCACGCCAGAATAGGACATTTGAAACTGCTAGACTGGCAGGTTACTGATAACTCCTTTGTGAATATAAACAGATGATAAATTCGAACCAAATAACAGGTTCAAATTTGATGTGGGTGTTTTTCCTGAATTTAATTTTGTTCCTTTCCATCTTTTATTTACACAAATTCGTCCTCGTCTTCCTGACATTGAATTTATATTTACTTCTGCAATATTTGTTACGAGAATATTAAGAGCCAAAAAGGGAAAGTAGATTCAGATTGCATTTACGGAGCAATAGCCCGCTATACTCTCAGGAAAAGTTAAAAGCAAGTTGCCTAGCTATGCCCGAGACAGTTGCTTCGACTTCAAAAGAGATTCGTGCTTTCATAAGTGACGTCGGCACGGTTTGACCGCTGTTTGCGTCTTGTGAAGACCTTGCGAAGCACTTACATTAGCACGATGTATTCAGGCGCTTCAATTCGAAGAAAGGCGGCGATGAAAGTTTATGTTCTCACGTGAGGCCGCTTGAATAGAGGCGGCTGTGCAGAGCAGATGGTGCTTGTTTAGCACAACAGAAAAAAAAATTTCAACTGGGTGTTGCAATTGTTGTGTGACTATTTGAGGTGTAAGGCGCAAAGTATTCTTTAGAAAAGTCACGTTCGTGGGCTCGAAATTTAGAATTTCGTCGAAGGTCAGTGGAGCTTTCGACCGCCTTTTAACGAGTAAGATAATTGTATCTCAAATGTAGAACTTCCCCATACGCCAACAGTAGCGCGTAGGGTGCCATTGTTGTAGAGATGCATGGCTTCACAACATGTTTGCCTAAAATGACGTTTTATCCGCGCAATGCTCGATAGTGCAAAATGAGAGGCTCAGCTAACTCCTGGTGAAACGAGGAGGAATTGATGTACTGCCCTCGAAAATTTTCGTAACAACTTGCGAGCGCCTACGGAACGGTCATTCAGCGTCCCCAGGCGGCGCGAAGCAACAAAATTGAAGAGGAAAAGTGTGCGTTTAGAGAGTGTGGCAGCCGCAACATTGTCTGCTAGGTGTTTTGGCTCATATGTCCCAGAGCCTGGCGCTTGTCCGCTCATCCGCTATGAGGGACAAGCGCCAGGCTCTGGGACATATGAGCCAAAACACCTAGCAGACAATGATGCGGCTTTGCACACTCTCTAAACGCACACTTTCCTCCCTCCTATCAATTTTGTTGCTTCGCAGACCATGCCTGGGGACTTTAGACCAAAAATCATATGACGGGAAAATATGCTTTCTACTATAATGCGACCGGCTCACCAAAGATACTTAGTGCTAAGGCTCTGTGAAAAGAGGCCTTGCGTAATGTTGGCCGACTGGAGTTAACGTGTAGCACAAGCTTGCGCTTCTTTGTGTGTGCATTCGGTGCTCTGACAACTGATTTCATAGGGAGTGAAACTCCAAATTTTACAATATGGTGGTACTTGACCGTGCAGGTTTCCCGAAAAAAAAAGAAAACGAATCAGTACAGCTGATAATCCTCTCGCGGGTCCTGCCTGCTGCCAGCCCTTCAGCCGAAGTGGGCAGTTCTTGAAGACGAAAGCCTCCGGAAGAACGCACCTGGCAGCCATGCTGCCACCTTTGCTGGTTGTGTGCGCCTTCCTGTTCGCGTCTCTAGTGTCCCCTTTCGGACATTGCTGGTGGTCCAGGCGTGAGGCCAGATGCGGCGAAGCGTGCGCCGGCTTCTTCCAGGTCTGGTGCGAAGACCCCTGTGTGTGCGACTATGACTTCGAAGAGAGCACCGGTGGTTATTGTTTACCTCGCTCTACGGCAGCCATTTACGACAAGGATAAACCTGTCAACGCCCTGACTTAAACTGCGCGGGGCGTAAGCTGAAATTTTTTTCCCTTCAAAAATGAAAAAAGGCTGCTGGACGCGGACAATTTTTTCAAAATTCTCAATGAGTCTTAGCCTCACATTCACTTTTTGCTGACGGCTAGTTTCGGCCGATGGGGTGTGTCGCTTACACTGCGGAGTACCTCTGTTAGCCAGCAGTTGAGCGCACCCCACAGGCAAACAGCAGGCACACGCCATGCTATGCATTCAGTTGTTGCCTCAGAGTGACCACTCGAAGACATAAACACATTTCTGCGGCACTTCCTGAAGGAGGCTCGAAAAGTTTCTTCCGCGTTCATTTCTCGTTCAAGAGAACATGCTCTCGCAGCTATGAAGTAAAGCGAATACTCCTCAACTACTTTTCACCACATTCCTAAAGCTAACTTAAAACGAGGCTGATTCAATACACATAATAACAAGTAGGTTCCGCAGACTCACTACTTTCAACTGAAGCGAGAGAGCACAACGTGATAAACTTAGAAAAGAATAGCTCAGAAATTTCAGCAAAGAAATTAGCTTCGCTGTGGTCACTATCGGCTTTTATGGCTCAGTGTAAGCCATCCATGTACTTTGTGTACACGCCTAAACCTGCAACTCGAGAAAAGATTTGATTCGCTTAGGGAGAAGTCAACACAATTATCAATTGCTTATTTAAGTTCATAGCGGGCTTTACGGTTTCCGCATTAGGTGAGAAGGCGCGGCGGCGCTACAATTATAATAAGAAGCAGGAAGTATTCCGCAACAGCAACGACGTTAGTAGCAAGGAAGCCATAAAGAAAAAAGGAACTTGTTTTTTTGCAGCGTTGTACAAAAAATACAACAAAAACATGGGGCAGTAGGGAAGCAAACATGTCGCTGTCCAAGTGAGACCTGAAATTGTTCACATTAGGGTCATTCCACGACAAACGTGCGAGATGTTGGGCTCGTCCATCTACAATTTTCCAAAAAAAAATCATGAACTCTTATTCTAATGTGTGTAATCAAAGCCTGAAATATGTTTGCCGAAAAAATTTATTCCTCAGGTTAGGGCAGTTTGAGTATTTACAAAAGGCGAGAAACCAGGCACTGCTGAATAATTAATAAAAATTCAAATTTTTAGAAACCACTTCACGATTTTTCATTGATATTTGCAAAGATTCTGGCTTTAGATATAATTCGTTGCATGCAGCTTGACACGGCATAAATGTTTTTTTTTTTAAAATCGAGAAAAAAAGTATGAAAATTTACCACTCTTGTTTTTTTTTGTTTTAAATATCAACTTGCTCTCAGAAATTCACGAATACCCGTTTTGTTTCTCTAGATGTCTAGTACTTTTAACAAATGTTATAGGTGGTGAAACTGTGTACATAAAAGTAAAAACAATATAAATTTGCAAAAAGTGCGTTTTTAGCCAAAAGCACTCGTTAATTTCACCCTGAGGCGGTCCAAGTAAAAATACAAACCATAGCGAGTTACATAGAACAATTTATTGTCTTACATTTCTTAAATTTTTATCGAGGTAATTTTTGTCTAGAGCGAGAAAATATTTTTTTAAGTTCAGATTTCGTGCCGCAGGTTGCTTCGTCTCTTTGCGTCTTTGCGACATGGGTCGTCATTCATATTTTTTTTACTTCGATGTACGCAGTTTCATCGTCTGTAACAATTATTATAGGTACTAGACATCTAGAGAAACAAAACGGCTATTTTCGAATTTCCGAGAGCAAGTTGATATTAAATACAAAAAACGACAAAAATGAACTCTTTTCATACTTGTTTCGTTTCTCTAAAAATAATAATGCCGTATAAAGCTGCATGCTCTAAATTATATTAATAATAATAATTGGTTTTGGGGGGAAAGGAAATGGCGCAGTATCTGTCTCATATATCGTTGGACACCTGAACCGCACCGTAAGAGAAGGGTAAAGGAGGGAGTGAAAGAAGAAAGGAAGAGAAATCTTTCACTCACTCCTTTACCCTTCCCTTACGGCGCGGTTCAGGTGTCCAACAATATATGAGACAGATACTGCGCCATTTCCTTTCCCCCCCAAAACCAATTATTATTACTAATATAATTATATTGAAAGACAGAATTTGTGCAAATGTCAATGAAAAAAAAAATTGCGAAGTATTTTCTATAATTGGTTTTCGGGGAAAGGAAATGGCGCAGTATCTGTCTCATATATCGTTGTACACCTGAACCGCGCCATAAGGGAAGGAATAAAAGATGGAGTAAAAGAAGAAAGGAAGAGAGAGGTGCCGTAGTGGAGGGCTCCGGAATAGCTTCGACCGCCAGGGGATGTTTAACGTGCACTGACATCCCAGAGCACACGGGCGCGTTAGCGCTTTTCCGCCATAAAAACGCTGCCGCTGCGGTCGGGTTTGAATCCGGGAACTCCGTTCGACTACTCGTCGGGAACTCCGGATCAGTAGTAGAGGTATTTTATAAACTTTTTAATTTTTTGTTGATTATTGAGCAGTGCCTGGTATCTGGCCTTTTCTAAATATTCACATGCACTTACCTCAGGGATAAATTTTTTTCGGCAAAATACTTCAGACTTTGATTACGAACATTAAGATAAGTTTACATGAATTTTTTGAACAAATTGTAGATGGTCGAGCGCAACGTCTTGGTTGTTTGGCGTGGAATGACCCATTGGCTGTTGATATAACAGCGCTACACAACTAAGAGTAACAGCAAGAAAGAATAGAAATATAAGCGAAAATTTCAGTTAAATATCGCACGAAGTACGATAGGGACAACAATGTTCAGAAAACTTGGGCAGGGTGCTTTTCATTTTGTCGTAAGAAGCAATAGAAGCAGATAGCTCACAGCTAATATTTTTCGTGTAGCTATGAACTCAGGAAAGTATATAGTGCACGCACTTTAAACTTCTTGAATTGAGTTTTCTGGTTACAGGTTCGGGAGTTCCTGGTATCATTTCGGAAGATCTGGCTTTAAGGTTGACAGTTTCTAGTACCCGTAGTTAGACTGATCACTATGCTGCAAGAAATAAAGAAAACGCTGGTATATGAATGTATATGGATTTATATATGTTGTGAGACTGGACAAACCAGCAGCTTCCATGCACTACTTGTTAAATTCTTTTGCCCTTCAGGCACCAGAACTTCAACTCGGCGTTCTCCCGGGATCTTGTGGCTGTGTCAAAATTTAATACGTGCATGAAAAAACGCTTTTCTCTACTGCGAAAGTGCGTGGCATTTAAACTGTGTCCGCACATGCGGTCGCTTGAAAAGAAGCGGTTACGCCGAATAGATGCTGCTCGCATTAATTATTCACGAGAAATTAAAGCGAAGTGGTCACACTTGTTGCTTTTACCTAATTTGGCGCGAAGGGTTAAATAAAATCGCATTTTGGATACAGCCGGGCTTTCCGCCGCAACGTTGGATTTTAATCGAAGGTCAGTCAGCTATGGCGCAGCTATTGCAGACTAAGTCAGTACTGGACTAAATGTGGTCCATTCTCTATACGCCTGCTATAATGACGGTGAAAGAAAGGTTTTGCGACATCTTTACGATGATGTTCGCGTTTCTCAAGTGATTAACCATAACCAGAAAGAAAGGGGGGGGGGATGGGTGGGATTAGCTATAGTCGTCGGTGAAATGCACAGCCAATGGACGTTTTTTTTTCTCTGAGACGGCGTGTTCGCTACGACTTTCTTGGGGTGAAGAATAGGCCGATTGTTTCTGTTGGGAATATCTTCTACTTTTGCCGGGAGTGTCCGCACGGCAGGCAACCCACGTGTTATTGGAGTCGAGGTGAAAAACGGACCATATTGTAACGGAAAACAGGGAGACAGGTCGCTAACCAGCAGAATACAGCAAGCAGCCAGCCAGCCAGCGCGAGACACTTCAACGTCTTCGAAGACACTTCAGCGCCACCTGAGAACACCAGGTGGCATTACTCCCCCTCCAAAAAAAAAGAAAAACAAAAGCGGGGTTGCAGTATGGGCAGTGGAAAGAGAAAAAAAAAACAGCACAAGCACACAAAAATGTACAAGGGAGGTGGGCGAAGGTGTCCCACGCGAAAACTAGCAGAACACTGAGCGTACTATCCATTACCGCGTGAAGTACGGTTTCATGCGGACAACGTGCACAACCTCAGAGCGGGGTGGACGACGCTGAGGCTGCACAGTCCCGTCAGGAAGAACTTCGTAGGTCACTTCGGTAACGCGGCGCAAAACTCGGTACGGTCCAAAGTAACGGCACATCAGTTTTTCAGACAAGCCTGGGCGGCGTACCGGGGCCCACACCCAAACTTGGTCTCCCGGATGGTATTCGACGTGCCGATGACGGAGGTTGTAGCGGCGTGCATCCGTGCCCTGCTGCCGCTGAATGTGAAGACGGGCAAGTTGACGTGCTTCCTCGGCGCGCTGAGCGAACTGCTCGGCGTCTGGCGTGAGTGGGTGGTCATCAGTGCTGCATGGAAGCATTGCATCCAGCATCGTCTGAACGTCACGTCCGTAGACCAGACGAAATGGTGTAAATCGGGTCGTCTCCTGGGTGGCCGTGTTGTAAGCGTATGTGACGTACGGGAGAATCTCGTCCCAGGTTTTGTGCTGCGAGTCTATGTACATTGCGATCATGTCGGCGATCGTTCTGTTGAGTCTCTCTGTGAGCCCGTTCGTCTGTGGGTGATAGGCAGTAGTTTTGCGATGGTTCGTGACTGTAAGCATGTACGTGGAGGATATGACTCGGCTCTTCCGGCGAGCTGACCCGGCCATGCCCGAAGATAAAAAGGTGCGCCATCTCATGCGCGGCGTTAAAGAGCAACTTTTCGCTGGCCTCGTGCGCAGTCCACCTGGGACTGTTGCTGAGTTTCTCTCGGAGGCGGTCACGATGGAGAAGATGCTCTTGCGGCGGTCTACCACCTACGACCGGCCGGTACTCGCCGCTTCACTTACAGAGCCGCTTCCTGCCTTCGGGGCTAACCCTGGTCTTCTCCGCGACCTGATCCGCTCCGTTGTGCGCGAAGAGCTCCAGGCGTTTTTCGGTGCTCCCCTGCCGACGGCCGGCTCTCTCGCTAGCCTGGTCCGCGAAGAGGTTCAAGCCTTGAGACCTTCGTTCCCGTCCGTTGACCCGCCGCCTTTACCAACGGAGTGCCGTCGTCCAACGTACGCTGAAGCCTTGCAACGTCCTGCGCCCTCTTCGGCGCAGTTTCCTCCGTCCAATCAAGGCTCTCTGTTTTCCGCACACCCCGACACGTACTACATCGACAATCGACGATCACCCCAGCGGAAGACGGACCTGTGGCGTGCTCCGGATCGGCGGCGTCTCTGCTTTCACTGCGGGGAACCCGGTCATCTGTATCGCCAGTGCCCGTATCGACAGCTTGGGCTGCAGGGGTTCCCTATCGACATGCCCCGTCCACCAAGAGGTCAACGACCCCGGGAGATCGAGGACTACGTAGCCCAGCAGCGCATGGCGACAATTCCCCAGCGGCAGTCTCGGTCTCCATCACCACGCCGACCTTCGCCACAGCCCCAAAGCTCCTCCTGGATGGCGCAGAGACGGTCGCCAAGTCCCCGCCGGGAAAACTAAAGAGAGCGACCTCAGGGGGCGAGGCCGCTGGCAATCGATACGAACAAGACCCCCCGACAACGCGAACAGCGACCGACCGCGATTTAAAGGCAACGACTGCAGTACCTGAACTCGGAGATCGATTCTCGTTGGATATACCCGTGCTTCTTGATGGCTATAAGGTTAGTGCTTGGGTGGACACTGGCGCTGATTTCTCGATTTTAAGCGGAAAGCTAGCGGCGCTTCTTAAAAAAGTAATGACACCATGGTCCGGCACGCAGATTCGCACGGCTGGCGGACATGTCGTAACTCCGCTTGGCCTATGCACAGCAAGAGTCCAAATTCGCAGCTCCACATTTGTTGTCAGCTGCCTAGTTCTACCGAACTGCTCCCGTGACTGTATCCTTGGCGTTGATTTTCTCCGAGAGTATGGAGCTATTATTGACCTCCGAAAGCGCACTGTCACATTTTCTACCGAGAAAGCTGATGTTTACTCCGAGGACTGTCCACGCCGCGCCGCCCTTAGAATATCCGCCGAGAGCGTTTGGATTCCGCCACGCGCCAGCGTTTTTGTGAGTGTTCACTGCGACGGACTACGTGAAGGGACAGCGGTCGCAGAGGGCAACCTGTCCCTTTTGCTCACCCACGGCATCTGCTCAGCGCGAGGTCTCATCCATCTCCGCGACGGCTGCTCTGAGCTCCTGGTGACTAACTTCTCTAACGAGCCCCGGCACCTTTTTCGTGCTACTGCCATCGCATTCGCCGACCCCTTAGCGGAGGTTTCTGAATGTTTCGCGTTCGAAGCTGTTAGACCTGTGCGCCCATCCCTTGACATCAGCCCGGACCTTTCGGTGACTCAACAGCGAGAACTACGTGCCCTCCTACTTGAATACTCCTCCTGTTTCGCATCTTCGTCGAAAGTCCGGCAAACGGCTCTTCTCAAGCACCGCATCATTACGCCCGACGATGCCCGCCCCATCCATCAGCAGCCGTACCGTATCTCACCGAAGGAGCGTGAGGCGATCCAAACGCAGGTGAAGGAGATGCTTTCAGATGGAATCATTCAACCTTCCAGCAGCCCCTGGTCTTCACCTGTCGTGCTGGTGAAGAAAAAGGATGGGACACTCCGCTTCTGCGTGGATTATCGGAAACTGAACAACATCACCAAAACAGACGTCTACCCAGCACCTCCACCAAAATATGTAACGGAAAACAGGGAGACAGGTCGCTAACCAGCAGAATACAGCAAGCAGCCAGCCAGCCAGCGCGAGACACTTCAACGTCTTCGAAGACACTTCAGCGCCACCTGAGAACACCAGGTGGCAATATAGAAATAAAAGCGAAAATGACATATAGCGTTATTTTAACGCGATAGCGTTAAATACCCCGATGTCCGGAATATCCGGCGTCGGCGTTGTCCGGGTCGGTGCTGTGAGCGAGAAATCACGAGCATGACTCTGGCAGTTGATACCCGGAGAGCAACCTAGGATGCAGGTGGGCAACCTTGGTCACGTGACCTTGCGACGTCATCACTACCTGAACGCCGGATAGCGAGGGAACTGCACACTGTGCAAGGTGGCAGTTAAATCAACGACTGGTCGCTCGGAAAGAGCAACCTGGGCCGCACAAGGTGGGAGCACCTGCCATCACAGGGCAGTGTCGCACCGCTTAACCGCTGCACCAGTGCGCCAGGCGGAGTGTGAGGACTCTCAGGGATCTATGAATGTAAACTAGAGAATGACCTTATGCTTATGTGAAAATTAACCGATAACGTTATTGCGTCATACACTTCAGGTGGAGCTTAAATATCCCTCCAATTTTTACCGATTCCCGCTCTCCTAGCCATCCGGTTACTGAGTGCTGCACACTTACTGTATCTGTGATTATCTTCATCTCGCAATGTGAGGCGGTAACTGTGTTATGACGCGTAATCATACCGTTTCATGAGTGCCCATTTCGCAGGATATTCCGATTGGAACAAAATCTTTCACCTATCAAGCCACTTTGTTCAGCGTGTCAGCTGAGCTGTTCAGTGTTTCTGACGTCGTGCTGTTTGAACGAGGGGAGAGATTTATTTGCCGCCGACCGTACTAGCATTTTTATCCAGGGAAGTTCCAAAGACGTGCGAGATTGGACATGAAAAACTCTTAGCGAGTACTGTTAAGCCGGGCTGGCCGGCGCATCATGTGGGGACCTCAGTGACTACCGCCCGAACGGACAAATATTCTTTCACTACCTAATGGCGTACTTTTTGGACATGGTATGCATAAGGCTGGCATGCAGAAATGTATAACTTTCTTTTTTTTTGTAGTTCATCACGTTTGACGTACAATTACTTTTTCTTAAGCAAAACAAAGGCCTTTCTTGGTGTGAAAGAATACGGGAAACTGCTCAGGAAAACTGAAGATGCTGGAAGTAATTCGGGCACAGAGGGCTGTACTTATTGTCTACAAATTGTGCCGCTTTTATTTCTCTTCGGTGTTGCCTTTGAAAGCTGATTTGAAATGTGCCATGGCTCGCGTCCTTCTGACTCAGCAGCCAGAGATGCTATAAGTCCAAAGCAGCCAAGATCTACTATGCTGTGTGCGTCAGTTATTCATGATAAATTCTCGCAATTGATCTCACTGTGTAAGACAAATACAGCTCCTGCTCTAGCAACGACCTATGTTAGAAAGGACTTATAAAAAGAAAGAAAAACAAAAGTGCCCTGCCCGCACCGCCAGGTGGCCCAACGTGCTTCTAGCAACGACAGTTGGCTGCTCGTCTGTCGGACATTGAGATTTAAACTGGACAGTAAGGCGGCCTAGATCAAAACTATTTTCATACAAAACACGCAGAAAAAAAGAACCTTCATTTGCGCAGATCTGCGAGCAGGTCGACGCTGACGAGCATGTCATACTACGGAACCCTTCCTGCTGTCATCTGATCAGCGGATGCCATGTTATACCCAAGCGAGAAACGCTGTGCCTAGCGCACCCAACAGCCATGCTACTGCCGTCTTCGTTGACCGTGTGCAGCCTACTGCTAGCGTCCCAGGTGGTCCGATTCGAAGCACCGCCGCCTTGTGGTGGCAACTGCGGCGGATTCGCGGGTCTCCAGTGTGAACCTTCATGCGAGTGCCGGTACACCTACGGCGGAGACACGGGCTTCTGCGAGACGAATGGCTCGCAGCTGAGGATTCCGCTGGAACTGCTCGACCACACCTGAAAGGTTGCCGATTCCGTCCTCAACGTTGTGTTGCAGTTAATATGTTTTATTACAGCGACAACGGACATCAATCACAGTTGACATCCGCGCTGTCTTCCTTCATCGGTAAAATGCGCTGATTTCGGCGCTTTGGAATTTCTTTTATTTATTGCCACAGACTGCCGGCTGGCGAGAGAAAGAAATAGAAAAATTGCGTGTTTTTTTTAAACCTTTTGCTATTAAGTCCTGTAGCATCTTATATACGTTGTCGTTCAGCGCCTCTAAGGAGATAATTAGTAAGCTGGTGGGGCTTTAAGCATAAAATGGCTTAGGATAGGGTGCCCGAAAGATAAAGCAGTTTACGCTGACTAGTGGCATGCTTTGTACCCGAATGTGAAGGCGATCTCGCCTGCTATCCAATTCGTTCGAAGCGCAGCAGTCTCAACAGAAGAGATTGAAGGGGTGCATGCCGCGAAAAAATACCAGAAACAGCACAAAAAGCATCAAGTTTTGAACTGTGTTTTGTAATATTTCTAATATATATATTGAAGTGAGCCTCGGAGCACGCCCTAATAATACATATACAAGAGATACTTTATGCCAGTAACAGCCAACAAGCAGCGTGGAGAGTACTTCCCGACACCGCTAGTGGATACTCAAAAACTTTTCCGTAGAATGCAAAAGCGGATGTTTTTGCAGCAGAATTGCCGTCCTGACACAGAGGCCTAAATTGATGACGCTATAGCGGTCAATATACATACTTACCGTCAAGCTGGCACTCTACTTACAGAAAGCAGTGTTGTATATCCATTAGTGCGTGTTAGAAGGACCACATGAACGAACTCTTTTTTTCACCTTAGGCCTCTCTGCTGCCAGCTGATAAGGGGGCTACAAGGTCTGCCAAAGACGGAAGCTTCACTCAAACCTTTCAGGCACGTTGTTAACACCCGCGTTGGCTGTTCGCAGCCTCTTGCTCGGGGATCAAGCCTTCCAGTTGGACACGCCACTGCCTTACGAACGATACTTGGCTAGGTGCGGTGCCCAGTGAGGCGGAGTGGCTGGGCTCCAGTGTGCCTCCATGTGTTTGCTGCCAATACCCCTACGGGGGTGACATGAGCTCATGCTAGAATGGCTCAAGTATGAAGATTTCGCCGGAACAGCTCTTCCCGTCCCAAAATGTTCGCACTTATGTTTCCTGCGCGGCACGGCAGGTGTGTATTATTTCGTTTTTTGTAGGTGGTGGTAGGTGAAAACTTTTATTGTTCGTAAGGGGGTGACACCGGAGCTCCGGTGCCACTCGCAGGCGTCCAGGGAGCCCGATGTCACCTTAAGAGGCAGGGGTTAGTAGACGAAGCGGTTTGCCGCTTCGGCTGCCAGACGGACAATGTTGGCCTGTGTCGTCGGGTCTTCGCTATGAAGCGCGGTCTCCCATGGTTCTTGTCCTTGAATAAATTATATCCCGGGGAGTCGCTGCACTCCCATAGGATATGTCTTAGGGTTCCTAAGTTGTTAACGAATCTGCAGAGTTGGTCCTCTGGATTTCCCGTTTGCGTGAGGTATCGTCATCTCGGAGACATGTGGTTCTTGTCTTGCAGGCGGCGCCAGGTGACTGTCTCTGCGGACGTGAGGGACCTATCCGGGAGTGGATATTTCCGCCGTCCTAACCTGTAGTGCTGCATGACCTCGTGGTAAGTAGCGAGTGTCTCGACCTTAAAGTTAGGTTGAGACCGCCGTTCCCCCCCCCCCCCCCCCCCGGATAATGAGCGCTCGGGCGAGGGCGTTCGCGGCTTCGTTTCCTGGTATGTTGGAGCGAGCGGGGGCCCAGGATAGGTTGATTCCTCTGTCTATGTTGCCTTTCGATAATATGCTGAACGCGTAGTGTGATATGTTGCCTTTGCAGAAATTTCTTACGGCCGATTTGCTGTCGCTAATGATCACCCTCGCGTCCGTACTAACGCACGCCAGGGCGATCGCCGCTTCCTCCGCTGCTGTGGCGTCTACTCCGCTCGTATATATCGTGCCCTGTTGTGTTCCGGACCCGTCGACTACCACTGAGACGCTGCTTCCGTCTCCGCCAAGGGCGGCGACTGTGAAGGCAACCGTCTCGGGTGGCATTCTGCTTAGCTGTGCTGCCAAGTGTTTGGCTCTGTGCTGGCGTCTTTACTGGTCGTGTTGTGGGTGCATGTTCTGAGGTATCGGTGTGACCGTGAGGGCGTTCCTGATTTTATACTCAATGTGGAACGTCTGGTATTTGGTTCCTCTGTTCCCTTGTAGTCCTACCCAGTTTAGAATCTGCTGTCCTGTCTCGGTTAGACTTAGGCATTCGAGTTGTGCCGTTCTCGTTGCTTCCGCTAACTCCACCTATGTGCTATGCACCCCCATTCCCAATAGTGCCTCGGTTGAGGTCGAGATTGGGAATCCCAGTGCTCGTTTCGTGCATTTGCTTATTATTACGTCTAACTTGTTTCTTTCTGCTTTTTTGATGTCAAGGAATGGGGTTGAGCAGCAGATCCGACTCAAGATGAAGGCATGGACCAGCCACAGCTTGTTCTTCTCCTTTAGCCCTCTGCCCCTGGCCGAGATTCTTCTAATAATGCTTACCACTTGGTTTGCGTGCGCGTCTAGCTTAGCTATACTCGTGAGGTTGTTTCCTGTTTTGCTTATAAGCATACCCAAAATTCGGATCTCATATACTTGCGGAATTTCTTTCCCGTCTAAGTATATTGAGATTCAGGCCTGATGATTAGCAGTTCCGACTTCGTCGGGGAGCAGCTCAGCCCTTTACTTTTGGCATTCAGGTCTATGATGTCGGCTGCCCACTAGAGCCTTTCTTCGATAGACCCATCGCTGCCTTCATTGAGCCAAACGTTGACGTCGTCTGCGTAAACGCTTGTCTTTAGTCCTTCAATCCTTCCTAACTTACGCGGGAGGTTTGTCATAACTAGATTAAATAGGAAGGGGGATAGGATTCGTTTTTTGTAGCAATAGGTACATTACGATAGCATTTGGAGCGTTCAGCGTGGCGGCGCCGCCACCCTGTGGCTGCGCAGCCACGCTGTCACGTGGTTGGTCACGTGGTTCGGAGCAGCTGCCGGTGGCGCGGCGCCGTGGCTGATCACGTGGTTGGTCACGTGACCAAGTTCCACTTGGCCAGCTGTAGCTATCGCGTCACTCCATGTTTAACCAGAGCTAAAACACCACCAAATTTTTTTTCATTGCCTTTTAGCTGTGGCATAAAGGGGGCTACAGTGTTGTTTAAGCTTGGGTGCGTCGCTGATTTCTCGCCATTTCATCTGGGCAGGTATGACGGCAAACCTCAGACGTCATATCCGATGAGTTGTTCTTACACCTGTAAGCCTGCGCCCTACGTGTAGGCTCCGCACATGTCATGCCCACAATAGATGCCTTGTGCGAACGTTGGAAGGAGTAAACAACGGCCCCTGTCGATCCTCCTGAAAAAAGCAGTATTAATAGTACGTCTTCTTATTTATTACGGACAGATGTGAATAAGCCTGTTGAGAACGCTAGACGGGTGTGCTGCGGTACAAATAGAGCGAAATCTCAGCACCGCTACTCTGGCAACGGCTCAACGCTGGTGTCTTCGTCATTTGCCTGCAAATAGGAGGTTATTGTCTGTCAAATCCATTTAGCACTTTTTGAAATTTTCTCTCCTTTTGATTTTTGCCGCACCACTCCAGTGCTGTTGACAAGCCCGCTCACGGCTGTACGTTACTGTGTTCGAAAAACACGTACCGGAGTCGTAAATTATGCCTCAATTTGAGCCGTGCTATTTTCGAGTCGCAGTAAAGAACGGTTTATAGTTTATGCCACCTGGCGCCGTGTCAGAGTGAGTTTAGTGGCGTACGTGTTTTGGCAAGGGCAATTTGGCTTTTCGTACTCCTGGACCCAGAACATGTGGTACTTCTTTTTTTTGCTAATGTGGCTTATTTTTCTCGTCAATGTTTGGTCTCGGTGTCATCATTACTTCCGCGACTATGACGTCTCAGACGATTTTTGACAACGTCGATGGCACGTGAGGAAACAAAAATTTCGACGTTATGGATGTTTGTCCCTCTGCAGTCGTTCCGTCCCTTGAAAAAGGTTGGCGTAAAAGATATAGGGAATGAACATCAGAAAGCAGCACTTTTATCGCACTCTTCGTATGCCTCATGTGTCTTCAACCTTGTCTCAACAGGTCTGCGACGCCATAGCCCGAGTTGGGTCGTTGAAACTGAAAACATTTAGGAGAAATATAAATTATAAATTATCTTTCGGGTGCAGATCAATTCCATTGGTTAATATATACATGTCAATGTGTCAGAAGTTATTTCCGAGAAAGAAAAAGAACGTAGCCTCATGAAATGATGTGCTTCGATACGGGAAGCAACGGCACAACTTTCGCGGTTCTTGTGTTTCTAAGCATCGACCAAAGAGCTTTTTTGAAACTTGAAGCACACATTCAGTGTGCTTTCCACCGGCTTTGTTTAGACAGCTTCAAAATTTTACGAGAGCTTAAAAACACGCTCTTCTCTCCGACGAAATGTGGCTTTTAAAGTTTATGTCCGAAGATGAAGCATTTGCAAAAAAAAAAAAGCGGTTGTGATAAGCAGGCGGTCTTGGTTTGCGTGTGAAAAAAAAATGTTAAAGAACGTGTTTATACGATCTTTTCTTTGTAACTAATTCATGCAATTTTACTAATAACACTTGAAGCCATCTTGGAAACAGTCACGCTTTGAAACACAACACTGGATCGTAGTCAAAGGTGAGTCTTGCTGAAGTGTATGCACTGCCATGTGATTTAGTATCGGAGTAAAAAAGTATCATCTCCCCAACTGCTATCATTATTTCGACGACAGGTAAAGAAACAGCCACGGGGAGAAGTCTGCGTAGCCCGAGTGATCCACCAGAACGTGATATAAAGGACTCAGCTGCTTCTCAGATAAAAACCAGGTGTTCATCAGTTCGTAATGAGTAGAAGTTCTGGCCTAGCGCAGTGTCCGGCTTCTGTGCAATGATATGCTTAAAAAACCTGGCATTTCACCAGACGAAAATGCGCTAGCCGCGGCGCTCTGTGGCTACTTGTCCCTTGCGACAATAAAATGAAATCGCCATTATTTTTCATACCAAGAGAGAACTTGCTGATGTCATAGGGATGATACTCACATTTACATCTTTTTTCGGCAGTCTATATATACCAATTCATTTGATTTGAATTTATGGAAGTATTGTCGCCCACGCAGCTTACTATCAGGCTCAAACTTTAGCACAGCAAATGATGAACTGAAGACAAAAGTAGAAGAGCATTCTAATGAAACTTTTCATTGCCCTGACACGACGTTCTTTGTTGGCAAAGTTAATGCCTTCCGATTCTCGCGGTAACCATTCTAGGAACCGGTTCTATCGGTGAGATTAAACCTGGAGTTTACAGAGGGCAGGCGAAATAAAACATACCTTGAATATAGTGGCGTTATTTTTTTGCCAACGCTAAACGCGACCTCGCGTGTGCTCTCCGAGCGTCAAGCGGCCTTTTGCGGGAAGCATTTTTTTTTTTTTTTGGCCCGAAGGCTGCACGCGCCTTACGTTGACAGCAACACCGATTCAACTAGTCTACATTTTTCCAGAAACTATCGGATCTGTAGTCTCAAAAAACTGTTTGCTGCGTCTCTTTTTGTAAGACACAATTTTAAGAGAGAGCGTAATGCGTGCCTGATTTTCCAAGCCTTTACGGCACTTCGCTGAAATACTTGTTGCATGCAACGAAGTGAGGACAAAAATATCGAATAACCGCGGGTTTGTGGGTAGGAATCAAACACTTTCGTGTGGCGTCACAACAGCCCAGTAGATGGACGCGCTATCGATTGATGCATCAGTGCTGGTAGTGTGTATTCAACGGTACCTTCTGCCTGGTCGGATCTTCGTCTTTTGGGAAGTGACGATACTTGGCGGTAAAAATTTCATCTATACGCTACTCATGCCGGCTACCTGGCTACCTGGCTTGATCAGGCTAAGAAATGCCGATATTTCCGCCGTCTTTGGCCAGTGTTCTCCCACACTGTGTCCTTAGGTGGCGCGTGCGAAGCCTAGAGACACCACTGGATCCCGTTTGTCTACGCCATTGCATGGACCCTTGGAGACAGGCAGTTATTGGAGTTGATGGTCAGCAGGCTGATTAGTAAATCTTCGAGCCGGAAGAACCGACGATGTGGCGAAACGGAAGAGTGTTCTGAATCTTTTAACTTACTGTCCAGCTGACCTAGATTTTGTTTAGAAGATTTAACGGCCAATGGCTTTGAAACCATGTGTTACCTGTGCGCGGCATGATTTTGGGTCGAGCGTCTGATGAACACATCGGTAATACGCGTGGTGACTGCGCAACAAATCCATAGAGATTCCCGCTGTATGTCCTAGGCGATTTCGGGAGAGTATAATACATTGCTTTTGTGTTTATAACGAAGTGGAAACTCGCAAAGAAGCCTGCAAGAATGCTCTGCTGTGGCTGATAAGCTGATAAAGTTTAAAATGGGATATACAAGGATTATGATACCGGATTTTTCTAGTTGCCTTTTGCACGAACCACATGAATTGCTGCCTGTTTTTCAACGTTTGCTAGTGCTATAGGAGATAAGTGAGTTGCGTTAAAAAAAAAACAGAAACACGTCTGCGGATTGAATCTGGTAGGGACGAATGATGGGGTACCTGTGGTAACTGAGCATAATGCGCTGCGCTGAACAGCGAAAAACCCGCTGCTGCCATGTGGTAGACACTGGTTTGTCATCAGGGCCGACGAGACTCACAAAAAGCAGTGAATGTCGTGGCCAAGATACACACAGGCCATCGAGGGCGGATAAATGAACCTCAGAAGTGAAGCAACTTGCAAGTGACTTTTTAGAGTTGCCACACGAGAAACTAAATCCGTGCCTTTAGACCTGTCCTTATCCCCCGAGGCACTTGGAAATTTTTCCGCATCCTCCTAAGCTCCAGGCAGTACAAGGCATTGTTATAAATCCGTATAAGTTGGCATCAAATAATGTTGCGCGTCGGATGATAATTCGCGTGTGTAAGTGTTTTTCTGCAAATTAGGGGCTTGAAAAATCTCTGCTTTCGAAAGTATAGCCATATAGCAACAAAACAATGCCGACGAAAATGCTTAGGCCAGAACGCGTTTCACCTATCGCGTAAAACGCAGGAAAGGAACGAGTACGGAAACCTTACGGTTGTCTTTCTAATATTTTTTTCTTTTAGGCTTTACATGATGGAACAGTAAAGATTAAAGCAATCTTGCAGAGAGAGAAAGAGAGAGAGATGAAATTTTATAGATTGTTAAAATATTTGATGAGTCAGATGGGTGGACTCCTAACATGACCCATCGCAATGGATCAGTGGCTGCAGAATTCTGATGCTCAGCATAACTTACTCGCTCGATACCGGCAGGGGCAACCATTTTGCCATGAATGTGATATGTTGAACCTCCCACTAAACGACACTTCGTGTTTTCCTCTTTTCCGTGTACTTCTCTCCGCGTAAGCGCTTAATTAAGGTGTTAATGTGCTCGATTTGTGAGTGAAGCGTGATGGTTGTAACTTTTTTCTCACGGATTAATTTAGTATCACTTGAATTTCTACGGCTGGCACTCGCCATTAGGGTCTTTCACGCAGTCTCACTTGATTAACATTAGTTGCATTCGCTGGAGAATGCATTCGGCCTGAGCACCTTTAAAGCTTTCCGCGTGCACAGACAGCTTCTGTGAAAATTGTTTTGCGGTGGTGGTATTAGAGCGAAAAGCTACAAAGACCACCAGGATGAGCAGCTCGAGATTCTACTAGCGCATGCACTGTTGTGCCAACAGAGGTTAGTCAACTTCATAAGAAAACCAACGTAAGCGGAACCCTTCACAGTCGGCCCCAGGCTGGGTTGAACGGCAGAGGCAAAGAAGCGAGCGTGGGTGGTGGAGTTGAGAGTGCAACGGACACTAGACCTGGCGGCACGCGACCGATTTCATCTCGCTGCATTTTCCAATAATCCGGGACAGCTCTCAGCAAGTGCCGTTAGGCCCAGTGACGTTTGTTTTTTTTCAGTAGCTACTCGATTATTCTCTTTCTTTATTACATCGCGGAAAGAGTCAACACGCCATTTTTGAATGTTCAAACCCATGCGCCACATGGTAGCAGCCGAGGGAACTAGAAAAAAAATGGTTTGTGCGGAAAGGAAATGGTGCAGTATCTTTCTCACATCTAGGTGGACACGTGAACCGCGCTGTAAGGGAAGGGATAAAGGAGGGCTTGTCCAAAATTCCTGATAACGCCCTCGCCGTTGTTTACTCGCCGTATTGGCTCAGTGACTAAGGTGCTCGTCCACTGAGCCAAAGTACCCGGGTTCGAACCCGACCGCGGCGACCGCGTTTTGATGAAGGCGAAACCCAAAAGGCGCCCGTGTGCTGTACCTCGAAACTGTGCGGTCGAAGCTATTCCGGAGCCCTCCACTATGGCAACTCTTTCTTCCTTTCTTCTTTCACTCCCTCCTTTATCCCTTCCCTTACGGCGCGGTTCGGGTGTCCGCCGAGATGTGAGACAGTTACTGCGTAAATTTCCTTTCTCCAAAAAACCAACCAACCAACCCCGTCTGTGCACGTTAAAGGGCGGGATACATGCGACGATTTTGTTTGCGAAAAACGCGCGGCAGAAAGCGCCGCGGTTGCGCGACGCGGAGAGTTCGCTGATTGCGGATACATGGAGTGAAGAACCAGCGGACGCCGCCTCAGTGTGGCCAGACGAGATGAAAATATTTTCGCCAAAAGAAATTATACAAATAAGCTTTAGAAACCATTCTTCTTTGCTTATTGCAATTAAATACAAAAGAAACGTTCTAAACATTTGATTACGATATACTTTAGAAACTTTTAAGAATGTTTCGGTATTTTTGTGCTTGTTTAAGCGGAGCGCGCACGCTGGATGGCTACACTGTGTGCAGACGAGGTAAACGAGGTACAGATGCGAGCAGCTCTTTTTGGAAGGAAGGAAGGAAGGCCTCAGACGTTGCTGGCACATACCCACTACGAGGGTGTGGCCATGACACAGGCGGTTAATTACTGGATACAGGAAAGTTTTGACGGGAAAAGGAGTGGTAATAGTATGTAGTCTGAGAGATTGGAAGGGGGAAGGAAAGGGGTCCAGTTAACCTGGAGATCAAAGACGGGACAATTGCTTAATGTGCATAATAGTACACAATGCCTGTAATGTTGCAATGTTGTACTGACTGAGGGCGGGAAAAAGAAATTAGAATGGGAGTCAATGCGTTTCTTGAAGAAACTTTTGCACAGCTGTCGCTTCGTCCAAGCAAAGAAGCGCAATGGAAAGAACAACCGCGGAAGACACAGGCAAGCCCAGTTGATGAAATGGAATTTGCAAAAGACGCTTCCTAAAATGAGAAAAGCAGCGGCAGAACAGCAGGAAGTGATCTATTGTCTCAAGCTCGGCAAAAAAAAGGCACGATCCATGTAGAAACCGCCAGGCCAGATCTGTGAAGGTAGAAATTTAGAAGGGGAACCCGGCAACGCAAACGCGTGAAAGAGACCTCTTGTCGGCGCGAGCGCCAGTCTTTGCTACTCCAAGGATGCAGAAGATGCTGATATTCGGGAGATGATGTAAGAGCCGAGGCAGCAAATTCCTGAAATATTGTGTAGCTGCGAAACCTCACCGCAGCTGTATATGCACACGATGGCAGGACAGCAACAATTGGGCCGCTGAGAGAGGCTCTTGCTAAGGAATCTGCAACCTGATTTAAGTGAAAGCCCATGTGACCGGGTACCCAAAGCAACCTTACCGAATTTAGATGGAGCGGAATCAGGAACTTAAAGAGGCGTAATGGCCGAGAGTCAGTGTGTGAGGATAAGGAAAAGCAAATGGACAGAGTCTGTCATAACCACGACCTGGGAAACGGTAGATTCTAATTTTCGTAAGGCTAAGATTACTGCTAATATTTCAGCCAGAAAAATTGGAGTGAAGTCAGGAAGGCGGAGAGAAAAAGACAAATCCAGTGAAGGCGAAAAAATTCCCACACCTGCCTTTTCACGGTCCTGCGAGGCATCGGTAGCAATAAGAACATGAGAGGGAAAGGACCTTAGGTGGTCCTGCAATAGACCCTGAAGAAGCGAGAAGGGCTGCAGCTTTTGCATTCGATGGGAAAATGTCATCGAATTCTATCTGGACAGATGAGGAGTTGTTATATATTTGGCGGACATCTGTGAAACGAATATTTATGTGATCAAGGAGGGACTGCACGTAACATATCTGCGGGGTATGAAATCGAGTCCAGGCAGCACTAAAAAAGGCGGAAGGTTGACTAAGAAATATTATACTGAAAGCGTGAAGAGGTGAGTCGCACAATTTTAAAAATGTTTGAACGGTTAAAACGCGAAACCTAGCTGATAACGAAGGCATTCGCGCCTCAAGGTGCAGAACAGCATTGGCGACATATTTTGCAAGCCCCAGACAAAGGCGCAACGCCTCACAATCCAAAAGCACAAGAGGGCGAAGTTTATAGGCAGGAGCTCCTGAGAATAAAACAGACCCGAACTCAAAAAATGGGCGGACGTACATTTTATAAATCAGAAGCGTATGCCTTCTCATGCCTGACCTAGCACTACAAAGCCTGCGCAGGATGCCAATGGCCCGAACTCCTTTTGCAGAAACTTGCTCAATGTGTGGCCGCCAGGAGAGAGTAGAGTCGTGTATGACACCTAGATACTTCACCGTTTGAACTTGAGGTATTATGTTATTTGTATAGAGCAGGCAGATATTTACTGGAACAGAAACTGGAAATACTAACAATGCGCATTTCTTCACATTAAGGGACAGATGAATTCTTCCTAGCCAGTTGTCAAGAACATTGAGGTAATTTCGCAGGGTTTGATAAAGAGTGTGAATGTCACCTGCTGATGCAAAAAATGCAATATCGTCGGCGTACACATAAGTTTTCACATTTTGAATGCATGGAATTGAGCTTAGAAAAATGTTAAAAAGAACAGCTGAGAGAACTGATCCTTGCGGAACACCTCTTGTCTGTGGAAATCTCCTCTAGGAAACACCATTTTGGCAGCAGTAAAATTCTATATTTTCCAAAAAAACAGAAATCCAGGCTACAAAATAGCTTGGGAAGTTGAGTTCCTGTAATCTGAGTAATAGAGTCGAGTGCTCCACGCTGTCGTATGCTTTACTGACATCCAAGGTGACAAGCGCAGCAAACTTTTTTCTATTGCGAGCTAATTTAATACGACTCTCAAGGTCAGTATGAGCACAACAAATTGAACAACCCGGCCTGAAACCAATTTGGCATGGATTCAATACAGCATTTTCTGAAATTAATGACATGACACGGCTGAGAAGGACCCTTTCCACCAATTTGACAAGGTTCGATGTTAACGAAATAGGGCGTATATTGTCTAAAGTTAAGCCCTCCCCTTGCTTTTTAAGCAATGGAACTATTTCAGCAAGACGCCACTCATGCGGTATCCAAGGACCTTTAATAGAATGGTTAATTAGAGCCAACAGGTCTGCAGGAGATTCACTGAACAATATTTTGATCATAGATGAAGTGACCTTATCGGGGCCAGGAGCCGCTGGGGATAAGCGCAGAACAATCTGCGACAGCTCAGGCATAGAGACCTCAGTGAAATCACTTGAGGTGCATGTGAATATAGTAGGAGAAGGTAAAGCAGATGTAAAGCGAAGTTCTAGGCCACACGCAATATCCTCTAAGGCCTTTGCGATGTCAGCAGGGGACTGAACAAGGGATTCAATGTTGGCAGCCGGAGGAATCACCTTTTTGCGCCCCATGAAATTAAACAAAGCACGTTTATTTCCTGATTGGGAAAGGAAATCATAATGATATGTATTATACTCCTCCTTTGCACGGGCGACAGTGCGCTTAAATGTTGCTGCAACATACTTATAATCCAGCCAATTTTTTGGGCATTGTTTGATGAGAAGTTTCTTCCAAGCTGCTTTCCGTCGTCTATATGCACGCGTGCACTCAGCATTCCACCAATTGTTCGCGATTGCACCCTTTGTTCTCTTAAGCAAAAATTCAGACTTTTGCCTTGCATGGTCCAGTACTGAACATAGATGTGCAGCCTTGCTTTCGGCACTTCTCTGAGCGCGAGTGTCTGAAGTGATTTGGAGGGCTGATTTTAGCGTGTCTTTAAAGCAATTGTAATTAATTAACGTGTGCTGATGTCGCTCAGGAAGAGTTAATTTACACGCATACTTGAAACTAATCGGTAGATGATCACTGTTTGTTGCACAGTCAACAGGCGCCCAAGACATTACAGAGACTCCTGGGGAGGAAAAAGTTAAATCCAAGGCAGAGCGGCATTGACTGCGAACAAACGTAGGCAATCCGGAATTGTTGCAGATCAAGTTGTTGCCAGAAGCCCAATCAAATAGTCTAGAACCAAAGCTGTCTGTTTTAAACCCCCAAGTCACATGGTGCGAATTGAAGTCGCCAAGTAATAGAACCTGAGATCGGCTACTAGACATGAGTGAGTCAAGGGGCCGAGTGTCACGCACACCATACGGGAAATATGCATTAGCTACCGTAAAGGGCTGTTGACCTGGGACACTAAAGTCAACCGCAAGGATTTCACAATCATTGTCCGCATATTGAAAATAAATGCATGCCCTGTGGCAAAACTTTGTAGATATGAGCACTAACAACCCTCCCCCTCGTGATGACCGGTCAAGCCGGAACGGATGGTAATCCTTGAGTTGATAATTGAAATTTGAAGTTAGCCATGTTTCCTGTAAAGCAACTAAATCTGGTAGAAGCTGATTGCATAGGCAATTTAAATCTGTTGAAGCTGAGAATATAGATCGACAATTCCACTGGAGTACACTTAAGAACCCTATCTTGGCGGAAGTGCCGCAGCCGCGACTGCCTTTTCTAGAATCCTGGTCTTAGCGTTTTGACTTGCGTTACTTTTTTTTGTCTTTGACTGGGGGCAAGATGGACCTGCAATATTCAGAGGAGACCCACTTCGTTTCTGTGCGCGGAGATCAGACTCCATATCCATACAATCCATAGAGGATGCGTCCATAATGCTATTCGAAGGAGAGGCCTGAGAGGTCTTTTGTTGCTCACATTGTTTTTGGCCCTGTGGAGCGGAATCGATTACTACAGAAGGAGCTTCCGAAGCCAAAGAAGACAAGAGCGGAGCGGTGGACGCCAGCAGAAGGTTGGTCATCTGACCAGCTATGACCTGTGAAATGCACGTGGACACGGTTTCCATAATGCGATCCATTGCATTTGCCACAGCTTTCTCAACTGCCGCTGTAATAGCCTGGGATCAACTAGAATCCATTATGGGTGGGCACTTGGCGGCCACACTAGAGTAGGCTGAGGCTCTCTCCTTGAATGCGGCAACAGCCTCTCTCCGCGTGCATCTGCGCTTGTCTATAAGCTCGAGCACCTGAACTTCTTGTGCTCGTGCAGGACAGTCAGGCGAATCAGCAGGGTGAGCACCGCTACACAAACAACATTTCTCTTGCTGTTCAGGACATTCCTCTCTGCAATGACGTTCCCCACAGGCACAACAGCGTAAGGCCGATTTGCAGGCTTTGCCGCTGTGGCCAAATCGCCAGCAGTTTTGACACTGAAGGGGCCGAGAGTTAAAGGCATCTACTCGAAAAACCAATGGTCACGCCTTAATCTCTGACGGGCAAAATATTCCTGCAAATGTGGCAATGACGGACTCCGTAGGAATTTTTACTCCGTAAACCATCCTGCTGCATCGATGGACAGCAATCACTCCCGCAGGCGAGAGGTTCTCAAGCGTTTCCGCAGGGCTCAATCGAGAGTCGACCCCTCGGACCAAGCCCTTGGAACATGCTAGATGAGGCGGAATGAATGCGCTCACCGGGTGGCTGGCGAAGGTCGTACACTTTAGAAGATCTTCAATACAGTTTTTATCCGGCGACCTGCACAAAATATCACCCCTGCTGAACTGCCGGACATCGGTAATGTGCATGAAGTGCTTCGATGTGGACTGAAGGGCCGCCTGCACTGCCTCCGGGTTGTTCAGTCGGATAGCGCCTCCATCGGAAGGCACTAATGCGACTGGAATGCTTGAAACACCGCTGCGGAAAAAGAGATCAATTGGGAGCTGGTCTTTAGGAAGAGATGCCGACCAAGGGGAAAACCCCTGGCCAGGAGAAGAAGTAGACATTAAGTTCTCGTCCCGCACCCAATCACCCCAGAACAGGAGCAAACAGACACAGACAAAAAGGAGAAATTTAGCAAGCTAACGCAACACCGCCAGGTACTTAGCCTCTGCCCCACAGCCTGGGTAGCTGAGCCACGTCAACAGAACAGCGACCAGCGAACCAGCGCAAACTTCATCTTCATCAGCGACGCTGGCCTCCGGACGTACCTCGTAGGTGGAGATTGGTGCGGACCAATAGCCGCGAGCTGTTTCTGCGAAGGCAGCAGCGTCCCTTCTGTACCCTTAATTTTTGCTACTGTCCCCCTCTCCGCCGCAGTAGGTTTTCGGGGCCTCTGAATAGGACGATTAGCTACGGACAGGGGATAATTGAGGGTCTTTATCCACGATCTCTCCCCACCCCCCCCCCGCCAGTCTGTGTGCCCTTATGTGTTTGATCGCACACTCCTACGGGCTCCGAGCGACACGCTGACGCGACGCCGAGGAAATGCTGCCTTGTGGTTGGGCCTGAAGCGTTTAGAACACCGTTGAGACATGCTACCGAGGCCATTTTGTTTGCTTGAAAGCTATAGTTTCCAAATTCTTCGTTTGCGATCGATGCCTTATTATTCCGTCGTCCTGCTATGATGATGAAGCAGCCCAAGTCTGCAACTAAAGTTGTACGGAGTGGTGAAGCGCTAACTTCCGTATTTTTTCCACCCTGTAGTACTTAATCTGTTTGCAGCTGATTGCCTTAATAAGTGGCCAGCGCCTCAGCACACCCACATGAGCAGTTTTCACATATTAACATCGAGAACAGGGCAACGCTGCTTAAAATGTTCAGCTGCGCCATCTGACATGCGCGTATAGTTTCAAGTGGTGCAAAAATCTCTACTCCTCCAATGCTTAGCCTGGAGGTCATCTGGCTCTTAGATTTGACCTCTAACGGGAGGCGCGCAAAATCGCGCTTGGCAGGTGCCTCGATCTATATACGTCAAAGCCGCCTAGACACTGGTCCCGTCCGCCGATCTCTGGCTGCTGCTAGGCCGCTCCTCTTCGCCAGTTGTGGCATGCGATTCTCACGTGATTCCTTTTTGCGCTTGGCATCTTGAAACAATAAAGATGAACCAAAGCTAAAGCTGAGCAGAGTTGAGCCACAGCCACTTTTTTCACAGAACTTCTCAAATACATTGAAAATTGGTATGGTGTATTGACGTAACTGCATTTGACAAAAAGCATATTACTAAATTTAGTGCAGAAACACTCGAGATGCAGACATTGGCTCTAAAAGATTCCACTACATGTATTACAAAAGCATATAAACGTACACATGCGTGCACATACTTTAGGCTATCGTACATCTGCGGAGAATGCACAGGGGCCTTCTCTGCTGAACATTGGGAATTGCGCGTACTTAACCAGAGCCAGCGCAGAATATATTCTTAGTTTGCGCGAGAAAAACTAACCATAAGGCACACTGCCTTGTTATTCATGAACTGATCTGAGCTAATCAACAAAGTAAAACTATCAGATGGCACACCGGCAATCAAGCACAGGAGTGGCACTCTTTCAGTTGAAAGTGTTCTTGCGGCGGAAACAGCCGTTTTCTTCTCCTATTGCACCATGCTTAAGCATGCGCCACTGGCATGTTCAACTCAGAGGAAGGCAAAATTATCATGCACCACTAATAACACAAAATTTTCCCGAATCCTTGGACGCGCTCATCAGAACGGAACACATGACTCGCTTATAACCAAGTTCATGAAAACTGAGACGGGCTAAAAGCTACAAAAAAAACAAGTACATCATCAAACGAAGACGCATTTATATGGTGTCTTGATGGAAACGCGATCAGAATGAAACAACCGCACACGACGTCGAAAACGCAAGACCACACCCAGCACAGTTACATATTCATATGGCGAAGAAATTGAAGCACGCTGCACCAAGATATGGGTCCCCTGGAATGCGTGCCATGAGGCAAAAAAGTAGCATTTTTTCGCTGGGTTCATTTTAGAATCACTTTTGCAATTGAAGGTTCTCTGGAAAACTGGCGAGTTGCGCACAATCGTGTTGCAGTTAGCACCAGGGAGATCGTGGCCGGTCGGCGATGTGCACTACATGGGTCATAAAAAATACTTTTTCTTGGGAGAATCCTCGGTCCTGCAGAGAATTTTTGTCGCTTTGAATAGCATGCACCATTGCAGAGTAGGCAATTTCCAGCGCCGGTATTTCAAGAAATACGGTCTCGATGCCTTCGTCCTTCAGGCAGCGGTCCTTGGCATCGAAAATTTGCATCGTGGCTTCCGAGAGTATAGAGGCGACCTTCTGCGCATCCTTAGTCCAGCGGATTCCCATTTTGTCCAGTGCGCAGACAATTTCCAAAGCCATCTCGAATCCAAGGCCACCGTAAAAGATTGCCTTTGCTCGACGCTTGTAGTACAGAGGCCTGTTGACTATACCAATTGACACTTCTATATTGCTGAGAACATAATCGTACTCAAAGTCAGGCGGTCCAATATTCTTTGGCAGGCCATGTGCAGCCTCGAAGTCATATGTCCTGTTTTGTTTCGCCGCGGCAAAATGAGCCTTGATCCAGAAGTCGCCAAACGTTTCTTCCTTACTTGGGTGTGCACTGTACAGCGCATCCAGCGCTTCATTGCTTAGCCAGCGCGGTGCAGGCCATAGCAGCGTCTGTATGGATGCGAGTTTGTTTGCAGCAAGCTTTCTACTCTCTTCATCCAGCCATGCGGAATTGTTCACCATCGCTAGCGTTGCCGAGATCAGGCTGCTGAAGCCTTCGTTTACAATCAGTTGGTCCTCTTCAGTCAGGTGGGAGACGAAATCCAGCGCAAAGATGAGCATTTTGAAAGACAATTCCACGCGGAAGGCGCAGAAGATGGGCTTGTAAACTTTGGCTTTCCAAGGGTCGCCGTATCGCACCAGGTGGAGCTGTCGGTCGACGGCCGGCGCGCAGAACTGGACGAAGGACCAAGCCAGTTGACCGAGAAGCTCCTCGTTGGTGTAGTTGGCGAAAAGGGCTCCCATTGTTGTTAGAAATCCGGTGTCACGTGTGATGACTTCGTGGTCCTCAAGTACGCGTGGTCTCAATTCCAGCTCCAGATTAAACTGCTCCAACCATGTTGAGGAAGAGAGGGGAGGGGTAAAGTCTCCGATCTTGGCAACTGGAACCACGGCCGGATTTCTTTTCCGGGAGGAGTACGAGTTTCAGAGACGTCCTATGATGTCACCCTCCACGTAAGCAATCGCTTCAATCGAGCTTTCATCCAGAGGCCGCATGAAATTGGTGCGAAAAGCCGAGTAGAATCTACGCCAGTACTCCAAGTAGACGACCCCACCTCTTACGCTCTCGTACTGGTTCCAGAGAAAAGGCACGTGATCGCCGGGTTTGATATGCAAGTGCCATTTCGTGTTGTTTCTCGAGATTGGTACTTCAACCGACACCCAGAGCGGCAACTGCCATTTGTACGACAGCGCAAGCGACACGCCCAGAGCGCTCCTATTGTGTGCGCGTTGCTCCGGCCGGCTGAGAGCGACTGCCTGCCTGAGAGGTAGCAACTTTTCGATGTTCCCTTTGTCATCAACGTCGGCGCTCATGCAGACATCAAACATTGCGCGCGCTTTTTCTCCTGCCGGGAGCTTTCTCGTCCCTTCTTCGAGCATGCTCTTAAAACTGCTGAAGCGGGAGAACAGCATGTGGTCTATGGGTGACTTGGCGAACTCGGTGTAGTCAGCCGATCGCGACCAGGACGAGCAAACGTACGCTGAGAAATCCTCGCAGGGGTCGATGCTGTTGTCGAGTCGGGCAGTGAGCATATTCACGTGAAATGCGCACTCATCCGAGGTACAGTAATCCTCATCGATCACGGGAGCCCGATGTGATACCGCCAGAAGCGCAAAAGTGATGATCGCAGCGACAACCACAGCAGCAGCGACGGCCATCGCAACTTTCTTTTTCGGTGCCTTGTCGTTTCTCATTCCGGATAGCTTCACAGTTGTCCTTCCCTGGAGGTGGGAAGGTCGTGAGAGCATTATTTGAACAAACAAGTAGAAAGCACTTTTAATCTTGATTAAATGTTACCAATTCACATTTTCTAGACGCGTATCAAATTTCTACGCCTCGTGCACGTTGAGACACTTTGCTATTTCGGTGATCTTAGGGCCGAATATATCGTGCTTATATGAATGAATAAATAAATTTTTTTTTTGAGGCAGAGGTTGTGGGATGTGGAAGATGAGGATCCAGTAGACGAAATAGCAGTTCAGCTCTAGGTCATACGGCTGCAAGTCGGTAAGAGGGTATGAGTTACCGACTAAATGGGGTGAAAAGTAACCCTGACACTGGTAGCATAAGGCCAATTTGTCTACCATAGGCCTCCTTAATGCTGTGGAGGCCGAAAGAAAGCAGTTGCCTGAAGGCATTGGCGTCTCTCAGTGCGGTATGTTTGGTTGCCATGGTGTCCGTCTCTAAGTGGACAGTGCAATGGACCCTTTTGAAACCGTGTCACCTCACCCGAGAATATAGCTGCTTGAACAAACCGTAACTGGCACTGAAATGACCTCTGGCTAAGCGCATAAAATGGGTACCAGCAAGGCAGGCACTGTCTTAGCTGAGTTGTTTGCTAATGCTACGACAGTTGTACTACGACCACACAATGTCCGGTGGCGCACATAAATCGTTGATGTGTGTCTGCCTGTTCATCTTGCGAACGCACTATAAGCACAACTCTACGCCTGCTCGCAGAGCATAAATACCTAATTGCGAGTATTTGGCTTCATTTCGGCTCTAATTTAGAGAGCTCTAAAACCTCAGGCGGCTTACACTTTAGCGTGGAAGTGAAAAGGAAAGTAACTTCGGGAGCACTTTTCGGGATCTGCAGTCAAATGAGCACGATGCGCGATGGGACCTATCACCGTGGCTCAGTTATACTGACAGCATTTCGAGAATCATTGCGGGACATGAGTGGCTGTACTAGAACTGATCGCGCGTCAGAAGTACGAGTGGCTGGCGCTATGGAGCGTTGATTTCTCATGATGCCCGAATTAAGCTTAGGGCAAAGATGTTTGCTTTTGAGCGGTCCACGCGCCTTCAGTTTCCCTAATTTCTGTGAAAGCGAAACCTATGAAGAGATTTTGCCACTAGGCATGTCTTAACGACAGATCGGAACGTCTGTTATATTGCGTCTCCTGTCATTTTTCGAAAGACCCGTGATTGAGCACACAGCCCGTTCGGTCGAAAAGCCAACGGCGTAGTAGTAGTCGGTACCGCGTGTTGGAAATAATGGGGGCTGTGTTAAAAAATGATCGTATCATAGTAATTTGTGGTTCTTGTGATTGATTTGTGTGTGATAGGCAATGAAGAGTTATTAAAATTATCGTAGTTAATAGATTATTTAAAGAAATGGAAATTTTGGAAAACGGGTTGCAAAAGTGTCCAGATGCTCAGAACGAAAAAGTCGATACTTGATGATAGTGTGTAATTGTTCAAGTAATTAATTGAAAGAAATCAAAAAATGAAAAATGCGTTCAAAGGTATTTTCAAAGGGCAAGGCGTTCCGTCCACTCCCTGGCAGCGCTGCAATACGCTGTCGCATTCCACTCTTACAAAGCGAGGCCTAAGCGTCCACCAATTTTTCACTCACGATTGAGTACATAAGGTATTAGGAGTAACCAGATAAATTGTCGAACTTCTGTGAAAGCGAAACCTGTCAAGAGGTATGTTTTAACAAATCAGGACGTTGGATACAGTGCGTCTCCTGTCGTTTTTCAAAAGAACCGCGCTTGAAAAACTTCATCGCTATATTTTTCCACGTGTTAATTCTTATTCTGCCGATAGAGTTGGTTTTCTATAAGAGGTTGACATGAACGATTTATGTAAATGATTGGTAGCGCTATAAATATATTTGCTACATTTAAGTGGTCAGTTTGCACTGTCGAACCGCACGAGACGATGAAGCCCGTGTGCGGCAGAATCCAGCTGTTTTAGCGTTCGAACTATTTACAGCTTTCACGATTCGCTGCTAAATAAACCCATCTACTCAAATGATTCGAAGCAGGCACACATTACCGTCATAGTAGGCCTCGAGGAAGAAGTCAAGGCGTTCTGAGCAGCACATTGCGTCTTGTTTCTTGCCTAGACCACCGCAGGTACGGAAGGGGACATAGCACCGGACGTGGCACCAAACGTTACACCGGACGTTACACCGGACGTTGCACCGGACGTGGCACCGGATGTGGTACAGGATGAGGCACGCACCGTAGCGTTTCGCTCAGCGTTGCCCTGGTTGAATGGCTCTGGTCGCTCCGCAGACAAGCTGCCTGCGGTGGCAAGCGGAGGCGGCACCGTGGAAGTACAGGGGCCTTGCGCTATTATTCGCCCCTGAGGCATGACCGAAACGCCTGCAGCTGCAGCTTCGAACAGGCACCCCGGAGGTCCTGCTGTCACGGGGTCGGGAACAGTTGGCTTGTCTTGCTCACCCACTAGAAGTTCGCTGGCCAGGACTGGTGCGGGTGCCTTTTGCGCCTCTGCTCCCAGTGTGACTGGAGGCGAATTCTCGCTTCCCTTTGGCGCGTCCAGTGTCTCTTCAGAGGCTGGTGCTTCTGGCTCAGGGTGGTCAGGACGGCCCGCCATTGCCTTCGGCTCATCCGGCGAGCGGAGGCTTAGCTCGGTTACGGTGGCCGGAGCGCGTTGCGATCGCTGGTCAACATTGTGCGGTTTGAGTGCTTGTCCCGACGCAGCAGCAGGCTCCTCGCGGGCGTTGGTGCCGTCAGGTGCAAGATCGCCAGTAGTCGGCAGTGGACTGGAAGGACCGCCCTTCACGGCAGTAGGGTCAGGACTCATGGTGGCCGAAACTACCTTGGACGATCGGGAATGGCGACGAGTGGCTTTCTTGTCGTCGGTGGCCGATTTTTCGCTTTTCCGCTTCTTAGGCATGCCCACAGCAGCTCGGCAAACGAGAGGGGTACTACGATATAGTATGACTGTCACTGGGAGTTGGGTCAGAGCTTCAGAACCGTCGTTGCTGCTTGCAGCCCGAATCCGAAGAGCGTGCAGCGCGTGAAATTCTTCTTCTGTAACGTGAGGACGCAACCGCGCGCTAAGCGACAATGCCGATGATGCCTTTTGCGGCAGAAAAAGGAATTACCGGCATAGAAAGAAAGGCAATATGAAGTATGGCATAAAATCGGGCACTACTGGTCATACTTTTATAACAATTTCTCTGGAGAAAGAATGGTTGCTGCGATCGTTCATTCACTTCCAGGAGCAGGAGGAAATAACCTTCATTGGCCGGAATAAGATTTAGATTTTGGCCGCTGCTTAATTGAGGTTCTCGTCTTCTGTCTTGATAAGAGGAGTCCTCAGTTCAGGACCGCTGCGACTTGAGGCGCAGGGCAAGCCTGGTGCGCCAACCTGAGCGCCGATTCTCCTCTTATGGGCTGCGCAGTGCGGCCTCCAACATTGAAACGGTCGGTTGGGTTACCGGCGAGATTGAACAACGAGCGCAAACACGCCGAAAGCCGGCTTCTCCAGCGGGCCGTTTTGCAGCGATCCATTTAATTGGGAGTTGAAGTAAACCTCGGAGAACGCTTGCCAGCAATTCTCTCCTCCCTGAATTGAGTAGGCACTATGCGTTGCGCGTGTGCATGCTCTTGCATGCTGGCTACCCGAGTAAAGCACACGTAGCTTTAGTCATTTTCTCTTTGTTCCTTGGAGCGTTTGGAGCAACGTTTGTAACAAAGTCTCGGGATCGCCGCAGTGAATGTATACGCAGTGCAGGAACATCGAAGCCTCGACACTTCTTCCTTCACGAAAGGTTGAAAATTGCCAGCGCTTTCAGTGGCCGTAGAAAGGAAGACGTGGCATACGGGTATACAGAATCCGTGCATCGACGCTGTCAACATTCCTTGAATACAAGGACTTAATACAAGCTCAAGTGACACTTTGTGAGACGGACCCGTCACGGAAACCAATTCGGGCAGCCACTTTTCTTTATGCTGTCGCCGCCGTCAGCTCGTGGTTTGCAGACGTACGCTCGAAAAGGGTTCCTTAATTTCAGCGGGCCTTTGCTCTGGAAGAGATCCAAGGAGTTTCCCGGAAGCGAGCGGGCGGCTGACGAGTTTCAAACAACGCCATGGCATCGTTTTCAAAACCATAACGAGAAAAAAGTGACGCTTCGTGCGATCTTGCAGGCAAAAGTCGCAGCTGCTCAAAGTTTTGGAGCAGAACAGACCAGAAAATATATTTATGCCTGCGAAACTGACCTCTTCTATGAGCTGCTGCCTGCGAAAATACTGCAAGAAAAGAGGTCGTTGCAAAGGCGGCAAGAATTCGAAGCAACGCTTGACCGGGCAGTTTTATTGTAACGCTGTCATCACCAGCTGCTCTGCACCTTTGCATTGCCTTGTAAAGTTCTTTACTTCATCTTTCATTACAGCCAGGATGTTTCATTCCTACCTAACCCTTGACTCCGTCTCTGGCGTCCCGATTATTTGGGCTACTTGACGGATCTCTGTAGAAATCCTCGCCCAAATTAACTGTCTTATCCATACTGGTAATGCCATTGACCTGCTGCCAGATTTTCAATACTCACCGCAAGACACTAAAAACATATAATCGAAAAAGAGCGCACTGACGCAAGCACGCGGTGTCGTGTCTACTTCTCTTAATTGTGTCCCGTATCAACGCGCTATCTTCTCACCATGCAGGTGGAGAAAATGAGTAGTGTGTATAAGTGTCCAACCCATTATGTAAAAATAGCTTGCCCTGAAAAGACAGCGTGGTTTCACTATTCAATCTCGCACTGTTAATGCTAGACGTAACTGAAATGGTTATTCTTACTAGATAAGCTGTCACGTGCCCGTGGATTAAAAATCACGGCTTCTTGTGCGTTAAAACACGATGCTTAAGAATAGTGAACTTCAAGCGCAACGAACAGTTCAGTTGCGTTCACCTGCTGCTCAGCTCGGACCAAACCGTCCAGACACGGGTAGTAGACAAGGGCTGGGCTGCAGAAAAAAGCCTTCGGTGCCCTCTAGCACCCAACCATGCACGACGAAGATTCTTGGTAAATGTTATTTATCGCTTTCTCTATAACTATTTCAAGCACGACATCGCATGAGAGGATTGTTCTAAAATGTATAAACGGCTGAGATAACTAAAAATGGTGCTGTGCGAGCTCTTGTAAGCTTCACAATGGCCTGCTGGCAGCAGCGTATCTGCATAACAATATGGCTGGGGCGTATACCGTCATGCAGTGTTTGGTGAAAAGACGCGCGATTAAGTGGCGGAGCGTCAGTTAAGCTATATATACGACCGTACTGGCGTGCGAAAGGCGCAGCAACACACACTGGTCTTCAACCACTTTCTTCCATGGGAAGCTGTACCGCTGTGTAGCTCAGTTTCTTCGTCGTAATGTAGACGAGATGGGCTACCTGATAGAACCGTTTAAGCCCTTAAGGGGCCAACTTTATTTCTGGTGTTCGGTGCAGCCTCAGTGGAATGCTGTATTATCCTGATACGTCCGCAAAAAGTAGAAGGTGGTGGCGAGTGAGAAAGAAACAACAACAAAGAAATTCGAAACACGCCAGTCCGTGGCAATGCGAGTAATCGCACGCCTGCGGCTGTTCTAAACAGTGGAAGCCCGCCCCGTCGCAAGCACCACTGGGAGTCCCTCCTATTCAGGAGCATTAAAGGGACACCGAGGAGAACCCTATCAAATTTTTTTTGTTAGCAAAATTTGATAGTTCGGCATTTCATGGCTTTGTTGTCGTTTGTCCGGCAGCGAATGATGCATTTATTTCAAAGAAATTTCGATTCGAAGTTAAAAAAGTTTTTCCCGCCGCTCTGATTCAAACTCGAGAACTCTTATGACGACACGGAGAACTCTTATGACGTCACAGGATAGAGTGACGTGAAAGGTGACGTAACGGAGACTCCGTGATTTCTGGCGGCTAGCGGTACGGTCTAGCAGCTGCCGAAATGAAAGCTACCGCCGCCGCACTTTGAAGGCATCTATCGGGGGGTCGCTACCGTCGCTTTGTTTACGTTTGCACCGGCGTCTTGTCAGCGTTGTGATAAATCCCGTTCCCGAACCCGACGACACAGTTCTCGCAAAATCTCCGGCCTGCATTTCAGCGACCTCAGCCCCACAGAGCGTTCGATGCTTTTGAAGGAGCACGGTTAGGTTAGGCGCCGGCGGGTCGTTTCCTCAGTGAGCAGCCGTTGCAAACTAAATATCATAACCCCAGTGCGGGGAGTCGCGAGGCGCCAGGACAAGGTCGGCGCGTTGCGCCCATCGGAGGCTGGCCGGGGCTTTGGGGCCAACTGATTGGGATTTCTTGAACGGCGCGGTTACACGGGGCAGCAGGCGGCGTCGAGGTCTCCTACGGTTGCAAGGGCCAAATTATTTATTTATTTTATTGCCACAAAAAACGGATAGGTGATCAAGGGAGGTCGCGTTTAAAATGGGCGCCTTGAAACTAAAGCCGACGCACGACGCTTCAACGGCTTCCGCTAGATCCTACGGGTCCACTGGATAGGGTTATCTCGCCCACTTGCATGTACCTTCATATGTGTACCGTGAATGGATCAAATTAGCCGAGAGCTCGAAAAGAACAGCTCCGCCCAACTTATTGAACTACGTCACAACGTGCACCTCGCCGCGGAGCCGAATCAGTCTGGCCGGGCCGGCGGCGGCTGGCGAACTCGGCGCGAAATATAGACATGCTCCAAGTATCCCCGCCAGTGCGGTCAGAGTGCGCCGAAGCCGCCGAACGCGTCGGCGGTCAAGCGCAATTGGAGTATAGAGGGTCTCGCTTTGACCGACGTGACTTCGCCGTGCAGCGCGCGCGCGCGTGTTACGCCGGAGCATAAACGCGCCTTAACAGAACCTGCGCTTAACCGCTAACCAATGTATTCGTTGGCGACATCTATAGGAGCCACTGAAAACCCCCGCCTACTCACTGAATAAAAAGAAAAAAAAACTGTGCCGAAGTTCGGAATTGAACCAGGGCATTTGGCGCTTGCGGAAGAGACGCTACCACTCCACCACGACGGCTCAAGTAGCAATTGTCTATAAAGGCGCATGTAGTGAATGCACTCTTCCGCTGCAGAAATCTCCGCGCTTTCGCTACGTATATCCTGGCCTAACAGAGCTAGGCCATCAGAAATTTTTCTCAACTGCCTTGTACCTTGTTTCCCGTCCCTAATAAACGATTTCCGTTAAGTAGTTTGAAGTTGACTGGTACAGCCGGGAATGTTTCATCGGGCGAGCGTGCGAAGACACAAGTGCTGCCTTGTACGATTACCGACCATCGTGCCATCATAGTTTTTCATCGACCGTGGCGATCATCTGACAAGTCTTAACAGGCTCCTTCAAAGGTTAACTAGCACTTGAAGCGGCACTTGGAGTTCCTCTGCTGTTCGACGCTTGTAAATCGAGGCGCGTCAAAAACAAAACCACGGGGCATGCAAAGCTCATAGACGCAAAGCGCTTTAACAAATCGAAACTCTCCTGACCGCCTGTGGCGCCGCCAAGCATCGGTTTTCTTTGCTTCCAACATTCAGGTTGCCTTTTGTCTGCCTTCTTTGTGTGATAAAAGTGCACTATCGGTTTTAAAACAAAACTTACTTCCATATTTAAGCGCGCAATCTTTTTTTGTCAGCCTCAGAGATTCGCGACCTATGTAGGAAGGAAAATTCCTCCAAGGTGGCGTCTCTTGTCCTACGACGTCACCACGCTCGTACTTGCGAGTTCGGCCTGTGGCTGCGATACCTGTATTTTGGTTCTTGCTATTTTCTACCTTACAAGAGCTTTGTTTTCAGTAAGAGCGGCGTTTTTGTGACCAGGAGCTGGTATTCTATCGATACAAGCCAACTTCAGTTTCTCCTCAGTGTCCCTTTAAGAGCAGTGTTGCCAATTTCAAAAGCGGAGCATGCACTCAAGAAGCACTCTTCGGTTCATAGCTGCCACACCTCATTCTAGAGCAGATCGCGCTAAAGCACGACAGGACGTGCCCCGAGTGTTTGAACAGTCACAAGCGGGCGTTCGACCTGTATCTCTGCGCTACAGATTCCCAGGTGTTCCCTTTCATATAATTAAATTTCTTCTGTATGCTGTTTAGGTTTCGGTTTCATCGGCGGAACGACGGCTGTGACGTCAAGTGCATGTTTTGGTCACGTGGTCCACTAGAAAAACCACTATAATCGCTGATATTTAGTTTTAGTTCCCTATGACATTTAATCCAGCCTCTTCCAAGGCCTGGAATAACAAAAAAATGACCCGTCAGCGATTATGTTGCAGTTTTTCCAGTAGATCACGTGAACAAAACATCAACTTGACGTCACAGTCGTCGTTCGGTCGATGAAATCGAAACCGAAACAGCCCCAAGAAGAAATTGAATTGTAAAGTATGAGGCGGTCGTACACGAATACCACGAGTGTTCCATGTATACGAATGTTTAACGCATCGTTTGAAAGAATAAAACACGCAAGCAAAAAAACTGATGTCTGTAGTCCTTTAAAGGGACTCAGAAAGAGGGTCTCAATAAAGGTGCGATATGTCTGGGACGTTACAAGACGACGGTTCATAATTATCCCCCAGCAAGGATTATTTTAATGCGTTTTGTGGAAGACAGCAACTCCCACGTTGAGCGCGGAATGCTTTGTTGTCCAAGTGAGGGGGTATTGTATAGCCACTCCAGTGAGGAGGAGGCGCGTCTCCACACCGGTTTCCATTCATCGTGAAAGTCGACTTACCCTTCTCGGAGGGGGGAGTCGCATTTCGCAATGCGAGGTGGAGCCAAATAATGTTCTTAGGCGTGTAAAATGGCTCAATGAGGAAGGCGTGTGTGCACTTCGCTGAGGACGAGGAAGCTCAGCTTGCCACCTCCGCCGGGCTCACCCTGGCCATTCCCCTAGTGTGGGTATGTGCCCCTCCACCAGAGGCAAACAACTGCGTGGAGCCGCATCTATACGTCGACTCAAGGCAGGGATGACGCGTTGTATTCGTGTGTCCCGAAAATTTAAACCGGCGCGATCAGAGAGACCGACGAAGAAACACAGAAATGGCATGGCAGGTTAGTCGTGCCGTTGGTGTGCTTGTTGGCCGTCCTAATTTAATACCACGATTTGCATTTCTACGATTACAAACCAATCGATTCATTGAAACTATGTATACAGTTAACTTGATTACTCATTCTTTACTGGAGTAGCATGCCAGGCAGACCTCTCCTGTTCCATTAAAGTACCTCCTCCTCCTCCTACTCATTCCTTATTTTCTGTAGGACATCGGGAGAGTGTATGCATTTTTAGTCGCTTTTAACCGCCGAGTTCGAACTCTGCGATAGGCAGATAATGCCATCGCTATTATTTTTTTTAGTCTGTAGTGTGCGCGTGACACGTGTACATGTATATTATATTAACCTGGTAAAATGGCTGTGCGCAAAAAGGAAACCAGCAGCAAAATACGCTAAATGTACTCCGCGAATAAACTAGCTGACAAAACAGAAAGTGGACGGGTGGCGCCGGACGGTACCGGAGGCGGCCGTGTGGCGGCGACACTGTCAGTGAGAGTTGCGAGTAGAAATAAGCTCTGAAACAGAAAAGTTGGAGGGATAGGAAGCTTTATTTCACACTTGGTACAAAGTGTGATGTCAATCGCGGCTGGCGTCTCAGTCATCGTTTCAAAACTGACAACATTCCGCAGCCAGCAGGTGGTACTTTGCAGACGGGTAGAGGTGCAGGTATTGCTCAAGAGGGAACGTCGAAGCTTCGCCAACACGCGGCAGGGTAGATTCTGTGGGCGCAAAAGGAACAAGATTTTATTTGAGTGAGGTGTAAAGTTGCAAAGGGATTTTCGCGGATACCTGAGCTATACTCTCTTCGCTAACCGATAAGTTTGCTTGGTGCCGCCTGGACATAGGAGGGCATGCTCGGTTTGAAACGCTGGGCCAGAAAGAAAGAAGGGAATATTTGCTGCGCAAAGAAAGAGTTGTGCAGCGAAATAAGTGATAGAAATCTTGCGCAAGGCCGCTGCAGCCAAAAAAGTGAGAAAATCTTCTGCCCTGACGTAACGATTAAGCAAAGAAAAAGATGTTACCGCAAAACGTTCGGGAGTTGAGTTGAGTTGAGTGGTTGTAAACTACCGGTGGGATTAGCCTTGCAGTTGCTGCCGGCAATTGCTCCACCGTAGCGACACTTAAATAGAATTCACAGAAACACTGTCCGCAAAAACCCAAATAGACACTCCTGAGGTCACCATGTGGAGGCCAAATCCGTGTCCTGCAGGTAAAGTAGAAGAAGGCGAGAAGCATCCCTTCTACTCGACTGGCTCCCGCGCGGGAAAACAATGTCCTGAAGAGAACTGTGAGGAACTCCTGCCTTCTTGAGGGATCCGAATAACACAGCCCGTTCCGCGTTGTACAAAGTACAGCACAAGAGGTAATGTTCTATGTCACCACACACACCACACGTTGAACACAATGGTGACAACGCTAGGCCAGTCTTATACATCCACGCCGGCGTGCGAGCAGAATCCGTGCGAACGCGGTGCAGCAAAGTGGCTTGGTACCTTTTGAGACCCTTGGTCACACATGGCTGATGAGGAGAGCTCCACAAAGAACTGAAGTGGCACAACACCACATCTCTGAACATTTGCTTGACTTCTTGAGGGACTCCATGTACTGGAATCCCGGAGAGAGCTGTATGGGCGAGGTTGTCTGCTATCTCGTTGCCTAAGACACCTATGTGCGAGGGCACCCATTGAAAACGGATAGAGAAGCCTTTGCTATGTAGATTCTGAACCAAACGTAGGGATCTAAGACTCAAGGCATCAGTGGGGAACCCGTACTCTAACCTTTGAAGGGCAGATTTTGAATCCGCAATTATGACAGTAGGTTGAGGCGTACAACACCGTAGCTTCTTTAGAGCTGCCTCAATGGCAACGCTTTCGGCCATTGTGGAGAACACGACTTTAGTAAAACGAACAGACCAATCATACTTCAAAGACGGAATATGAAAAGCAGCTGCACTAGATCCTCTGACCTTGTCCACAGAGCCGTCTGTAAAAATTTGAAGATGACTGGCATATTCGGTCTCAAGATGTTCCAGTACAAGCGAACGCATTTCCGCTAAAGGAGAATTCCGCTTAGCGCGAACGTGGGGAATTGTCAAGGAACAATCGAGGCTCGGAAAGGACCAAGGTTGCTTCAACGTCTTAGGTCGATCTCGAAGGTCGAGACCCAGAGAACGAAGAGTATTTAAAGCCAAGTACGCCCGGGACTCAGATCTCTTTCGAAGGCGCTGTAGAAGCGCTCTCCCGGCAACAGTCTATCTGAGGCGGCCAATTTGCAGCAAAAGTCTTTGTGAAGCGGCTAGCCGAAGCGGTTTTGATTGAGACTCATACAGTACTGCATTGTTTGGAGCAGCCTGCGGAACGCCGAGAGCCCTCCTTAGTCCCATTCTGTGCAAAACCTCAAGGCGTTCCAGCTGCGATACCGAGGGGGAAATTAAAGGGAGCTGGTACATTATGCGACTTGTCACTTGTCAAAACGTTCGGCTCTGTAGCTGCCCTGAGAGGCTTCCATGACGCGGTTGCGCTGTAGGATTCCTCGCCTTAATCTATATTTATGCCGTTCTGAGTTCACGCCGTCGATTCTATGTGCGTCATACGGGGATGTTGGAACGATAGATCATTTCATCCTCTACTGCCGGCGGTTTGCACGGCAGAGAATTCAGTTTTTAGCAAAATCCTCTCGCTCATTCAGGGCTGCCGTTTACTCTTTCCGTCCTCCTCTCCTTCGGTCCAACCGTCAAAGGGCATGCCATTAGGCAGGTGTGTCCGCTTCTTCACAAGTATATCATTGAAAGCGGGAGATTTTTGTGTTAACTTCGCGACGCCTTTACTTTACTCTCAAAATTATTTTCTTTCCGATAAATTCTTTAAAATTTAGTTATTCCGCCCACTCCTTTTTGTTTCCTCGATTTTCATTCCGATTTCCTCAAGATCTACCAAAATTCGTGATTTTATTTTTCTCTCAGACTCCTCTATATTTTTGAGCCGCTTGAGATAAAATTGGATGTTTTTTTCCTGTTTGGATCTGCACGAAACCCTGGCCAATCCCCCACCGTGGGTATGTGCCATCGCATTTGAGGCAACAACAACAACAGTTTCCCTTGGCCTGCCAGTCGGCTGACACTAAATGGGACCCACGGCTGACTAAACCGACTGTGAAAATTTGCACACCTGCTATTTTAAACGCCATTCTCTGTCAAATATTCTTGACCAGACTCATGTTTTTAAAAAGCAAATAGTTTTGGTTTTGTTCGACTTACCTGTACACAAAGGCCAGATGGTGTTCAGCTAGGCGGGAGAGGTCCGTCACCATCGCGGTGCTCATGATGTCGTAGCCATTCCTCCACTCCTCGTAGCTGCGTCAAGGGTCGAGGGGGCTGCTGCTGCTCCCAGATGTAGTACAAGAGCATCGGCGATGGCTGCCAATGTTTGCGGGCCTCCCCTTGGCATCTGTCGTGCGTTCTGCACAGCCTGCCAGGCTCGCGGCACTCTCGAGGCATCCAGTCTGGTGGCGGCGTGCATCCCGACTTCCAGGGTACGGGGCTGTATGGAGGTAGAGTGCACCTGCTGGACGTCGAACCAGGGCGTAGGGATGTTGTGACGTCGGAACAACGGTAGGCCAGAACGGACGTCTGCACCGAGGGCGGCGGGCATGTAGATGACTCCAGGTCTTCGCTGTCGGAGCCGGGTGTGGAGACGCGTGGTTCACCGAGGACCGTGTGACCGCCGGCTATTGCCAGCCAGTCGATGTAACTGGGAGGTTCTTGGACCTCGGCACTCTCCCTCCAACAAAATGCCTCCCTGTCTTCACTTTCGACTGCAAAGAGGAAGTCAATGAGAATTGATTGAGAACACATACAATCAAACAAAACGTTGCGTAGTAGCAGAATGTTTTTCGCGCCGACAAGCCTGCTATCTGCAGTTTGAAGAAAGTGCGCTTCGAGCAACTTACGTGGGCTTTTGTTTATTTATTCATTTAGCACGCACTGTCGCCTCGTCCAGTTAGTTGAGTGTGCAATAGAAAGAGCTTCAGTTTATGTAAAGCAAAAACTATACATGTGCCGTGCTTAGGTTCATAACGACAATGGGAGTATTCCTCCGCAGCTCCACCTCTTGATTTTTTTCGTGATTGTGAAGGCGTATGAAAGCGTTGCTCCACACTTAACACATTAAGGCATAACTCAAAGACGGCACATCGCAGTCATGAATACCGGCACCCACCGCACAAGGATATACATGCAGAGCGGTTCACATAACTGGGCTGAAATGTAAGCACTACTCGCTCCAGCAGATGCGCAGGAAGTCCTTTTTGGAGCTGTAGTCCCGCGGCTGGAGCAGTGTCTTCATAAAAGCCTCCATACCGGTACTGGTTCAGCGAGCGACTTCTGACGACTGACGCGGACGACTCCGTTGGTCACCTTTTTATGCCGCCGGACTTTCAACCCATGCATTTCTTGCGAACAACCTTGTCTCGGAGAACGTTCTAGAAGTGAAAGAACGTTAAGGAAGGGCGATTGGATAACTGGTGAAAATGACTCATTCCACAAACGCGGTGTATTGTGCAGGTCTCGAGTATTTCCGGAAAAAGAAATCCTCTGACCACATGGCCCCGTTTTTTTTTTTTGTAATCGCCCTTTGCCAAAGCAGGGACTAGAGGCATTCATTGTGAGACTCTTGTGATAATCTCTGGTGAACCCCATTTCCTGCCTAAAGGCTAATCAAGAACAGGTTCGTCACTTTAAGACTCCACACTTCCGCACTGGTATGGCTGGAGATGTGATAAGGATTAAAGTATAGTAGCTCTAAACCGAGCCTGACGCCCGAACGCAGGGATCAGGGACAAAAGTTTGCTTTTCTATGGTTTCCCGAAATAATGGTTTGGCTTTGTATTGCGGAGAACAATCGATGCATACATGATACAACCTTCCGCATTTTAGACATATTTTATCAGCAGCACAGTCGACAGCATAAACCAGAACAATACATAGAGAGAAAGGAGAGCAATAAAGAAGAGGGAAACAAATTATTTCAATAAGTAGTGAGGGAAATTGGCGATAAACGGGTAGGAAAAACGCCCGGGTTTCCGCCGTGCTACATGTCCCAGACATCGCGGCCACTGCGACATCTGTGCAATCCAAAAACAGTGCAGCGCACTTCGTTTAGCAATTGACGTCGTCAGTGTAGACAAAGCTGTGCGAATGCGGCTTACTCGGAATTTCTGTACGATGTCTCAGTCGATTCACCGAATCGAAAATCTCCCGGAGACGTTGTGGACGCTACGACCTGTTGCTTTCAGCATAAATCACGTGGTGACACCAGAATGGAAGATGCAAGGACTAGTGAATCTGTAAAGTGGGCCAATGGAGCCGTATTCCTAAAGCGCGCAGTTGTAAGCTAGGAAGAAAGAAATAAATATCACATGTATGCTATCTATATTTATAATCACTACCGCGATTAAGTATCGACGACGCGATCGCCTCTGGCCAGGCTTTTACACATAGCATTCAGTCGTTTTCTAGCCGGCGGCGAACTTCAAAACGAACACTCAAGTCGAATGTAACTTAAGAACGCCGCTGCTTTCCCCATCAAAGGACCCGCTTCCAGGAAATGACGTCGGGCGATTCTTATGATCCTGCTGGCGCGACATGCAGGGAGCGGCACATCAATACAAGAAAGAGATAGTGGTCTATCCCCAACCATGAAGCGAGGGGACTATCCCCTTTCATCTCCCGCTCCCTGCTTTGTCACACCAGCAGGGCTATGAGAGTCGGCCGACGGCATTGGCTGGAAGGGGGTCCTTTGACGGGGAAAAGCCACTGTGTTCTTAAGATGTATCCGACAATAGAAAATGCTTAGGGACCCTGGAAGCTGACGAAGCCTTCTTGGAAGTGGCGCGCCACCGAAAGTGTTTTGCCTGATTTATCGGTCAGATTACCGTGTGTTTCCGTCGTTACTGACAGCACATTAAAGTGATGCCAATCACTGCACGCTGCGTTAAAGTTATGTTTTTTTAACAATGTGATTGCTCCTAAATATACTCTCCCATCACATTTGCTGTCCCGCGGAAATCGATTGGTTGCCGCTGCTTCGAGTGAATTTCCATCGAAAGGTCTTTCCCGCTTCACCCGACTGGAAAATTTTAAACAAGTCAATTTAACCCGGTAATTAACAAATTCCGGGAAGCAATATAATAACAGCGCAAACAAGTGCTCGCTCTACTCACAATAGAACATACATCGTCACGTTGAGTAGGCTTAAGCGATTACCAAACCACTGCAGTTAACCCACGTTAGTCTAAAAGGCGTCTTCAGGGCCCGCAGAAGCCCGAAGGAGTCTGTGTAGTTGTGGTCCCCAGGAAGCGTGTTCAATCGTTTGCGCCTGGCTCCGCCACATATCGCGATCTCGGCATCAGACGCCGCTGCACTGTCACTCCTTTTCTGTTTTTATTTTCTCAGTGTGATGAACATGACGTGAGCTTTGATGCGGACGTTGTCAGTTTGACAACCTTTATCAACATGTCGTCGAGTTCACTACAGATAAAACCGTTTCCATATGTTGTGCCCCTGTGGAAATGGAGCACGACTCCTAATTTGCGCTTGAAGCCAGAATCACCAAAACAGATAGGTTGCACTCACACCAATAATTTCTTTCAGGGTACAGGCGGAGCAGGTAGCGATAAACGAATTATAAAAGCACTCGGGTTGCTAGCTGCTGCAGTTTTGCCAGCATAATAGGCGCCGTTACGTCAGTGGACGCGATTGAAATTTTGCAAACGGGAAAAAAGCTCGAAGGAGACACTGTAACCTTATTTTATTTTCTTGCCTGGTTTATTTTCATTCTCCCTTTTGCACTGATATGGATCAACTTGCTCTCATTAAATTAACATGCCTGCTGCACGAAAACACGCGCATCCCAGAAAGCCATCGCGTTGCTTTTAGTTGAAGACGACAGAAAGTTCTGATGTTCGTGTTTATTAAGGCGAAAACCTTTATAGGTTCTTGACTCGTCGGCGGTGGTATTCGCACAAAAGTGTCACACTATAGTTGTCAAACTAATGACGTCATCAGTGGTGTAGTATGATGTAGCGATACGTATAGTGCACAAACTACACGTAGTTAAGTAGTAATTAGTGAAAGAGCAATTAGTCAAATATATTTAATTAGTGATCAGGTAATTAATAATGAGTTAATCAGTGATTAGTAACAAATTATTTAGTAGCCAGTTAATTAACTCACCGTTGATTAGTTTGTAATAATAGTGGTTGGTGCAGTATGTCGTAAATGGGAATTCAGTATACGATAATGCGCAAGGCGCCAGCAGACAATGCACCTGCGCTTCAGCTAACTGCGCAGGCGTGTGACGTCATTGAGTGGCGCCACCATCGTTTGAGAGGAGCGCTGCCAAGGCAATCTTGCCAGACGCCTCTTGCACGCCGATCAGGAAGGACGCCGCCTAAACGCTCTCCTATGTCTCCAGCAACCAATCGTGCGCGTACTAATGAACGACAGCGACACAAGTAGCAACACCGCGCATAGGGCTTTCGCCTCACTGCACTTTAGGTCAACAAAGTGCCTCCCTGAATCTTTTTCAAAAAGTTCAGCACTCCACTGTGCAGATGTGATTAAGAAGCTTTTTGTCAGTTCGTCGCTCATTAACCTCTCTTTCGGGAACCGCCAGTTTGAACTGTAATTCACGATACACAAAACATTCCGGAGAAATGTTAAAGGGAACACATGAGTACGAGTGTGAGCGTGGGGCGCGCTGTTGCTAAAATCTAAAATTCCTAAAGCTTCCTGAAATTGTTCCGCTGCAAGGGCTACCACGCAGCCCTTGCTGCGGTGCATTTCTACACGAATTATTGTCAACCCTAGACATTTTAGCTTATCTTGAATATTTCAATGGCATTTTACGAATTGTCTGGTTTACATGAACTTAACGTCCAGTGCTCCGCCAATGACGTGTGCGGATGAAAGCTCCGCGTCGCTGGCCTCAGTCACGCCAAAACGCTTCAAGGTGTTGACCGCCTTGTCCTATAGCTGAAACCGTCGAACGGCCTGTATGGAGTTGGGTGCTGGTCTTCGTCTGCGGTATCGAAGGACGGGAGCGACCTGCGCCTTTGTCCAGCCGGTGTAATAGCCGACACCGATGTGAGCTCGAACGTCCCTTCAGAGCATTTTGAGTAAAAGTAGCCATGATGCAATGCTTTGTTGTCTTCCCGGCCGGCGACGTCCGAAGAAATGCCCTGCTCACTTCCCAGCGTGTGATCTTCAAAGAGCCCTTTTTTTACCAGCAGCTTGACACAATTAAAGGGCAGTGGAGCGACTATGGACTATAGACACGCTTAGATGTATGCAATGCAGCAACAAATTAGACGCGAACAAGACAACTCAAACGGGAACCGCAAAACGAGAATATCTTGGATGTGCGAGACAGAATACTAGAGCACCTGGATTTTATCTCTATGGCGCCAAGGCCATTTCGTGGAAGTGTTAATGAGCCCTGCTGTATTTCGTCCCAAACTGCTATTATTTAAGCGTACTTGTGTTCGTGGCACAAGAATTCTGTCTGCTTTTAATTTTATGCTGATAGTACAGGGGTGAGCAAAAGTGGACAGACTACGGGAACGGCGGCAGAGCTGCTTGTCAGCGCTATATGACTGCGCGCGCCTGTTGTCGAGATTAGAGTCACTGCAAAAAGTTTCGGAATGCTTCTATCCTCTGCCTGCCACCGGATTTGTTGCTTCATGGCAGGCCACGGAATGACGTTACCAGCACTGGAATCGTATACCCGTTGTTCTCTGTGTAGCCGCCTTTGGAACGTCAGTACTATAAGTGATAAATTAAATCTCCAGGCTCAGCAGTCGATATTGTGGCGGGTGTTGTTTGCTTGGTTGATTTGCGTGGCGTTGTGTCAGTAGTGGAAACGGAAGTCGCAAGACTGCTGGTGGGCGTGGACAGCGATGGCAGCTGAACAGCCATTTCCGGAGTGAAGTAACAGGACATAACGAATAGGCATATAGGCATGAAAACTAGCCCCAGCGTGACGAAGCATAACGCCGAAGTCTGGCACGCACCACCACCCGTATCCTCCGCAGGGGACGATGGTGAGCGCCGATTGTAAACGCTGCTGTAAAGGATGGTGCTAGGTGATACAGGTACGGGCTGTGCAATTACTCCAGAAGGTAATGACGCAGGATTTGTGATGCGAGGGGATCTGCCCGTCGGTGAGTGACTCTGCGCGACGACGTTTGACTCCGCGAACATCTTGTGCATCCATGGAAAAGCGTCGAGGAAGCCACCGGACCCTTTAGCCGTCGTCAAAGTCTCCTCTCGATGACCCGGCCTGCCAACTGCTGGCGGGACATAAGCTGGAGCGTTGGCTTCACTCGCGACATAAGGCGCGCCTGTCTCCCTCCACTGCAGCTGAGGCGTGGTTCGCACTGCGGTGACGGATGCGACCTGGGTGGCATGTGTGTCATGGCGACGTTCGCTTGGGCCGCCGCCTATCGAGACAGCAGCCCGAGGGTCCTGACTTCTGTCTGTGGTGTCGGCGTATCTCACACTGTTCTGTTGTTGGCTCCTTTGTCCTGGCGGAGGTGATGGAAGCAGAGCTATACGGCAGGCGGTGCCCCGACGTAGCAGTCCTAACGCTTGGAGTCTGAACGACGATACCGCCTGGTAGCGTCATCCGTGGAGCTTGCTCTCGAGGTCCACAAAGGCATTTCCTTGGGGTAAGAGGGCGAAGCCTTCGGTCTGTGAGGTTGCGTGCTGCTGAGAGGGATTTTTCTTATCCGCTGGCATCACTAACAGGCTTTTTCCAAACAATGGTTCTCAGCTCCGGCTCGGCGATGCTGTTGTGGTTGTTGGCCTCACAAAATGGCACATACCCGCAAGGCCATAACCAGGCGGTGACTACTTGTTGTTGTTGGCCTCAAACAATGCTGGCACATACCCACTGCTGCGTAGTGGCCAAGACACACGCGGTTAATTGCTGGATGCAGCAACGTTTGACAGAAAAAAGGAATAATAGTATGTATAGGCTGATAGATTGGAAGACGCAAGGACAGGGCTACTGTTAACTAGTAGATCGAAGACAGGACAATGGCTTAATGTGCATAATATTATGCAATGCCTGTAATGTTTGAATTTCGTACTTACTGAGAGCCGGAAAAAGAAATTAGGATGGGAGTCGTTGCGTTTCTTGAAGGAAATTTCGCAGGGCAGAGCGCACACTCCTGTCGCTTCATCCAAGCATAGAAGCGTCAATGGAAAGAACAACCGCAGAGGACACAGGCAAACCCAGTTGATGAAACGGAATTTCAAAAGACGCTTCCTCAAATGGGAGAAGCGGCGGCAGAACAGCAAGATGTGATCTATTGTCTCAGGCTCGGCACAAAAAAGGCACGATGTGGAAACCGCCAGGCCAAATCTGTGAAGGTAGAAATTTAGAAGGGGAACCCGGCAACGCAAACGCGTGAAAGAGACCTCTTGTCGGCGCGAGCGCCAGTCTTTGCTACTCCAAGGATGCAGAAGATGCTGATATTCAGGAGATGATGTAAGAGCCGAGGCAGCAAACTCCTGAAATATTGTGTAGCTGCGAAACCTCACTGCAGCTGTATATGCAGCCGTTGGCAGGACAGCGATAATTGGGCCGCAGAGAGGTGCCCTTGCTAAGGAATCTGCAACCTCATTTAAGTGAAAGCCCATATTGTTCCCCGGTACCCAAAGCAACCTTACCGAATTTAGATGGAGCGGGATCAGGAACTTAAAGAGGCGTAATGCCCGAGACTCAGTTTGTGAGGATAGTGAAGAACAAATGGATAGAGAGTCCGTCTTAACCACGACCTGGGAAATAGTAGTTTCTAATTTTCGTAAGGCTAAGATTACTGCTAATAATTCAGCCAGATAAATTGGCGTGAAGTCAGGAAGACGGAGAGGAAAAGACCAAACCAATGAAGGTGAAAATATTCCCCCACCTGCCTTTTCGCGATCCTGCGAAGCAAAATAATTTGTGAGTGAAATGACCTTGGGTGATCTTGCAACAAACCCTGAACAAGAGGAAATGGCTGCAGCTTTGCATTCGATGAGAAAATGTCATCGAATTCACACAAGATGAGTTGTTATACATTTGGCGGACATCTGCGATATGAATGTTTAAGGGATCAAGGAGGGACTGCACGAAACATTTCTTCTGGGTATGCAAACGAGACCAGGCGGCACTAAAAGAGACTGCAGGTTGACTAAGAAATATTATACTGGAGGCGTGAGTCCCACAATTTTAAAAATGTTTCAATTGTTAAAAGGCGAAATCTAGCTGATAAAGATGGGATTCGCGCCTCAAGGTGCAAAACAGCAGTGGCGATATATTTTGGAAGCCCCAGACAGAGGCGCAACGCCTTACGCCCCAAGAGCACAAGAGGGCGAAGTTTATATGCAGGAGCTCCTGAGAATAGAACACAGCTGAACTCTTAAATTGGGCGGACGTACATTTTATATATTATCAGAAATGTATGCCTTCTCATGCCTGACCGAGCACTGGAAAGCCTGCGCAGGATACCACTGGCCTGAACTCCTTTTGCAGAATCTTGCTAAGTGTGTGGCCGCCAGGATTAAGTAGTGTCGTATATCACTCCGAGATACTTCACCGTCTGAAAATGAGGAATTATGCTATTTCTATAGACCAGGTAGATATTTACAGGAGCAGATACCGGACATATTGACAGTGCGCATTTCTTTATATTGAGGGAAAAATGAATTCTCCCTAACCAGCTGTCAAGAGCATTGAGAGCATATTCAGCCCTTGCTTCGGGCAAGTGGTACTCAACACGTTAAGGCCACGTTTTAGTTCATTTAGAATGACATCACAATTCGAAGCATTTGCGTGGGTGTGTTTCACAATTTTACCACACACTTAACACATATTGAATGAAGTATAGAAACAGGCTGCTGGCCAACGAGTGGTTTCGCTCTCAAAGCAATAAATAAAGCCAGCTTGAAATACTGGATGCTTAGAGGTATCCCCGATGCTTCGTAGCGTTATCACCGTGAGTATTGTAAATAGTGGACAGGAAACGCTGATCATATTGTTCTGTGTACGATCCAAGATCAGACTTGTCATTAAAAAGAAAAAAAGAAGTAATAGCTATTTTCTCTTGTTTCCTGGATAACACGTTTTGAACCGAACATTTTTATTCCGATTTTAGTCAATTGCATATATTTGTAATATGAACGACCAAGATAGCTCTGACCTTAAGCTGGTTAGAATAGAAAAACACACAAGAAATAAGCGCTAAACATTGACTTTGAAGGATAAACTTGTGACGTCTAACGCTTTTAACTTCTTTCTTACCATATCACTCACAGGAGCAAACAGTATATCTTGCGGGCCTGTGCACATACGCGCCAATTTCTTGACAACCGAGCAAGGACCTTAGCGCCACGACATTCAGTGCAGCTGTCCACACTGCGAACATATGGCGTCGACCTGTAGGGAGAAGACCAAAAGGCGCCTCTTCGAAGAAGGCAAGCCCCTAATCATGACGACTTCGGACGTCGCCGTGAAGGCCACGAAGCAGCGAGCCAACAGTACTACGCGGCTGCTTGCACGGCAGGGCGCCCATGAGGCGTTCGAGCAAAGAGCGGCAACAGCACTTGCACCGCCTCGACAAAGGTGGAGGTCACTACCTTCTTTGATGCCAGAAGCGGAGTTCAGCACCCATCCCTCCACTGGCCTTTCTTCCGTTTCCGCTGCTTTAAAGAACATGGTGCTCAGTATCTTCAGGTGTTCAGCCGTGCAAGAGCAGAATGAATTGGAGCTTTCGTCTACGTACGTGACTGGTGAAATCTGGGCGGTAAGTACGGCCATTTTATTAAACTTTCTCTCGATGTTCAGCGTCAGCTTCGGTGTCTCGCGTTCCCCCCAAAAATCTACTGTAAGAATGCACGGCGGCAAGCTTACGGTTAGGGCGCTCGACTACTGATCCGGAGTTCCCGGGTTCGAACCCGACCGCGGCGGCTGCGTTTTTATGAAGGAAAAACGCTAAGGCGCCCGTGTGCTGTGCGATGTCAGTGCACGTTAAAGATCCCCAGGTGGTCGAAATTATTCCGGAGCCCTCCACTACGGACCTATTCGTTCCTATCTTCTTTCACTCCCTCCTTTATCCCTTCCCTTACGGCGCGGTTCAGGTGTCCAACGATATATGAGACAGATACTGCGCCATTTCAATTCCACCAAAAACCAATTATTATTAAGCTTACGGGGTATCCTACGGGGTAGTGTATCACGGGGTAGTTAGTCTAAACGGTGGTATATATACAGACTGTCCATGCTAACTTGGACCAAGGTATTAAAAAAAACCTCAGCGTTCTTCGGAACTGAAATCGCGTGGATGCTGTTAGGGTTTATTTAAAGTTTCAGTACCATTTTCTCGCTCATCGTACTTCAGTAATTACTCTAAATAAGTTAGTTAATTTTTAAATAGTTTGAGACTGCGTCATTAGGAAAGTTTTGGAGCTCCACAAATATTGCCCAACCCAGGCCATTCCGACGAGATAGCCCTAGCGTGGCCTTTTTTATTCGGGGAAAACGAAAGCCCGCGGAGTTTAAAAAATATCACGTGACAGCGCGCTCCGTGCGCCCGAATGCACCGCGCTTACAGCGCTCTCATCCGAGATTTGTAAAAACATTGCCAGCGCCGCGCTGTCTCTTCGCTTACGAGAAAGGGCTTCTATCTATCGGCTGGCGACGCATTGCGCATTCTGCTAGCGTGAGAGCGCAATTATCGGCGCAAGAACGGGAACCGGTTTTCTTTCAACTGCCGCCCGAACCCAATGGCGCTTATCTTGGAGCCAACCACAACGCGAAGATCTGTCGTGTGGGGCACGAAAGGCGCGTAGTGAGCGATGTTTTGCGCAAAGCACGGATGAGAGCGCTGCAACTGCGGAGCATTCGGGCACACGGATTGCGCTGTCAAGTGGTATTTTTTAAACTCTGCGGGCTTTCGTTTTCACCGTATTAAAACGGCCACGCTAAATCTATCTCGTCGGAAGTGCCTGGGTTGGGCAATATTTGTGGAGGTACGTGCACAAATTTCCAATTGACGCCTGAACGTGTCAAGCTATATTTAAAAAGTTCATTAATTTAACTTGACTAAGCATTCAACTAGGACGAGCATAAAAATGGTACTGTAACTTTAGATAAACCTTAACAACATCCACGCAATTTCAGTTCTGAAGAAGGGTTAGGTTTTTTCGAAAGTTTGGTCCAAGTTAGCTGGGACACCCTGTATATAGTCCCTTTCGTACTGCTCGCGCCTGTAACGTCGGAGACAGCGGAGACGCTCAAAGCGCCTTGCAGCAATGTTATGAGTACCGGTTTTCAGGCCAGCGTTTCGCTTACTCAGGCAAAATACTGATATAAGGTTAAATAACTAGAGTCGACAAAAAAAGTGGTTTGAAAACGAAGGGGCTAAAATGCCGTTATCGGACACCGTTATGATGGCCACCTGGGTTAAACAGCCACTGCTTCTCTATTAGGTTGGATTTCTATATAATGTAATAGCAAGCTCCGAAACTTCTTAAATCTATTCCCAGGTGGCTATAGTTGAAAGCGGCTTTAAGTTCAGGGTTTCACTCACCTTCACACTGCCGTCAGCACGCTTAACACGAACGCTCGATTACGCGTCCTGCACTGATATTACAGCCCCCGATCGCTGAGCGCTGAGTCCGAGGCCATGCTGGACGGTTTGAGGGCGGCGATTGAAGATAGCTCGTGGCCCTGCTTCCAGCCCAATATTGTCTCAGACGCAGCGGCCGATGCCCAGCGGCGCAAATGTCAGTTTAAGACACGCGCTCGAGCCTTCGTGTTAAGCGTGCTGACGGTGATACATAAAATATCTTTATAGCAATGCAATTACTGTCTGCTTTTTTAAGATACAAGGATCAGTTTATTTCCCTTCCAGCCAACCCGCCAAGATGGCAGTTCCCAGAACCAGGCACTATCGGACCGCTTTCAAGATTTTATCAGACGCTCCCTCAGACGGAAGTCTTTTCTTGTGCAGAAGCAACAAACCTATCCTCACTAGACAAACTTGACAATTCGTCACACACGTGAAGAAAACTTGTCACTGTCTTATGTCCTAGTATGGCGCATTTATTTTGCGGATTAAACGGGAGTTGAACTTTCTTGAGTGCCCCTTTCTTGTCTCTATTGACGGCAGTTTGGGGCATTAGGTACAGATTTGAAAAAATGTTTAGGACCAAAAATATTCTTGCTGAAACAAGAAACTATCTCTACAGTCTGCGTCCTGTTTTTTTTTTTTTTGCTCGTGCGGCGCTTGTATATAAGCTTACATCTGGAGGAAGCCAATATTCATCGAAACGAAGCAAGCCTAGGCAAATGTTCGTCATTTTATATGTGGTGTTGATCAAAGGGAAATTAGTCGTGCAGTTATTTTTACCGTAAGGTACAACTGAATAGAGCGCAGAAAAAACAACAACCACGTGCCGCCGGAGGGATCTCGAGCCTCAACCTCCGCATTCCGCGTCGGTGCTCTAACGACTATGCTACGGCCAAGGCTGTCCAATCTTCTAACTTGTGTTCCATGTAGCCTAACGATGAGACTGAAGTGAAGAGTTAGACGGACGTCCGTCCGGTCGGCTTAGTACACAACGAAAAAATGAAGCATCTACTAAAAGAGCAATAATATGGCGTTTCGGTTCCGACACAGTTACCCTATAGGCGTTTTATTCACTCTTTGGAACGCCATCTCCTCCGTTCTGCTCTACATCTGAACCCATGTACCCAGCAAGGTGCCGCGGTAGCTCAGTGGTTATGGCGCTCGGCTGCTGACCCGAAAGACGCGGGTTCGATACCGGCCGCGGCGGTCGAATTTCAATGGAGGCGAAGTTCTAGAGCACCGTGTGCTGTGCGATGTCAGTGCACGTTATAGAAAACCCGAGGGGGTCGAAATTTCCGGAGCCCTCCACTACAGCGTCCCTAATAGCCTGAATTGCTTAGGTACGTTAAACTCCCATGAACCAATAAACCCTAACCATGTACACAGCAGCAAGCTGCAATTCCATACGTTCTGGGTGTTAAGACGCTGGCGCGTGTATTACGCTCCTCTGACGCGCAGTGTGCGCCATGTGGCAACCCCTAAGCCCGGGAGGGAATTGGTGCACGTCAAAGGCAAACTGACTGAAAAATTCTCAAACGTCATTAAAGCCATGCCGCCTAGCGAAAGCGCAGCTGTGTTTATCGCCCAGTCAGGGGCTCAGCTCAAGTAAAGGACAACGCAGCGATCTATGGAAAGAAAAGTGATAGGCGCAACGTTAAGAGACCGGAATCGTGGAGAGTGGGTGAGGGAACATACGCGGGTTAATGACATCCTAGTCGAAATCAAGAGGAAGAAATGGGCTTGGGCAGGGCATGTAATGCGAAGACAAAACAACCGCTGGTCCTTAAGGGTAACAGAGCGGATTCCAAGAGAAGGCAAGCTTTTTACACGGCCCTGGTTACGGGTACAATTAATTTTAGCCGCTGCAGGGAGAAGTACCAGACTGACCTTTCTCTTGCCAGGGATCGGTACAGCATGAGCGCAGTGGCTCTGTTATTTCTTGGGACTATTCTTAGCCATTGAGGACTAAGGACTTCGGAGCGCTAAGTTTAAGAGAAGCATGCAGCAGGACACAGCTGAAAGCGGACGCTATGAACAGCAATTAGTACCAGTGCTACTCAGTCACATGGGAACTTATGGGCTATGTTAAAAATCAATTCTAATAGTAAAACTGCTGATTGTGAGGGTGAGGGCGAGTAAGGGCCAGAGAAGTTTGCAAAGTGAGGGGTAGGGTGAGGGAAGGCCAAATATTTACTGCTGAGGATGAGGGAAAGGTGGAAATCGGTGCATTTTCCACCCCAGGGTAGAAGCATCCCACGGCCGGATTCTCGGCTTTTTTCTTTGCTATGACTCTACAGCGAACTCTCAATAATAATAATTGGTTTTTGGGGAAAGGAACTGGCGCAGTATCTGTCTCATATATCGTTCGACACCTGAACCGCGCCGTAAAGAAAGGAAGAAAGGAGGGAGTGGAAGAAGAAAGGCAGAAAGAGGCGCCGTAGTGGAGGGCTCCGGAATAATTTCGACCACCTGGGGATCTTTAACGTGCACTGACATCGCACAGCATACGGGCGTCTTAACGTTTTGCCTCCATAAAAACGCAGCCGCCGCGGTCGGGTTCGAACCTGGGAACTCCGGATCAGTAGCCGAGCGCCGTAACCACTGAACTCTCAAAAAATCGCGTTATGCACTCGCAGCAGTCCAGTGATCTCTTCACTTTTCATCCACTGATTAATTCCTCCGTGATTTTCAGTTTTCGTTATGCCTGTTTTTTTGTTCTTATTTTGTAACGAACTCAATTTTCCTTTTGTATTTATTTGTTTTCTCGCCAAATAATCTGCTCGGTGATATCAGCCTTTGCATTCTTCATTGAGTTGGCAGTGCTCCTCCTGGGTATATTGTCAAATCATGAAGGGCACTGAAAGAAGCAGAAGCTGCTGCGAGAAATCATTTTTGCTAGCGCTTAATGAACACACTGGACAAAAAACACAAATACGCAGGACAGACGCTAGTCCTAACTGCATGTCTTGTAGATGGTGTTGCCGGGTAGAAGTGTGTTCTTTGCCCTGCGTGTTCACTAAGCGCTAGCAAAAATGATTTCAAACGCTTTCCGACTAGCCCATGTTTCCGCCTTAATATTAAACTGCTGCGAGAGCCTGCGTATCGTCCACCCGGAACTGAGAGTCATTGTTTGGAAACAGTCCGTAAGTTGTGCAAACGCGCGAGAAGAATCTTCTCAGCAGTACGCTACCTCACAGACCGAAGGCAATGCCCTTTTATCCCATGAAAGTACGTTCTACCGACATCGAGAGCAAGCTCCACGGATGGCAGGACCATACTTTATAGAACCCATTGTTATTAGGTCTAACCAAACGGTCAAGAACGCTTGCGAGAACCTCGGCTGGCTGGAAATTAAAAAATTAAATTCAATTTAATTAACTTGCGAAATTATATTAATTAAAATCTACGACAGAACGATCAGCTTGCACTCTGTTGCCTACAAAGTATTTATTAAAGTAATCGCAAATGGAGTTGGGGCAATTTTAGACTTCAATTAGCCAAACGATCAAGCAGGCTTAGACCATATTTATAGACGATATTCACAATATCAATCTGATGATAAAGGAATGCGCGAATATACCCAACCCCTATATATAGCCTTTATTGGTTACCAGAAAGCATTTGGCTGAGTATAGTCAGGCAGTCATTGCGGAATCGGTGTGTAGAAGAGTGTTATGTGAAAATACTGGAAGATATCTATAGAAACTGCACAGCTACCATAGTCCTGCATAAAGTCCCCAATAAAATTCTATTAAGGAAGGGCCTCAGGCAGGGAGACACATTCTCGCGAATGCTATTCACCGCCTTTTTATAAGAGGCCGTCAGAGGCTTCGATTGGGAACAACTAGGGAGAAGAATTAATGGAGAACACCTTATTTATCTTCGATTCGCTGACCACATTGCCTTGCTAAGTCAATCAGGAGATGATTTCCAAAACATGATCAATGAATTAGGTAGAAGACAACTGTGGGTCTATTAATTAATATGCAGAAAACCAAAATAATGCCCAAAAGTCTCGCAAGAGAACAGTAGTCTACGATTGGCAGCGAGGCACTGGAAGTGGTAAGAGAATACGTCTACTTAGGGCAGGTAGTGACCGTTAATTCGTATCACGAGAAGGAAATAGCTGCAAGTATATGGAGTGGAGCGCCCTTGACCGGTTCTCTCAGGTTGTGACTGGCAGATTACCAGTACCCCTCAAGAGCAAAGTGTATAACAATTGTATCCTACCGGTACTCACCTATAGGGCAAAAACGTGGAGGCTAACGACAAGGGTTCAGCTAAAATTGCGCACAACGCAGCGAGCTATGGAAAGGAAAATGATAGGCGTAACGCTAAGAGACAGGAGAATGACAAAGTGGGTCATGAACCATAAGCGGATTAATGAAATAGTAGTCGACATCACGAAGAAGAATGGGGCTTGGGCAGGGCTTGTAATGCGAAGTCAAAATAACCCATGGTCCATAGGGCTAAGGGATTGAATACCAAGAGAAGGCAAGCGTAATTGGGGGCGGCAGAAAGTTAAGTGGGCGGATGAGATAAAGAAGTTTGATGGGATAAGGTAGCCGCATCTGGCACAAGACAGGGACAGAGATGGAGAGATATGCAAGGAGAGACCTTTGTCCTGCAGGAGATTTGTTGAGGCTGATGATGATGATGATTATGATGATGGTGGTGGTGATGATGGTGATGATGATGATGATGATGATGATGATGGAAATGCACTACTAATCTTAGTGTCGGCAAAGCTTTCGTCTCTCGTGCGCCCGGTTGGGCACCTCGAAAGCAGGAACAACGCGCGGCGAGAAGTGTGTAGGGCTGTGCCCCCGAGAACGTCAGGGGCATTTGCTGTCGGCTCGCTGCCCGCGAGTATTGGATGGGTAGGCGGGAGTTGGGATCCACACAGTTAGCGCGGTCGGAGCATGTTGTAGTAGTAAGTGTTTTTTTTTAAATTAAAATAATAATAAAAGGGAAGGAAAAGATTTTTGCTAGCCCCGGCATCTGCCATCGATACTGAAGCACCTGAGCTGGGACAGCGGAAATAAAGGATAGCAGGCAGAATGGAGAAATGAAATGAAAGAGGTGAGGGGACAGGAAGAGAGGATAGGGGGAGAAGTAATATACACAGACTGTTTACACAATAAGAAATATGTCCAGGTTGTGCGCGTGATTAGTTCATGATGGAGCAATAATAACACACGCGCACATCACTGTGTTGACTAGAACTGGAGTGGGGCGTCCAGTTGTTAATCGTTCAAGGTAGAACTTGCAGAGCGTTCGGTCACTGCGTGTAACTACCTGGCGGAGAACAGACGGGACGTCAAGCCCGTCTATTCGAGGAATGCACAGAGGCTCACCAAGGTTCGCTCACGGGTGCGCGCACTGCCCTGCGGCCACAGTAGCGTCTTGAGGGCGATGATGAGATGGCGGAGAGATGGCGAGATCTGACAACTACTGTTCCCTTTCCTTTCGTCAAAAACATATCCTTTCCTCAAAGCACATGCTTTCGCATTCCTCCACGTAAGCAGAAGTGCCTTCATAATTTTTCAGATAAGACAAACGTTCAGTGTCCAGGCCCATACTCCCAAAGGTGCTGTTATCTGCAATAATTTGTAGCGAAAGCGTTCGTATGCAGATATGGCCGGCACGTCCTCAACACAAATGTATGCGGCGGCGCTCTCACCAGGGCACCTTTCTTTTCTTTTTTTGTGTGCGCGAGAGCATTATTCCGATCTGTTTTTGGGCTTGTGTCAAGTGACTGGGATTCGAACCCGCGGCGACGCAAACCGATCAGATTCGATGGCCACTGCGCGAGAGCACTACGCTATCGCCGCAGCCAAACACTCCTCGTGCTAAACTGCAAGACATTCGCGCTGTGCAGTGCAAATAGTATCCTTCGTTCACTAACTCTGCTATGAAACTAATTTTTGCGCTCTGAGCGATGTGGCGGTAGTGATAGAGATGTGCGCTGCATGAGTTGGCGTGGACAACGTTGTGGCAGAAACACGACACCCAGAGCAATACGCGTTTTCGTTGGCAAGATTGCTGCGGCAGCGTGGCGTAGAAGAGGCCATCGGCGTAAATACATTGGAACATAGAAGGACTCCGTGATCCCCGTTGGAAGAAAATGGCGGCGTTAACCGGGCTCTGGCATCCGCGGTTAAAAATCTCTCTGACGCATTGCTTGCGAAAATGGCCACGGTTGGCGACACCTACCTCACTTTTTGGCCTTTTCCAGCTTATAATAACATTGTTTCTGGGGAAAAGAAATGGCAAGGCATGTGTCACATATCGGTGGACCTCCGAACCGCGCCTCAAGGGAAGGGATAAAGGTGGGAGTGAAAGAAGAAAGGAAGAAGAGGTGCCGTAGTGGAGGGCTCCGGCATAATTTCGACCACCTGGGGATGTTTATCGTGCACTGACATCGTAAAGCACACGGGCGCCTTAGAGTTTTACCTCCATAAAAACGCAGCGGCCGAGGTCGGGTTCGAACTCGGGAAATCCGGATCAATAGCCGAGCGCCCTAACCACTGAGCCACCACGGCGAGGTGTACCTCAAAACCCAATTATCAATTTCATGCAGCCCACATCTCTCTCTCTCTCTCTCGCCACCCCACGTACCTCAAATCGTGACTGAGGCCTCCACTAACCAGGAGCCAGTCATGAGCCCTTCCTTTCCTCAATTGGACGGACGGACGGATGGACGGATGGATAGAGAGATGGATGGATGGATAAGGCTTAATCCTTTAAGTCGGGCGGTGGGTCATGTGACCTAGCCATGACTTATGAAAATTTACTCTTGTCTTGATTTTAGCCACTATTCAGATAACCTTCGCTTGGTTACTTCAACCGGCTTAAAGTCTTCTTTCCTTTCACCGTCCCGAAACCCCAATGCCTTTCATAAATCAGACCCGCTGCTTTCCACTGTAGGATGAAGCCCTTTACAGAAAAGTATCAAGTGTTCAGCCGTTTCCGCCTCCTCTCCGCACGCAACGCACAACGCGTCTATCTCGTGGTATCTGACTCTATACGTCTTAGTCCGCAAAACTCCCGTCCTGGCCTGAAACAACAAAGAGCCTCCCCTACAATTATCATAGTTATTTTCTTTGGCAACTCCCTGCTTAAAGATCCTGTATTTCACACTGCCGATTTCGTCAGCATCCCTGTTTTCCACTGAGCTCTCTCTGTTTCTTTAACCTTTTTCTTAACCGATAATTGCTGATTTGCCCCCCTACTGCTGTCCAGATATTTGCATGTCAATTTTCTAGTTCGCTCTCTAAATTTAGTGTCAACATTCTTTATGTACAGGTATCTGAAAGCTTTCCAAGCCCACTGCTTTTCCCCCTACTTCTCAATCGCTCCTCAAATGCTATCTTACTGCTAGCTTCTCTGCTCTCGAACGACGCCCATCCCATATCACCCTGTACTCCCTGATTTGGTGTATTGCCATGTGCTCCCAAAGCTGGCCTCCCTACGCCGCGTTGTTTGATTTCTAACCTTGCTTGAACATCTGGTCTCATGCAAAGGACCGCATTACCGAAAGTTAGGCTAGGAACCATCACCCCTTTCCAGATCCCTCTTACCACATCATACCTATTGTAATTCCACAGTGGCCTCTTTTCCATTTCCATTCCACAGTGCCTTATTTTTCATTTTTTCAGACAAGACAGCCCCCCCCCCCCCTCCCCAGTCTTCAAATTCTTGCATATGGATCAGATTTCTGGCAATTGAAGCACTTCAGTTCAACGAATCCTTTAATGCAAATTAGTAGTGCTGAGCTACTTGCCAACGTAGCCAGATGTAAAGCATTTCGTACATGAGTAACCTAAACCAGCCATGTCCTATCAGTTGTAGGAACCCTTTAATGCAAATCAGTGGGGCTGAGCTAGTTGGCTTCGCAGCCAGATTTAAAGCACTTCGTACAGGAGTAACCTCAACCAGTCATGTCCCAACAGAAGTCGACTGCCTGACCTATGTACATGATCATGATTTGCAGAATTAAAAAGAAATTATGTGCAAACTTTTCTAATGCGATTTATCACTAATCGTGCTTGAAGCTTCCTATCTATAAAGCTTCCCATTTCAATTCGTTTTATATTGCCCTGAATCTTTTGCACCGTTTGTTCGTTCGCACTCAAAACTGCCGGCACGCGGCTTTATCATTTTGATGTGTAATGCGACCAGACTTTCCATTGATTGTGACCACGTGCAAATGCGTCCACAATTTTCCAGATTGTTGCAGTTGCTTTCGGTTCTTTACCTATAAGGTTCCTTGCCCGCTTTAAATTGGGTGCGGCCAAGAACTGCAGGCATTCATTTAGATGACCGCCGAGCACGCTTGTGGCTATCGCCGCCGCCGAGTCATTCAGTTCTTAGTGGGCGAGAGCCTTGTTTCTTTTGGAAGCCTTTTCGGTGTCTTCCTGACTGCTGGAGTGTGGTCACCACAACGTGACAGTTTCCATCAAACTTTGAGCATTGAAAAATAATAAAAATATAAAACCTATGTAAATGAGCATTAAATAAATAAAAAAATAGGCTCGAAGTCTTCCAACCCCCCCCCCCCCCCCCCCCGCCCTCTAAAAAAAAGTTCCGGAGTCCCTGCTTGGCGAACTCTAGTAGTCAGCCGGTAGCGACCAGGATGAGCAAGCGTAAGCTGAAAAATCTTCGCAAAGGTCGATCTTCGCGTCGAGTAGGACAGTAAGCATATTCACATGAAACGCACAGGAGGTAGAAGTTAGAAATATTCCTCGTATTTAGTTTCAAACAAATAGTTGCCAGAAACTCTTCTCATCTCAGCACACCTGTCACAGAGCTGTATTACTTCAATTTTATGTGCATTGGAATACAAAAAGTATTGTCCTGCCTGAAAGTAACACGTGTGCAGTCTTTGTACAAAGTATAAAGGCCAGGGGGTTTTCTACTGCGTCATTTAGTGGGGCTTCCTTAGCATTCGTTGAAGTCCTTACTTTCAGTAGAGTGAGGAAAAGTCTATCTTGCCTTCGAAATGGCGAGAGTACCAGTTGTCAAGTGAAAACGCCCACGTGGTTCCTGATATGAGCAAATGGTCGTTTATTGATACTAAAAGCGTTATAAAAGGCACCGTTCATGTGTATGAGATTTGTCGTGAAGGGCAAGAATGAAAATAAGATGTTCACTCACGAATAACCGCGAGAGGAGAAAAAAATGGCCATGTGAAATGGACCAGTGAGGAAGGCGTGTGCGCGCATCGCCGAGAACAAGGAAGTACAGCGAGCTGTCAGCGTTGGGCAGAGATGCGAGGAGCTGCATCGGAGCCTCGACTCAAGGGAGTTGGCGCAGGGAGCGGGACGACACCCTGTATCCGTGCGATCGCTTGCGACCTATCCAGCGCAAGAAGAACGGCGTCCTCTGTCGTCGGGAGCGGGAGCTACTTTGCCCGATGCGACTCGACGTGGGACTTGACTCCTGCAACGGTAAATTGAGACACCAGGGCTCGGAGTGAACGGACGAATGTCCATCGGCTATGTCGGCTTTGTGCCGAGTTCGGACCAAGCTGCTTTGCGCACTGCGAACTCCTCCGAATGCATGAAAATTTTACAGAGTGCCACTCACATTTCACACCAGTCGCCTGTAGAACCGCTTTTTATAGAATTTCGTCTCATGGAAAAAAATTATTCATCGTGGGAAGTTAGCGGTGTAGGGGATTACGACTGAGGAAGGTTTTATACGGCGTTTCAACGGCGTTTGCCGAAGGCTGTCCAACTTCTTTTTCTTAAGGAGGAGGCTGGGTAGCATTTTCGCATGCCTGACAACGCAGAAATTCATGCATTTGTGCGCTAAGTCGCATTGTGCTTTCATCTGTGATCCATATATAATTGCCAGACGTCTACCGTCTGTTCAGTGCTTTAGCCCCTGTAAAGGTTATACAGCACATGCTTGCGGGGAAGCCCGATCCAGAAGAGATGGAGTAGGAAAAAAGTAGGCTTTTGAGAAGAGGGGTTTCTAGGTTCTAAGCTAATTCGAAGCAAGTGCCGATTTGTTTCTAATAGTTTAGAAGCTAATATTTAGAATAGCTTTGACGTACAAGGCCATTAGATAATTAAAAAAAGAAAGCATTGAAGCTCTGTCAACCTTATGCAAAATCGACCTGCACACCGTGCTGGGCACGCTCGACAGAGCCGCGGACACTACGCGCCCAGCGCCGGTGCCTTTTCCTGCCATGATTCTTGGAGCTCCACTAAAATAAAGAAAAAGAAATTGGTTCCTATACAAATTGGTGCCGCTAACAAAATGCAAACTGTGCGCCGTATATCCAGCACGCTCCCTTTCCCGGACCGGCCTTGACGTAGGTAACGCGACAGCAAACTTTCGGTTCCTCTGGCAGCCGCCTGAGGCCTCAGGTACAAGTGTACTAGAAGGTCCTGAGGAATTCCTCCATGGCCTGAGACTTCGGTTGTTTGGGACTGTGTGTCACACCGGATCTCAAAACTAGAGGACCGTTGGCAGTTAGGCTGGTTCGGTTCCTTTTAGATTTCTGCATAGTAAGACGGGCCAAAAGATACTTGAAGGCATGGAAGTAACGCATGGAAGGCATGGAAGTTACCAGTGCATTGATGCTCGAAGCTGGTCACCGCGCTGCCCTGTGCGTGGCGAGATATTAGATCGATTTTAGTAAAATAAATTTCCGCAATAGGGACTGCCTCGGACTAGGGGCTTTAACAGTAAATGTTTCCCACCAACACCACCACCACCACAGTAGCGATTTGGCGAGCACTGCGTCCGCCTACATGACGTCACCTCGGACTGCCAAAAATGGAGAAAACCGCGGTGACATGGCTGAATAGTGATCTTAAGCTCATTCAGATGTTTCACGGGTATAAGATTTCAAAAGTTCGCACATATTCAACAAACTATCCAGCTTCGCAAGTGAGCATATCATTTCGCTTAAAATATGAAGGTATGCTCAGCGGTGGCACGACTCAGGACGAGCCGCTGCGCTCAGGTTCGAAGTGGGGAAAAAGCTGCTCCAGAAAAAAGCACCTGTCCGCAGATGCAAATGTTTGGTCACACGTCTAGGGTAGTGGGTCTTCCCAAGCTGGAGCGAGCCAACTCGGCCAGTACCAATTTCGCATAAATGGAAATGGAACAGAGTAAGCGTACCTTTGGCCTCGCCGGGCTGAAGCTGAGCCAGGCGGGCCAGATGCCGCGCGTGAAGAAGCGATCCTCTTCTGTGGTCCTGTCGCGCACCAGGTGGGCCAGGAGTGCTGCCCTCTTGCTGCCCGAACGACGAACCGGCGCCCTGGTCGTGGCGCTAGTGATCGGGCTCAGGTCGCACCTGCGGAGACGAACAGGCAGGTCCGGCTGCTTTCTTTTTATTAATCGCCTGTCGAAGGCGGGTGATAAACCTCTGCTCAGGAGGAACTGGCGTTGCACGACTGAAGGGTACCACTTTGCTGAGCAAGGATTACAATGCATTTGCATAGAGTAGAACGAATTGATTAACCGTGATGATTGAAACAAACAAAGAAGGCTGGCGCCAAGTTTCGGCACCAGTTGTAATTACTCTTTGCTGCACTAGATAGGGCATACATGCATTTGAGAAGTAGGCCTCTCTCGTGCGTAAATAAAAACACAAGCGACAAGAACGATGGCAGCTTAAGTGGGTCGAAAATGGTGGGCTTAGACACCCTGTCCTGATTGCACACGAAACCTGGCAACGTATTCTCAATGCTTGGTGTTATGACGCTCGTTATCGACCCAAAACTGTCGGAATCTCACCCGTCGGGAAATCCGGCTGCCTCGAAGATGAAAAAGCCCCCATTGACGTCGATGCGACGGATGAAGCAAGGCGCCAAGCGACTATCCCTTCCGATGACAGTCGGCAATGACGTATCGAGCAAAAAAAAAAAAAAGAACTAGCAGCGCACTGAATGCGCTTGACGCGAACTGTCGGGGTGATTAGTGTAAAAATAAGGTCTTGAAAAGCACATCACTGTAGTACCTACTTCAACGGAAGAAGGATATCTTAAAAGATATGAAACTGGCTGCCTATATGGACTCACGGATGAAAGAATCATAATCGACGAAAAGAAACAAAAATAAGAACATTATCGCACTTGGAGAGCCTGAATGTCTTGGGTGTCTTGCACGTGCGCTTAGATGGCTTTGGATTGGTGACGCTGCCACTGACGTCACTGTCTACCTCGGTCCCGGGTATCGCAGTAGACGCCGTCGAGTCGTGGCCCAGAGAAGCGCGGCAAGAATCGTTCTGGGGCAGCGGATCCCAGGACAGCTGTGCCGTGTGGAATAGCGTGTCACCGGTGATGTCTTCCTGGCACGAGTCGAATAACTGCCTTGACGTGCGGTCGTGGTACTGGGACAATGACAACCAGTCTGGCTGCTCGGCCTGCGGGAAGGTTGTGCGGCGCAACAAATAACTTTTCAAGTAGAAAGGCAGCACCGTTTCATACAACGGGAGTAAAATGGCGTATATTGCAATTTAAATGGTATTTTTATTTATATTGAGGTGCCCACCAGCAGCCAAAGGTCGAGTGCGGTGGTGCACAAGGTCACGAATACAAAACGGAAGCCTTGAGTAAAAGGAAAAGTATTAAAGGAAGTAATAAACGACAGAAACCGTCGGAAGTGTTAAGGCCTAATGTCACAACCTCGCTTGAAAGCTGCGAAGTCAATTAAATAGATCAAGATCGAATGCTATCACAAAGTGGCAAGACTATTCGCTGAGTGGAACCCAGGTTCTCCCGTCGCACCTATGCTACTTGTTGGACGCAGCTCCTTTTCACAAACGGCGATTAAAAGAAAACTGTCCCCACCTTCATGCGCTGGACATAACGCCAGAGCTCATCCTTGTGGTCGTCGTCCACATCCACGCCCCGTTCAGCAGCAAATCTTCCAACGCGCTCGAAGGAGAATTCCAGGAGCTCTTCCATCTGGACGCCTTCGTCTGCACACGATAAGCACAACAAACGGTTGCAGGGAGGCCGTTAACGCCAGGTGAACTATTCCGAATGACATTGCATAAGCGTGCTCTTCGCACCGGGAGCCTGCCGAAGCTCCGCAAACTGTTAGCTTCGCTTGCAGAAGCGTGGCATTAGTTTTTGCACATAAAGAACTGGGAAGACCGAAATATCATGCAGTGTTTGACAACTCAGATGGAAGCCAAAAACAAGCGAGTAGGCTGAAGCATCCAAGAGAGGTGCTGAACCGTCAAAGCAAACAGTTAGTACAGAAGATACGACGCGGCTGTACACATACCCCAGAGCAGTTGCAGTATCTTCTCGTCCAAACTGAAGCATGGAAGGGAATACGCGCTGGCGTTGGCCATGGTTCCGACGGGGATGAGTGCAACTAGACGAGTAGCAACTGCTACTGGAGGAGCAACAAGCGAGCGCACGACAAACGAAGTGAAGGCTGGCTGGCTGTGAAGTTGTCCGGAATCCCGTTCACTGCCTTGGCTCTACTGATAGCTATTCTCAGGAGCGATGTCATCGGGAACGATTGGTGCAGTTATCGCATGCTCACGCTCATATCATTATGACGTAAACGATCTTTGCGCCTCACCCACACAGGCGTTTACGGTGATCGCATTTTTCTTGCCGTCTGTCCAGCCTTAACCTTATATAAACATCTCCGTAACCACGAGGGTGCTTTTATGTTATATTAGTAGTAAATATGAGAGGTAAAACTGCAGCCGCTCCATTTTGACCTCACATCAGCTCGGTTGCTGTTCTCTCACACTGCCGCTTGCTTGGTTCGTTCAATCAGGGTTCACTTCGTCCTGCGGTAGCGTTGTTACGTAGCATACTCGAGGAAAGCTCGTCGCGTCTGCTCTTGCGCGCACTAGACACCAGCTGATTGCAATTCCTCGTGACAAAGCCTTGATAAGAATTTTGAAAGGCTAGAGCACACTTAAACGTAAATAAAAAAAAATCGCCGTCGGACAATGGCGCCCAACTGCTGTTCGCGATCATATAATATATTCAGCACTTTTTCTATTACCTGAAACTGGACTCCCAGTTAAAACTTAGTAGTACGTATTCACATGACATCACGGGCGCCATTTTGTTGCACAGCGTGCAGCTTCATCAGTGGAGGCCGGAGCAGTTGGCGATAAGCCTAATAGACACGCTCGACAGCCTTACGCCGTGTTCCATGTGCGCCAAAATGGCTGCCGCTGTGACGTCAATAGTTTCTATTTTGTTGGCATGCATAAAAAAAATCCAGCATTTTCAGTAAGGGCACCTTTATGCGCTTGTTGACAGCAAGCAATTAGTCAACGTCAACTTGATGCGAAGTCTCGACCACAGCTCAATCTTCCTCCGCATCCCGCTGCCCAAGTGCGTCGCGAGCGCTTGGCTGTTACCGGATACAGCTTAAGTCTTTAGTGAAGCGCCGCCCACATTCAGGACCGCCGCGCAGAATTCCTCCGCGACAAAAAAGTAGTCCGTTGTTAAAACTTTTCAGGTTATCTCAACAAGAGGTTAATCAGGAGAAAAAAGTTATAAGCTCTAGAATTTCGTTTTTAGAATTTGGGAGAAGCTGATTTCCTTTAGCGCTGTGGTTTACTTGGCTTTCGCCAGCTATTGCCAAGTCGGTACTGCACTCTCTTCGCCGCGGCAGAGCCTCTGGCCTCCTGTTGCTTCGTCCTGTCGTTCTCCCGCCTTGTTTCGCCTCTTTTGACCACTTCTTTTCTTCGATCAAAGACGCGGCCAACTTACTCTTGTTCATGCAACGGCCATCCTGTGTCAGGGCCTCTTGGCTCAAATTTTTGTTTCTGCGTGCTCTCCATAACGCAGACAACTGCTATTTGCAGGTAAAAATGCCTCCAAAAAATTACAGACGGTACTGCAGGCTGAATACATATTTCGGATCCGAAATAATTTTTTATTTTGTCTCACGTTTTCCATTTCCTTCTCTTCCTTTCTAATGATACACCTATTCAGTAGCATACAGTGGCAAGGCAACGCATGGCAAGACAATAAGCAACGCGGTTCTGCGGCCTATGGCATTCTTGCAGTTAATAAAACACAGGATGCCATAGGTTTTCGTTGTTGATGTGGTGTCTATCTTTGCCGCCCTTTAAGCTGTGTTGTTTCTGTCAAGCTAGCACAATTGAGTCACTAATTGTGTCCTCTACAAATAGCCCCTTTATGTACATACATAACCTCGTGCAATAAATACCATGTCGAAAAAAAAGTTCTGTGGCCTATGGGTTGCGTGCTCGCCTCTCAGTCCAAAAGCCTTGAATTCAATTCCCCGCACCTTAGGAAAAAGTTTCCTTTGATGTCACGGTGACGTCATCAGGGATTTTTGGGACCACTGCTGCTGGTCAACGCCGGCGCTGGATTTCTTGGAGGAAGAGCCATACAATGATTTAGCGTTAAAAACGTGCAAACGTGGGCTGCGACGATAGCCGAGCTACACGAAGCGTTACGTGCGATTTCGGCTGCGCACCCAAGGAGCATAGGTTTGAAACGGGACAAGGCAGTTAGGAGTGTATTTTATTTTTGAGAATTTTCTAGTGGACGGAGGGACAAATTTCACGGGCATGACAAGGTACCAGCATTAAAACAATGCAAATCAAGGACGGCTGAGGTGCCCACCGAGAAGCGAGACAGTTCTTGTGACTTTCCTCAATTTTTTTTTTTACAGCGAGAGCTGTTAGACGCTCGTCCATAGCTTTCGCGTCATAGTCGTCCGCCGTCGCCGGCATCGTAGCCGTCAACGTCGGAGTAACCAGTGCGTGGATGTCATTAACGCACCCACCGGTCATTAACGCACTCACCTTATGTAACGGTAAACCTGGGTCGCATAAGGCTATACGGGTGGCTCTGTTTGTAACAGCCGCCTGCCAGTGCAGGGCTGCATCACTTGACCACCACACCAGTGTGACGCCGTAACTACACAAATGGCAGAATCAGCCGCATTGCACTCCGCATTCTGTGATCGAGCGAAACGCAGCAAAAGAACGAAAAGCAAATACAGCACGTTATAGTATGAATACCAGGACATACCGAGACACGGGGTACCAAGAGGCCGATAGGATAGCTCGAGGACACACTAACCGAGCGTCCAACTCATTCGACCTCGAGGAACCCAGTCCGGTAACGCAGAGCTCTTCAGAAATATTGAACTATTACAAGGGAGTGAGAAGGACATATCCACCACCACATCAGGAATTAAGCAGAGAAGACGCAGTAGCATGGTGATTACTGCAAACGGGCACGTTCCCAAATCTGAACACACTTAGTACAGCCTATCCCACACAATACGGCGACACATGCCCGTGGTGTGGAGAAAAGCCAACTCTATATCATACAACATGGGCATGTCAGAAAAATGACATAATCCATAGCACAGAAAACCCCAGCGCGGAACAATGGCAGGGCATGCTCTCCAGCGACCACCTTAACGTCCAACGTGAACTAGCAGGGCGAGCTCGCTTGACAGCCTTCCTCAGCGGAGCCCTGGACTAAGGGAACCGACCCTGTCGAAGAAGGTGGAAGACTCCGTCTGAAGATGGAAGAAACCACCTAAAGACCGCGAAGATTACTTCTCTTAGAGCACAAACAAATGTTTTCCTCCTCCTCATCCTCCTCGCGTTACATAGTCGTAACCGTCCTGTGAGTTTTTGAATAATCCGACGTCAGATAACTTTTTCCAAGATTCGTCTTCTAACGCTAACGTGATAAAGGTACTTTTCCTTTAGTTAAAATCCCGAAAATAGGTAGGCAACAGCTTATGCTTACTTCATATCGTAGCTATGTCTTAAGGCGCCCCTTGTTTTCTCTTCCCTTGTCTGCTCAACAATTAACGAAGAACCCGGTTTTGGCAGTCTTGATGTCATGCGTATGCTACAGCATACGGAGGGTTCCCTCACAGATGAAACTGGAATAAAAAATGGCCAGGCTTAGCTTGGTTAAGCCAAGAATGCGTTGCATATCTCGATGGAGTTCCGTGCTGCTCCGTTGACTCGACAGGCTATTGACTCGATCGCCATTGAAACTGCCCGTGTAGCAGCGCTCGATCGCCTTTGAGTCGATAGACTATCGGTTCGAGGGCCCTCAAAATGCCCGTGTGACAGGGGTATAAGACTGTCCCGGCGAAGGAGCGCAGCTCTTTTATACATATGCCGTGACGTCAATCATAGCGCAGCGCCCCTAGCGGGAGGAGCGGGAGTCAGGTGGTGGCTACGGCCGCGCGCGACCGCGCCAGTTGGGGCCCAGCTTTTCCTCCGTGACGTGGATGGATGGATACGGCTGAACCCTTTACATCGGGCGGTGGCTCAAGCCACCTAGCCATGTCTTGTGAAATTTTACTCCTGTCTTGCTTTTAGCCACCAATCAGATAACCTTCGCTTGGTTACTTCTAACCTCTTAAAATCCACTTTCCCTTCACTATCCCTAAACCCCAATGCCTTGGGTAAGTCAGCCCCGCTGCCTTCCACTGTAGGGTGAAGCCGGCGCAGCGCCCCTAGCGGGAGGAGCGGGAGTCAGGTGGTGGCTGCGGCCGCGCGCGACCGCGCGAGTTGGGGCCCAGCTTTTCCTCCGTGACGTGGATGGATGGATGGATGGATACGGCTGAACCCTTTACATCGGGCGGTGGCTCAAGCCACCTAGCCATGTCTTGTGAAATTTTACTCCTGTCTTGCTTTTAGCCACCAATCAGATAACCTTCGCTTGGTTACTTCCAACCTCTTAAAATCCACTTTCCCTTCACTATCCTTAAACCCCAATGCCTTGGGTAAGTCAGCCCCGCTGCCTTCCACTGTAGGGTGAAGCCCTTTACAGAAAAGTATCAAGTGTTCAGCTGTTTCCTCCTCCTCTCCGCACGCAATGCACAAAGTGTCTATCTCCTGGTACCTGACTCTATACGTCTTAGTCCGCAAAACTCCAGTCCTGGCCTCAAACAACAAAGAACTTCCCCTAAAATTATCATAGATATTTTCTTTGACAATTTCCTGTTTAAAGGTCCGGTATGTTTCTAGTGCCGATTTCGTCAGCATCCCTGTTTTTCACAAAGCTCTCTCTGCTCCTTTAACCTTTTTCTTAACCGATAATTGCTGATTTGCCCCCTTACTGCTGTCCAGATATTTGCTTGTCAGTTTTCTAGTTCGCTTTCTCCATTTCGTGTCAACATTCTTTTTATACAGGTATCTGAAAACTTTCCTAGCCCACCGCTTTTCCTCCGTCACGCGCCGGCGCAGCGCCCCTAGCGGGAGGAGCGGGAATCAGGTGGTGGCTGCGGCCGCGCGCGACCGCGCGAGTTGGGGCCCAGCTTTTCCTCCGGCTGTCGTGACGTCACGTCACGTGGTTTGGTGGCTGCCCGGACGCGCCCAAGGGCTGAACTGAGTGATTGCAATATGCAACGCATAAAATGAAAATTGGTTTTGGGGGAAAGGATAGGGCACAGTATCTGTCTCGCATCTCGGTGGACACCCGAACCGCGTCGTAAAGGAAGAGAGGAAGGTGGGAGTGAAAGAAGAAAGAGAGAAAGAGGTGCCGTAGTGGAGGGCTCCGGAATAAATTCCACCACCTGGGGATCTTTAACGTGCACTGACATCGCAAAGCACACGGGCACCTCTTGCGTTTCGCCTCCATCAAAACGCGGCCGCCGCGGTCGGGTTCGAAACCGTGCACCCCGTTTCAGTAGCCGAGCTATCTAACCACTGAGCCACCGCGGCGGGCGAAGCCATACAGCTGCCGCCCACCACGTTTAGTGACACGTGAGGAACTTGCGATTGGCAGGACGTTTCGGGCACGTTAAGTTGCGGGCGGTGTTGGTGAACACTCACGATTATGACGAAAAAATAAGCGGCGCATATACGTACCAAAGGAAAGATATGACCTATGGACCTCCTTGTTCACAATAAAGGCGAAACGAAGTACCGTCACTTTAAATAAGGCGCATGACAGAACCTGGAAACCGTTCAATGTATACTGGCGGCAGATTTCCATCGTCGCGATTCAGCGTGTGCGCTGTTGCCTGAACAGTTGACGGCTCGTTATAGACCTGTGATGCCCTGTTCTTTGCTTTCGCAGATACGCTTGCATGTGACCAGTCGATATTGTGGCTGGCAGACATCGGACGTTCGGCGCGTCCGGAGCCGCCCGCTGGTTAATAACGTCCATTCCAGCGCTCTCCAAATATTTCAAAACCGCCTGACTCTGTGACATGCATAGCTGTCTTTCCAGCTAATGTGGTCGCTTACACGACGCTTGAGTATCCTTTTCTTTCAGTTTGTCGTTTACATGCACCAATTCACTTACCCTGAGCTTACATGCACCCGAGCTTACCGGTTGGCACATGCACAGACTGCGCGTCAGAGGAGCGTAATGCACGCGCCAGCACCTCACTAATGCCTGGAAAGTATGGAATAGCAGCTTCTTTGTGGGTGCATAGGGTCAGATGTAGCGCAGGACGGAGGAGTTGGCGTTCCACGGAGTCCATTGACACACCTTTATCATACCGTTAGTACCGTCATTCCGCGCGCAGCCAATGGCGCATGAGCAAATCGCCTTGATGACACCAGACGGCGCTAGGCACCTGGCAGCTGCGCGCGCGCCTTCATTATCGGGAGCAATCGGCGCGTGCTCAGTGGCGGTGGGTGGGCTCTCGGTACTCCGGTAACGATAACACGGTACACGGTATGCTAAAAGTGTGCAATAAAAGCTGCATTCGATTCACTGCTGGTTCACGGCACCAATCCTTAAAAAGTGCCGCTGGTGCCAGGGCGGTGCAGAACCAGTTCCGTGGTGGAGGTGCAGCGCGTCAGCTGCGCCACACCTCATAGGTGCGGCAATTTTCAATCGAGCGCGTGCAGGCAGGTTTTGTCGTCTGCTCGCCATGGAGGTGTTGAGTTCAAACGTGTATTTTTTTGTGTGCGGTCGCTTTAGTGCCTAACGAGACTTGAGTCGGCCATGGAGTTGGCCATGGTCGAAGACGACGACATTGCATAAGGAGCCCCCGACGGCGGCGGCGGCTGCGGCAAGCGCCAAGACGCAGCTGCAAGGAGACTCTCCGGAACTGACCAAAAGAATTCGATAAAGTTTTTCATTCATTCATGCATAGTTATGCAGGGTATGTTGCTGGGCGAGTTGGTGGTGATCGAACATCATGGAATCGCAGCGCTAGCAGACAAGGACACAGGGACGACACAAACACACACTTGCGCTGAACTGTCAACTTTATATTGAACTTGTCTGAACCGTGCCTTATATGTAACAGAAGGGCATTAACACGCAAGCGCATCTACTGCACAGATACGACGGGGATAGTCTCAGTCACGTTTTGATAGTGCAAGTCTCAGTCACGTTTTGATAGTGCATTCAGGGAGGGTTTGATCCCGACAAGAAACACCGGCACGAAAAAAAAAGTGAAACAGTCAAGGCTCGGTCGAGATTTTCCAAACGCGGATGCACCAAAAAAAGGTAACAAGGAAAAGGCCAGGCATAAACATAAGTGTAAAAAGTGGGACATTAAAAACAGGCGACGAATCGGTATAAAATCAAGTCAAAAAATGGCATAGATGGAGTCAACAATTAACACGCAAAAATTCATGAAAAAGATAAAAACGTATAACAAGGGTGCAGGCTAAAAAATTAACACAGCCGAAAAATTCAACGGGGCGCTAAAAGCAGGTAAACGGATGACCAGCTTGTCCTCCCTGTGTCCTTGTCTGCTAGCGCTGCGATTCCATGATGTTTGATTGCATAGTTCCTTGTTATGGAGTAGTTCTACCCTTCCCAAAGTGAATGCGAGGAAGCCGACTCCGTGCTGTCCTCTGCCGCAACTCTCTTGCTTGTACCGACGGCCGTCGAATTCCGAAGTGTTATAAAAGCGTGGTTGCAAGCTATTTCAATTATGAATTCACGAGGCTCTTCAGACACTCATAGAAACGTTCGAAGAACTTTCGGCGCGCTTCAAGGCCCCTGCATATTTTCCGACGCCTAGGGGAGGGCGCCCGGAAATCACCGCCGAGAACCCGCCTCGCTCATTTAGCTCTTTATCAGCAGTGATAAAAAAGAAACAGTCCTTCGGCAGCACCAGAGGGCTTCCTCACTGCTTCGCGCTAGCCCCGGTGTCCCCGTAGCCGCAGCAGAATGGCCAGGCAGCGGCGCATCAGCATCTGCAGCCTGCGTGCTTAGCGCAGCTGCCACAGGTACCGGCGCCGGTTGTAGCAAAACACGCTCGGATTCACCCTGCCCGCAGTTTGCCAACAGCCCACACACCACTGTTGCGCCGTAATTTTCGTGTGAACTCGCACGCGCACGGACGGCCTGTCAGAAATAATATGGCAGCTACGGCAGTAAACAGAAAGTTGCCTGCTGTCGCCTAGGTTTCAGCGCCATTTTCTTGCAGAATGACATCGAACCCGTAGACGACAGCGGAAACGTCCCTCAATTCACGTTCAATATTTACGAGCTAACATGCGTCGTCTGCTAAAAGCCGTCTGCACGTGCACAACTTTTTTTTTTGCACCTCCTTGGCGGCTGGCGCCGTGGTTCCTTGCACCGAAGCGGCACTAAGGCTGCACCCAAAGCAATCGCGGATGGCGGTGCAGAGAGCGCTATGAATCGAGGGCTTTGCTGCAGTGCACCATGAACTGGTGCAGGCGGTGCAGTGGACCACAGGTGAAACGAATGCAGCTAAAATGTCCAGGATAACTGTGGGGGACCCGAAATGCCGTATTATCTTTCTGCTGGTCGGCGCCGTTCGTTTTCGGTTATGTACCATCGCGACCCCATGGGCACCCGTCAAGCTCTTCACTTCACTCACAAGGTTAGGCTACACACAGAACACAAGTACACGCGAAGGTAGAAGGTTGGGCAACCATCGCCGAAGCTCAGTTAGTAGAGCACCGAACGCGATATGCGCTGGTTGTGCGTTCATATCTCACCGTCTCCATAGAGTATTTTTTCTACTTTGTAACCAATTTTATTTGAGCTAAGAAAGGACTGCTGCACAAATTTCCTGTTTATCAAGGCCAAAAATTCAAAAAACAAACACTCACATAGGCTTGCTTTGTTAAGACCAACCCTGACTTCCTCTATAAATGTACACTCGATAAGGAAACAGCCACACGAGAAAAAAATAGACAGGACACAGGCTGTAGTGCAGTCACTTGCATTAGCAAGATTATTTTGGGCCATATACTTTATTTGGTAGTGCGACTAAATTGCCAAGCCGCCGTCAAAAGGGGAAGAAAGGATCACCCGAAAAGTTCAACTCTCGTTTAATCCGCAAAAGAAATGCGCTATTGTAGGGCATAGATTATGACAAGCTTTCTATACGGCTGTGACGAATTATCAAGTTTGTCTACAGAGGATAGGTTCCTTGCTTCTGTACGCGGTAAGACTTCCGCCTGAGGGAGCGTCTGATAAAATCTGGAAACCGCTCCGATAGTGCCTGGTTTTGGGAACTGCTGGCTTGGCGGGTTGGCTGTAAGGGGAATAAACAGATCCTTGTATATTAAAAGAGAACACAGTAAATGCATTGCAATAAACATAATTCATGTAAAGTTTGACGCTGAGTGAAATCCTAAACTGGCAACAGCTTTAAAATACCCACCTGCAAGAGTGTTGAAACGAAGATGATGTGCTTGTTGTTACAATAAATCGAAATCCAACCTACCAGGCAAGCAATTGTTGCTTAACCCAGGTGGCCGCCAAAAGTTAAGCTGTCTCTGATAACGACATCTTAGAACCTCCGTTTTCAAATCGCTTTCTTTCTCTAATCTGGTCATGATTTTATCCTGAAATCAGTATTTTGCTGGAATAAGCTGGAATAAGCGTCCGGAGTTCCCGGGTTCGAACCCGACCGCGGCAGCTGGGTTTTTATGGAGGAAAAACGCTAAGGCGCCCGTGTGCTGTGCGACGTCAGTGCACCTTAAAGATCCTCAGGTGGTCGAAATTATTCCGGAGCCCTCCACTACGGCACCTCTTCTTCCTTTCTTCTTTCACTCCCTCTTTTATCCCTTCCCTTACGGCGCGGTTCAGGTGTCCAACGATATATGAGACAGATACTGCGTCATTTCCTTTCCCCAAAAAACTAATTATTATTATTATGGCATAAGCGAAACGCTTACCTCAAAACTGGTACTCTCAACACAGCTGCCAGGCGCTTTGAGCTTTGCCACTGTCTCAGATCATACAGGTGCAAATAGTGCGAAAAGAGCCGTTATATTATACCGCCGTTAGGCAAGCCCGCAATACACCACCCCGTAGGACACCCCTTAAGCTTGCAGCGGTGTATACTCACAGCACATTTCATGCGAATGCGAGACACCGGGGCTGACGCCAAACATTAAAAGAAAGTTTAACGAAATGCCCGTATTTACCGTCCAGAGGTCGCCAGTCACGTACGTAGACGAAAGCTCCAATTCGTTCTCCTCTTGTACAGCAGAGTGCCTGAAGATATTGACCACCTTGCTCTTTAAAGTAGCGGAAGCAGTCGAAGGGCCAGTAGGGTGATGTGTGCAAGACTCCGCTTCTGGCATCGAAGGAGGAAGTGACCTCCGCCTTGGTCGAGGTGGTGTAGATACTGTTGCCGCTGCTTGCTCGAATGCCTCCTTGGCGCCCCGCAGTGCAAGCAGCCGCGGAGTACTGTTGGCTCTCTGCTTCGTGGCCTTCACGGCGACGTCCGAAGAAATGCTCCGTAGGATTAGGGGCTTGTCGTCTTCGAAGAGCCGCCTTTTGGTCTTCTCCCTACAGGTCGACGCCATATGTTCGATGTGTGGACAGCTGCACGGGCTGTTGTGGCGCTAAGGTCCTTGCGCGACTGTAAAGAAATTGGCGCGGGTGTGCACAAGCCTGCAAGATACTCTTTGCGCATGTGCGTGAATGGTAAGAAAAACGTTAAGAGCCCTGAAAGTGATAAGCTCATGATCTACAGTCAATATTTACGGCAGTTTTTCTTCTGTTTTTCTATTTTACCGCCTTAAGATCAACGCTATCTCAGCCGTTGAGATTACAAATACATGAAAATAGGAATAAAAATGTTCAGTTAAACACGTACGTTATCGGAAAAACAAGAGAAAGTAGCTTTTACTTCTTTCTTTTCGTTGAAAAGTGTGCTCTTGCCATCGGGCACGCAGCAATAGGCTCAGCGTTTCTTGTCCACTCTTTACAATACTGACTGTGGTAACGCTACGAGTCTTCGGGGATGTCTTTACGCATTACGAATTTCAGGTTGGCTTTATTGTTTTGCGAAGTAAACCACTCGATCGTTTAACAATTTGTTTCTAGTTTATTCAGTACGTCTGAAGTGTTCCGGTAAAACTGTGAAACGCACCCGCAAAAATGCTTCTATTTTGTGAGGCAACTGTAATTGAACGGAAAAGCGCCTTCGGCGCTTCCCGTTATTATAGTCGTTGTGTATTATGCTGTGCTGACCACGACTTGCCACACGCGAGCGCTAATTATCGTCACGTGTACATGAAGAAGCTCACGCGAATGTATTAAGAGGAAGAAGAAGAAGCCTGTGCGTCACAGAGCCGGAGCTGTGGAAGATTGTTTGGCAAAAGCCTCTTAGTGATGCCAACGGGTGAGAAAAATCCCTCTCAGCAGCCCGCTACCTCACATACCGGAGGTTTCGCCTTCTTACCCCCAGGAAGTGGACCTCGAGAGCAAGCTCCAAGGATTACGCGACCAGGCGGTATAGAAGCTCCTGCTGTTAGGCCTGATGGAACGTTCAACAACGCTCGCGAGGTACTCGACTGGCTCGGTGTTCAGAATCGTCATCCAGACTCCAAGCGTTACGACTGCTACGTCGGGGCACCGCCTGCCTTACCTCTGCTTGCATCACCTCCGCCAGGACAAATGAGCCAACAACCGCACAGTGTGAGATACGCCGACACCACAGACAAAAGTCAGGACCCTCGGGCTGCTGTCTCGAGAGGCGGCGGCCCAAGCGAACGCCGCGACGACACGCATGCCACCCAGGTCGCACCCGTCACCGCAGTGCGAACCACGCCACAGCTGCAGTGGAGGGAGACAGGCGCGCCATATGTCGCGAGTAACGCCAACGCCCCAGCTTATGTCACGCCAGCAGTTGACCGGCCAGGTCATCGAGAAGAGACTTTGACGACGCCTAAAGGCTCCGGTGGCTTCCTCGACGCTTTTCCATGGATGCAAAAGATCTTCGCGGAGCCAAACGGCGTCGCGCAGAGTCACTCACCGACGGGAAGATCCCCTCGCATCACAAATCCTGCGTCATTACCTTCTGGAGTAATTGTACAGCCCGTACCGGCATCACCCAGCACCATCCTCTACAGCAGCGTTTACAATCGGCGCTCACCATTGTCCCCTGCGGAGGATACGGGTGGTGGTGCATGCCAGACTTCGGCGTTATGCTTCGTCACGCTGGGGCTAGTTTTCATGCCTATATGCCTATTCGTTATGTCCTATTACTTCACTCCGGAAATGGCTGTTGAGCTGCCATCGCTGCCCACGCCCACCAGCAGCCTTGCGACTTCCGTTTCCACTACTGACACAACGCCACGCAAATCAACCAAGCAAACACCCACCATTATAACAACTACCGACCCCTGGGATAACGTTCCATCAATATGCTTCGCCAAGCGCCCCAATCATGGACACCGACAGCCTTAATGTCACCGCATACAACCCTGTCCGCATGAATGCCACGCACAGAATATTCTGCCTTTTCAACAACTCCCGCTTTCGGAGGTCTGGTTTGTACGACTTTGTACCGGAGAACTTTCCCCTGAGCTACTGCAGCTATGTAGTGTACTGGTCTGTTTCCGTGGCTAACGCCACCGTTTCCAGTCGCGTCGAGCGGTTCGACGCTGCGTACGGCCTCTGGAAGCTCAAGGAAACCTTGGATAACCACCTTCTCGCCCAACGGGTGGGTGTGCTGATGGCCCTCGGTGGATACACCGATGACAGCCCGCATTTCTCCCGACTCGGCCGAGACCCGTCTGCAATGGGGCGCTTCGTCGCAAACGTTATGCAGACAATATCCGCTCACCACTTAGACGGAGTCACCATCCATTGGGCCGTTCCGCATATGGTTTGCCGTACCACTGACGACGCTCTTACCATGTCCATCCTCGTCGACAAACTCCGAGAAGCCTACTGGTTGAACGGCTGGTCCAGTGGCAACATCACTCCAAAGAAACTGATCACCGCCATATTTCCAGCTGACCTGCGTGTCGTCAATCACCTGGCGAACCTTCTCATGGATAAGCTAGACTATGCCTTCTTCGAAACCCACCTCTTCCAGCCAACCACAGTCAGAATTGGTTGTAGGGACGTGGCGACGGAAGTATTTCGCTTCTTCTCTTCGCTTTATTCTTACGCAGGTCACGAGGAAAAGATTTGCGCCGGCATCAGCCTCACTGCGTGGGCTATTGACACGCATGGTCTCCCCGAGTTGGCCCTCAACGCTTCGATATTCGCGGCACTTCCAGGCACTGCGGCGGTTTTCGAAGTCTGTAACGCCCAGGAACTCTGTTTGCACAGCACAGGTCGAGACTGCAATATTCTCAAGATCCCCATCAGCGGCACAAGTTCGACAGGCACCACAATCACTGCACGCGGCACAACTCCGACAGGCGCTACAGTCACCGCAAGCGCTCCAAGCGTAACGAGCACCACCGTCGCCACAAATACGAGCACAACCGTCAGTTCTCAGCAACCTATCGCGAGGACTTTCGAGCCGATCCAGTACATATTTCACATCAATATAACCCTGTTTCGTGTTCTCGCCCACGGTGCTTCAGCAGCTGGGGCAAGCATGAGAAATTTCTGCGTGCTTCTGTACGACCTGGACATGGACAACTATCACTCGGTTTGTCCAGGCGCGGGTATTGACCGCATGGCCCTACAGCATTTCCACAATGCAGTTCATATGCCCATGTCGGACGTGCTCCGTACATTAATGCCACCGTGCTAAACTCTTATGTGGCCTTGTGTGCGCGCTAGTAATAGACATTTTGTGTCAGCGCGTCCAATAATCCAGCGCCCAGGAAAATAGCTCGTTCTTCAAATGAATGACTTTCTTCTTAAAAGCCCGCCCCGCCGCGGTGGCTCAGTGGTTAGGGCGCTCGACTACTGATCCGGAGTTCCCGGGTTCGAACCCGACCGCGGCGGCTGCGTTTTTATGGAGGAAAAACGTTAAGGCGCCCGTGTGCTGTGCGATGTCAGTGCACGTTAAAGATCCTCAGGTGGTCAAAATTATTCCGGAGCCCTCCACTACGGCACCTCTTCTTCCTTTCTTCTTTCACTCCCTCCTTTATCCCTTCCCTTATGGCGCGGTTCAGGTGTCCAACGATATATGAGACAGATACTGCGCCATTTCCTTTCCCCCAAAAACCAATTATTATTATTATTATTAAAAGCCCCACGACAGATCGTGTTGATGCTGACTTCACAGTGGGAGTTTTTTTTTTTTTGAACCAGGAGCAATTTGCTGCGAAGTAGATGTAACCGTATGATGATATTGTTACGCCGTTAATAATGTTAGATTTATTACTCTGACGCATCCGCGTTTTTCCTCTTAAAAGGGTAACTTCGATTTTAAGACGAAGTTCACTAATCTAAGCATTTCCTTTTTTGTTGGTCATTGTCTTTTCCTTTGAATATTTTGCCCTTGTGTGAGCCGGCACCGGACGTCTACCGTTCACTAAGACTTTAAAAATTGGGAGTGCAATTAAAATAATTTCTTTTGAGGTAACATTTAATGCAGGTGGAAGCGTTATTGAGTAAATCGGAGAAAACAATTTAGTCGCCGTACCCTTCAAATCCTAAAATGCGACATATTTTTTAGCTTACATCTATCGCCATCGAAAGGGCATAGAGAAACATGTAACTTATTAACCTTTATTTATATACCTATGATCTGGCAATCAGTTATATCATATTACTGGCTGTTATCTTCCCTGAATACATTGATTAGCTCTTCGGATTACCTCTCCAAACATACTATTCGTGTCGCTTGATTTCTTAACTACATCTGAGGCATGAATTTTTGTCTCATACGTATAGACCTTTGCATCGGGTGAGTGAGTTGTTGAATGGCCTTTTCTCTGGACTGCCGCAAACCGGGTCTGCTGCGGTTTCCAATGACCGTGCTAGCGGAACGTGCTCACTACTGTCCAGTGAACAGTATATATGGCAGGGCCCATGGAGGCCGTATTGCGATGGTGTATACAAAATAGAAAATTGCACTCAGATGAATAGAATTTCGAGAATATCGCTTTCAAACAGTTTCGAGCATTGTGTTTTAGAAAAAATATTTGATGGCGGTTTAGTACTGCAAGTGACACGCTCCGTCAGAGAGCGCTGACAAGCAGTTCTGCCACCGTTCCCTTGGTCTCACCACTTTTGCTCATGGCTGCACTATCAGCGAAAAATGAAAAGCAAACAATGTTTGGTGCAGCGAGCGCAAGAATACAAAAATATTAGCTGCTGGTTTACTGATCCGGAGTTCCCGGGTTCGATCCCGTCCGCGGCGGCTGCGTTTTTATGGAGGAAAAACGCTAATGCGCCCGTGTGCTGTGCGATGTCAGTGCACGTTAAAGATCCCCAGGTGGTCGAAATTATTCCGGAGCCCTCCACTACGGCACCTCTCTCTTCCTTTCTTCTTTGACTCCCTCCTTTACCCTTCCCTTACGGCGCGGTTCAGGTGTCGAACGATATATGAGGCAGATACTGCGCCATTTCCTTCCCCCCCCCCCCAAACCCAATTATTATTATTATTATTAGCTGCTGGCGAAGAATTAGCGCGTGCGAGCGTACACTTAAACAAAGTGGGGCTCATTATCACTTCCACGAAATGGCCTTCGCGCCGTCGAAATGAAAATCAAGCGCTCTAGTATTATGTATCATCATCATCAGCGCGACTACGCCCACTGCGGGGCAAGGGCATCTGCCATGTCTCTTACTGACGTTGTCCTTTGCCAGCTTAATAATTAATAATTGGTTTTTGGGGAAAGGAAATGGCGCAGTATCTGTCTCACATATCGTTTTACACCTGAACCGAGCCGTAAGGGAAGGGACGAAGGAGGGAGTGAAAGGACAAAAGAGGAGCTGTAGTGGAGGGCTCCGGAATAATTTCGACCACCTGGGGATCTTTAACGTGCACTGACATCGCACAGCACACGGGCGCCTTAGCGTTTTTCCTCCATAAAAACGCAGCCGCCGCGGTCGGTTTCGAACCCGGGAACTCCGGATCAGTAGCCCAGCGCCCTAGCCACTGAGCCACCGCGGCGGGTTTTTTGCCAGCTGCCGAAACCATATCCCCGCAAACTTCTTAATCTCATCCGCCTGCCTAACTTTATGCAGTGCCCTGCTACGCTTGCCTAATCTTAGAATTTACTCCGTTATCAGTAAGTATTTTCTACTCGTAAAGTAATCTCGTTTTGCTGTTCATATCTCAGTTGTCTCTTTCTCGTTTCATTATTTTTTTTTTGCTAAAGTACATACACCTAAGCGTATCAACAGTTCCCAGACGCCCTACTGCCCTCTAATGGCGTCTAGCTGTTAAAAAAAAAGACGAAACGGCGGCTCTTCAAATGCCACATGCTGGTATGTGGAAAAAACCAGCGAAAAGGACGCATTCACAAGGAGGAGAAGTACACAGGACAACGCTGGGAAACGAGCAGAGCATTTCTTCGGACGTGGCCGGTCGGGAAGACAACAAAGCATTGCATCGTGGCTACGTTTACTCAAAATGCTCTGAAGGGACGTTCGAGCTCACATCGGTGTCGGCTACTACACCGGCTGGACAAAGGCGCAGGTCGCTCCCGTCCTTCGATACCGCAGACGAAGACCAGCATCCAACTCTATACAGGCCGTTCGACGGTTTCCGCTACGCTATAGGACAAGGCGGTCAACACCTTCAAGCGTTTTGGCGTGAATGAGGACAGCGACCCGGAGCTTTCATCCGCATACGTTATTGGCGAGCTCTGGACGGTAAGTTCATTTCAAACAGACATTTCATAAAATGCCCTTGAAATATTCAAGATGGGCTAAAATGTCTAGGGTTGACAATTCATGTAGAAATGCACAGCTGCAAGGGCTGCGTTGTAGCCCTAGCAGGCTTTAGGAATAACAGCTTTTTGCAACAACAGTAGGCGCGCCGCAGGTTCTGAGTGACTTGTGTGTTCCCTGTGACATTTTTCGGGACAGTTTTGTGCGCCGTGAATTAGTTTAACCTGGCGGTTCCCGGACAGAAAATTAATGAGCGGTGAACTCAAAAAAAGCTGCTCAATCACATCTGGAAAATGGTATGCTAAACGTTTTGAGATAAACACGAACGTGACAACTTACTGCCGCGTTCAACCAGAGGCAACGCGATGGCTTTCGAGGATGCGCGTGTTCTCGTGCAGCAGCCATGCTAACTATATGAGAGCAAGTTGATTCATATCAGTGCAAAAGGGAGAATGAAAATAAAACAGGCGAATGAACCAAAACAAGATTTCTTGTCTCCTTCGAACATTCGTTTTTCCTGTTTGCAAAAGTCAGTCATTTCCACTAGATGTAACGGCGCCTGTTATGGTGGAAAACCGGCAGCAGCGGGCAAATCGTGTGTTCTAATAATCCATTCATCGAGATGCTCGGGCATGTATCCCGAAAGAAATTCATGGTGTGAGTGACTTCGCTTTCAACGCATCTGTTATCGATATTCTGACTTCAGGTGCTAATTATGTGTTGTGCACTATTCCCAAAGCTTCACCACGTGTGGAAACAGTTTTATCTTTAGCAAACTCGCCGATATATAGTGATAACGGTTGTCAAACTGACAACGCCCGCGTCACAGCTCGCGAATAATGAGTGACAGTGCAGCGGCGCCCGATGCCGAGATCCCGATATGAGGCGGAACCTGACACAAAGGATTGAACACGCTTCCCCGCAACGACGCGCAGATTGCTGAGCGCTTCTGTAGGCCCGAACACGGCTTGTTAGACCAACTCCCGCGAAGCGGAAATGGCTTTTGGATGGAATGTCACTCGAAGCAGCAGCAATCCATCGACTCCCACGGGATCGCTCTGTTGATGGAAAAGTGCATCTAGGAGCAGCCACGCTGTTAAATAAAAACAACGTTTAACGCAGCGTATAGCGACCGGTATCGCTTCTTTGTGAAGTCAGTAACGACAAAAACACGCGGTAATCTAACAAAAATTTTGGGTGGCGTGCCTCTTCCATAACGGATTCGTCGCTATCGCCTATCTATAGGCAACCGCGTCTTCGATACCTAGTCACGGTAGTGATTATATATCTTTATAGCATACATGTGATATTTACTCCTTTCTTTGTTACATAAAACTGCGCACCTTACGATTATGGCTCTTGTGGCACACTTTCCAGGTTTCCCAAGTCGAAGTACCATGTGCTCGTGCGCGCTGAATAACCCTTGAATATTACATTCGGGTGTCATAACGTGGTTTTAAGCGGAAAGCAACATGTAGGGTCCTCGCGTTCTCAACTTGACCGTGAGGTTTTCGTTTGGGTGTTTCGGCTGAGACCTCCCACGGAATTTCGAATTCAGCCGCAATCGAAGACGTTTGCCCAGAGTGACGATGTCAATGAATAAACGAGGTCCACTACACAGTAGATGGATTGCACAGACGTCGAAGCGGCCGCTACGTGTGAGACCTGTAACACGGCGAAAACCAGCCGTTTATTCCTATCAGTTTATTGCCACTCAACCCAACTACGTACTGAGATTAATTTGTTTTCCTCTTCTTTTTTCTCGACTTCCTCTTTACTTATTGTTATGGTTTATGCTGTTCACTGTGCTGCGGACGAAATATGTGTAAAATACAGGAGCATGGAACATGTATAGCGTCTTTTGCCCTGGCGGCCTTCATTCTGGCGTCACGCCTGGTTTTAAGCTCCACTTTAGTTCTTATCACATCTGCAGCCATACCAGGGAGCAGGTCTGGGAATCTAAAGGTCACCGACCCGTTCTTGATCTGCCTTTAGGCACGGAAGGTGGTTTACAAAGATTATTCCGGGAATCTCACATTACATGCCTCTTATCCCTGGTTTGGCAAAGGGCGATAAAAAAAAACGAGGCCATGTGGGCAAAGGATCTTTTTCTGCAAAATACTTGAGACCTGCACGATATATATACGTGGGTCATTTTCATTTGCACGGGGGTTGTGGGTGAGTCATTCCCACCAGTTAACCAATGAGCTACCTGACTTAACCTTCTTTCACTTCCAGAATATTCTCCGCTACAGGGTTGTTCCCAGGAAATGCACGGATTGAACGTCCGCTGGCATAAAAAGGAGATCAACCGAGTCGTCCGCGTCAGTCGTCAGAAGTCACTCGCTGAACCAGTACCGCATGGAGGCCTTTATGAAGGCAGTGCTGCAGCCGCGGGACTACACCTCCAACAAGGATTTCCTGCGCATCTGCTGGAGTGAGTAGGGCTTAAATTTCAGCCCGATTATGCGCAGCGCCCTGGATAATTACTCTTGTCATGTGGGTTTCAGTATTTATGACTTTGGTGTGCCGTTTTGCAGTTACGCCGTAAGGCGTAAATTGTGGACCGACGATTTCATACGCCTTTACAAAAAAAAAAAACACAATTCAAGAGGCGAAGCTACAGGGGACAACCCGCAGTGTAATTATGAACCTGACCACATTCAAGTGAAAAATGGCTATCTTTACCCTAAACGCTCCGATTACCGCACGTATTCGTTCAAGAAAGAGGTAATATGACTGCAAAAGAACGCCAAGGTTGTATTCGTTTTTCCTTTTTCTACGGAAATGGTGCAGCTGTAGAACAAATATACTCGTATACACATGTGTAGTTTTTGCCCGTACAAACGTAGTTTTACGTGCAAGTGCATGTATAAAACTATACACGTGAACAGATCTATAGTTTTCACGTTACATAAATGAAGCTCTTTCCACAAACTCGCTCAACTGGTTGGATGAGGCGACAGTATGTAATAAATGAATAAATAAATAAAAACCCACATAAGTTGCTCGAGGCGCATTTTGTTCAAACTACATAGGTAGCAGACCGGTTGGTGAGAAAAATTCTGCTGCCAACGCAACTTTTCGTTCGTTTGTATGTGTTCTCAAGAAAGTCTCATTGATTTTTTTCTTTGCAGTCGAAGGGGAAGACACGGAGGCATTCTACAGGAGGGCGAGCGCCGAGGTCCAAGAACCTCCCAGTTACATCGACTGGCTGGCAATAGCCGGCGGGCACACGGTCCTCGGTGAACCACGCGTCTCCACACCCGGTTCCGTCAGCGAAGACTTGGAGTCGTCCGCATGCCCGCCGCCCTCGGTGCAGACGTCCGTGCTGGCCTACCTTAGTTGCGACGTCACAGCATCCCTACGCCCCGGCTCGACGTCCAGCGCGTGCACTCTGCTTCCATACAGCCCCGTACCCTGGAAATCGGGATACACGCCGTCGCCCGATTGGTTGCCTAGAGAGTGCCGCGAGCCTGACAGCCTGTGCAGAGGGAACGACGGATGCCAATGGGATGCACGCAACCGTTGGCAGACATCGCCGATGCTATTGTACTACATCTGGGAGCAGCAGCAGCATCCGGGACGCTTGACGCAGCTACGAGGTGTGGAGCGATGGCTACATAACGGACCACGATGGTGTGGGATGTGTTACGCCTAGCTGAACACCATCGGGCCTTAGTGTTCACGTAAGTCGAACAAGAACAATTCTGTTAGCGCTATAAAAATATATTATGAGACTGAATGTCCGGTCTCAAGTAGAATATTTGTTTTAGAATGGCATTTAAAATCGGAGATGTGCATGTTTTCACACTCGACTAGTTCAGCAATGGGTTCTATTTAGTGCCAACCGACCGGCAGGCCAAGGACAGCTATAGAGCCGAACATTCTACTGTAACATATTTTATTTTTTTCAAATCATTCATCGTTGCGTCTGGGCAGAAGGTTTTTTCGGTTGTCTGGCTGCCGTGGCATTTCCGTTCCATCGTTCCAAACCGAGCATGTCCTCCTATGTCCAGGCGGCAGCAACCAAAGTTATTGGCCAGCGACGACAGTAAAGTTCAGGTATCCGAGAAATCCCTTTCCAACTTTACACCCTACTCAAACAAAATCTTGTTCCTTTTCCGCTTACAGAATCTACCCTGCTGCGTGTTAGAGAACCTCCCACGTTACCTCTTGAGCAATAATTGCACCTCTACCTGTCTGCAAAGTACCACCTGCTGGCTGCGGAATGTTGTTAGTTTTGAAACGACGACTGAGACGCCAGCCGCGATTAGCATCACACTTTGTACCAAGTGTGAAATAAAGCTTCCTATCCCTCCACCTCTTTCTGTTTCAGAGCTTATTTTAACTCGCTACTCTTACGGACAGTGTCACCGCCGCGTGCCACCTCCGGCACTCTCCGGCACCACCCGTCGAATTTCTGTTCTGTCAGCTAGTTTATTCGCGCAGAGCGTTTAGAATATTTTGCATCTGGTTTGCTTTTGCTTTTTGCACATAGTCATGGTATCAGATTAATATAATACACATGGGCACGCGTCACGCGCGCAGAAGAGACGGGAGCCATCGCTCACGATGATGTAACTGCCAAAATGCTTCATTCGCACTTTTGTGGATACGCAATCCAAGTAGCGTGCGAGATTTGAAGATTTTTGCTGCCACTTTGGGCGAAGACAACCAGACGTGTTTTCTTTCTGTGATGCCTAGTTACCGAGCGATAAAAGAGTATTACGTTATAGAGGAACCTAGCATAGCTCATATTAGGTTCAGCTTTTGTGAAAAAATTAGCCGTGGCTGAGCACTTTATTTAGCCTAGAGGAAGTCGAAGTGAGCACTTTGATGGTGATGATAATGATTTTTTTATGGGGCCAGGGCATCTGCGGACAGAGAGCGCCATGGCACTTAGTATTTTTCTTCTATTCAAGGTGGGGTGAAAGACTCATTTCCCGAGCATTTCACCCTAAATAAGCCGAGCACCACCACACCAGGTGAAAGCTTGTACCCTTTGTATCACCGGAGGGTACCCGGAGGCACTAGGGATCGAACCCTGCACCTCCTGCATGCGTGAGCACCTTGAAACTCCGCCAAGTTGTACACCGAGCTCCTAATAGAACTTTTCATGACGAACCCTCATAATATGTTTCTTCCCTAAGGGATTGCGTTCCATGCAAAAGTATCGAAAAGAAAAACGAAGTTGGGCTAGGAATGTTTCCACCCTACGGCAAGAAAGAAAGGAAGAAGATTTCGGAAGGCAGCCTTAGCTTGTCCTGTGACGCTTCACTGGCATCTTTATGTGGGCCGTTTCGGTCTATCTGACAAACTTGGAGACATGAGCGGCCCTTATGACCGACCGAGAGAGCGTTTCGAAACACCACCCAGGACGCCATCCAGGATTAAATCGTTCAAGGCGCGGAGCCCAGTGAGTGCTTGATGGAATTTTACTCATTCATATAAACCCGGTAATAGACGCGTTAATATTAGCAATGCGTCTTCACAAATGTCCTACACGTGAAAGCTCATGCTGTGGTGAGGTTTGTTCCGCTGTGTTTTTGAGATTTCCGCTTGCGCCAGTTTCTTGCTTTCGTCGCGTACACCGGATCCTTAATGTCAGCTGAAACGCTCTTGCGGCAGAAATTGTTAAACGTGTACAGGTGATAGCTCCAGTGAGCACTAATTCGGTACGAGAGAGAGATAGAGTAAACTTTATTAATAGAAAGTAATTACGCGGTTGGTTCACACAGCTCTGGAACGCCATTGGAGAACACGGCCCTCCAGGCATGACCGATCAGCTGGCGCTGAAGGGAGAACTCTGTGTGAGCCAGCTTCGCCTCCCACTGCTCATGGCTGAGTTTCTGGAAACTGTGCGCTTTACGTTGCTGGGGGCAGTCCCAAACCATGTGGAGTATGTCTGAAATCTCTCCGCAGGCCGTGTATGCCTTTGCTGGGTATTGCGCGGGCCCAATTTTGTTGTGTCGAGCCAAGTTTTGTAGTGTGCGGGCTTGCATGTTTCGCCATACAGTGGCTTCCTGACGAGTGAGGTCTGATCATAGATTACCACCGACTTAAACCTTATACACCTTAAACCTTATACATAAACCTTATACAACTCACGGATTTTTAATGATTGTTCGGTTGTAGCCTTGGTCTAGTGGATAGCGCGCCCGGCTACCAACTGTCCTACGATTAGTCTAGAGAATAAACAATAGTTGTACCAGAAGAGTTAGGCTCCAAAAGGACCAATGTTTTTGTCGGAAAGGACGAAAAATCTTGGATTGTACTATACCGAACTCTCCAGAAACAACAGGAAGGTGTGCGTTTCAGTACGAGCATTTTCAGCTTAATGGTTTTTTCGCAGTTGATTCAGCAGTGGAATCAGTTGTCGTTAGATATTAGCATTCTTTTTAAAAGCAGTAAATATCACCTGTATCGCATAGTGGTTACTTCGTCTCGACCTGGTGAAGGATCTTCCGGATTCTCTTCTGGGAAGTCAGAGTTGTGGCCCTGAGATTACGTTAAGACTAGAGCTTCGTATAATATGCTTGTCAGCATCTGTCAGGGAAACTACGTAACGACTGTTACAGCTGTACGTGAAAACTGTCTATTTCGCCCTGCTTCCTACATGGTACTCACACATGAATTTAGGCTTTCGTGGCCACGTTTGCACTGAACAAACCGCGATCTGAGGAACCCACCCCTTTGCAATGTGTGATTGCCCGCGGGCTAAACGTCTGCGTAGGGCACGAAGTTGAAGCATATGAGCTCGCATTTGTCGCGCAGTGAGACGTTAGTTTTGCGGCGTTCCGTTACTACACAAGGAAAACTGAAACCACGCCATTTTAAGATATTTGCTGTCTATCCTGCTTAACTATCCGGCTTAACAGAGAAGAAGAGAAGGCAGTAGTTCGAGCCCATAATAGAGGAAGGAGCGCAGAAAATATGTCTTTGAAAAATTGAAAATGTATAAGTGGGTAAGGATACGTTCAAACTACAGCATTCTCGTTGCCAGCTCCTGCTTATTGTTCGAGAATTCTCACGCTGCTATCCATTTCTTGTGTTCTGGCGTAGTGGTGGCAAGACCAAAAGGCTGACCTACGACGAAACTGAGTGGCTGCAAGCTGTTTATTAGGGCAAACCTGTGCCTGCGAAGCAAATGAAACAATTCACATCGGGCGATAGCAAGCGCTGCACTTGGTGTCATTCCCGCAGAGAGTGCTCTCCACTCTCAGCCGCTGTCTGCCGGGGTCAAGGATGGGGGAGGGGGGATAGAGAGTTCCTCAAGCTGCTTGCCTGCAGATTTTACCTCGGCTTCCTCCATTCGTAATAATGGGAAATGATGAATGAATGAATGGAATAACAGTACGCCAGGACCTACTTGGTTGCATATTCTGTAGCAAAAAGTAAGAAATAAGGCTACATTTTGGCAGCGATAAAAAAAGTTAACGGAAATAAAACCTGCCGGACGGTTACCACTGTACATTGCCATATGCAGCCGCCGCTGTCTATGTTTGTGAATAAAATATTGTTAATTCACCATCGTTAGAGTTCTTCAATGGTTGCGTGCGCCTGACGTAAATATGCAGTCATTCACGACGTTATTGTATTTGGACCACTCAGCTTGGCGCGTGGTAGTGACGACATGCCTTAAGGCACAGCACGCTGACCAGTCACAGCGAGGCGTGGTTCAACACGACCACCGCACAACCGGTATGCGTGCCCTGAAAAGCTGGGCCGTAAAAAAACCTTAACACTGAAGTGCGGCAGTATACAGACGTTTGACTGCAAGCCCCGCTCTCTGCAGAAAACGGGCATTCGCGACGCCGATGCTGCCACGTGGAGCTCCAGGGAACGGAGGAGGCTAGTCGTGGTGTCCTCGCTCGCGCTAATCGTGGTGGCCGTATTCACGGTGCTCTCCTTCATCGTTCCTGGGCCTGTACTACTACACCAGATGAGCAGCTGGTGCAAGACGGCTGACTGCCGCAAGCACGCCCGACTGCTGACGCGAAGTCTCAACCGCAGCGTCGACCCGTGCCAAGACTTCGAGGCGTACGTGTGCTCCACTTGGAAACCAGATCCCCGCTTCCCTTTCGTCTCAACCAGCGCGCTCGACGACCTCAGCATAGCCTGGGTGGACGGTTTCGAAGAGCTTCTCTCCAAGGGCGCCTCAGTGGTGTCGGTGGCGAGGAAACCTCTAACCCTGTTCCGGACGTGCGCCAGTGGCGGCCCAGCGAGCGAGGAAGACAAGTGGAAATTCTTGGAGTACATCGAGGAAATAGGACTGTCTTGGCCGCAGAAACCGACAAGAGGAGCGACTGCGTCTCCATTCAGCGTGCTCGTTCTCATGGCCCTCCTCGGGGAGATGCCCCTCTGGATGCGCATCCGCGTGAAGCAGAATCCGCTCAGTCCTGGCGGTCACCGTATCGTGGTCTTGCCTGGACGGGCGAGCTACGTACGACTTTTTGCAGCAAACCACGAGCGCGTCATGGATGCGGGCGACTACTCGAGGTAGGTGACTCAGCGCCCGTTCTTGAACTTGCAACGTATGACTCTCGTAAGTAATTTTAGTTATTTGTATGCGTGAGTACAAGCACCGTGTGTGATGCTCAGGGCCCAATCAGCGAGCCATGTGGTGCGCACATTTCTAATATCCGATGCTTACTGTTAGAAATTACGGTTTAATCCCAAGAAGCTGCACGTAACAATTTAATTTCAGTACACACGAAAACGCACTACCAGTGAAATTTCTACGTCAGCCGCTCACTACACGCAGACCCTAAAAGCAAAAAAAAAACGAAAATCGTACGGGGAGCTTGCACCACCGTTATCCAAAACTAGGACCACTTACACTTGTGTTCTTTTACCAAGTGACATCCTCTGCTTGTTATGAGTCTAGTAAAGTTTCCGTGGACAATGACAAATGATGCGCCATATCCTATTGGCAGCCATACCTTAAGTGCAACATAACTACATGCACGGGGAGGCATAAGAGTGCACCTGACAGCAGAGAAATTGAGAAGCTCGCTTGTTCAGTTAAGGAAGGTATCATGCTGAATTGACAGATAACTTGGCATTATGGCGATCCACAAGCACAGCCGCATGCTAAAGATAAAATTCTGAACATGGAAATGACATTGAACCAGAATGAAGTTGGTAGTTTTGTTGGTCAGCCATTATTCCTCGGCGCCATCCGTTGCTTTACTGCATGCCTTGTTACAAGATTAAGGAAGCGCTCAAGATGAACTGCTTATAGATGCTCTCAGTGATGAGCTGATGGGGCAAGACTTGTAAAAAGAGGCTACTGTATGCCGTCGCCATTTGCACAGAAACGGTTAGCGCTTCTGTGCTAACAGCGGCGCGATCAAGTCACGATATAATGATAAGGTTGACAGCAGGCAACACTACATAGAATGTATTTATCCTGACTTAAAAAAAATCTAAAGACTCTGGGAAATAGAAAAACTGAAGCTTTCCTTCCTAATCCGTACAGAATGTACCGATTTTATTGGCGCTGTAGTCGCACTCAGTGCTGTCACGTGCTCGGCGCTCGCTTCGGCGGCGTTCCGCGGGCCGTCGCTCCCCTTACTTGGGTTCCCGGAATCCACCTTGGCGACGCTCTCGGTACTCGGGTCTCGAACGTGGGAGCGATTCTTATCGCGTGGCTCGGAACCATCCCGAAGAAGCTTAGTGCTGACTTCCAGCAAGTGAGGCTTGCTGTCTACGCAGCCAACACAGACGGGCGGGCACTCGAATGTAACACAGCTCACGACACGCAGCCACTACAAGCAAAAAAAAAATCATACGGGGAGCTTAAACCACCGTTATCCAAAACTAGGACCATTTACACTTATGTTCTTTCACCAAATTACATCCTCTGCTTGTTACGTGTTTAGTAAAGTATCCGTGGGCAATGACAAATGATGCGCGATATCCTATTGGCAGCCATACGTTAAGTGCAACATAACTACATGCATGGGGAGGCATAAGAGTGCACCTGACAGCAGAGAAATTGAGAAGCTCGCTTGTTCAATTAAGGAAGTTATCATGCTGAATTGACAGATAACATGGCATTATGGCGATCCACAAGCATAGCCGCATTATTGAATCGCAAAAGTTAAAATTCTGAACATAAAACCAACATAGAACCAGAACGAAAGACGAAAGGAAGAGGTCCCGTAGTGGAGGGCTCCGGAATAATTTCGACCACCTGGGGATCTTTAATGTCAGTGCACGTTAAAGATCCCCAGGTGGTCGAAATTGTTCCTGAGCCCTCCACTACGGCACCACTTCTTTTCTTCTTTCACTCCCTCCTTTATCCCTTCCCCTACGGCGCGGTTCAGGTGTCCAACGATATATGAGACAGACACTGCGTCATTTCCTTCCCCCCGAACCAATTATTATTATTATTATTGTTATTGTTATTCGTCAGCAATTATTATTTGGCGTCACCCGTTGCTTTACTGCATGCCTTGTTACAAGATTAAGGAAGCGCTCAAAATGAACAGCTTATAGAAGCTCTCAGTGAGGAGATGATGGGGCAAGACTTGTAAAAAGAGTCTAATCTATGCCGTCACCATTGGCACAGAAACGGTTTGCCCTTCTGTGCCAACGCCGACGCGATCAAATCACGATATGATGATAAGGCTGACGGCAGCTAACACTGCACGGAATGTATTTTTCTTATTTAAAAAAAAGAATCTAACCACTCCGGGAAATAGAAAAACTGTAGCTTTCTTTCCTAATCTGTAGCGAATGCATCGATTTTATTGGCGCTGTCAGTGTCTAACGCACCAACGCACAACGTGTGCGCAGGTACTGGAAGCTGATACACTCATTCCTGGTGGGTCGCCCTCCCGGTCCAAATGTTGAAGACGTCATAAAACGCAGCGCTCAAGTGCAGGGCACCGTCGTAGCGACGCTGATGTATGTCGTGACTGCTGCACCTTACTCTGCACCGGTGCTTTACAACCTTTCACACGCACAGCAACACGCATCGGACGCTACGTTTGGCGGATGGCTTACAGCATTGAGCGATCAGCTGAAGAATGAAGCCTCGCTGTCGCTCAGTGACGATGTGCTCTTTGCCAACAGCCAGTTTATATTGGCCGTCAACAGCTTCCTGAGAACAACTGGCGATGAGGACGCCCTGGTACACATTTCCTGGCAGTTCGTGCAGATGTACGCTGTCATGCTGGACAAGGCGCTCCTGGAAGACATCATGGGTGACAAGCGGACAGCAGCTTCCTATCTAACCATGTTGTGTGCAAGAGAGGTTGAAGCCGTCTACAGCCCCTTAATAGCCATGCTCTACACACGCCTGGTACTGTCTTCAACGGGAAAGAGACACGCTAACTTCGTGGTTCGCACCCTGGTGCAGAAAGCCGTGGACAGCGTGAACAGCGCAACGTGGCTGGAACCTGACGACAGGCGATTTCTGGCGACTAAACTAGAATCGGCACGCGTGCGTCTGTGGCCAAGCGACCTGTTCGACGACGTCCCCCATTTGGAAAAGCTTTACGCGCACTGTCCCGAAGGCGAGGTAACCTTCTCCCTGCTCTGGGTCAAAACCCATCAGTGCCGTCGTGACCTGATGTTGGGGCCACAAAGGGACAATGCCGACGCACTTCGTCCAAACTTCACGCCTCTTGCCACCTACGACTCCGTGCTCAACACCGTAGACGTCGCCATTGCGGCGTTGGCCAGTCCCCTCTACTATACACGCGGTACTCTTGGCATGGCTTACGGCGGCTTCGGATTTGTCTTCGCTTTGGCAATGATGGGCGTACTCGCGCAGTCCCGCCAGTATTCGCACCCAAACGGAAGCGTGGACGTGTCGGCATCTTGGATGTCCAAGAACTTTACAGGAGCACTCGGGGCGAAGCTGCTATGCCCTAATGTGGGCTCTGAAATCGGCGGGCCTCGCGGGGACGCGATTGCGGCCGTAGAGGTCACGCAGTCAGTTTTTCGCGACCGGCTTTTCAGGAGCACTCAGCTAAACCTAACGGAGGAACTGACGGACGAGAAGGTATTCTTTCTGACTCTTTGCCGCACAATGTGCGTTAGGAAGGGCGTTAAGCCGATTCCTTGGCTGACGAGCTGTAACCAATTGCTGAGGAACTTCGAGGAGTTCCCGAGCGCATTCGGTTGCAGTAAGCACTATACTAATAAGTGCAAGTTCTTCAGAAATGACTAGTGATATCGCGTGAGGCTTGAGTCAGTTGCGCAAAAAAGTAACGTATTCAAGTTTTTTTGTATGGTCTGTGGTTATGTTTAATATCTCTCTGTTGCCGTTCTTCTCTTTCTGTCATATTTTTCAATATGATGCGCCGTCATACCTCCAGATAAAGGACTCTGCCGAAGGCTGTTCATCCAATACCTTCAACTTTCATGACCACTGAAACACTCGGTAATAGTGACGTTTTTCTGCGTGCTGTCAATTACGTGCAAAAACTAGTAGAACACTTTATTTGTTACGTTTAACATTGTGCAGGGATGGCGGATACTTTGAAATACAGTAAATGATTCATAATTCCCGTTATATGACTGCTCTTTATTTCCTATAAGCTCCCGATAAAGTTCTGTGGAGTGGAAAGCCTTCACACGCGGCTGAATGTTATGAAGAAAAAACACTCGTTAACATCTTTAACAATCTCGCTGCGCGCTGTGTTTAACGTGAAGAACTTCGATCCACTGCTTTTAACACTCAACGCGGAAAATTAAAATAATGGTTTAAAAACATTCTGTTAGTGCACTTACAATACGAGAAATTGCACCGCAGTGTACATCCTGCACTCTTCCTATTTCGGGTCAGCAGTGGACCTTCTCTTGAGTACTTGCAACAAAGAAAAAAAAATGACAGACTACCTAGCTATTTTGGGGCACAATGTCGTACACGTAGTGGCTACATTTACGTAGGACCGTTAATACGACTTACCTATTTACATGAAAATACCTCGTTTTCCAATATTTACGTTATTGTAGTCGATAGAGGAAGGGTTAACACTACGCGTATGAAAGGGAAGAACTGCTGATTGGTCAGAAGAGCAGAAGTGGGCAATTTCCTTTGGGTGTATTGCTTGGTAGAAAAAGGAGGGCTATGCAGTCAAGGCGCGAGAGAAGAGAGCGGTACATGTGTGCAATGGTGCATCACAGGTCAGAACAATGAGAAAACGTTGATTATTCAATGGGTGATCCTTTTGAGCCAGGTTCATCTCGACGGAAATTTTGAAAGGGGAGGAATTTAAACATTTCGAATATAGAGAGACACTGCGGACGAATTGAATTTTTGATAGATCGACAGGTATGTAGTACCTATTTTTAATATACCTATTTGTATATACAAATACGGCAGTGACGTAATCAATAAAAAAGAGCAAAAACACCACCACAAGAGGAAAACACGCGTCACCGGACTTTCCTGTACCACCTCATCATCACCATCATCATCTGCTTGACTACACCAACTTCAGGACAAAAGCCTCACCCATGTCTCTCCAATTAATCCTGTCCTGTGCCAGATGCGTCGACCGTATGCCTGCAAACTTCTTAGCCTCATCTGCCCACCTAACCTTCTGCCGCCCCCTGCTACGCTTGCCTTCTCTCGGAATCTACTCCGTTACCGTTAAGAACCAGAGGTTATCTTGCCTTAGCATTACATGACCTGCACAAGCTCATATCTTCCTCTTGATTTCCATTAGGATGTCATTAACTCGCATTTGTTCCCTCACCCACACTGCCCACTTGCAGTCTCTCAACGTTACACCTATCATTTCTCTTTCCATGGCTCGCTGCGTTGTCCTTAATTTGAGCTTAACCCTTTCGGTTAGCCTCCACGTTTCTGCCGCGTAGGTTCCTGCCCAGTGCCACCTATCGGCTCTTAATCGTTTATTTCTTCCTACCCCCCCCCCCCCTGCATTCCTTCCACCCACCGCTTTCTTCAATATGATCTTTTACCCTTATCTACTTTTACCTTAGGCTGTAGGCATTTTGCTAACAATTCTCAGCGACCCTTCTCTCTCGGGCTCCTTCTACAATCTTCCCTTTGCTCTTCTCTCCACCCACCCCCCCTTTCTTTAGATTCGGTGAAACGAAGCAGGCCTTTCTATGCCGGTTTCTTTCCTCTCCCGTTTGGTTTCGTTCCCTCACTTTTTTCCATTGTTTTTATGTCTTTCACGAGCTTCGTTCTGCCTGCTGCTTAATTGCTTTATCCCAGTTTTCCTAAGTCAGCTCAACCTCTGCCTGCCATGCCACTTGCCGCAACACTTTGTCTGGAAACGCAGCTTTTCAGTCTAAGTTCTACCTTGAACGATTAATGACTGGACGCCCCACTCCAGCTGTAGCCAACTCAGTGCTGTGCGTTTGTGTTTTAATTCCTCCAACATGAACTAATCACGCGCACAACCTGGACACATTTCTTATTGTGTAAATAGTTTGTATATATTACTTCTCCCCCTATCCTCTCTTCCTGTCCTCTCATCTCTTTCATTTCATTTCTCCATTCTGCCTGCTATCCTTTATTTCCGCTGCCCCAGCTCAGGTGCTTCAGTATCGATGGCAGATGCCGGGGCTAGCAAAAATCTTCTCCTTCCTTTTTACGATTATTTTGATCAAAAAAACCACTGCCACCAACAGTCTAGGTTCGCTATCTCTCCCCCTCCTCTCTCTCGGATTTCGTTCCGCTGAGTTGGCGTATTTCTTTAGCAGTTTTGCAGTTCAACCCTTACAATCCTCTTTAGCGGACACGTACCTTGTCTGGAGACGGAATTTTCAAGTGCACGCTCTCCAACCCATCATCCTTGCCACATCAAACCCTCTTCCACTTCACCAGGGCATCCTATTCGGATCGATGGACCTGTTTCACCCTTGCCATTGATGACCGCTTTGCCCAAGCGAAGACAGGTTACCCTGTCGAAACGCTGGCTAAGCAAACTGAGGCTCTCCCTCAACCCTTGCCTCTTTGTTTTGTGCATTGTTGATGAGAGCTTGAAGTCTTTCTTACGAGGTTCGGCTGCCATATTCCACCACTAAATTTTTGCCAACACAGATCTAGTTTGGCGCTCTTTACCTTTTGCCCATTTTGCCGTGAACCAGAATTAACACCCCATTTTTGGCTGCTTTGCTGGCGCTTCTTTCCTTAGCACGAGAGGTGCTAGAGGGGTATTTGCAGCAGCTGTACCTTAGCTTGAGCAGTAGCATCTTGCTATCCTTTGGCACCATTATATCTGAACCCGACCACGGCGGCCGGCTTTGGATGGAGGCGAAACGCAAGAGGCGCCCGTGCGCTGTGCGATGTTAGTGCTCGTTAAATATCCCCAGGTGGTCGACGTTAGTCGGGAGCCCTCTACTGCGGCACCTCTTTCTTCCTTTCTTCCTTCACTGCCTCCTTACGCCGCGGTTCGGGTGTCCACCGAAATACCTGAGACAGTTACTGCGTCATATCCTTTTCTAAAAAAAACAATTTTATTTTGTTTTTCTAGGGGGAAAAGAGGAAAAGAAGAGATTTCTTCGCAAGGATATATATACTCACCTCTTTGTTTCCTTAATTTCATTCCTATCTGCTCAAAATCTTTAAACATTCGTTATTCGCGTTCCCAGATTCCTCAATCTTTATTTATGAACCGTTTGAGATAAGTCTGGGTGAATTTTTCTCCTGCTTGATCTTCCCCAAACTCTGGCCAGTCCGCCACCGTGGGTATGTCCCATTGCTTCAGATTAACAACAACAACAACAACAGCATGCACATTTCTCCGGCGTGCCTCGAACGACGTTGTTGAAGCTGGCTTGTTCTACACCAACCAATGCGGCAAGGATGCCGTGCAAGCTTTTACAAAGTGGAAGACGGTCGTAAAGGCCACAGAGTAGTGGCCCTGCTCAGCTAGGTATGTTTACGGACAAAGGAGAAACTAATTTCGCCCATTAGGATGTTTACACACATGAGTGTTAGTCAAGAGGAGTTAGCCACAATGCACTAACCCTTTTTTCTTCTTGGAGGTGCATCGCGGCCCGTTGGTTGTTTTTTGTAGCGACCGTAGATAGAAAAAAAAACATTTATGCAAGTACGTAGACACTCACGCCGTTTTCTTGGAACAAAGGCGGCAATAAAAATTTTGTCTGCAGATGGGGCAGCTTGTAAAGGGCAGCTCTGGCGATCAGATGTTGTTTGCTTAGTACCACGGAAACAAATCGGCGTGTTATAGCCGTGTTTGGAGAGTCTGCAGAGCGGAATTACTAAGGACGCCAGGAGCTTAGCCATCTTGGGAAACGTGGCGCTTATGTGCCAGAACTTTGAAATTTCGTCAAAGGTCAGTAAAGCGTTCATGTGCGTTTAACGTAGTAAGGGAGCATCAGATTCAAAAGTCGCTGACTCCCCCCACTCCCTCTCCCCACGATAGATACTGTGTTGGGGGCATGCGATTATTGATGACGCGAAGCATTATGAGGACTAGCTACATTGCGTTAAATGTAAAACGAACTGATGTGCAGCTCTTCATTCGTATTTGATAACATCCCTCCATCGTCGACCAAACTAGTCTCCGAAAAAAAAAAGACATGGAATACCGCATTCGGTTTCTTCCCGTCGCCGGGAAGGGAGGGTACGTGGCTGTCGCAGCCCAGTGCTGTCAGAATAGTGAGCACCTGCTTTTGCTGCGAATCTGCGATGACACCCGCCGCGGTGGCTCAGTGGTTAGAGCGCTCGGCTACTGATCCGGAGTTCCCGGGTTTGAAACCGACCTCGGCGGCTGCGTTTCGATGGAGGCGAAACACCAAGGCTCCCGTGTGCTGTGCGATCTCAAAGCACGTTAAAGATCCCCAGGTGGTCGAAATTCTTCCGGAGCCCTCCACTACGGCACCTCTTTGTTCCTTACTTCTTTTACTTCCTCTTTTATTCTTTCCCTTACGGCGCGGTTCAGGTGTCCGCCGAGAGAGAGAGAGAAAGAGAGAGAATAAACATTTTATTGTAAAAAAAGGCCGGAGGGGATTGTGGATGGGGTCCTCAGTCCAAGACTCAAGTGGATTCCGCCGACGCTTTGGCGATGGCCACTTGCGCCTCCTGGTCTTCCAAGGGGCCGCTGGTCAGCGTCACCTCCCACTGCTCCAGTGCCGCGTTGTGAGACAGATACTCCGATATGTGAGACAGATACTGCGCCATTTTCTTTCTCCAAAAACCAATTTTTTAATTTGCAAAGAGCGGGATCCTTATAATGCTTGGGGGCTGTCATCTAGAATCTACAGAGATGCACAAGCTTTTGCTTAAACGAGCTGCTGGAACGGTCATTGTACGTTATCAAAAATAACGACGTTCTGAAGGCAGGTACTGAGAGCACGAAAAATGCGATGTTAGTATTGGCAACGTTAAACAGCGCCAGCATTATTCTTTTCGAAACCATCGATGTGGAGAGGAGAAAAGCCGTATGCTTAAGAACATTATAGTGACCGTTGTCTTAAATGGCTTTCAGCGTCCCATGGCGGAGCCGACCGCCGAAACGGCGGAGAGCAATCGCGTGAGAGCAGAGCGCATGTCGGGTTCAGCGTCGTCGGCTTGGCTGCTGTCGGAATCACGTTGCGCTGTGTATCCCGGAAGGATGTCTCCAATTTTCGGGGAATGTAGCAGGCGGCATGGCTTGAATTAATTTAGACAGCGTACGCCAGCAGTGTTAGTAATGCCTGAACAATTCGAGCTAATCCGGCTGAGGACGAGACAACGCATGATACACGAAATCTCGATTAAATGTTGGCGTTGTGTCCATCATACTTGTCGAGAAGATGACAATGCGGGGTGGTTTAGTTCCATTTTTACTAGCGTGAATCTAACAGGAAAGGTGACACGTAAGTTTTGTGCCGACGCATGCTCCTCGCAGTGATTTGTGTAAGGCCATTTGCGAACCTCCGTTGAATAGGCACTGCTGGGAAATGTAACCGATAAAGGTAACAAAATAGAAAGCATGGAAATAGAGTATCGAGACAGGATGTGTCCGGAAATTTTGGGTGACAACCACAGTAACGGAGGAGCTATGGCATAAAAGATGACGAGAAAAGTGAAACAGTTTCCGATGAAACAAAGTGAATCATTTGTAATTTTACTTCTGCCGTAACTCTTATCTTCCGTAATTGACTCTTATCTTACATTGTTTTCTGTTTCAGGCAGTGGCACATTTAAGGGGAAGAAGCACGGTGCGAATTGTGGGGGGCGGGGGTGGGGGGTGAGGGGGGGAGGAGGACTGATAACGAACTTTTCAAATAAAAATTTTGTGTGAGAAGCCGACATAGACCCAGGGTTTCTAGATCTAAGCATGCGTTAAGACGATATGGCGGTCTAGTTGGTTATCAGTTTCATTTGATAGTCAGCGCTGTGTTCGTTCCCATTATTCGTCCCGCTGAGAGCGCCCTAGATTGCGCTGTTCCATTATGCATTCCCCCCCCCCCCCCCCCCCCCCCAGCAAAACTGTCCGCTTTGATAGTCACCCGTTAATTTGACCCCTACTGTGAGCCCTTCTTTGAAGTTACCAGCGCTGATATTTGAACTAATTCGTCGGGGCTTTCATATGTCAATGTGATACATTCCGCGCAGATTTCGTGACGAAGTACAACAACGGGGACAAGCTTTCCCCGGATTCCTCATTCCTGTCAACTAATCAGCGGACACTATTTCTACAGACGGCGGGAGTTCTGCTCATGCCACATCCAGCTACAATGCTGTTGCATCTGGCTCTGCTTGCGTGCACCCTACTGCTCGCGACTTCAGCGCTCCCCTTCGAGACGACAAGTGCTTCGGAAGAATACTTAGCCCGCTGCGGCCATTGGTGTGGCGGATTCGCGGGGATTCGGTGTGCGCCTCCATGCTTCTGTCGGGACACGTCTCCATTCAAGCTCGCAACTTGCGTGAGCAACAACACGGGCCGGATCTAGTTTTTACTTCAGCAGTTAGCTGCCCTTTGCGTTCACTGATCTGGACATAATTTCTTAATTGCCCGTTTCTCGTTTCCGAAACCAAGGGCTGGCAGTTTTGTTGAAATCGTAGGCATGTTTCGCAATTTTTCTTACTTCTCAGCACAAATGGCACCAACATTTAGTGCTCGTTATCGAGATGCGGACTGGCACGTGTAGAATATACCGCTTAAGAAAGCGAAATGTCGCGAGCCCTGGGACCAAGCTGCGCACATACCATGTCTTGTTTCACTGCATAGAAGTCAGTGCTCCCATAAATAAACAGCTTCACGAAAATTGCGCGTTTACCTTTACGTACTGGAAGTTGTTCTCATTGTTTGGAATTAAATTGTAAGTCTGAAAAATGTTTCTGTCGCGTTTCGTAATAATGATAGGTATGATGAGCCTAAAAATTTGTATGGAAGCGAATGAATCAGGTGAACAGCACTTGGAATGCAATATTGCAATATGTTTAATGTAAAATATTCAAGCATTTGTGAATAAAATAAATAATTGAAGCGACCCAAATTTAAGGTGTTTGGTGTCATTAAGGAGGAGATTAAGTTTTCAAGGAAATGAATGCCGGTATGTTTCATGATCTTATAACTTGTGAGAAAAAGAATGCAGCAACTCTTAGAGGTCATTATCGCAGGTATGCAGAGACACTTGAGGAGTCTACAGCTTAAGAAATTGAAAACGTTGTGAGCAAGCAGGACAACATGGCCCGGAATACTTCGCCAAAGCGCATTTTATGACTGAGTGCTCGCTTCCAGAATAATTTATAGCCTGGGGGAGGGTAGCTGAATTAAAACCGCCTTGAGCTGGCAGATCAGCGACACCGCCTTGTTTTACAGAACCTATATGAGCACACATCTATTGCTATGTTGGTGGCCACACCAGAATGCAGGCAGCAATAGACTGAAAGATCAAGAAATATGATAGATTTTATGCATCGTCCATTTGGTTCGATATACAAAATGACCGTATAAAAACATGGTCACTTGCCTGAATCACGTTCATGCGAGCATTTCGTACGGTAAAAATGCCTAGTGGGAATTTAATTGCTTTCAACTCAATGGACGCTCTCCGGGGCGCAGAGGCGAAGCTCTACATGTGAGAGGTCGGTGGCGTTAAGTGTTACACAGCCACTTGTTCAGTGCAGATTTTTATACTTAGCTCAGTTAATAGCACTGAGCGACGAGAACATCAGAAACATCAGATCATCCGTGACGAAAACATCAGTTCAGCGAAACTTATGCCGACGTGGCGCTGCTAATCGTCTCTTTTCTTTGTTTTAGAGCGCTAGCACTTAATGACAAGCTGGCAAGGTCTCTCTTGCCTCGTCCGCATCTGTAACGGCGTGTCTGCGATCACGGGACCACCATCGCAGCTGCAAAGTAGGGAGGGGAGTTGAAGAGGAGCAGATAGATTAAAGCCAAGTGCTTGCTAGTGAGCCGGACATGGCACGTCAGGCGAACGATGTGTAGAGATCCACTCATCCGGGCCTGCGCGACTGTGGTGAAAGTAGTGCATTTGTTGAGGGGTAAAGGTTTTCTGCAGCAATCAAAGCTCGGGACGAAGGGCATGAGCGACATGCGCAGTCTTCTGTCTACGCCTGTCTGCGAAGGGGGTTCGCCACCATCTCGCACGTTAACGCGTTTCTAGCAGCGTTAGAAGCGTTATTATTACTATCCGTATCTACTAGATACGGAGCAGCAAGACGCTGTGTGTATGTCCCAAGAATATTTAATAATTTGTCAGACGATTATTTTTCTGTGGACTCAATTGAAGCGGACTCAATTCTCGGTCTCAATTGAAGCGTTTGGTACGCGTGTTGTAATGCGTATGTATGCTCCTATTTTCCTTTTGCTTGTCGCAGTTTGTAGTGGTCATGCTTTTGTTTCGATGCCAGGCCACGTCACACAAGCCACCATTGGCTTAGATGGGCCCGTTTTTTCTGTACTGATTTTTGGGTGCTAAATAAAGATTACTATTATTATTATTATTATTATTATTATTATTATTATTATTATTATTATTATTATTATTATTATTATTATTATTATTATTATTATTATTATTATTAAGAGTCAACAGCCGAATTAAAATTGAAGGGGGTACAGCTCCGCCTTAAGGGTTTCACGCGATAGTGTTGATGTGTTAATGCGCCTATATGCGAAATTTAATAATAATAATAATTGGTTTTTAGGGAAAGGAAATGGCGCAGTATCTGTCTCATATATCGGTGGACCCCTGAACCGCGCCGTAAGAAAGGGAATAAAGGAGGGAGTGAAACAAGATAGGATGAAAGAGGTGCCGTAGTGGAGGGCTCCGGAATAATTTCGACCACCTGGGGATCTTTAACGTGCACTGGTATCGCACAGCACACGGGCGCCTGAGCGTTTTTCCTCCATAAAAACGCAGCCGCCGCGGTCAGGTTCGAACCCTGGAACTCCGGATCAGTAGCCGAGACTCTCAGCTTAGCATTCATAGATCTCTCAGAGTCCTTAATTATACCACTCCTGGCTGAGTGGTGCAGAGGCTGAGCGAATTGCTGCTGCTCTTCGATAGCAGGTGCTGCAATCGGTGGGACTTGCGCGACCAAAGTTGCTCTGCCCGAGCAACCGCTTCCGACCAGTTATTAATTTAGCTGCCAACTGCCACCGTGGTCGGTTTGCTCACAATCCGTTGGGCAGGCTGTGATGATGCCACAAGGATCCGTGGCCCAGACGGCTCACTTAGGTTGCTTTTCCGGGAATTTTTCTTTCTTTTCACTTTTGTTTTTCAGTTTATTCACCTTAAAAACCTTCTTGAGGGTGTATTACATAAGGGGTGGGTTAACATTCATTAACAAGTACAAGTCATCCCCTTGAAATATAATTGCTTACAGCATCTGAAAATACAGACGGGTGCGTGATGACAGCTATATTGGTGGGGAGGGCATTGCAGTCCACAACAGTTCGGGGGAAAAAGGAGCCTGAAAAAGTTGCAGTACGGGACACAGGGCGGGCAATCTGATATGCCGTTCGGATTAGTAATGTAGGGTGGTTGATGTAGAGAGCTATGGAAAAACTTGTGGAGCAAACAGAGGCTGGCGATGCGGCGGCGGGCTGCAAGGCTTTCAAGACCGGAATTCGTCTTCAGAGCTGAAACGCTGGGGGTATATGAAGAGTGAACGAAACGAATGACGCCTACACCGACGACGCTGGATTTTCGATCTGCAGAACAGGAGCCTCAAGGCTATCGCGTTTAAAACACCTTACCTCAGAAACAAGGACAATCCTTGACGCCGCCTATGATGACGACTTCGTATTCACTTTGTGAACATTCGTTGGCTAAGGCGGACTCACTGTCTTAAAGCAACACGAGAAGATTGCGTGATTCGGGGAAACACCCGGCGGATAGAGGCCCTTTAGGCGACGTTGGGATTTATCGTGGTGTTTTACAAAGACTGCTTCGAAATGACGCAGACGACTCTAGAAATGTCGACTTCGAAATGGCGTCTTTGTCACACTCTTCTTCAAAGCACTCGCCAGCTTTTAGCAAACAGCCGCCTCCATGAGTACTTTGTGAAACGAGAAAAATATTTCTGGAAGTTTTGTTTAGATGTGTTTCTACGGGACGCGCCCCCGTTGCGTACCCGCTGTCGGTAGTCACTACCATGCGCAGGTGTTTTAAATGTCGGTCGCCTTCGGAATGACGGTGCATATTTTCAGAGCCTCAGATGAATTTGGTTGTTCTGCATGAAGGGACGACATCACAGGTGCACTGGAAAATCAGAAAACTGCTTTGAAAACTTCTGCTTCCATGTATACCAATGGGCGCTAAGCCTACTTTTCACCTCCAGCCGGAACTGCCTGCCGAAAATCCCCGGTTTGTTTGTAAACGCGATGCTGGCCGATAAACAACTTAAACTGCGATGAGGGGACACTGAGAGCGACAGCGCAGCGCATATGTAAATTCAAGTGTGAGAGAAGTGTTTGAACGAATACTACTTGTGGTTTTCCGAAGCGCGGTCAATATAACCGGAAAAATAATCTATTGTGTAGTAACAATAGTTTATGAAACAGGAAAAATGTAATTGTATTATTTTTTAGAGCCCTGAATGTTAAGCTCTTGAAGCCTCATTTTAACGGAAGAACACGAGCCTCATGGTAATGAATAATATTCTTTCTTTTAATTCGAGGACTTGTCATGGGGCATAAGAAAATGATTATGTTTAGCTAAATTATGTCATGGAGCCTATTATCTTAAGAAACCTTCGCAGGATCCGACTCTTAGTGTTGGCTGTTAGCGACAAGGACAGGTGTTCCTCCCTTGCAACTAGCTGTAAGTCCAACTTCCCGTAACCACCTTCTTCTTGAGTCCGGCGTGGGACACTTGGGACATGTGCTAAGCTCTGCATCTTCCTGAGAGCCTCATCGGCATGTCATCGACAGGGAAAGGGCCACCCGGCCCTTATCCTTCTCAGGGATACCTCCTCCAAACCCGTTAAAGCATGAGAGATGAGTTAAGTACGCAGAGTAATCAAAGCTCGTGCGCTTGCCTTTATAGAGGACAACAAGCTGAGAAGAGCGCAGCGGAGATAAAAACGGAAGCTGGTGGTCGAGGCATTCGTATTTAGGGTTTGGTGCGTAAGAACGTCTGTGTTCCTCTGGTGAAAATTCTAAATATCTTCTTGTGTCTATTGTGTCTGAATGCATTTCTATAAAAGGCATACCGTCTACAAGAGAACCCCTATCTACACGGACTCCCTAGCTCCTATTAACAACTTAAAAGAGTTACAAAGATACTAAGAATCACTCAGGAGATACATGATCTCAGTGTTAGAGGATTAGTCACCGAAAAACTAGGCTACCCGGGGCGTAAACGCGGGGGATGCTTCTCGAGAAGTAGAAGAGCTCGAAGCTTCTATGCAGCATGCCCGGGAAATAAGAGGTAGCCAACCTCAAAGTTTGTATATTTGCGGGCTCGTCATTTAATACAACGGTAATCGTGCTCCAACATGTCCGTGCAGTGATCATACATACGTTCAGCAGTTGTTGTTGTGCCGGCTGGAGTTCCTCAGCAAACTATGTGTGAGAAAAGAAGAAAAGAAGAATTCTGCGTAGGACTCCTTTATTATTTATCATTCACGTTTTTTTTGCTCGAAATTAAACCTCGACTACATTAAATGGGTCAATTTTTCACAATTGTTTGACTGTACAAGGGCGCCCGGCCAATCTCCCACTTTTAGTATGTGCCTCTCCAACAGGCGATAACAACAACAACAACAAAGACGACAACACAACGTCTGTCCGGTGACGCAGCTCTAGAGTGAAGTGTCGCAGTAAGTGGCTGGTATTGCTCTGTTTCCTCAGCAGAAAATGTTTTTAGTTGCTCATGCAAGTTTGTGCAGTCTATTGCATATCTTTTTCGCCAGTAATCGCAGGGTTCTGTGTTAATCAGTGCTGGTTCCTCCTGCGCTAAGCAAAGCAACATGCCACAGAGGCTGGTTTCCTTGGAATGAACTCGTTCTTACTTAAACCGATTGATAAGAGTACACTCAGAATCCTTCTGCAAGCACCGGCGGAGGTGGCGCAAATTTCAGCATTCTGTTGTATGTGTGATATAGGAAATGTACGGCGAAAATAGGAATAAGAACCTGACGTTACTGCTACGGCTGCGCAACAAAAAACTCGCTGGGGCTAAAGCAGAACTCGAATGTATTCGTGTCGGCACCCGGAAACTTTTTTTTTTTTTGCAGCTTATATTGAGATGTAAATGGTGTAGTGCTGTGATGGCATCGCGGAACCACAGACGATAGCACAAGGAGCAAAGTGGGAAAATTGGTTTTTATAATGATAATAATAATTGGTTTTTGGGGAAAGGAAATGACGCATTATCTGTCTTATACATTGTTGGAATCCTGAACCGCGCCGTAAAGGAAGGAATAAAGGAGGGTGTGAAAGAAGAAAGGAAGAAAGAGTCGCTGTAGTGGAGGTCTCCAGAATTACTTCGACCACATGGGATCTTGAACGTGCACCGACACCGCACAGCACACGGGCGCCTTTTTTAAATGAGTGCACGGGCCTCTATAAGTGGGCCACTATTACTGGCGCTTACAGACACAAGTAAACAGAAAGAGATGACAGAAGAAAGGTTGAAACGAAAACGCGCAGGTCCTGCAAACCGTGCGTTTAACCTCACTTTTGTCAATTATTTCTTCAAACTCGTTGAAAGCGGCAGTAGTTCTGGCCCACTTAGTGCCAGTTGAAAGGCCCGTGCGCTCCCTTTTTTTTTCGCAGGAGTCGACTTGCATGGCAATGATGCTGACGTGCTATACACCATGCTTCATTCATACCGGCATGAATTGAATAAAATATACGAGAAACAAGTGCTCCCTTTGGTTGCGAAAACAACTATGGAGACATTTAGGTCACCTTAATTGTGGATCGACAGCATTATATTTTACATTTGTCCCAGCTTATGTTGCAACTGCTGTGTGATTGTTCTGTATTTGGTTCTTTCGGGGTCACGGGATATTCTGACTTCGTACTTCTCGCGACAAATCAGAGAATTTGTGACTCTGAACGCTCTGGGTTGCTGCTGACGCTAATTATAATGTTCTCATATTGCCATATCAAAACTGAAGTAGCCACACACCGATGGGCAGGTTGTGATGACGTCACAAGGTCAGGAGACGTCTCTCGACCAATTAGCAAAATATTTTATTGTGGACATCAGTGGCTTTTTGGCCTGACAACTTGAATTCTACTGCATTAGTATATGGGCAGTCCTTGTGTTTAGAATAATGCGTTGTGCGATTCTAAATGCAACCAATACGTGTCCTGTGCCACTGGATCGACCAGAAGCGATACAATCCAATCGTGGCAGCTCGATGGGTCGGAACCAGCGCATTCTTCGGCGCAACATGCAGAACACCAACGAAGGTCTCCTATATGATTTCATTTAATTTCGCAGATTTCTTAGCATCCACGTCGGGGATCGCCTCGTGGCCGCCTTCCCAAGTCTTCGTAGCTACCAGGTCTCCAGAAGGAGTGAACTGGATTTGTGGAAAGAAACGTTGTGTACAGAGCCTGTCACAGCCATGAAACGACCATTCTCGTTGTTTGTGCACGTGCCAATTCTCGCGTCTCTGCTGTTGTCCTCCTTTGGGTCCGCGCAGCTCGATCGGAGGGCAAGATGCGGCGCAGAATGCGGAGGCTTCATGCAAGTCGAATGCGAGTCCCCGTGCGTCTGTGAGTTCCTCTTCGGCGGCGACCTCGGTCGGTGCATCGCAAGAAGGCCGGATACTTTTTTTGTGGGCCGTGAACGTCGCCTGAACACTACCCAATGACTTCTGGTATTTTATATTCCCATTTATTTTTCAAAAATCTGAGATTTGGCGCGGAAACTTTATCTAGAAGTTGGATGTGCCTAGTTGAACTTTTCCGGGAGAAAAAATAGTGGTCAACGTTGAGTGCTCATTTTCCTCGATGTGATGTACAGCTTATGGTTGGGTTGTTCCACTGACCTGAACATTCAAGGAAATAAACGCGGATACTGCTGCCCTTCAGGTAAAGGTTCAGGAAGTGTCAAGTCTCTTTGTTCTGTTCTGACTCAGAGTTGAAGTAACTGACAGTAAATACATTTATCTACCTTTGTTGACTGCATATTACTGGCGCCGAACTCGCGCATGGTATCAATTGTGTTCCGTGACTCATTACTCTCTAACAAACCGCGCGTCCAGGTAGCCCTGTGCGTTGATTAAAAAAATATGCAATTGTTTCACAAGGAATTATCGCTGTGGAAATTCCGGGAGAAACAAAACAAAAAGCAGGGGATGGCAGATAGTCGCGCGGGGAGATATCAAGGGAACTTGCTGGGATAGGGCTGTCGAAGTTGAGTGGAGGATAGGTTTAACTGGAGTTAGGCCACTAGTAGCGGGTCATTGTTCTTTAATGGACACAAGGATACGGATGAAAGACAAATGATAAATGAAATTTTGCTAATATCACCCTGACCTCATTCAGTTCACTGGACCTTCGTCAAAAAGTAGTTGGCACGTAATCTTTTTCGTGTTAAGGCTTAGGTCTAACGACCCATTATGTTACGCAATTTTGGTGCAATCAGAATTTGCGTAATCACTTTCGGGCGAGACACTACAAACAATACGCACTGACGCTTTTAACCCTGAACAATGCTCCGAAAAAAAAAGTTGATTTTGAGTAAAGGAAAGACTCAGGAAGAGTGTCGATTCTCGCCGGACAACTCAAGCGTGTCTTGCGGATAGGGTAAGAATGAACCAGCGGCAATGAGCGCGCTAAGAAAGAGAAAGAAAACCTATGAAATATATGGAGGTCGTCCATATATGTGGTAAAACCGATGCTACGGCGCACTTTTCGTGGACGCCATTGTCTTAGTGTCTTCCGCGTTCGCTGCTTTTCACCACTCCTTAGTAATCTTGGGGCTGACAGCACGACCGGCTCCTCGCTTCCTTTAGCGGCTGTTATGAGACCGTGTGAAACATGTACGTACTATTTGGGCAAAAGTCACCGGGAAGCGCGATTTCTGCTCCAGGAGTGTAGGTGCGATTTGTAAGCCAACGAACGTCTGATTCAGTTAAAGGACGGCAGAAAAAGCGAATGCGACTTTCAGCTCTACAGGTTTGGAGCCTCTGGTAAAGAACAAAACTATGGGCTTCAGTGTTTGCTCACGGGCCCTGGAAACTTTTGCTCCCAGGAATTCGTAGAATTTCATGCCCTTTTTCGGAAAGAAAGGCGAAAATGCAGCTTATGTACGCACTTTGGGGAGGTAAGTTGTCCGGCCAGTTGGTGTCGGTGTTGCCTAACTAGAGCACGCCGAACACGATATAGAAGAGAGGAACAACCAGGTACACAACACAGCGGTACACAGAAATGCGCTTTTTAACGGAAGTGAAGTTCGACAAGGCAATTTGTCGGGCGAGTTGGTGACGGTATTCCTTAACCACACTGCAGTGCGACGAACGGAGTTGGTGACAAGAAAGGAACATGCAGGGACGCAACACTGCTGCTTGGCGAATTGGGGACTAATACCGTAAACTCGCCCAGCAGCGCATGGGCTGAGTGCCCGCGTGTTCACATTGTTACGAGGAGTTCTCCACAAACAACTGTGCAGCGCAGAGAGGTACTCTACGACCTGACACTTTGCGAGCGCTCACGCACACACACTCAGCGTCGTCGTCTTCGAGGGCACCGAGAGTCACTCCTTTGTCAGCGGGTAACACTGCCCCCGCGGCGAAGTCACCATCCCGCTGAGGGCGACGTGGAGTGGAAATGGTATGGCTTAAGGCGGGAAACGTGCACTATTTTGGGAGGAGGTGTAGCGGAGGGGGTCTTGGGATGGAGCGGGGCACTCTCTTAGGTCAAGCATGGTAAAAGGCGACGTTTATGTTTTGCGTCGATGCAGGCTCGTCGCACTGCTGTGTGCAAAGCAATTTGCGCACCTCCGCTACGAGTAAAATTAAACGGATCAAAATAACAAAACAGAAGACATGGCAAGAATAGCCTGACAAGAGGTGTTCCGAAACTTCGCATGACAGCCACAGTGACGGAGGAGCTACGGAATAAGAGATTACAAGAACAGTGAAACAGTTTGCGACGAAACAAAGTGTATCATTTCTAATTTTATATCTTCGGTAATTCACTCTTATTATTGTACATTATTTTCTGCTCCAGGGATGGACGCATTTAAGGGGAAGGAGCGCGGTGGAAAGTAGGAAAAAAGGTAAAATTTTGTGTGCGAAGACGACATAAACCCTCAGTTTATTGGTGAGAAACGCTCAAAGAGTGCATCACGCAAAAGGGACTGCCTCCCGCCCCTCAACGAAACCGCCCGCTTTGAGACTGATGTTGATGATGGTGGGGCCTTTTTTGAAGTTACAAACGGTGAACTTTGAACTAATTCTTTGGAGTTCCATATATTGATAAGATGTTTTTTCGCGCAGATTTCGCGAAGAAAAACAACGCGGGCGAGCTTTCCCCGGATTCCTCGCTCCTGTCAACTGATCAGCGGACACTCATTTCTACCGATGGCGGGAGCTTTGCTCATACCACATCCAGTAGCCCTGTTGTTTCAACTGGCGGTGCCGGCGTGCAGCCAACTGCTCGCGATTTTAGCACTCCCTTTGGAAACTATACTGCCATGGGAAAAATTCCTGGCCGAGTGCGGTCAGTTGTGTGGCGGATTCGCGGAGATTCGGTGTGTCCCTCCATGCTTCTGTCGGATCAAATCTGCAAGCGATTTCGGAACTTGCGAGAACAACGACACGGCTCTGACGTAGGCTTTAGCTGAGATTTTAGATGCCGTTTAAGTTTACTGTTCTAGCAATTATTTCTTTATTGCCCGTATTTTTTGGGGGGCTGGGGTCCCTAGTATTGCTGAAATCATTGGCACATTTCATATTTTCTTCTTTCTGGGCAAAAATGGTAGCAACAATAAGCGCTCATTATCGCGGATATTCTCTGAAATGTCTATCGCTTAAGAAAGCGTGATGTTGTGAGCCCTCTGAACATGTTGCTCACATATCCCATCTTGCTGGACTGCACTGAAGTGAGTATTCTAATGAATAAACAGCTTCAAAAGTTGTCGCTAAAAGGGGAGACAAAAACCTTGTGCTCACGTTTATGTAACAGAAGGCGTTCTAATTGCTGGGAAATAAACTGTAAGTCTGAAGAATGTCTCTATCACGAGTCCTGATATTTGATGAGCGTAGAAATTCACCTGAAAGCGGACGTATCAGGAGAGCAGCTTTCAATAAAAGTGAACAGCTTGGAATGGTGTGTGTTTTTTGCGTGATGCCTTCAGGTCTCTGATGATGAAATAAAAGAAAGAAGGCCGCCAGATAAAAATTAGCTTGGTGGCGTTAATTACGAAATTAAATTTTCATGTAAAGGAATTCGGGTATGTTTAATGTTTTTTCAGTACTTCTGGCAAAAAGACAGAAACATTTAGTGTTTATTATCGCAGATCTGCACAGACTCGCGCAGAGTCTACCGCTATAAAGAAACTGAAGTGCAACTCTGCGCAGAACACATCGCCAATGTGCATGTTATGAGTGGGTGTGGGCTTCTAAAATATTGTGTGCGCTGCGAGAGGGCTGCTGAATTAAAACGCTTTGAGTCTGGACCTCCCGCGACACCGTCTCTCTTCATACGAACTGTGTGTGCACCCATTTATTGCTTTGTAGGTGGCTGAACAGGAGTAGAGGGAACCAGAGCACGAAATTTGACAACTTTCATATATTGCCCATTGGCTTCAGAAACGGAATCACATTCTAAAAAACATGCATGCTCATACGAGTTTTTTTGCGATTAAGATGCCTAGAGTAATGCGATTCTGAATTTGCTCGTTTCCAACTCAACTGCTGACGCCATCCGTGGCGTTACGAAGGAGCTTCAACAGTTGAGTGTTTGGAAGCATAAAGTGTTATGCAAGCCAATTGTTCAATTTAGATTGTTCTATTAGGTTCAGCTAGTGGCACTGAATGCTGGAGAAGTCATCGCATACCGCACTAGAAATCAGCGAAACCTATGCTGACGGGGCGCTGGTAACGGTGTTCTTGAGCGCTAGCTCTTAATGGCAAGCTGCTAAGGTCCCGCGTTGTCGACATCCTCATCTGTAATACCGCGTCCGTAATCGCGTGACTACCATCACAGATGCTAAGCGGGAAGAGGATTAGAAGAGGAGCAGGGAAGAGTTAAATTGTGAGTAGGGTTATATATGGTACGGTAAAGAACGCAATCGTCGGTAAAACGGCGGACATTAGAAGAAATGCACGTATTGGTGATTTTTGTATATGAGGAAACAAAGAGGGCCTAGTACGGTGCCTTGTGGTACACCGGAGGCGAAAGGGGCACAAATGGAAGAGTAATCGTTAGCATAAACAAACTGCAAGCGGTTAGTGGGAAAATCTGTGATCCAGTAAACTAGAAGTGTTTAGATTTTGCCTCGAAAGTTTTAGTAAGAGTCACTTGTGCGAAGCCTTGTCAAAAGCTTTTTCGAAGTCAAAGAAGAGTGCATTAAAGGGACCTTTTAATTCTGAATTGGAACTAATGCCGTTTTGAAACGACGCAGTTGTGGGCGGCAGGACAGGCATATGATTAGGTTGAAAAATCCTGGGGCCATATTCCATAAGGTGTCCATTTTAAAATGGCCATTTTGCGGCCGTCTGGTCGTCTGTCATTGGTCACTCAGATATAAGCGTGGCTTTCTGGCCTCTGTGGAAAGCGACCCGGTCATTGAGTAGAAGGCGACCGTACCTCACCGTTGGCTTCATATCGCAGCCAATGGCAGCCAGTCGTCAGGTCCGGTCGCCTCATGTTGACAGAGGGCTGCGATGCAGTGCACCAATGGTTGCATATCTCAAGCAATGGCAGCCATTGATGAGGTCCGGCCGCCAACCACCCAATGGCCGGGTCGTTTTCCACAGACGCTTGAAAGCCGCGGGTATATCTGAGTGACCAATTACAGAGGACCAGATGGACGAGAAATGGCCAATTTAGGATGAAGAGCTTATAGAATACGGGCCCTGATGGGTGCTAGGAAGTTTATGACATGAGAGTAAATAACATGTTTCATGATATTTGAACACACGCTTGTAAGAGAGATGGGACGATATGCGTTACCTGGGCCTTTCTTGGAGACTGGAACGATCTTGCCCACTTTCCATACTTGTGGGACCATGCAAATTGCGACTGCTGAAAGATGTGTACTAAAATTTTTCTAATTACATGTTGTGTTTTTCAAAACCTTTGCGTTGATGCCGTCTATTCCTGCAGATGACGCGAATTTTAATGAATTGATACATTTTGCAATGCCGTGAGGTGCAAACTTCAAAGCATCTATGTTAGGATGATCGGAAATTGGATGATATGGGAGGCTAGTACCGGTTTCATAATTAAAGACCGCGCTGAAGGTAGGGTTTAGGGCCCCAACTACATTTCAGTCAGATGAAAGAATGCTGTCTGGTCAGTTAGAGATATTGGTGATCTTGAGCGCTTCGTGTTAATAGTCCTAGACAATTGTTTCGAATTGTTACGAATTAATGATGGCAGCGTCGATGAGAAGAAGAAACGTTTATAATTTATGATTATGATAATGCGTGGCTCACTATGCCCGATATCCCGGCGGCAAAACTCAGTAAAAGGTACGTGCGATATGAAAGCAGAACCAACAGCCAGCGCTTTGAAAGTTTCACCATGTAACGAGGTTGAAATGGTTATTACAGTGCGCATCAAGATGAGGAACGCCAGGGGCATTTCCAGGAAGTCTGAAATGCGCTGCTCGAAATGTTTAGAGGCAAATATATGGGTGCCACTGGAAATTGCAAACACGTGAGATAAAAATAGTACAGGAGGGAACAACTTCTCGCCGCTGATGTCATGCCAGAATTGGACATTCGCAACTGCTAGACTGGCAGGTTACTGATAACTCCTTGTGAATATAAACAGATGTACACAGATGATAAATTCGAACCAAATAACAGGTTCAAATCTTCATGTGGGTGTTTTTCCTGAATTTAATTTTGTTCCTTTTCATCTTTTATTAACACAAATTCGTCCTCGTCTTCCTGACATTGAATTTATATTTACTTCTGCAATATTTGTTACGAGAATATTTAGAGCCAAAAAGGGAAAGTAGATTCAGATTGCATTTACGGAGCAATAGCCCGCTATACTCTCAGGAGAAGTTAAAAGCAAGTTGCCTAGCTATGCCCGAGACAGCTGCTTTGACTTCAAAAGAGATTCGCGCTTTCATAAGTGACGTCGGCACGGTTTCACCGCTGTTTGCGTCTTGTGAAGACCTTGCGAAGCACTTACATTAGCACGATGTATTCAGGCGCTTCAATTCGAAGAAAGGCGGCGATGAAAGTTTATGTTCTCACATGAGGCCGCTTGAATAGAGGCGGCTGTGCAGATCAGATGGTGCTTGTTTAGCACAACAGAAAAAAAAATTTCAACTGGGTGTTGCAATTGTTGTGTGACTATTTGAGGTGTAAGGCGCAAAGTCTTCTTTGGAAAAGTCACAATCGTGGGCTCTAAATTTAGAATTTCGTCTCAGGTCAGTGGAGCTTTCGACCGCCTTTTAACGAGTAAGATAATTGTATCTCAAAAGTAGAACTTCCCCATACGCCAACAGTAGCGCGTAGGGTGCCATTGTTGTAGAGATGCATGGCTTCACAACATGTTTGCCTAAAATGACGTTTTATCCACGCAATGCTCGATAGTGCAAAATGAGAGGCTCAGCTAACTCCTGGAGAAACGAGGAGGAATTGATGCACTGTCCTCGAAAATTTTCATAACAACATGCGAGCGCCTACGGAACGGTCATTCAGCGTCCCCAGGCGGCGCGAAGCAACAAAATTGAAGAGGAAAAGTGTGCGTTTAGAGAGTGTGGCAGCCGCTCATATGTCCCAGAGCCTGGTGCTTGTCCGCTCATCCGCTCATGCACTCGGCGAGGCAGGGGGGCGGGCTGTTTGCGTCATCTCTTCTTCGAGCGTCACTTGCGGGCACTGCGCACGCGCTAAGAATAAAGAAATAAGTTCCTAGAAGCTCGAAAGGAGACCATGAGGCCTGGGGACTTTAGACCAAAAATCATATGACGGGAAAATATGCTTTCTACTATAATGCGACCGGCCCACCAAAGATACTTTGTGCTAAGGCTCTGTGAAAAGAGGCCTTGCGTAATGTTGGCCGACTGGAGTTAACGTGTAACACTTGCTTGCGCTTCTTTGTGTGTGCATTCGGTGCTCTGACAACTGATTTCATAGGGAGTGAAACTCCAAATTTTACAATATGGTGGTACTTGACCGTGCAGGTTTCCCGAAAAAAAAAAGAAAACGAATCAGTACAGCTGATAATCCTCTCGCGGGTCCTGCCTGCTGCCAGCCCTTCAGCCGAAGTGGGCAGTTCTTGAAGACGGCAGCCTCCGGAAGAACGCACCTGGCAGCCATGCTGCCACCTTTGCTGGTTGTGTGCGCCTTCCTGTTCGCGTCTCTAGTGTCCCCTTTCGGACATTGCTGGTGGTCCAGGCGCGAGGCCAGATGCGGCGAAGCGTGCGCCGGCTTCTTCCAGGTCGGGTGCGAAGACCCCTGCGTGTGCGATTATGACTTCGAAGAGAGCACCGGTGGTTATTGTTTGCCTCGCTCTACGGCAGCCATTTACGACAAGGATAAACCTGTCAACGCCCTGACTTAAACTGCGCGGGGCGTAAGCTGAAATTTTTTCCCTTCAAAAATGAAAAAAGGCTGCTGGACGCGGACATTTTTTTAAAATTCTGAACGAGTCTTAGCCTCACATTCACTTTTTGCTGACGGCTAGTTTCAGCCGATGGGGTGTGTCGCTTACACTGCGGAGTACATCTGTCAGCGAGCGGTTGCTCAACCCACAGGCAAGCAGCATGCACATGCAATGCTATGTATTCAGTTGTTGCCTCAGATGGACCATTGAAGGAAATCAACACACTTCTGCGGCCCTTCCTGAAGGAGGCTTGAAAAGTTTCTTCCACGTTCATTTCTCGTACAAGAGAACATGCTCTCGCAGCTATGAATTAAAGCGAATAGTCCTCAACTACTTTTCACCACATTCCTAAAGCTAACTTAAAACGAGGCTGATTCGGTACACATATTAACAAGTAGGTTCGGCAGACTCACTACTTTCAACCGAAGCGAGAGAGCACAACGTGATAAACTTAGAAAGGAATAGCTCAGAAGTTTCAGCAAAGAAATTAGCTTCGCTGTAGTCACTATCGGCTTTTATGGCTCAGTGTAAGCCATCCATGTACTTTGTGTACACGCCTAAACCTGCAGCTCGAGAAAAGATTTGATTCGCTTAGGGAGAAGTCAACACAATTATCAATTACTTATTTAAGTTCATAGCGGGCTTTATGGTTTCCGCATTAGGTGAGAAGGCGCGGCGGCGCTACAATTATAATAAGAAGCAGGAAGTATTCCGTAACAGCAACGACGTTAGTAGCAAGGAAGCCATCAAGAAAAAATGAACTTGTTTTTTGCAGCGTTGTACAAAAAATACAATAAAAACATAGGGCAGTAGGGAAGCAAACATGTCGCTGTCCAAGTGAGACCTGAAATTGTTCACATTAGGGTCATTCCACGACAAACGTCCGAGATGGTGGGCTCGTCCATCTACAATTTTCCAAGAAAATTCATGAACTCTTATTCTAATTTGTGTAATCAAAGCCTGAAATATTTTTGCCGAAAAAAATTATTCGTGAGGTGAGGGCAGTTTGAATATTCACAAAAGGCGAGAAACCAGGCACTGCTGAATAATTAATAAAAATTCAATATTTTAGAAACCACTACACGATTTTTCATTGATAATTGCAAAGATTCTGGCTTTAGATATAATTCGGTGCATGCAGCTTTACACGGCATAAATGTTTTTTTTAAAAATCGAGAAAAAAAGTATGAAAATGTACCACTCTTGTTTTTTTTTTGTTTTAAATATCAACTTGCTCTCAGAAATTCACGAATACCCGTTTTGTTTCTCTAGATGTCTAGTACTTTTAACAAATGTTATAGGTGATGAAACTGTGTACATCAAAGTAAAAACAATATAAATTTGCAAAAAAGTGCGTTTTAGCCAAAAGCACTCGTTAATTTCACCCTGAGGCGGTCCAAATAAAAATACTAACAATAGCGAGTTACGTAGAACAATTTATTGTCTTACATTTCTTAAATTTTTATCGAGGTAATTTTTGTCTAGAGCGAGAAAATATTTTTTTAAGTTCAGATTTCGTGCCTCAGGTTGCTTCGTCTCTTTGCGTCTTTGCGACATGCGTCGTCATTAATATTTTTTTTACTTCGATGTACGCAGTTTCATCGTCTATAACATTTATTATAGGTACTAGACATCTGGAGAAACAAACCGGCTATTTTCGAATTTCCGAGAGCAAGTTGATATTAAATACAAAAAACGACAAAAATGGACTCTTTTCAAACTTGTTTCGTTTCTCTAAAAATAATAATGCCGTATAAAGCTGCATGCTCTGAATTATATTGAAAGACAGAATTTGTGCAAATGTCAATGAAAAAAAATTGCGAAGTATTTTCTATAATTGGTTTTCGGGGAAAGGAAATGGCGCAGTATCTGTCTCATATATCGTTGGACACCTGAACCGCGCCGTAAGGGAAGGAATAAAGGATGGAGTACAATAAGAAAGGAAGAGAGAGGTGCCGTAGTGGAGGGCTCCGGAATAATTTCGACCGCCTGGGGATCTTTAACGTGCACTGACATCCCACAGCACACGGGCGCGTCAGCGCTTTTCCGCCATAAAAACGCTGCCGCTGCGGTCGGGTTCGAATCCGGGAACTCCGTTCGACTACTCGTCGGGAACTCCGGATCAGTAGTAGAGGCATTTTATAAAACTTTTAATTTTTTGTTGATTATTGAGCAGTGCCTGGTATCTGGCCTTTTCTAAATATTCACATGCACTCACCTCAGGGATAAATTTTTTTGGCAAAATACTTCAGACTTTGATTACGAACATTAAGATAAGTTTACATGAATTTTTTGAACAAATTGTAGATGGTCGAGCGCAACGTCTGGGTTGTTTGGCGTGGAATGACCCATTGGCTGTTGATATAACAGCGCTACACAACTAAGAGTAACAGCAAGAAAGAATAGAAATACATGCGAAAATTTCAGTTAAATATCGCACGAATTCTGATAGGGACACCAATGTCCAAAACGTTATGCAGGGTGCTTTTAATTTTGTCGTAAGAAGAAATAGAAGCAGATAGCTCACAGCTAATATTTTTCGTGCAGCTAAGTACGGAAGAAAGTACAGTGTACGCACTTTAAACATCTTGAATTGAGTTTTCTAGTTATAGGTTCAGGAGTTCCTGGTATCATTTCGGAAGATCTGGCTTTATGGTTGTCAGTTTCTGGCATCCGTAGTTAGACTAGCTTTTGAAATATTTTGTTCTTCAAAACATTTTCTTGAGCAAGTGAGTACCATGAAATGTGTTTGAACATCATTTCCCGCCCGAGGTTTTATAGTCCGAAGGTTTCCAAAAACTCTCTACTGATCACTATGCTGCAAGAAATAAACAAAACGCTGGTATATGAATGTATATGGATTTATATATGTTGTGAGACTGGACAACCCAGCAGCTTCCATGCACCACTTGTTAAATTCTTTTGCCCTTCAGGCACCAGAACTTCAACTCGGCGTTCTCCCGGGATCTTGTGGCCGTGTCAAAATTTAATACGTGCATGAAACAACGCTTTTCTCTACTGCGAAAGTGCGAGGCATTTAAACTGTGTCCGCGCATGCGGTCGCTTGAAAAGAAGCGGTTACGCCGAATAGATGCTGCTCGCATTAATTATTCACGAGAAATTAAAACGAAGTGGTCACACTTGTTGTTCTTACCTAATTTGGCGCGAAGGGATCCACTTAAATAAAATCAGATTTTGGATACAGCCGGGCTTTCCGCCGCCACGTTGGATTTTAATCGAAGGTCAGTCAGCTATGGCGCAGCTATTGCAGACTAAGTCAGTACTGGACTAAATGTGGTCCATTCTCTATACGCCCGCTATAATGACGGTGAAAGAAAGGTTTTGCGACATCTTTACGATGATGTTCGCGTTTCTCAAGTGATTAACCATAATCAGAAAGAAAGGGAGGGGGGGATGGGTGGGCTTAGCTATAGTCGGCGGTGAAATGCACATCCAATGGACGTTTTTTTCTCGGAGACGGCGTGTTCGCTACGACTTTCTTGGTGAGAAGAATAGGCCGATTGTTTCTGTTCGCAATATCTTCCACTTTTGCCGGTAGTGTCCGCACGGCAGCCAACCCACGTGTTATTGGAGTCGAGGTGAAAAACGGACCATATAGAAAGAAAAGCGAAAATGGCTTATAGCGTTATTTTAACGCGATAGCGTTAAATACCCCGATGTCCGGAATATCCGGCGTCGTCGTTGTCGGGGTCGGTGCTGTGAGCGAAAAATCATGGTATGGCTTTGGCAGGCGGTCCCCGGAGAGCAACTTAGTATGCAGGTGGGCAAACTAGATCACGTCTCCTTGCTGCGTCATCACTACCTAAACGCCGGATAGCGAGCGAACTGCCCACCATGGAAGGTGGCAGTTAAATTAATGATTGGTCTCTCGGAAAGAGCAACCTGGGCCGCACAAGTTGGAAGCACCTGCCATCACAGGGCAGTGTCGCACCGCTTAACCGCTGCACCAGTGGGGAATGTGAGGACTCTCAGGGATCTATTAATGTAAACTAGAGAATGACCTTATGCTTATGTGAAAATTAACCGATAACGGTATTGCGTCATACACTTCAGGTGGAGCTTAAATATCCCTCCAATTTTTACCCATTCCCGCTCTCCCAGCCATCCTGTTACTGAGTGCTGCACACTTGCTGTATCTGTGAATATCTTCATACCGCAATTTGAGGCGGTAACTGTATTACGACGCGTAATCAGACAGTTTCATGAGTGCCCGTTTCGCAGGATATTCCGATTGGAACGAAATCTTTCACCTATCAAGCCACTTTGTTCAGCGTGTCAGCTGAGCTGTTCAGTGTTTCTGACGTCGTGCTGTTTGAACGAAGGGAGAGACTTATTTGCCGCCGACCGTACTAGCATTTTTATCCAGGGAAGTTCCAAGGACGTGCGAGATCGGACATGAAAAACTCTTAGCGAGCACTGTTAAGCCGGGCTGGCCGGCGCATCATGTGGGGACCTCAGTGACTACCGCCCGAACGGACAAATATTCTTTCACTACCTATTGGCGTACTTTTTGGACATGGTATGCATAAGGCTGGCATGCAGAAATGTATAATTTTCTTTCTTTTTTTTTGTAGTTCATCACGTTTGACGTACAATTAATTTTTCTTAAGCAAAACAAAGGCCTATTTTGGTGTGAAAGAATACGGGAAACTGCTCAGGAAAACTGAAGATGCTGGAAGAAATTCGGGCACAGAGGGCTGTACTTATTGTCTACAAATTGTGCCGCTTTTATTTCTCTTCGGTGTTGTCTTTGAAAGCTGATTTGAAATGTGCCATGGCTCGCGTCCTTCTGACTCAGCTGCCAGAGATACTATAAGTCCAAAGCAGCCAAGATCTACTATGCTGTGTGCGTCAGTTATTCATGATAAATTCTCGCAATTGATCTCACGGTGTAAGACAAACACAGCTCCTGCTCTAGCAACGACCTATGTTAGAAAGGACTTATAAAAAGAAAGAAAAATAAAAGTGCCCTGCCCGCACCGCCAGGTGGCCCAACGTGCTTCTAGCAACGACAGTTGGCTGCTCGTCTGTCGGACATTGAGATTTAAACTGGACAGTAAGGCGGCCTAGATCAAAACTATTTTCATACAAAACACGCAGAAAGAAAGAACCTTCATTTGCGCAGATCTGCGAGCAGGTCGACGCTGACGAGCATGTCATACTACGGAACCCTTCCTGCTGTCATCTGATCAGCGGATGCCATGTTATACCCAAGCGAGAAATGCTGTGCCTAGCGCACCCAACAGCCATGCTGTTGCCGTCTTCGTTGACCGTGTGCAGCCTACCGCTAGCGTCCCAGGTGGTCCGATTCGAAGCACCGCCGCCTTGTGGTGGCAACTGCGGCGGATTCGCGGGTCTCCAGTGTGAACCTTCATGCGAGTGCCGGTACACCAACGGCGGAGACACGGGCTTCTGCGAGACGAATGGCTCGCAGCTGAGGATTCCGCTGGAACTGCTCAACCACACCTGAAAGGTTGCCGATTCCGTCCTCAACGTTGTGTTGCCGTTAATATGTTTTATTACAGCGACAACGGACATCTATCACAGTTGACATCCACGCTGTCTTCCTTCATCGGTAAAATGCGCTGATTTCGTCGCTTTGGAATTTCTTTTATTTATTGCCACAGACTGCCGGCTGGCGAGAGAAAGAAAAAGGAGAATTGCATATTTTTTAAAAAAAAAACCTTTTGCTATTAAGTCCTGTAGCATCTTATATACGTTGTCGGTCAGCGGCTCCGAGGAGATAATTAGTAAGCTGATGGGGCTTTAAGCATAAAATGGCTTAGGATAGGGTACCCTAAAGATAAAGAAGTTTACGCTGACTAGTGGCATGCTTTGTACCCGAATGTGAAGGCGATCTCGCCTGCTGTTCAATTCGTTTGAAGCGCACCTGTCTCAACAGAAGAGATTGAAGGGGTGCATGCCGCGAAAAAAATACCAGAAACGGCACAGAAAGCATCAAGTTTTGATCCGTGTTTTGTAATATTTCTAATATATATATTGAAGTGAGCCTCGGAGCGCTCCCTAATAATACATAACCAAGGGAGATTTTATGCCAGTAAGAGCCAACAAGCAGCGTGGGGAGTACCTGCCGATACCACTGGTCGATACTAATAGAATTTTCCGTAGAAGGCAAAAGCGGATATTTTTGCAGCGGAATTGCCGTCCTGACAAAGGGGCCTAAATTGGGGATGCTGTAGCGGTCAATAGAGAGTTATAGCATATCGTTACCGTGTTTACGTTACCGTTTACCGGGCCCGGCAAGCGACGTCTGCGCATGCGCCGCCACTTACCGGTCCGCAAACACTTTACGAAATCCCTTTCAGCTTTGCCGAGAGTTAGCGTTCGCTTGTAAACAAACATGGCGGCGCCCTGCACGGCCGCTTCGGACCAAATACAGCACCGCCGCCGCGTTCTTCGGCGCCATTTCTCGCTATACATGAAGGCATTCGCTTTTAATTTGCAAACTTTCGCTCATACGTTGAGGTTTGAGTAACAACTAGGCCATGTTTTTGAGATTATTTACCGACTTTTGAGCGGTTAAGCCTGACTATATGTCGTGTACATAGCCAAATAGCAACGACTACACTGCAGCTCTTCAGTTTCGCGCCCGATTCAACATTTTTTGTATATTTTCGCGATTTTTTTTCCTCGAAAAAAAATGACTGGTAATTTTCTTGCTATATTCATCAGTAATTTCAGAAAATAAAAAAAGTTTCTCTGGCCCGGTGTTGGCGCGCTTTAACTTACTGCCAGTAGATGGCGCTACAGTATTCACATCCAAACACATAAGCGATGTTGCGGCACGGCGAACAGGTGTCGTAGTTGTGCTTTTTTTTACAGCGCTCGCAACGCAACGTGCGCTGTGTATGCAAGCTTACTGAGGTCTACGTAGTGAAATTGTCTACTGGCCAGGGTAGGCAAAGGTGTCTAGCTCTTCACGGGCACATTTGAAAAGCCGCTGAGGCGGCTGTTAGCTGAAGTGTAGTCGGTACGTCTTGATATGCAGATAAAAAGATTATTAAAGCGTATCATTTCACTCCATAGAAATGATTGCAATGCATCCGCTTTTTTATCATTAAAATCTGGGCATCTGCCATCATCATCACTCGTTTTAGCCCTACGGTAACTTGTTATGGGAGAGACGGTACGCTAAAACGTCTTCTGGCGTGCGACGCGCTAACCGGAAAATCCGGCGTCCGCTAACACGGTAAACGCTAACGTAAACACGGTAACGATATGCTATAACTCTCTTATATACACACTTACCGTCAAGCTGGCACTCTACTTACACAAAGCAATATTGTATATCCATTAGTGCATGTTAGAAGGACGACATGAACTCTTTTTTTTTTTCACCCTAGGCCTCTCTGCTGCCAACTGATTAGGGGGCTACAAGCTCTGCCAAAGATGGAAGCTTCACTCAAAGCTCGCAGGCATGTTAACACCCGCGTTGGCTGTTCGCAGCCTCTTGCTCGGGAATCAAGCCTTCCAGTTCGACACGCCACTGCCTTACGAACGATACTTTATTTATTGATTTGTTTATTTATTTATTTATTTATTTATTTATTTATTTATTTATTTATTAGAGATACTATCAGTCCGGTCAGGACCAAGATAGGAGCGATACAGGGTACAGATTACAAAGGCGGAACACGACAAACAAAACACTAGCACCATCCAGTCGGTGCCAAGATTTAACATATCAAAAAATGGAACTGACCTCTCACAACAAATAAAAATGCGCAAAAATATCGCTGCAACGAAACAGAAAACAATGTGAAAACACCATGCCCAACACAAATGCAAGGCGCATTATATCAGGCACTATACCAACAATCACGAACTCCGGCAGAGAACACATCCACACCCGATGCGAGCACCACATTCTCTGGCAGTCTGTTCCATTCTCTCGCTGTGGACAGGAAGAAGGAATGCTTGTAGCAGTGCTTAGAAAACTTTTGTTCTTTTACGTGTCTGCAATGTTTACCCCGAGTGATACGTGAAGTAGTTTCGCTTATGTATTGCTGCTTATCGATATGTACCATGTTGTTCATAATTTTATAGAAAAGAATGGCTAGATGCGGTGTCCAGTGAGGCGGAGTGGCTGGGCTCCAGTGCGCCTCCATGTATTTGCCAATACCCCTACGGGGGTGACATGAGCTCATGCTATAATGGCTCAAGTATGAAGATTTCGCCGGAACTGCTCTTCCCGCCCCAAAAGGTTCGCACTTAAATTTCCTGCGCTGTACGGCAGGCGTGTATAATTTCGTTTCTTGTAGCGGTAGCTACATTACGGTAGCATTTCAAGCCTTCAGCGTGGCGGCGCGCCACCCTGTAGCTGCGCCACCACGCTGTCACGTGGATGGTCACGTGGTGAGGAGCAGCTGCCGCCGGCGCGGCGCCATGGCTGATCACGTGGTTCGTCACGTTGTTGGTCACGTGACCAAGTTCCTTTCGGCCAGCTGTAGCTGTCGCGTCACTCCAGGTTTAACCAGAGCTAAACCACCACCAATTTTTTTTTTCTCTGCCTTTTAGCTGTGGCACAAAGGGTGCTACAGTGTTCGTTAAGCTTGGGTGTGTAACTGATTTCTCGCCCTTTCTTCTGGGCAGGTATAACGGCAAACATCAGATGTCATATCCGATGAGGTGTTCTTGCACCAGTAAGCTTGCGCCCTACGTGTAGGCTCCGCACACGCCATGCCTACAATAGATGCCTTGAGCGAATCTTTGAAGGAGTAAACAACGGTCCTTATCGATCCTCCTGAAAAAAGCAGTATGAATAGTGCGTCTTCTTCTTATTTTTTACGGCAAATGTAAATAAGCCTGTTGAGAACGCTAGACGGATGTGCTGCGGTAGAAATAGAGCGAAATCTCAGCACTGCTACTCTGTCAGCGGCTCAGCGCTGGTGTCTTCGTCATTTGCCTGCAAATAGGAGATTATTGTCTGTTAAATCCACTTGGCACTTTGCGAAAATTTCTGTCCTGTTGATCTTCGCCGTACCACTCGAGTGCTGTTGACAAGCCTGCTTACGGGTGTACGTTACTGTGTACGGAAAACACGTCCCGGAGTCGTAAATTATGCCTCAATTTGAGCCGTGCTATTTTCGAGTCGCAATAAAGAACGCCTTATATTTTATACCACCTGGCGCCGTGTCAGAGTGAGTTTGGTGGCGTGCTTGCTTCGGCAAAGGCAATTCGGTTTTTTGTACTCCTAGACCCAGAACATGTACTTTTTTTACTCGTGTGGTTTATTTTTCTCGCCCATGTTCGGTCTCAGTTTCATCATTACTTCCGCGACTATGACGTCTCAGACGACTTGTGACAAGACAACGTTGATGGCACGTGAAGAAGACAAAAATTTCGACGTTATGAATGTTTGTCCCTCTGTAGTCGTTCCGTCACTTGAAAAAGGTTGGTGTAAAAGATATAGGGAATGAACATCAGAAGCAGCACATTTATCGCACTCTTCGGTATGCCTCAGGTGACTTCAACCTTGTCTCAACGGGTCTGCGACGCCATAGCCCGAGTTGGGTTGTTTAAATTGAAAACATTTAAGAGAAATAAAAATTATAAACAATCTTTTGGGTGAAGATCAATTCCATGGGTTAGTTTAAGCATACCAATGTGCCACACGTTATTTCCGAGAAATAAAAAGAACGTAGCCTCATGAAATGATGCGCTTCGATACGGGCAGCAACGGCACAGCTTTCGCAGTTCTTGTGTTTCTAAGCATCGACCGAAGAGCTTTTTTGAACCTTGAAGCACACATTCAGTGTGCTTTCCACCGGCTTTGTTTAGACAGCTTAAAAATTTTACGAGAGCTTAAATACGCGCTCTTCCCTCCGACAAAATCTGGCTTTTAAAGTTTATGTCCGAAGATGAAGCATTTGCAAAAAAAAAGTGGGTGTGATAAGCAGGCGGTCTTGGTTTGCGTCTGAAAAAAAAGTTAAAGAACGTGTTTACACGCGCTTTTCTTTGCAACTAATTCATGCAATTTTACTAAAAACACTTGAAGCCATCTTGGAAACAGTCACGCTTTGAAACGCAACACTGGATCGTAGTCAAAGGTGAGCCTTACAGCAGTGTATGCACTGCCATGTGATTTAGTACCGGAGTAAAAAAGTATCATCTCCCTAACTGCTATCATTACTTCGACGACAGGTAAAGAAACAGCCACGGGGAGAATTCTGCGTAGCCCGAGTGATCCACCAGAACGTGATATAAAGGACTCAGCTGCTTCTCAGATAAGAACCAGGTGTTCATCCGTTCGTAATGAGTAGAAGTTCCGGCCTAGCGCAGTGTCCGGCTTCTGTGCAATGATATGCTTAAAAAACCTGGCCTTTCACCAGACGAAAATGCGCTAGCCGCGGCGCTCTGTGGCTACTTGTTTCAAGCGACAATAAAATGAAATCGCCAGTATTTTTCAAACCAAGAGAGAACTTGCTGATGTCATAAGGATGATACTCATATTTACATCTTTTTTTCGGCAGTCTATATATACCAATTCGTTTGATTTGAATTTATGGAAGTATTGTCGATCACGCAGCTTACTATCAGGCTCCCACTTTGGCACAGCAAATGATGAATTGAAGACAAAAGTAGAAGAGCATTCTAATGAAACTTTTCATTGGCCTGACGCGACGTTCTTTGTTGGCTAAGTTAATGCCTTCCGATTCTCGCGGTAACCATTCTAGGAACCGGTTCTATCGGTCAGATTAAACCTTGAGTTTACAGAGGGCAGGCGAAATAAAAAATACCTTGAATATAGTGGCGTTATTTTTTTGCCAACACTAAACGCGACCTCGCGTGTGCTCTCCGAGCGTCAAGCGGCCTTTTGCGGGAAGCATTTTTTTTTTTTTGGCCTGAGGGCTGCATGCGCCTTACGTTGACAGCAACACCGATTCAACTAGTCTACATTTTTTTCCAGAAACTATCGGATCTGTAGTCTCGAAAAACTGTTTGCTGCGTCTCTTTTTGTAAGACACAATTTTAAGAGAGAGCGTAATGCGTGCCTGATTTTCCAAGCCTTTACGGCACTTCGCTGAAATACTTGTTGCATGCAACGAAGTGAGGACAAAAATATCGAATAACCGCGGGTTTGTGGGTACGAATCAAACACTTTCGTGTGGCGTCACAACAGCCCAGTAGACGGACGCGCTATCGATTGATGCATCAGTGCTGGCAGTGTGGATTCAACGGTACCTTCTGCCTGGTCGGATCTTCGTCTTTTTTTTGGGAAGTGACGATACTCGGCGGTAAAAATTTCATCTATACGCTACTCATGCCGGCTGACCCTTTGATCAGGCTAAGAAATGCCGATATTTCCGCCGTCTTTGGCTAGTGTTCTCCCACACTGTGCCCTTGGGTGGCGCGTGCGAAGCCTAGAGACACCACTGGATCGCGTTTGTGTACGCTATTGCATGGACCCTTGGAGACAGGCAGTTATTGGAGTTGATTGTCAGCAGGCTGATTAGTAAATCTTCGAGCCGGAAGAACCGACAATGTGGCGAAACGGAAGAGTGCTCTGAATCTTTTAACTTACTGTCCAGCTGGCCTAGATTTTGTTTAGAAAATTTAACGGCCAGTGGATTTGGAACCGTGTGTTACCTGTGGGCGGCATGATTTTGGGTCGAGCGTCTGATGAACACATCGGTAATACGCGCGGTAACTGCGCAGCAAATCCATAGAGATTCCCGCTGTATGCCCTAGGCGATTTAGGGAGAGTCTAATACATTGCTTTTGTGTTTATAACGAAGTGGAAACTCGCAAAGAAGCCTGCAAGAATGCTCTGCTGTGGCTGATAAGCTGATAAAGTTTAAGCTGGGATATACAAGGATTATAATACCGGATTTTTCTAGTTGCCTTTTGCAGGACCCACAGGAATTGCTGCCTATTTTTCAACGTTTGCTAGTGCTATAGGAGATAAGAGAGTTGCGTTAGAAAAAAAATAGAAACACGTCTGCGGATTGAATCTAGTAGGGACGAATGATGGGGTACCTGTGCTAACTGAGCATAATGCGCTGCGCTGAACAACGAAAAACCCGCTGCTGCCAAGTGCTAGACACTGGTTTGTCATCAGGGCCGACGAGACTCACAAAAGGCAGTGAATGTCGTGGCCAAGATACACTCAGGCCATCGAGGGCGGATAAATGAACCTCAGAAGTGAAGCAACTTGCAAGTGACTTTTTAGAGTTGCCACACGAGAAACTAAATCCGTGCCTTTAGACCTGTCCTTATCCCCCGAGGCGCTTGGAAATTTTCCCGTATCCTCCTAAGCTCTAGGCAGTACAAGGCATTGTTATAAATCCGTATAAGTTTGCATCATATAATGTTGCGCGTCGGATGATAATTCGCGTGTGTAAGTGTTTTTCTGCAAATTAGGGGCTTGAAAAATCTCTGCTTTGGAAAGTATAGCCATATAGCAACAAAACAATGCCGACGAAAATGCTCAGGCCAGAACGCGTTTCACCAATCGCGCAAAACGCAGGAAAGCAACGAGTACGGAAACCTCACGGTTGTCTTTCTAATATTTTTTCTTTTAGGCTTTACATGATGGAACAGTAAAGTTCAAAGCAATCTTGCAGAGAGAGAAAGAGAGAGAGATGAAATTTTGTAGATTGTTAAAATATTTGATGAGTCAGATGGGTGGACACCTAACATGACCTACCGCAATGGATCAGTGGCTGCAGCATTCTGATGCTCAGCATAACTTACTCGCTCGATACCGGCAGGGGCAACCATTTCGCCATGAATATGATATGTTGAACCTCCCACTAAACGACACTTCGTGTTTTCCTCTTTTTCGTTTACTTCTCTCCGCGTAAGCGCTTAATTAAGGTGTTAATGAGCTCGATTTATGAGTGAAGCGTGATGGTTGTAACTTTTGTCTCAAGGGCTAATTTAGTATCACGAATTTCTACGGCTGGCACTCGCCATTAGGGTCCTTCACGCAGTCTCACTTGATTAACATTAGTTGCATTCGCTGGAGAATGCATTCGGCCTGAGCACCTTTAAAGCTTTCCGCGTGCACAGACAGCTTCTGTGAAAATTACTGTGCGGTGGTGGTTTTAGAGCGAAAAGCTTCGCAGACCACCAGGATGGCCAGCTCGAGATTCTACTAGCGCATGCACTGTTGCGCCAACAGAGGTTAGTCAACTTCATAAGAAAACCAACGTAAGCGGAGCCCTTCACAGTCGGCCCCAGGCTAGGTTGAACGGCAGAGGCAAAGAAGCGAGCGTGGCTGGTGGAGTAAAGGGTGCAACGGACACTAGACCTGGCGGCACGCGCCCGATTTCCTCTCGCAGCATTTTCCAATGATCCGGGACAGCTCTCAGCAAGTGCCGTTAGGCCTAGTGGCGTTTGTTTTTTTCAGTAGCTTCTCGATTATTCTCTTTCTTTTTTACATCGCGGATGGAGTCAGCACGCCATTTTTGAATGTTCAAACCCATGCGCCACATGGTAGCAGCCTAGGGAACTAGAAAAAAAAATTGGTTTTTGCGGAATGGAAATGGTGCAGTATCTTTCTCACATCTCGGTGGACACGTGAACCGCGCTGTAAGGGAACGGATAAAGGAGGGCTTGTCCAAAATTCCTGATAACGCCCTCGCCGGTGTTTACTCGCCGTGTTGGCTCAGTAACTAAGGCGCTCGTCCACTGAGCCAGAGTACCCGGGTTCGAACCCGACCGCGGCGACCGTGTTTTGACGAAGGCGAAACCCAAAAGGCGCCCGTGTGCTGTACCTCGAAACTGTGCTGTCGAAGCTATTCCGGAGCCCTCCACTACGGCACCTCTTTCTTCCTTTCTTCTTTCCCTCCGTCCTTTATCCCTTGCCTTACGGCGCGGTTCGGGTGTCCGCCGAGATATGTGAGACAGTTACTGCGTCATTTCCTTTCCCCAAAAAGCCAACCAATCAACCCCGACTGTGCACGTTACGCGCGACCAGAGCCACAAGCGAATCTGTTATCGACAATTACATAGGAAGCAAATCGGCACATGAATTATATTTCCGTAGATTGCAGGTGCCCATGCTCGGACGCCCACGGCCTGTTGAATTCCCCAGGCGCTTCAACTTGCCTTTAATGAAGCGGCTGGCTATGGGAGTAAAACTTCGGTTGTTACATGACTGACTGAAAACGATGGTGTCAGGAAGCAGGCGCCAAAGGGAACTTATCGCAGAAACGTGGACTTTTCAGGAGCACTAAAGATAACAATGTCAAAGCAGAAAAAGGACCGGAAATACTTTCTCAAAATCTTAATTTTAATATGTGAATTGTCAGCGGCGAAGACGAAGAAAAAGTATTATTTCGCGAATTAATAAATCGTAGGCTTTGTAATGTTTTCTATTTTTTTTATTCTTCGCAATTTATTACTGATTCATTTCTGGTGACACGCCCTTCGAGCTGATCCGAGGAATATTTTTTCGAAATTTTTATTTTGCAGTGGTCAGCTCACTTGGCCTCCCTAAGCAAACTGCGCACTTGCAAAGAAGAAGAGAAAATTATCAGCACTCCAGTGTTTCTTTGTCGCCGTCCATCAAAACCGGTGCGCTGGCACTCAAGTAACTTGGTGAGTAGTTTCTTTTTGTATAATGCTGAGTTATCAGGGGCGCATCTCTCTTATGGCGGTTCAGGCTTCAAAGTAGCTGACTTTTGTCAGCGTTCGCTGTTGCGTTGTTGCATTCCAGTGAACGCATTATGGAGCAAACCTCCCTGAAATCATGTCTTCCCGCTTCTCACTGAGAACATAAATAATGTAACTTAATGCATTTACAAACGGGAAATATGTACAGTGAAAGAGAGCGTGACAAGCGCAACCAAACAGCCAAGGCAAACAGCGTCTAACCCGAGCAGCCACTTCGTCCTCTTCTCTCTCTCCGAGCCTACAGGAATGACAATATGTTCGGAATCTGCCTGCGTGCTCTGTTGAAGTTAAAGCAAATCCCGCTATTTTATGCTCACTCGTTAAGGCAGTTTTTTTTTATATAGAGCGCTCTAAGCAAAAGTAGGTTGCGAAAAAGATGAAGCGCCAATTGTTCATCCGGAAATCATTCCCTTTGTCGCCAGCAATGAAGTTAATAATATGCGCCCAGAAGAAAAAGTGCCGCAGCGGGTTACAAAATTAGAAAAGGAACGAGTATGCTCTTATGACTGCTGGATTCGCCGAAGTCGGCTCATTAATTAATTAATTGGTTTTTGTGGAAAGGAAATGGCGCAGTATCTGTCTCATATATCTTTGGACACCTGAACCGCGCCGTAAGGGAAGGGATAAAGGAGGGAGTGAAAGAAGAAAGGAAGAATAGGTGCCGTATTGGAGGGCTCCGGAATAATTTAGACCACCTGGGGATCTTTAACGTGCACTGACATCGCACAGCACACGGGCGCCTTATCATATTCTGCTTTCTATCCAGCATACACTGGTATCAACTTTCCTAGCACGAGGGCGTGACGACTGTGAGCCTTCCTCGCGGCAACTGAGCATAAGTGCTACCTGAAATTCCTTCTATGAACTTACTGAGACTTTCAAGCCGACAATGAAAACATGACGGTAAAAGAGATGTCAAGAAAAAAAAGCGATATAATAATCACTTCTATAACAATTGGTTATAACAACCTTGAGAAATTTAACGAAGCTATTCAAGGAATTTTACGCCAAGCATAAAAAAAAGCTCTGCTAGAACAAAGCGCTCTTTGTGTGTCGTCTCTTTCTTGTCCCATTTATACTCGCTGCTTTCCGTTATCTTTAAAATTCATCAACAGCTCAGCTACAGACTTATCGAATACATTTTTCTTTTCAACTCAGCTTTTGTCCTTTCGCTTCTCCTCAAGCATTAAAACTGTCCGCGTAGTAGTTTCCTAATTCTGTGAATCCTGAAGCGGCTTTAGTCGCAGCTCTCAAAATACTGTTCAATGGCCTCTTTGAGCCCAGAATTTCTGTGGAATCGTCATCACTGAAGGCGTTTCTTTTAGCGTACCGAAAGAACGAAGCCCTGCTGGGCATAGTCTCGGGAATCAGTTGTATAGTTAGCGAAGTCGTGCTCGATGTTTTAGTTCTTATGTAACGTGGAGCAGGCGCGGAATGGTTTCCCAAAGCAGAGCTGATGTGGCGCAGTCATGTCCCATGCCGGTCAATATACCGACCGCAAAGTTGCGAGGACCCTGGAATAATGCCTGCCACTTTAGTTCCTTTCTTAAAGTCGCCGCAATGTTTTCGGGATGTAGCATTCACAGTTTGCCAGACGAGTTCGTCAATCAGTTGCGAAAACACTATAGTGAGATTTCAGGTCAAGCACCCCACGAGAAACATATGTTCAGCTCGGCCACTTGGTGCACTATGCAGGAAACAGTGTGCAGCCTGTTTAGAAAGCAGCCTGTTTTCTCTCCCCCTCTCTCAAATTTCTGATCGATTTTCGGGGCTGTTAAGGAGGTTTCGACAAATATGGTCAAAATGTATTCCGGAACAGCTACGACAGCCCGTCTAAAAGCCTGTTTCTAGGGTGCGAGACGGAGCCAATTTAAGTGAACCAACTTCAAGTGAACGAACTGGAGGGCTAACAATACCATTTGTTGGGCGAGTTGTTGGCTCTGCGTTTTTTCCTCTCTTCTCTGTCCCGTCTGTCGCGCTGTTATGCATCATTGAAGGGCTAAACCACACTTAAACGCAAAACATGACGCAGACAAAAAGGAATATGACGGAATAGGCGATAACTTTAAACGTTTCAGGCTGTGCGCAGTGACATTGACCGCCGGCTTCGTAGCCTTCTTTTTCGGGTATTCTGATGCCTTTTAAAAGTCTGCACAGTAGAGCCCAGCTAGAAATTTTCTTCAGCATGAGAGTCATTTAATACAGAAACGTATTAGAAGCGCCGGACAAATGGAGATGAGTTCGATTGATACGCTAGCACGCAGCGCAGCGCATTAATATGCGCAAGTTTAATTCAATCATTTATACGGATTTTATGGTACTTATACCACAATATATAGTTTTAACTGCACCTCGGCGCGCATTTGCATTAACAGGGCAGTGAACTGCAATATCAATACTTGCTAAGTGTTGCGAGCAGTAGCTCAGTTACCGCAGGAAAATTGTCAGAATCACGCTTACCGTACAAAGCACAAAGACTGTAATTCAGGGAAATCTGTCCACTGATTGAGTTGCTAAGCTTTAGTGCAAATCATATACGAACGGTATGTATCGACTCTTAGCTCAGGCTAAACCGACACTGCGCTGTAGAATAACAAAGTATTACTAATTCGCGCAGATTTCGTGACAAGGACAACGAGGACAAGCTTCTTGTTCGTTCGTCCCCCCCCCCCCCCCCCCCCCCCCCCCCCCGGTTCCTTCGCTGCTACCAGCTGATCGGTGGACACCCATTCTGCTGTCGACCGACCGAAGGCCTGTGCACACCACACACCCAGCGGACATGCTACTACCATTTGCTCTGGCTGTGTGCAGTCTTCTGCTCGCGTCTCAAGCGCTCCCTTACGACACGTCGCCGCACTACGAAGACTACCGGGCTCCGTGTGGTCACGAATGCGGCGGGTTCGCTGGCATCGAGTGTGCTCCTCCCTGTTTGTGCCACTTCACTCGCATGGGTGGCGACAGGGGCTCCTGCCAGAGCAGCGACCACAATGACACGTATCTGGATGAAATGGAGTTCCTCTGAGCCGCTCACTTCGGCGCTCGCTACTTTGTGCTTTGAGTTTTATTTGTTTTTTCTTTATATTGCTTTCGGGAAGCGGGCGTGGCGAAGAGCAGTTTGTTCAATATTAATGGATGCATTTCACAGATTTTCATTCCCTACTGAGCAGAAGTCGCAATAACATTCAGAGGCTACTGTAGCCGATGTCGATCGGGTGCCACTTAAGGGGTGCGGTGCATGAGCAAGCAAGCAGGCGCGCATCCATGTCATGGTTTCAGTGGTTGCTTTGGATTGAGCATCCGAGGAAATAAACACATTGCCTTTCAGGCTCGGAAACTGGAATGTCAAGTATTTTTTTTTCTTGGTGTGTGTGTGTTGTGTGGGGGGGGGGGGGGGTACGTAGCCAAATATTATTTCATAGCCACTTTCTCCCGGCTTTTGTCACGTCAATTCAGTATGGGCCTGAGAACGCACAGGCTAACAATGCGTCCGGAGTGCGTGCTCCTCATGATCGAGCCTATACGTGTTCCAGGGGCAGTGTGTTCTACAATACGGCGTGTTGACCTGAGGGCCAGTGAAGGCCACTTTGCGGTGCTATAGCTCTGTTGGGTGGATTGCTCGCATTAAATAAGCAGCCATTGCGGCGGTTGCGGTTTGTTGAACACATCTTGTCTTGGCGGGTGGCCTCCGAGAGGTTTTCGTTTATCCATTCCTAAACTAGACGCCCTAACAAAAAAGCAAGCGATAAAAATATCCAGGTTCCTTGTAAATTCCTCAAAGTGCTCTTGATTGAACGTGCAAGAACAGAAAACGCGCTTGGGTTTTCGGTGCCAAACTTGACGTGGTCCCCTGCAACACAACATGTGGCTCTAGCGACGTTGATCACGTCGCGGGAATGCCGCCAGCACCGTGGGTGATGACTTCGATGATGCTTCATGCATTTGAATCTAGCTGCCGCGGCAGTGCGACAGAAAAATGAAAATGGTAAGCTTGGTTTTATTCAGTATTTGTTTTCAATACTCAGAGCATGCCTGCGTTGCTCACTATAATTGTACGATGCCTCTCTTGTGCTGCTTCAGTCTAGTTGTTCGTTGACGTCCAGATTCGCATTGGCGGGAGCCATTTAAACTTGTTTTTTTTATACCTCATATGCTTAAGTGTTAGAGTATCATGGGAAGATCTTTTAGATTACAACGAAATGACTCGGTAATGCGTTACATATAGTAAGGATAATGACGACAACACCGTTTAAACAGTGCACACCTCACAATTTCAGTAAAAAAATTAAGCGCTATCCAGTGCCTAATTTGAACCGCAAGGTCATGCAAATGTCATGCAATAGGAAGCGGCAAGAGGTTAAGGCTAACAGCAAGGATAATTCACAAATATATTTTCAAGAAGTGTAAACAAACCTGCTGATTGCTTCACTGCGCGACTTCTTGTGACATATACAAGTGAAAAAGAAATAGCAATTGAAACCCTGAAACAGTGCTTAGTGAAAGTGTTTACATATCACGGCTCCATAACTTCTTCATAATTAATAATTTGGCATGGCAGAAAAACCTCTTGCGCACTTTTGTCACATTCCTAAAAAACTAGCACAGAATTTCAAAATTTTCATCAGGCCGCGTAAAAATTGTTTGGGGGGACCAAAGGCCAGTTACATAGTACCATGTTTCCTTTTGCCTTTTTGACCTTCGTCACTTGGTGTGCCTGATAAAATGATTAGTATACTACAGAGTTCCATATCTGATGGCCGTTTAAGTGCTATGATCAATACATGGGAATTTGTCATTTGCATTAGCTGCAGGAGTTCCACAGATGTTCCTCAGTGGCCCTCCCGTTTTATCAAATTTATGTTACTGATCTACGATTGAACACAGCATCCAAAACTGGACGTATTTTAGTGTAGGAAGATTTCTGTGTCATTTGCCAAGTTAATGCAAGCTTATTCCAGCAAGTTCGTAGGAGGTCTTGCTTTGTGACCTCTAAAGCACACGAAAGTGACGTTATAAGTGGCGGTTAAGTTTAAACAGATGCTGCAGTGCACGCTTTGCAGCGACCAAGATCGGGCGCCCATTTTTGAAGACCCATCACTACTAAACGGCACCTAAGCTAACGCAACGATCAGTAGAACCTATCAGCAACGGCGAACGTTCTAAGCGTTTCGTTTAGCAGTGCGGGAAGACATCGCGGTCCCCTGTGTGGCGGCCACCGTGTACTTCTTATCGTGCTCTATCGGCAGTAGCTCTTGGCAGTCTCGTTTGGCCAAGTGAAGATTCTGACGACTTCAGCAGGCTGAGGTGGCTGTTGCTTATCGAGAGCGTCCGGCTGGCGCCAACTAAGTGCTTTGGCGCATACTTAAGTTTCGAAGAGCAGCCAGAAAGGGCCATTAGGGAACAGCGATCACGGTGAGTGTCTTCAGTCACCAGTGGTGTCAAGATTCTTATTATTACAAAAAACACAGAGCACCCAGGGAGCTTATAATCTGGCGCTATGGAGCATGCAGAAGAGCTTTGTCTGATGTGCAAATTCGTCACTGAATTGCAGAGTCATACTTTGTAGTTTAAAATCAAGTGGATGGTATTGTTATATACAAGACTTCTCAGCTGCCGCTAGGATTAGTTTCATCCGGACGCGAGTAGTGATTCTAAGGTAGTGATAAAAATGAGCGTGAATGTTTTCCTTATCGCTAGCAAACTGCCAAGTGGAGGAGAGCGGTTTATCGAAACATTGCGATAAATGGGTGCCGCTCATTTCATAGCTATAGTTCTGAGCTCGAGCCTTGCACAATTACTAATATTTTCTCTGTATAAACACCACTGGTTATGAAGTATTTAATTCTGCCCTTCACAACTTCCGAGCAACGAACTGCTGCAGCGAGAGCAGTGTCAGGAAAGCTTTCCGGAGTTTCCATTTGTTTCATGTCCAGCAGTTTCAGACAAAAAATTTGAAAATTGCAGAATTGTAAGATACATTTTAGGTAATATTGCAGATAATGGTTCATTCTTCTGATATGTAGCAAAATCTTTCTTTTAAAGTGTTTTCTTTGGTCGCCTCGAAGCATTAAGACTGCCACAAAAAATTAATTGGGAACGCTTTGGACGGTAGCAAAAACGGAAATAGAAAAAATACAAGACTGCCGTTGGGTGGTGTGCACATATATAGATTATTAGAGTGAAATGTAGCATTATAGAAAAAGATTGCGTTCATGAATGGCCTCCCGCTCAAAAATGCTTTTGTCCAGAATGGCTGGGTATGTATGAAAATATGCACTAGCTAACCCCAAAACAAGCTTTATTTCTGAAAATGCACACTGCTGATACATAAAAAACAAACTATTAATGATACAATACAACCTGTTAACACTCAGTTGTATGAAAAGAATCTGGGTTGTTTAAAATGTTTGTTAGCAAAGTTGTTTCAACAGTGACGAGGCATGCTCCGCAGAAGGGGGGTCGTCGTTGTGATAATAGTTAAGCATCGTAGAATGGCTTCATCGCAAATTGTTTTGGAACTGGAACGTGAATTGTACTTGAGCAAATTATTTACAGGCCCTTACATAGGGTCACAAAGAGTCGAACACGGATTAACAACTGAACATCAACAAAATTGTGCCCGTTTCATTCCTGCTTTCTATCCCTTCGCAAAAGAAAGACAGAAAATGTTAAAGATTTTATTTTTTCCTAACTCTCATTTTTGTGCGAGTCCTCACATACACAGCCTATTGGTTGAAATTTCAGACAGACAGTACGGCGTTCTGGGTCACAGATTGGTCGCGCAATTCAAGCAGTAAAATTGCAGAAAAAATTGATCACAATAAAATACAGATTCGGAAGTAGGATGACGCACTTTATTTCCTTCAGAGTCTTCGCTGCTGTCTTCGCTGCTGTCATCTGATAATCAGAAGCCAAGTTCTACCCAAGACAAAAATTCTGTACCTAGCGCACACAGCAGGCATGCTATTACCGTCACCATTGGTCGTGTGCAGCTTACTGCTCGCCTCTCAGGCGGTCCCGTTCAAAGCGCCACCGCATTACGAACAATGCCATGGCAGTTGCGGCGGATTCGCGGGGCTCCAGTGCGAGAATTCATGCGAATGTCATTACCCTCATGAAAGCACGTTGGGCGTCTGCGCGATGAATGGCTCACAGCCGTGGATTCCGCCGGAGGTGCTCTACCATACCTGAAAAGTTGGTACTTCCGTTCTCTATCCTGTTCTCTAGTCTCTCTCTCTAGTCTGTCTGTCCTGTAGTATTATGCCATTTTTAATTAACGTTAGTTTTTGTGGAATGAGTGCAAAACATTTTTTGACTGTGTTGCGGATGTTTCATTTGTATTTGACAAGTATTACTGCAACTCTAAGCGGTCACATCCCAAGAGTTGCACTGGCACGTACTGAGTCATACGCCTAAAAAAGCCAGAACTGCTGCTCTCTCCGTGAAGGCCGCGTGTATGCAATGCCTTCAATGGTTCTCTCAAGTGAACTGACAGTCGAAGAAATAAAACAACAGCTCGTGCTGATCTTCCTGGAAGAGGTTCAGTCAACCTGTCGTCAGGGTGAATGATTTAACGATTGATGAAGACTATTATTAGCGATAAAAGTAGTGATAATGGTGAATCAGACGGCTGGGAGCCCTTCAGCCCCGGCGGCCTCCGTGGGCCAGGTCGCTGCCACCTCTTGAACGGCAGGGATGAAGCTGCGCATCAGTTCCTCCCACTGCTCCATGATGTGGATATTACCACGTGGTATACTATTAGAATATTATGTGGTATTACTATTAGAATATGGGTTAGGCTTGCGGGTTCGTTGCAAAGCTTAGACGCATTGCAGTAGCGTTCGGGATAGATGTGGGCGCACTGAGTGGGGTGTGGGTATGTGTTGTTCAGTAGGTGGCGCTATAGGCGTGCTCTTGATCCTCTGACAGCGCCTTGTGCACCGCCGCGTCAGTGCGGCGGGCGGGCCGGTATGCTTGTGTTATTTCTTGTAGTTCGTGAGCGTACCCTTGGGGGCATCCTTGGCATGCCATCTTGCCTCTTCTCGGTAGACTAACTGTTTTTATCGCGTACAGATGCGAGTAGCCTTGTCTACAGCGCTGAAGGGGTGTGGTACCAAAGGAAAAACGTGAAATGATTCCTGTGTGTGTGAAAAACATTTATTACGTAAGGGGCAGGGGTACATGTTGCGGGACAGGGAGTGGGGCCCTCAGCCCAGGGCTCCAATAGCCCTCGACGCTGCTTCGGGCCTGCGAACGAGCAAGCGTTCCTAGTTCCTCTGGCATTGCCCGGGTATTGAGAAACGCACCAGGAGTTTCGAAATTTTGCTTCTTTATCTGCACAAATCATCACTCAAGCGCTCCAGGAACACCAAATTCAAATATAAGGCATCATTTTCTTCCCCGAGTCGGTGGCGGTCCCCTCGTCCCTTGTTGCGGTCAATCGACTTGCATCCGCTAGCTGGAACAGCAGGTGGCTGTCAGGTGCTAGGCCACTGCCAGCGACGTCATAAGATGTCGACGCCACCGGTTGGAAAGTATCCTTTGAAGGACATTTACCGCACAATTATTGCCCCGGATCCGGCTATAGTGGACGTCCTTGACGTCAGGGACGTTAATTTCTCGTGAAAATGAAGGCATCATTATCAAGCCGCAGGAGTGTAAGCGGAGATGAAATTGAAGATTTTAGCAGGGCGGTTCGGCATGCCTCCCTACGAGCAGTGTGGAAGTAACTGCGGCTCACTCAATACGAAGCGGTTTGAGAGGTGTGAGCGCAGCGAGGGAATCTTGCAAACAACCAAACAAACAAACAAGTGGGAGCTGCACTTTCTGTACAGCAAGCAGCTCTATCCGTCTTGCGCGCTGGTATGGTGGCGCCACTGCTCCACAACAAGTGGCGCCACCTCACGCACGGCGCGCGCGGAAAGCGCCTGTCCGCTGTCGTGTGAGGCAGCGGAAGGAGCCGTGAAATGCGTGCTTCCCGACAGCGTCAGCGCGTTAGAGCAGGGCTTCTTTCTGCCACTTTTGTGTTTGCGTTACATGCACATTCGCATACACCGTGTTTGTGTTTCAAAATAAACTAAAACAAAAACAATGCAAGTCACAGCCCGTTCTCCACCAGGCGCGCTTTTTGTACGCCGGCGCCTTGGGTGCGTTTCTTGTCGCGAGCGCTTCTGCTGGCGGCGCTTCTTTAGGAGTTTACACCCGAACAGCCATTGGAATGGTGTTGCAAAAAAATAACATTTTTGCGGGGCCGGCAGACCACACACTTTCTTAGTAACACGGGTCGCATCTGAAGGTTAGAGGTAGTAAAAATAAACTAAACTATTTGCGATCGCGAGGCACGGGAAGAACCGAGAGATTCGCGCGAAAACAAGTCTTCCCATTTGGTACATGCCTTTTCGTGCATGCGAAAGCAGAACTGGAGAAGTCGGGAATTGGGCCATCATGTATACGTGAGTTCACTGGTAACACACTGGTAACAACATCGCTCTGAAAGTGTCGTCGGTATCTACCAGCAGGTACGGTCACTACCGCCGTTTTTTTTTTTTTGCTTTCTCGCTCGCTCGGTCCAAACGACGGTGGGGTCGCGCTTGAGCGCAGACTCCGGAAAGAACAGCACGCATGACCGGCTTAATTAACATCATCAGCGCGTGATGATGCAGATTTCGGACGAATGGAAATGTTGACGCGTTTTTAAAAGCAACGGTTTGGTGCGCGGTCGCAGATTCTGCGACCCTAAGCCTGTGTATGAGGCATGCGGTGAACCTTTCTGTGCAGCAATGTCCGCGGACACCTTCGAAATATGTGCAGGCTCAGTTTTGAGGCGAGTTTAATTCTTTTACGGCTCGTTTCTTCACCGTCTGTTGGTTTCGAGCACTCGGTACAAACATCGAGCTTGAAATCCCTCTTGCTCATCGCCAGGTATTGCGAGCAGTGACGTGAACGCTAAGCGGGTGAATTACTTCGGACGATATGCGGCCGGGTGCATCACCCAGGCTGCTTGCAGTGTGCCGCGTGCGGGATTATTAGCGACAGGGTGCTACGTATACACTCCACGTCACCCTTATGTACAGCGCTCGAGCAATGCGCACCTGGTAACAAAAAATGAAATTACAGAGCAGCCCCTGATTTCTCGGGAAAGTGGTCGTGTCTACATACTTTGTTTGCGTGTGTTTCCTCTGGAAGCTAGCAGCTGCGACAAGATCTGGATTTGTTTGCACGGTAGTGCACCGCCCGAGCGCTCTACACAAGGGTGACGCAGACTGTACACGCTGCTTTGATTATACAGTGCTTTTTGTTTTGTAAATTAGGCTAATGGTAGTCGCTCGCGCAGTTTGTTCTCGGACAGTGCCGGAGACTCGCGCGTGCGGCGCAGATTTGTTTACTTTTTGTGTACACAGCTCTGTTTACCCTGCACGCCGTACTGCTCTCGGCAGCGCTGTTTAGTTTTGCACTCGTATGATTTCCAGGAAAAGCGATAAAACATAATATTTAACTGCTTCCCGGCGGCATTTTTGCAGCTGCTGTTATGGCACCCATCGAGGCAGCAATAAATCGACTTTCTTGTTTCAAAGGGCGTTTTCTCTTGGTTCTAGTGGTAATCGAGATCGAACGCCTAGCAAGCAAGCAAGAAAGCACTGTTGATATGAGCTTTGCTACCAGTGGCGTGCGTCTACGGCAGGATAAACTACCCAGAAGCAAACGCTGCGAACAGCAGGAAACGGTGATAGAAACGGTCAGCAGGTCATAGGAAAGTGTTTATGCTGACCGGACCGACGTCGCGTTCGCTCATTAACCCGGGTCATGTCTGAAGACTTGTCCTGAGGCGTCGAGTCAGGCATGTGTGCAAAAGAGTCTGAGTCTAAAAGCTTCATCTGGATTGACAGCTCAGTGGTTCTTTTTGCTTCCCCCGCGCTCGATTCATGCGATAGGTCGTGCTGTGACTGCGCAGTCTCGGAAAAAAACATCACAAATGCGCAGCCCAAATAAAACGCATTGTACCCAAATTCAGGTGTGGGATGGCCATAAACGCAACAGTAAACGAGGTGGGTGTTTTACGAGGCATTTGCAGCTTGTTCTTGCGAAGAGTCACGAAGAGGTCAGAGGAGCACAGCGTCGGCTGCAGCGGCGCCGTCTGATCCGAACAGCCGCTTTTTTCCCGCTGCGCCTCCCAGATGGCGCCACATGTACGGCTGAATTTCAACTGCAGCGCACGAGGCAGATAGAAGAGGAGAATGTAGGTAATGTTAAAGCTACTCGTCAAAAAGAGTTTGCGGCTGGCTACGACAGTTAAGCAGCGCAAGTTACTTGAGTGCCCTTGAGGCTGGCATCGACAGAACAGGAGATTCCTGGGGGGACGGAGGGAGGTGGATACCTTCCTCCAGAATGTGCCAACCAAGATGGGACGCCACCTTCATCGCACTGGATTCGCCTGCTGAACTAGATTGGTTGCTCCATGCGGGACATTAAATTACGTGGTGTGCGCCTTATTTATTAATGCACAACTCATTACCGTAAAGCAAGTCGCCACCGCTAATCATCTGGCTGGTAAAACAAATGCTAAAAAGAACAGTGGGAAAAATGTGGCCTTTCGAAAAGAAAAGAGAATACCAGTGTAGAACAGCGAGCGCATTATTTTTGTGTGAATGTTTAAGCTAAACTGTGGAAATTTTCTGTGGCGAAGACGAGGAAAGAAAAATATCTTGCAAAGCAATGAAGCTTGGCTTTATAATGCTATCTTTTATTGTTCCGCAATTATTTGTTACTCGTTCCTTCATCGTGAAACGCTTTCATAGCTTCCCAGGTGCAACTTCTTCAATTTTTTTTTATTATGCAGGCGTACATTCTGTAGATGTCTCTGAGCCGTCTGTGCACCTGCAAAGAAGAAGAAAAAATCCCCACTGGGCTTTCGCCGCACATGAAATCGGGTGACTGGCACTCAAGTTATTCGGTGAGTTATTCCTTCCTTGCAATGCCTAATTCTCTAAGGTGCTTCTTTCTCGTGTCAGTGAAGTCTGCGCTGTAGGAGACCTTAGCGTGCATTTCCTTGCTTGCCAAAGCTTTTCTCCGCTTCGCGCTGCCGTTGGAACCGCATTGAGGCGAATATCGCTAATTACCCCGTCTTTTCCACTGATTGCCGATGACATAAAATGTGTTCAGGATGTGCATACGAGCTCGGTGAAAACTAAAGGAAATCTCGCTATTTTTTGTTTACAAAGTAACGCCGAAATATTGATAATGCGCACAATGCAAACCCGGCGTGGTGGCTCAGTGGTTAAGGTGCTCGTCTACTGAGCCGGAGTACCCGGGTTGAGACCATACCACGGTGGCCGCGTTTAGATGGAGGCGAAACGCAAAATTCGCTCGTGTGCTGTGCGATGTCAGTGGATGTTTAAGATCCCAAGGTGGTCGAAATTATTGCAGAGATGGCGCTTGTTTCTTCCTTTCTTCAACTCCCTCCTTTATCCCTTTCCTTACGGAGTGGTGCGGGTGTCCACCGAGATATATGAGACAGTTACTGCACCATTTCCTTTCCCCAAAAGCCAATTTTCTCAGCATTTTCACAATGCAGAACTAGGTTGCAAAAAAAATACAAATAAGCGCTGATTGTTGAACAATAAACGATTCCTCCGCGCAAAAAGACAAGGAAATGGCACGCAGTTAAGACTCCTGGGGCCGTAATCTGTAAAGAGAGAGAGAGAGAGAGAAACTTTATTGGTGGAGAGGAATTTATGGGTCCCCGCAAGACCCCACTGCACTGAAGTGTTTTATGTCCCTAAGGTCGATAACAGTGACAGCCGGGCCGGTGGCGATGGCCAGACGGCCGGGTCCTCCGAACGCAGCAGTGTCTCCCAGTTCTCCCAGGCCTTGCGGTCCTCTAGGCCGCGCGGGGGAGGGTCCGCCGGGCAGAGGGAGAGGATGTGGAGGGAAGATGCGAAGGGTTCTGGGCACAAGATGCAGGCAGGAGTGGGGAAGGAGGGATGATAGTGGGCTAGGGTCAGGGGTGAGAGGAGTGTGTGTGTGTGTGTCCGTAGTCAGCGCCAGTGTTGCGTGTTTGCTAAGGAGGGGTGGGGGGGGGGGGGGTAGAGCTGGCGCGAGGCTCTGTAGGCCTGCGTCATTTCGCTCAACGAGTGCATTGGCTCCCTCGCGAATGCCCGATCCGAGGTCACCTGAGCCCGGTTTAAAGAACCTCAGGCTAAAAGGTTGGGGCCTCGTTTCTGGGATTCCCGGAGTGTGCAGGCACCCATATAAGCTCAACATGGCGGGGTGGGGGTGCATCGGGCGAGCCCAGTATGCCAAAAGCAGGGACGTGGACTCGGCCTCGCGCAAAATTTAGAATTGCAGTTTCATAGTCTTAAAATGAAAATGTACCGGGCTTTCGTGCGGGTGATGGCAATTGCGATGGCGGCTTCCTGTGCAGACTCTGGGGCGGTGTCTGGGGGGAAAGGTATTGTGAGGAACGCGGATGAAGAAAAGTCCACCACGGCAGCTGTTGCTGCGTCACCCGTGCAGGCAGCGTCTAAAGCCCCTCTATTGCCGCTACTGCTACCGAACCTGCTGGCAGAAACTATTTAAAACTGGTTGAACGGTTGCAAGAAGCAGGCTATCCGACTGCACTCCTGGTAGCAGTATCCGAAAGCTTGATGGGAAAAAAACAGTAACCAGATCAAAGCCCGCCCGAGAAATATAGACGAGTAGCGGTGCTTCCGTTCATCACAAGATTTCGCATAATCTCAAAAAAAAAAATCGGGCAGCGAGCAGGAATCAATGTAGTGTTTTCAGCACCCGATAAACTGGCCAAACTTTGTAGGATGACCGATCCATTTGCTGTTAAAAAAGAAACGTGCACAATAAGGCACCAAAAGATACGTGTAGATTGTGCAGAAGGCGTCGTATATTCCCTGCCCTTGTCATGTGGAAAATATTACATTGGTCAGACCGGTAGGTGTGTTAATAAAAGACTCCGAGAACATAACAGGAAATAAGAGAACGGCAAAGGAAACCTTGCCGAGCACTGTTTGGATTGCAAGCCGGTGGGGTGCCATCCAGTTTTCAAGGAATGCCAAATCATCAGTAAAAATAAACAGCAACTAACACGTGGGATTGTAGAAGCCAGGCAGATACGAAAACTGAAAGATAAATGCGTTAGTGCAGCATCTATCTCGCTCTCAAAGGAAGAAATTGAATTCCTTGATGATGTAAATAAGAAGTAAGTGCGTGTTATGTGGTGACTCACGGCATGATAACCTGGTAGTATTTCTGCGATATTCAGCCCGTATAAGAACTTCACATGCAATGAATAAACTTCAGTTGAAAGTTAGCGCTCGTGTTGTCTCTTTCTTTGTTCGTCCTGATGTCTTAGCGCTATATGTTCCGTCATGGCAAACCAACTCCCCCGAACAGCCACCAAGGTAGCCTTGCAGCCACTCTGAACAGTCCTTATCGCTTGCGCTCCCGTGGATCACGCAGCCAGCGCCTGCGTCGCAGCCCTGTCACTTTTTTTAAGCAGCAGCACACCGGGCTAAATGATCTGTTCGTTCCTACGCGGAACGTTTGAGAGCACTGCAATCGCGGCCCATAAGTGGACATGTCACGTGGTATTTTTTGTATTTTGCGGCCATCCGCACAGAGCGAAAAAAAGCTGATACGTAATAGATGGAAAGTTAAAAACTGTTCAATCACACGTTTCCCGGACCGTTCCACAAGTTTCTCTTTGTACTTTTGCGCCTATCTTCTTTCCTTGCTAGGTTGGTTAATTAATCTCGGATAATTATGCAATTAAACACGATACAAAAAATAGTGCGAGTTGCTCCATACAATAGCCAGCAACATGCATTTTGTTGCTCTGTTTTAGAGTACCACGGCATATTTTAAACTCTTGTCTAAAGTTAGCTGGGACACCCTGTATACCCACACGACCACGTGGCTTTGACATCGTATCATATGGTTTTACGACCCCCCCCCCCCCCTCCCCATCGGATGTCATCACGTGGCTTCACATCACCCCATCGGATGTTTTTAAGGTCAAAGGTCAGTGGTCAATTCTCAACTAAAGGTGATGGGTAGAGGTCAGGGGCCAAGGGTTCGACACCATAACTGTACCGCATATGGTCATACACGGGTAACGTGGTTGGGCTTAAGGTCGTTCAAGGTCATTCTCCGGCCTACGCGACGACTGCTTCAAAAACCGCAGTTCAGGAAAGTCTATCTACTGGTTGCTTTCCTGATATTTAGTGCAAATCATGTACGCGCAGATCGTAGCGACGCTTAGTTCGCGCAAATGGGTTCTGCGCTGTCAAATAAGACAATGTTATCATATCGTGCAGATTTCGCGACAAGATCTTCACCCGAGGCTTCGCTGCTGCCAGCTGATCGACGGACACCCGTTCTGCTGAAGACCGAAAGCTTGTGCGCAGCACACCGAGGAGCCATGTTACAACGATTCGCTTTGGTTGTGTGCAGCCTCCTCATCGCGTCGGAAGCGCTCCCGTACGATACGACGCCGCATTACGAAGAATACCGGGCTGAATGCGGCGAGGATTGCGGCGGTTTCTTTGCCGTTCAGTGTGCCCCTCCATGTGTCTGTCGGTTCACTCGCGCTCGCGGCGATAGGGGATCCTGCGAGAGCAGCGCACACAATGAGACGCATCCGTAAGAACGGACACCACCCGAGGAGCAGCTCCTGGCGACGTTCGCTACTTTGTGGTTTAGTTCTTATTCATTTTTTCCTCCTATTTTCCTTTCCGGAAGCGGGCTTGCGTGAAGGCAGTTTTCTATAAAAGTGGCTATTTTTCGTTACTTGTGCTCGATAGTGGCAAGAACATTCAGTAGCTGCTTTTTCCGATGTTATGTGGCACTTACAGGCTGTAGTGGATAAACCAGTGAGCAGGCGTACGTCCATGTCTGTTTTCATGGGTACAGTAGACTGAGCACGAGTGAAAATAAACAAAGCTCCTGCAGGTTCGAAGATAGGAACGTGCAGGTATTTCATTTGCGTCTTAGTGACGAAAGAGTGCACATTCTCGCAACCATGTTGTCAACGTGCTTATGTCCTAGCCATTTGTTCTCGGTTTTCATAACGCCTATTTAGAATAGGCCTTAGGACTAGAATAGGGCTTAACGACCATTATAACTCAGCAGGTACTACGAACAGATAAAGTGCTTCATTCAAGCCGTAGGGCTGAACCCTGAGAAATCGAGCAGGGACGGCAGCTCGCATGACTTATCTTGCATAGTCGACACCAGCTCCTGCAAGTCTCAGTTGCCAGGCAAAGAGTCTGATGAGATCTGTATACGCTGAAGCGGCTATTGCTTATCGAGGGCGTCCGGATGGCGCCAACTTAGTGGTTAGAAGCTAAGTCTTGGTTGTTGGCGCGGGGCGCTGGCCGCCCAATAAGCGTGTGCGTCGGGTCGTCACAGCAACCACCAAAACTGCTTGGCCAATGACTACACTCTCTCGGATAACTTGTCGCTGTAATAGCTATAGCAGCACCAAGCGACGTCTGTGCATATAGGCCTTGTTGGCTTCCGATGGTGTGGAGCAGAATACTTGTGAAAGCCGTCTGCTGCCTATCGTAACTTCCGCACCACAGCAAACTAGTCGTGGCCTAGCGCATAGATGGCGCAGGGTGAAGGTGACAGAGCAGTTGCTGACACCTCTTGCCATATTGATGCGACAAGTCGTGAAGTTTTCTTATGTGCAGTCAAAGGAGAGTGGGAGAGATGATGGATGCGTGACAGGTACATACCTGCAATAACAAACAAAGTACAAGTTCAGTTACTCAGTTTTGAACTGTCTGATAATTAGTCTTTGCAATAAATGGATACATTGGTGCAGGCCATAATTCCCCGAGAGTATTCTATTTCGACAACTAAATGTAACTGCGGCATGGCAAATAGGCACACTCGCGTTGAGAAGCTTACACCCATGGAGAAAATTTCACGGGATGCGGGTTTGCGCAAAAAAAAAAAAAACTTTCTGCTCGGTCAGGCAAGGCAAGTAGTGAAATGCATAGAAGCATTAAGGGGCGTATGTACGTGTTCCAGTCGCTGGAAGTATTTCCAGCTGACTGAGCAAAGCAATGTAAAAATAAACTTTCTTCAGCGCATTCGCAACGTGGACACTTTGCCTATGTCTGTATACGTCTAAGTGCGCCGTGTGCTTAGAAGCTGATGCTGCTGGCGAATAAGGAAATAATGAAAGGCTGAGGCACTCCGGCTGTGCCTAAATGATAGACCTGAATGAGGTAAGTTTAGGGCCACGAGAAAAAATGCTTTCATACTTTTCTCTCCATACTTTTGCCTCTATAATGCCTCCATAAGTAACCTAATCTTAGCATTAGTTTACACGTGGGGTTTACGTTTCGAGATCTGGGACCTCCCACTTGATCAACGAGTCCTGAAAGGAAGGACTGCATTGACACGCAGATGTGCTTGTGGAATTTTCGCGTTTTTCACGTTTTTGTACAGAGCCTTGTCCCCTGATGTCTCGTGCAACAGTTAACGCCAACTCATCATTGTGTCTTCCCGCGGCCTTCTTGATATTGTGCAGAACTTGTTTGCACGAGCTCAGTCACGCCCTTCTCTTGGAGGAATTACGAAAATGAAACAATGCTCGCAGATGGCACCACCTGAGAAGAAACAGATGCTCTCTGCAGCTGCGGTTGGATTTGCGGAATAAAGACTAAACGAAGTGGTTGTACTTGTTGCTGTCTGGAAAAACTGGGCCGAGCAGCTTGCTTTACGTGCAACAAATAACGAGAATTTCAACACACTCACACTTTGCGCAGAACTGCGGATTCTCGTGAAAGGTGAGATTAGCTGTCGTATAGGTCCGAGCCAATAAGAGAATGCTCAAATCAAAAGACTTCGCTCCGCCATCGTGTTCACGATTGAGCAGTGAAACCGCTACAATGGTATTATCACAACATGCGTACTTAGAACTGCGTTGCCTACTTGATAAACAAAGGACCGAACTGCATTGAATCATTATTGCGATCAGCGTTAAGCTGGGTAACGTAAGACCGAAGGGCATTCTGTCGTTGAGATTGCAGGTTTTTTCTTCAGATCAATTCATTTTTTTGCTGACAAATCCGCAACTCTGTTGAGGTTTCTCCATCATAGCGAGGTTCTTTTGTCTAAGGTTTTGAAAAAGATGAAAAGGAAAAGAACAGGTTAGAATTTAAGTCGATTGGTAAATTATTACATAAAACTTTTGATTCTTCCTTTGTGGGTGAAGTTCACGGCGGTTGCAGATGCCCATGCCTTCTTCAGGTAATGGTTCTGTCTCTCAGAACAATGATTGGCATGGGAGTGGTCCAGCGGAAATATATAAAACCGCATCAGCTTGCAAATATTAACACTTTTTTGCAACATGCATAGGTAATTCCGCATTAATTTCTCGGGAACGTTTCACCAGTTTGTAGACGACCTTCCCATTTTGAGGACAGCACGGTGTGCTAGAACCCTAAAAGTGATTTTATAACCGTCCACTTGCATCCAGACACTAGAGCTACGGGTTCCGAGAAAACTTGGAGTGATATTTACGCATGTTTAAAAGAAACATAAAAGATGAAGGGCACTTAATATTAGATTTTTTTTATTTTCCGCGCTCTCAGCGCAACTGGTAGCGCATTGTATGTGAGTGCTGGCGGTATCTATCGTAGCATACGATGCCGGTCTGGCTGGAATTGGCCACGTTGCTTTAGCTGACGGCTTGCACTGGTTGTTTAGCCAACTTCATAGCGTGGCGCATATGACGAAGAATGACAAGTGCTTGAAGGCTATGGCAACGGCTCTTCCGCGGGTTTCCTACCTTTGTGTGTTTAAGAAGCGAAAGCTAGGAACCTTAAGTTTCGTTTAACCTAGCAACTACCCGACTATTCACCTGTTGCATAAGGCGATGGCTGAATGGAGCGGTGTGGTGTTGCAGAGCTTATTCGACAGCGAACAAGCGTTTTATATACATCACTTACGCGCGCTGGCGCTGCGTCACTCCATGGTATTTTCGCGATGACTGATGGTTTTGTCCGCTTCTGGCTTTTACGAAGAATTCTTCGCTGCTGCGAGCTCATCGACACAACATCATAATAATTGTTACATTATGCGCTTTTAACACCTCAAAGCTCCACACAGGCTACGAGTACTCCTTAGTGCGGGGCTGCTAATGAATTTTGACGTCTTGGGGTTATTTAACGAACACTCCCATCGCACAGCACATACAATTGTTCGTATGTCGGCTTAATCGACATTTGGCCGCAGCCAACCGGAATTTGATCCCATAACCTTGGGTCCTGCAGCCGAATGCCCAAGACGCTTATCTACCACGGCGGGTTCATGGCTAAGATTTGGTTGTGTACTGTTGGAGGCTGGAGACAAAAAAAAAAAAAACCCGGCGTTTCCCTCAGATGAAGGCGACAAGAACGGCTAGGAAAGAAGCCTTCACTAAATAGAGAGCTGAGAATGAAGAGAAAGACGATGTGGTTCGAGCTGGGAGAAAGCTGTCCCGTCATTTATTGTTAATTATTTCGGGAGGTGTAGCAACCTTCTTTGTAATTAAAAGCGGAGACCCAAGATTTACTTCACAAGTTTGCACCCGGGAGGGCGATATTTCTAGTTAATTGTTGTACGTGTTACTGAGCCAAGTGCGAACCAAAGTGGAAGATGAGGAAAACTACGGCACGGGGTTTCTGGCGTGGCCATACGGCAGCAAAATTAACAGCTGTCCGTCGGTGAAGCACCTCTGAAGGTTTCAGCTGCTGCGGTGAGTGGCTGCTTATGTACATGATCCACTCAGCACAGCCTATTGTTAGTTTTCGTGCTTGTTTGTCTGTTGCTGTCCGGGAAGGCTTTCATCAATGCCCTTCGTTGGACATCACAATATTCAACCATTTTTGCGCTCCAGCATAGCGATGGAGGTCAAGTGGCGGTGAAGGTGATCCGATAGTTAGGCGCTTTCCCCTGTAGCGCGGGCCATGATGTTCATAACCCGCCTGCTAGCGTGTTTGAGAGTTCGAAGTCCGGCGCGTCTTGCTTAGATGCCCATTGCCTCAAGTAGCGACGGAGTGTGATGGTAATACCATGGAAATTTCATTACGGGGGCAGGCGACTCACATTGTCTGTCATGGCGGAATTACTGCTCTTGTAGCCGTAGAAGGCACTTTCTTTGGTGTAAGCGCCCTTGTCGTTGGCCATGGCGTCGCATTATGGCGCCAATAAGAACTTCAGCGTTGATCTGTAGCGCAAAGTTGATGTTAATAAGTTATGTTTGAGCGACAGCTGATATGTGGGCGGAGAAAGGATGGCGTGTTTTATGCAGACATCTGACTTCCATCTATCAAAATATGGTCCTGTCTATCAAAATATGTCGCTCTGTATATTCCAGACATCGCAGATTAGCAGACTGTCACGCCCATCTGCGGTGTTACAATTAACTGCTAAGAGCTGCTGAAGAAAGGAAAAAAGCGCAGAAACAAAAGTGGCAGGCCGCCCTCACTAGCTCACTATCCCGTTCATAGAAGGCGCCACCATCAGTTTACCGCTGCGAAGTAGGCTATCGGAATTGTCGTGTTTCCAAGCTGTGTTTCGCAACTTATGCGATAAAAGAGCTGTAGCTCTCATTTGGTACAGGCCGCCTTGACAGTTGGTGTACGCGCGGGGGTGGCGAGAGGTCGGCAGTACCCGTATCGGTACCGCTTCGGCATCAGAGAGAGCGAGTTTCCTGTTTCATTTTTAGGGGACTATCATGCGATAAAATTTGCGCCCCGTCGCGGTTCTTCGTGGCTTGTTGAGCACAAGCACGCAGAATCGAATCCCCCCAGTTGTGGCCGCGCTTCGATTGAGGTGAAAGGCCATAACGCCCAATACATAACGCCCCTCGACACGGCGCTTATGGCTAAGCAATCCTGGCACGCATCGGGCTTGCTGGAGGCCGAATGTGCCAGATTCTGGCCAGCTTCAAACAGCGCAAACCACTCTTAAAATGTATCGCAGCTAGCGCCAGAGAACATCTGAAACAAGGTCAAATGCAACGAGCACTTGTTCAAGCCGCAGAAAGCGAGCGCCGGACCCACAAGTTAAACGTATCCCGATGACGCGCGCAGACAGCGGTAGGAAACTTTATACATATACCCCTGTCGAGCATAAGGTTTAGTTTATGGGAGTTTAACGTCCCAAAGCGACTCAGGCTGTAAGGAACGCTGTAGTGAAAGGCTCCGGAAATTTCGACCACCTGGGGTTCATTAACGTGCACTGACATCGCACAGTACACGGGTCTCTTGCATTTTGTCTTCACCGAAATGCGACCGCCACAGCCTTGATGGTACCCGCGTCTTTCGGGTCAGCAGCCGAGCGCCATAGCCACTCAGGCATCATGGCGGCCAGCCACTGCATAAGTTTTCACAATACCGCATTCCTTTCCCTGCGCAGCCGGCCTTGGCAGCCCAATGTAACCATTACCGCAAACACTATGATTTGCAAGGGCTTCCCAAAAAGCGGCGGGCTAGTGCAATCTCTGGGATTTCCTCTGGAATCCGCATACATGCGCAAGATATTGCTTCAGAGTTACAAAAAACCTTTCCTGAGCGTCCATTCACGTTATCTCCGAAGTTATAACTGTGGCAACTGCACAGAAGTTTAATATTTTACTGATAATAATGACGTTGCAAAGGCGGATACAAAGGAAAGACGGATGCGATTGCAGAGCTGGGAACGTCAATCAGGGTCAGCCATGAAGCTTCGATATCCTGCGGATGGGAGAGGAGAATCGCGGCCCTCTGCAAACTTACCCGGTGACTCTAAGCCAATCCAGACGTCAGCGCTAATTCCTCCCCTAGCTGCCGGAGGAAAGCCAACTGGCGCGTCATATCCTTTCCATGGCACGGGTATCCAAAAAACAAAAAACCTTCCTTGCCGAGCAGGATTCGAACCAACGCCGACGAGAACAAAGCAACCTCGTTTCGAGGTTCCCTGTCGCCAGCGCCGCCGCCTCCCATGCTAGCTGTGTCAATGTGCAGGAATTATTCATTTTTAAACAACAGTGCTTCATTCACTAAGCGTGCTGAAGTAGTCGAAACCTAACCTAACAGGAGTTTCCTAGACACCGCTTCTTGGGTGCCGAGCCAATAAGTTATCCAAAAGGCGTTAGACAGCGCTGCGACACAGACATTCACGCTGTCACGCGTTCCGTTTACTTTTAACTGCACCTGTAGTACTCTAAAAAGGGGAGTTCGTATGTCTATTATCTTGTCATGTATGGTAACCCACTGTGCAGGTTTTGTGAAGGCGACGTGGACGAAGTTGTGCCTTCTCCCGAGTCCTGACTGCTACCAGCGCTGCTCTCGAAGACAGGAGGACTGTTCCAACAGCGCTAGACACTCATGCTATCTTCCTCTTCGTTGGCCCTGCGTGGCCTCCTGCTCTTATGCCTGGTGCTCCCTCCGGGACGGTGCTGGCCGTTCGCGACCGTGGCCGCATGCGGCGATGACTGTGGCGGATTCATGCAGGTCGACTGCGAGTACCCTTGCTACTGCAAATTCCAGATCGCCGGTGACATGGGCACCTGCAGGATGCCCCCCTTCAATGACACTCTTCCGCCCAAAAAACAGGCCTCTTAACGCTTACAATGACATAAAAAAGTTGTCCTTCCGGTGACAGCTTCTTGTAAAACTAGTTATGTGCTCTCTTTGGCTCTATTTTTTCCAGATAAAATGTCGAAAAGCGTTCAGTGATAATTTTCGTGTATGCAGTGAGCTGCTTATTTGATGTCCTACACAATCGATAATGCAGCCGCGTGCTTCCGAGGCAAATTCGCATCAACACGTTTTATGTTTCTGCTTGCTTTAGAATAAAGGAAGAAATAAAAACTGTGTGGCCTGCATGAAGTTGTCGAAGGTTCCGTCAACGTAGAAGTTTTCGCGTTACATGGAAAAGATGAAACGGCGTAACCTATTAATATTCACTACCGTCCCACTGCCCACCTAAGATACTGCTTCGAACCCTACTGCTCGACGGTGCCGCAAGAGAGAAAGAGAATAACCGAGTGGCTGCAATTAAAGCTTCGTAGACCGCTAGGCTTAGAGGCCGCATTCTTTGCACTCTTCACCACTTTTAGCAATTGGCGGCTTTGAATCATTCCAAAAATTGAAAACAAATTGTGGAGTGCATTCATGGCTTAAACAGAATCTTGGATTTTTTCCGAGCGAACAATTTCTTTTGCACACAAATTAATTTTAATAATAATAATAATAATAACAATAATAATAATAATAATAATTGGTTTTTTGGGGAAAGGAAATGGCGCAGTATCTGTCTCATATATCTTTGGACACCTGAACCGCGCCGTAAGGGAAGGGATAAAGGAGGGCGTGAAAAAGAAAGAGGTGCCGTAGTGGAGGGCTCCGGAATAATTTCGACCACCTGGGGATCTTTAACGTGCACTGACATCGCACAGCACACGGGCGCCTTAGCGTTTTTCCTCCATAAAAACGCAGCCGCCGCGGTCGGGTTCGAACCCAGGAACTCCGGATCAGTAGTCGAGCGCCCTAACCACTGAGCCACCGCGGCGGGGCTAATTTTAATGCGCCGATTCATTGCTTCGGACATGCAGCAGAGATGAATTTATAATGGTACTCAAATTTTTTTCAGTGTTTCTAGCAGCGTCCTCCCGCACAGCTTACGTGACAGTGCGTGTTTTGTCTCCTTTCACGGCCATGTCTTTCGCGCTGGTTGAATTACTATGACACCATATCAACTTGCCCAAATGTCTATCGCCGCCGTGGTGGGCTCAGTGGTTACAGCACTCGTGTGCTGACCGGAAAGACCCGGGATCGATCCCGGCCGTGGTGGTCGCATTTCGATGAAGGCGAAATTCTAGAGGCCCTTGTACTGTGCGATGTCAGTGCACGTTAAAGAACACCAGGTGCTCGAAATTTCCGGCGACCTTCACTACAGCGTCCCTCATAGCCAAATTTCTTTTTCTGCAACAGTAACCATGCATCAGCTTCCCTCTTTGTTTGAACAGGAAGCAAAATGCGCTGTAAAAATCGTATCAGGGCAGCAAAAATAACCGGATTTTATAGCCCATTCTAGTGATCTAGCAAACGAAGCAAACACCATTTCAAAACTAAAGCTGGAGTTATTGGGGAACCGACAAAAAGTAAATGTAACTAAAATGGACTTCGTGTCGTCTTAAATATATATTTTTTGCTCCCAGCCGTACATCGCGGTTCGGAGATCACAACATTACCTCCCTAATATTGCTATTGAGGGTCACTAGGGCGCGCTTGGCTTCTTTCTCTCATTCCAATATCTACAATAAAAATAGAAAAGAAGCTTTTGTTTTAAGGTTTTTAATTTTTACCGGCGCTCACTGCAGACTCACAAACACCTGTGCAAACGAAATACTGGCGTTGCGCGCCAGCACTTTTGTGCGCACATCCGCCCCGTATCACGTAGAGGGCACGCTGCACTGGGCTGCGCATGTAGGGCTTCAGGTGTATTTTTCAGTCTCTCATTTTGTATTTTATTCCGTCGGGCTTTCGAATCCTCTATAATGGCTGGTAGTGCTGCCAAGTTCTGAACGTGCGGGTGTTTATTCCGGCCGTTGAAATACTTTGTGCGCGTGAAAGTTCCCTTTATGGCCTGCAGTGCATCATCCATATAAGCAGCATTCTGTGTAGATTTGGCTTTGCTTGGCGTGGCGCTGGTGCCAGCAAAGTGAAGGTAAAGCATCCACAGTGAGTTTGTCTTGCCTATTTCGCTGACATTTGTTCTCTATCTGAAGCTCTAGAAGCTTCATAGACATATGCTTAATTATCAGTGCAACGAGATTGCATTTGGTTACTTTAGGAACCAAACTTGATACGTGAGGCTGCGCAGCTGAGGCCGAAATACACTGATGATAGAGTGTTTGGAAAGATTTTGGTGCTTGTCGATGGGCGAATATTCAGAGGGCTTCTACAGCGCGAGGACATAGGTTGATTTTGGATTCTTTGAGTAAGTAAAAATAATAAAAAAACAAAGTTAAAAGCAAGCACTCTTTCACTCTTCTCTGAAAAAAAAAATACAAACGTTACGGAAACTCTTTTTTCGTTTAAGGTGTCAGCAAGCGATCTTGGTCACCGTGAACAAAACCTTCTATTAGTACATAGAGAATGTGAAATAAAGTGCGATAATGACGATTTGCTTCGGTGAACCGATCGTTTTACTTTTGCAGAAAACTCGAGAAATCTGAACGCGTATTGCATACGCGGGTACGATCTCCTATCTAGGGGTCTTATAGTTGCCGTAACTTTCCTTTTTCACTCTCTTTTATCTTCGTCACTGTGGAGCGTCGCCTTGAATGGTAAATCAAACGACTGTCACAGTGACTGTCTGTAGTCTTCCGGCCTGCTGCAACAGGAGGTAACTGTATCAGTGACACGAGAAAAAAAAAGTGGACCACAAAAATTTGTTAGAACATAACGCGCCATTTTAAACGTCGAAATCTCAAAGAAGCGGCTTCGCTTCTAAGGCGGACAGTTCCAGCTGCTGAAATTTGCTGGTGCGGGTAGATACTGAAACCCTATTCTTTGGTCTATCACGATTGAGTGCAAAGAACTACACCAACTGTTCCAGCTCTGGGTGCACACAGCAGTCGAACAACCAATGCGGCCAAGGCCGTGAAGCGGTTGTTGAAAAAGTCTGTAACCTATTTCACAATTCGCTGTCGCCACAATGGAAGCTATGCAGCATGCCCAAACGAAGCAGGTGCTTTAAACCTTGACCTTGATATTTATTTTTGCGAATGATTGGTATGGATATTGTCCATTGACAGCTGCTGTCTATGAAAGAAGAGACACTTAGTTAAACGTTCTATGAGCAAATCAAACTTTGAAAACCAGCCAGTATTGGCTTTGGACACACTATTTTGTTCCAAAAACAGGCAATGTGGTTGCAAAACACGCTTAAATCCGACAATGCATGATATGAAAGTTTGGCTCACTAGTTTATTTATGCAAGATAGTCCCGAACTGCGCACAGGGGTGAAATGTGCGTGCATTTGATTTCATACGAAAGAAATTTTAAAACATCTATATAGGTTTGAAGTATAATCGCGAGCTATCGTAGTTTACGGCTCGGTGGCTTTGTAGCGGCGCTGGCATCGCCAGCGGCGCTCATGAAGATGAAGCTGAGAACACGACATGTTTACTGAGGCAAAGAAGAAGAAGAAGAGGAGAGAAGAAGAAGAAGAAGAAGAAGAAGAAGAAGAAGAAGAAGAAGAAGAAGAAGAAGAAGAAGAAGAAGAAGAAGAAGAAGAAGAAGAAGAAGAAGAAGAAGAAGAAGAAGAAGAAGAAGAAGAAGAAGAAGAAGAAGAAGAAGAAGAAGAAGAAGGCCTGCTTCTTCTTCGGCAACCGGCTTGGCCAGTAAAGTCGACAGCCCGCTCTGCCGGCTCACCAGCCGCGGCTACCGAGACCTCCAATAAATGTGGATCGCTCATTTGGCTGCATATGGACCACAACCATATGTGAAATAAGCAATATGCGATTGGCGGATGACGCCGAGTTGGGTGGCGAAATTTAGCACTGAGGAAATAATTGCTGGGTTACAATTAACGCCAGCTAGAGCGGAAGGTGACGCTAATAATATACTCTCTTTTCAGGGGGCAATAGTCTGGGGTACGCCCGGTGGAATGCTTTCAAATGAAAGCTTTAACTGTAGTTTTCAAATTTCGCAGTGCATCTGTGAGGTGGTCCATTCGTTAAGAAAAGCAAAGTACATTTCAGAATAGAATGCGCAAGTACGAAACATTTGTAAGCCGATGTATATTTAAAGCACCCCAATATAGATACAGCTGTATTTTACCGGTACTCCCTTACGGGGCAGAAACGTGGAGGCTAACGAAAAGTGTTCAGTTCAAGTTAAGGAGAACGCAATGAGCTATGGAAAGAAAAATGATATATGTTATGTTAAGAGACCGGAAGTGGGCAGAGTGGGTGAGGGATCAAACGCGGGTTAATAACATCCTAGTCGAAATCAAGAGGAAGAAATGGGCCTGGGCAGAGCATGTAATGCACAGGCAAGATAACCGCTGGTCCTTAAACAACGGGGTGGATTCCAAAGGAGGGCAAACGTAGCAGGGGGCGGCAGAAAGTTAGGTGGGCGGATGAGATTAAGAAGCTTGCGAGCATACGGTGGGCGCAGTTGGTGAACGACAGGGTTAATTGCAGAGACATGGGAGAGGCCTTCGCCCTGCAGTAGGCGTAGTCAGGCTGGTGTACAGATTTAATGTACTGAATTGTGTGCAACAATAAATGCAACTTCATTTTGAATCCGGTATCCAACAGGTTACAAACCTGCATTGTTCGCCCCACATGCCACCCAAGACGTCTAAGCTTTCATTCAGCTGGGTATTTCTACTAATTGCACAAGCTTTGTCGCATAGTCCGACATGCTGCTGCGCATGCTAAATTTGGTTGCAAATGTAGACGTCAAATATAGACTCCCCAGACAGTTATACACAAAAGGCAGTTTCCAAATGGCGTGATAAACGGACCGCGCACCCGCCACCCGCAAGCGTCCTCTCTTTTTCTGAAAACAAACTGTTGGTCTACTATACAAGGATATTGACTGCGCCAAGCTGTAGAAAATACTTGTTCGGCAAGAGTTCCTGCAAGAAAAAATATTTGTTACGATTATGTTGCAGGTATGGTGACCTTCTGGGAAACAGCGTTGGTACTGAAGATTATCGCTCTTGGTTGCGCGCTGCTTGCATGGGTGGAACTCTTCAACCCAAAAGCGTCATGCTCAAGAAAGCCAGTATTATTCACTCTTGTAGACATTGCTTACCTGGTAAGGATCTCCTTCGCGCTCAGAATAATCTTTGGTTTATTTGCCGAGCAAGGGCAGAAGTGTGGCCATTAAAGTTTAGAAAGCGCTGAAGTTTTTTGTGCTGCTGTTTGAGCGTGTTTTTGAAAATTGTTTTTAGCTTGTTTTTTTTTGTAATTTTTGTCAGTATTGTTTTCGGCAAGGCAGCCGTCTTGCGGCTGAACTATTGGCGGAGTGACAGTTACAGATGCTCCGGCCGTGCACCTTTCACTTAGAAAGCATTACTTGACTAGGTCAAATTGGCTCACAATTTTGTGTGCAGCTTCACGTTAAGGGTGACCTTGGGCAAACCATAAGTAAATAAATAAAATACTACCGGGACTGGCGCTGAAACCCGCGGCGGCGCGAACAGATGAGTTTTGCTGCCCACTGCACGAGAGCACTAGGCTATCACCGTCGCCTATCACGCCTCGTGTTAAACTCCATCACACGCTCGCGCTGTGCATTGCACAAGGTCTTCATGACACTAATACTAGAATAAAACTAATATTCGCGCTTTGAGCTATTTGGTGCTTGCGACAGAGAGATGAGTGGTGCATGTACGTTGGCGTGGACAGCGTCGTGGCAGAAGCAGGGCACCAGAGCAATACGCGTTGGCGTTGAAAACATTGCTGCAGAAACGCTGTACTGCTGCAAAAACGTTGTACATTGGATAAACTGGCATTGACGATGAAAAATTTAAAAACGCGAACTGGCTCCTTGGGTCAGTGGACATCTCAATCGCGCTTGCAAATGCGTGGTGCGGGTGTCCACCTGCAAAAGAATGTCCTTTCGCACAATGTTTCGTGCTTAGCAGTGCTAAACCACCAACCAATTTTTTCTTTATTGTCAAAAAGTTTGGTCGCTCAGTACAGCTGGGGGCATAAAAGCGTATAGACTACTTTGGGCAGTCCGGTGTTCTTTACAAGCTATGTGCACTTGTACAGTACCATTTAAAATGTGCCTAGCACACCTTTAAAGACGATGTCGCGCTTATACGCAGCCAAATAATTGCGCTTGATATTTTACAAGCGTAAAAATATTGCCTTTTTCACGAAGGAATGAATGTGGCCGTTAGAAGATATGTTGATGTGAAGCTCTTTTAATGACCAATACCTAACCGAAACGTCTTTTTTCTTTTACGCATTGGTAATGCTGAGTGTTCATTATTCGGACTTTTTTTTAAAGGTGGTATGGTTAACAAAAAAGAACTATTATACTTATGAGACAGCAAAAGATTAGCTCTGTGAATGGAATACCGATAGCAAGCTTATGCAGAACTGTAGTGACAGAAGTAGTTCTACTTGCGGCAACCGTACAAACTGCAGCGACTACGTGGGATCCAAATGAGCTTTCAGAGCGACTTACTGTAGCGATACCGATAAACATCGCGTTTCGTGCTGTTTGGCGCCAAGCGATAATTTAGCACTGAATGCAATACTCAGTGCAATTGTAAATGAAAGCCAAAGGCATGGCGTGCTAATTTGCTTAGATGCGGTCGGATTACTGCGCGAGTGAAATTTGCAAGGCAACAGAGTTTCTATGCACATATAGTTGTCAAAGCATGGGCCCCTCAGGTAGTGTTCATGAATGTTGTGCACGTAGAAACAAAATCGCATGCACCTGGAATAGATTATGCAGATAGCCTCACAAAAGCTATTCTGACAATGCTGGGCTGTGTTTCGAAGTTACATGAAGTCATTTTTGCTTGTGTTCTTTAGTAGCGCTTGTGTGCCGACTGCCTTTATTGAGTGTTTAATCTCTGCTTCTAGGCATGTTACAGATGCAAGTACGAAAAAATCTGGTTTAGACAACATAATTTCCTGCATTTCATTGGCATTTATGAGGGCCTCACTGTCCTGCTCAAATTTCACTCGTGTAAATGCTCCTATTCTTTGGAAAACGCAAACAGACACACGCAATCATGAATTAATTGTACAGTCGCGCGCAGAATATGGGCTACGTTTCCGCGTTCAAAGTCTGCTGTCGCTTTGCGTAGCGGAAATAAAAAAAGTTTGATACTTTGATGTACTTGGTCGGTACTGAATACTACTCACATATTAGCACTTGTCCTGCATTTTTCTCAGTCTTATCGCGTGTGTCATTTTGAGCTATTATTTTTTCCAAAATGCATCAAACATTTATTACTTTCCGCTAGGGAACGCGTCGAAAGACTGAGTGCCGAAGCGCGGTCAATATTGTTCTGTCTGCGACTGTACATCTCTCTCCGCTAACTGCAATAGGACTGAAAGTGGTCGTTGCTGCGAATATACTTCCAACGCCTCTCACCCTTCCCTCTGTCCACCCTCTATTGTGCATATGGCCGAAGACGAAGCCTCTAGTTATATTCACTGACCGAAATTTAATTTCTCACCCACCTACATTACAAGAAGTGATAGGCTCTGCGAGCAAAAAACACAATCCAGCTGTTGACGACTTAGCTTGTCATCGGCGTGTTACACGACCACTAGCAGTCAACGCCAGATAACCGGCAGTCCCTTATTGCACTGCACTGCACTGCAAGCAGGCATGCTCTACAAATATTCTAATTTAAATGCTTCGAGTGGCTTTGATTAGCATTTTGCGTCATTCGCGAAAGGAAAGTGTACAGCTGAACTACGGAGTGGAAGATGCTTAAGATAATAGGAACATTTGCGACGGCCGCACTGAGCGCTGAGGAACATCAACGTACAAAAGGATGAGCATTAGGCAACTGAGCTATTTCTGCATGTTTACTTCGGTAGCATGACATTGTTGTTTCTGTGTGTTTGCCTGACGCAAAGCCAAAGTGCATGTTCTGAAAGTGCTTCATTACTCGTCATTTACTGCAGGTTATGAGCGCTGGATCTTGTGCTGCGTTTGTAGCAGAGGGATATCAGTTCTGCAGCGTCAGAACCAGTTGGCTTGCGTGGACTACAAAAGAATCAATCGACCTCTTTTTCATCGCTGCAGTGTGCATCGCCATAGTAAGACGTTTCGATCCTGAATAGTCATTTTCTCAGAATGGGAGACAGGGACAAAATTGGTACGTTCTCTACAATTCGCAGAAGCTAATGACGATGTTGAAGTGGCTGAAAGAAATATTCATGTACTCTTTCTAATACATTGTAGGCGACGCTATAAGGTTCCGCGAATAGTTCAGCATTCAATATATATTCCACCGTCTTGATGCATTTGTAACCTGCGGGCATTCGGAAGCAGATGTGAGAAAAGTCCCAAATTATCAGTGAGATTCATGCCGCGGTGCATGCGTTAGCCTTAGAGTCCACCCGACGTTTGCGTCACCAATACTCAGATTCAGCTGCTAGACGATCAATTTGCGTCCTTGAATTTTCTTGCAACATGGGTATGTACTTATGGGGCGTCGCTAAAGTTACCTGGGATGGGGGGGGGGGGGTGGGGTGGCTATAGCCTTCTGGAGATTGGATGCATGTGAGTGAGAGCTTTTGGAGAGTGGAGGCGGTAGCTGGGCTGATACCCGTAGCTCGGAGATGCATTTTTACCTTATTACCGGATGGTGCGCGGACGTGCACACGCCCAAAGAAAAGATTCAGGGCCTGCATGGTGCCCGGAACGTGGAGGCTTCGCACGGACAGATAGACAGACATGCAGAAAGAAGGAAGAGGCACCGCCACCGACGTGTTACAAAGCGCGCGGAATGCATTTTCCTCCTCTTTATCTATCCTCCCCACTCCACTTCTCCGATTGGCTGTCACCTTTCCTCCTCTTCACATGCCTTCTCCCGCCGTGTCTGATTGGGCACCCTTATTCTGTCCACTCTCCCACCTTCTCTTCACATTATACTAAGCGGCGTCACACAACACAACGCAAACATTCCGCGAAGTGGTTGCAATGCTAACATATTAAAAATATAGAAATGTGCGAAACTACAAGAAAAGCACAGCTAAATACGAAAGCTTTTGCAGTGACAGCTGTTAAGGACACATTTTTTAATTCTTCGGCGCACTTGGTGTAACACAAAGGAGAAACGAGGAGGAAAGGAGAAGGAGTGCATCATTCGCTGCACACCATAGATGTGACGTGCTCTGTGCGCGGCACCTCGAACTAGCGCTTGCGCCTTTCGCGTCTTGATGCACAGAACGCAGAATCTTGTGGCGCGGCGCGGGATGCCTCTTCCAGTGACTCTGGATGTCTCGATGAGCTAGCGCCGCTTGCGCTGCGAATGGCGAAACTAAGCTCCACAAACAGGTGTCGGTGAACGTCGCGTTACGCGCGCGTTGAAATGGTCGGTCAGTTTTTAGCAATTTTTGTGTGCCTACATAATATTACGATGATCTGAATTGCTGACTGTTTGCTTTATTTGACTGAGAATTCTTTGATTTGTATGGGTGGTAAACATGTTCTGAACTGTGAACTGGTCAGTGAACCTTCTGTGGTCCAAACAGGAGGGTTAATAGGCTATCGTGGCCTGCCGGTACTGCTACAATCAGGAGTTGGCCGGAGCTGGGTTGCCGTGGACAACAGCGATTGAACATAGCGTTGTTTGGGACAGGACGTCTTCCGGATAAGCATGTCAGTGGTAAACCTAAGTGAGAATTCAAAATTTTTCTTAGCGCTGTTGCTTGGAGGGCGCTGTGCCGTCCCCAAGGTGTGTCTCATGATAACGAAGGAAGATATTGGGGTCTTCCTGAAATGTGCTCAGAAATACCCTTTTTTTAATCGAGTCTATAATTATATTCCGTCCCTATGCTCCCGCGGAGCTCCCCAAACTATACTCAATGTATTTGATTGAATCATTGGCTGCACACAGCTAATCATTCTTTTATGTTTCGCTACGCCGCTTTTCAGATTCTCCGTGGTATACAAGGTGTTCGACATTAACCGCCGTGAATTATTTCTAGAATTTGTTTTCGCTGACAAGAAAGAAAGCGATCCAATTAAAAATTTACCTATTTCCTCCCAAAGGTGTTTGTAAGTGCTGTTTTCGTCATCGGGAGGCTGCGCGGAAAAGGTGCGCCAGGAATTGTGTGCGCTACTCACGGCATCATCCTGACCTTCGTGACAGCCAACTTGTTGCACCTATTAGAATTTAAATGTTGGAATCAGGCAAGTTTGTTCTCTATACTCGATTTTGTAGCTAGCACTCGCATCGTGAATACGTCTGGGAGGATGTTGTTTTATTCCAGCGCGAGTTTTGTTGTCTGGTCGCAACCGCAAAAGGCGCCTTTTGATAGCACTGCAATAAAACGCGAAATCAAAGTATACTCAAATCTGCGATCACCCAAACGTTGCATCGCGTGAGTAATAGAAACAATTTACCACTATCCTGCCAGAATGAAACGGAACGAATTCGTGCTCATCTTCTGCATGCAAAATCATTTTTTGAAAGATTGTTGGTGCAGTGCCGAGTACATTGATGTTGTTGACTTTCGTGAGTCTCTAGCTCAGATTCGTGATATATAGGTTGAATTAGAAAGAGAAACGCAATGTAAGTTGTTCCAATTTACTGGTGCTGCACGGGAGGACGGCTCACTTTAAGCAGAGGTAAACTATTAGAAAGAAAATGATTACGACTGCGAATGTAACATAGACCTAGCTCGTTTATTTATGCTGCGCAGTCACCCACTATAGAGGAGCACATCAAAGGGAAATTTCTGGCATTTCATATTTTCAAGCCCACAAATATGATTGCAAGTTAAAAGGAAAACTGCTCCATGCGTCATTTTCGGACGTTGATTTATGCTTCTAGCGTATGCTTACTTTTCGAGCCTAAATTACTTGTCAAGCTGTGAGCTTTCGTACCATTTGCTACAATTTTATGCAGCATACTTTTGTTTATTGCTAATAGGTGTTACTTATGACAAATTGTCAGTGAACCCATTATTATGTTTGTCTCAGCTGTCGATGGAAGACATCACCTTCTTCTGCTATACCAAGCAAAGAACAATAATAATTACCTGCGAAGCGTTGCTTACCTTCGGAAACTTTATCGCTTGCGGGTTTGCGGATATGCCGACGTCCTCGGAAAGAAAGACCAAGGTATGTCCTGGATTGTTTGCAGCCCAGTGGCGTAGAGTAAGAAAAAAGGCGTCCGGGGTTTCAGGTGTTATTTTTGTGGGACTTACATGTCGTATTTTCTTCAGCCGGTATGTTTACGTGTTACGCCATTCGCAGCAGACTGTCTTCCTTAAGAGTTTGCATATCGTGAATATATGATAGACGAAATATTTTTCCGAGAAGCTGCGTAATTTGTTTTTGTTCCGTCTGTGATGTCTAAAACAGATATCTAATTTTATTGAGGAGAAGCAGCAAGTCAGAGAATAATAATTTAATCCGATCTCTCTCACGATCTTGCATAAATAATTGTATTTGCTATTTATTTCACTCATGAATAAAACTGGAATCGCAGCTCCTGCCACTGTAATTACGGCGTGCATTCAAAGTTTGAAAGCCTTAAAATTTTCTTTACAGCACAGCATCTTTGTAACAAGAACTGTTTTAGCGATCATGTGAAATAGACATATCAGAGAACCAGAAATATAAAATAATTTAGATCTTAAATTATACTCTGCATAAAAGAGTTATGATACCTGTGGGAGTTTCCGAATATGCCTGCAGAATATTGCTAAAATGTAACCATCCGATGAGGTATAAGATCAAGAATTCATCCGCTTACAAGGCAAACAGCTCCAACTCTCACAATTTTAGTACGTGTTTGGGCTGCTTAGTAGCAGGGCTGTAAACACACAACAACATGAGTATAATAGATTTATTGTAACATTACCAAAATTATGCGCTGTAAAAGAATATTTTTTCATAAACAAACTATTATTATTTAAACGCCAGAACAAATTTTTCTTTTTTTTTCATTCAGGCACCGCACCTATTGAACAAAAGAAATATTCTGTTGCATCAGCTATCTGAAAATGAAAACTCTCGTTTAAAACAACAGCTAAACTCTTTTTGTGTGAGTGTGTGATTGTGTGATTTGTGCGAGTGTGCAATAGCGGCGACAGGACAACTGAAAAAAGAACTCCTACTTGTGCTTGAGTAATACTTCTTTTTCTTTGACGTCGTTTTTCAATTAATTTCAGCACAATGAATCACCGGTTATATGAAGTCATTTCACTAGAAACTGTACTAACTGGCTTGCAGTCCCAGTTCGCACGTAACGGCTAGTTTCAGACATGTAAAATAGCGCGTGGAGAGCACAGGAAATTAAGAGTGCCCGATGCGCTATAATTCTCATCCTTGGGATTACTAACGTGTGGAATGCCCTGAAACATGGAACAGTTAGATGGTAATATATTTGGCTATAAATAGCGATAAATGAAATACAGGCTATATTTCGCTGATGGGAGGTGAATGTACGCTGAAATCAGGCTACGTGTCTATGCTCGTTCTTGTCTGGGGCTGCCACCGAACAGTTTTGCCTGTCATGGTGAAGCATAGAAAACTACCAAGCAAGTCTAAATTAATTAAATCATTGCTTTTACAACATGGAGAATTTGCTAAACGGATATGTTTACAGCTGAAAGAAAACGTTATTTTTTGTGTTTTTTCATTATAATGTATATGTTGTCTTTTAATACCCTTACTTTATTCCCGCTGATGAGAATAAAAATAAACAAGCAGACCAGAGAGGAGATGGGCTTTAATACCCAATAAAGAGGGAATGCATGATGGTTGCAGAGTGGTGATTCATAATCACAATTATAACTTTATAATTACATCTGAGAGTGCTTACAAAAGGTATACAAAAGAAGGCCCCTCAGTCGGCGACATTGGTGAGCTCTTGTGCAGAAATAAACATGAAAGAGACTGAAACAAAGCGCGGGAAGTTAATAAATAAGGGTCGCACAAAAGCGATTGAAAACATAACTCAGAAAATATGAGCATAAATTTCAATATATAAAGAAATATTACTTAGCAACGTAACGCTGTTTATACTAGGAAAAATGAAAGAATATCGTGAGAAAACATGTTTAGAGTAACGATGTAATGAACAAAAATTCTGTTATTAGTAGGCACCGCAAACTCAGATTACGTTTTAGCTTTATATTTTTAAATGACGTAATGTGCGTGAAATATGAATGCCCAGAGGTGTTGTGTTCTGTAAAGATTAATGCGTGAACTTCCGCCAGAGTAAATTCCCAGAAGCCAACCGTGTAATGTTGCAATTGTTGTGGTCGGGTGAAATCGATGTCACACGGGGTAATTTACAAGGCGTTAAGCTGGGCTCGTTGGTTATTGGTCTGGTGCAAGCGCTGCTTCCACTACAAGAAAATAGTAGGTGTGTGTGTGTGCGAGAGAGAGAGAAGCCCTTTAATGAAAAAGCAGAGAATTTAACCGGCGTTAAACAATCGCTGACATGCTATTCTGCGTGGAGGAGGTAATTCCGGAGATAAAGATGCAAGGAGAGTTGTGCGTAAAAGGTAAAATGAAAAAAGGAGAGCAAATAATATGCGGGCATTAAATGCGCACTAAGGCGCATTAGCGTGAAATGATGTAACGTATTAAGTGATGAAGTCCATAATCCGACAAATGGGCTAACAAAGTTCACTGCTTGAAGAATGTGTGAGGGTAATATGCTAGATGAAATAAGAGCTTGCCAAGATGTCCAATGTCCTTTAAATACGCCGACAATTAGAGTCCATTGCATGTCTTTGTAGCCTAGGACCGTAAGGGACCTATAACACTGTTCACTGGGCACTGGGAAGAGCTTCTCCATGCAATGTTTACAGTTCGCACTCTTGTCAGTACATGCAGGGCACTCAGGCAGGATATGCTCTACATTTCAATCGAACCGCAATTGTCACAAAGTGGACTTTTAATTTGACCGAAGCGATATCGCAAGCCGTTTGTAATGTAGCGCTCAGGCGAAGTCGGTGATAAAGTGTTCCAGATGGTGAGGAAATCTGGATGGGAGCCTTGATCTATGATGTGGGTCGACTGAGTAAAGAAATGACTAGTGATGTGTCGGCAAGCTCCAGAGAGAATGCATTTCTTCTGGAGCAAATATTTTAGCCATTTGAGAAGCATCAGATTTCATGAAGAAGGTACGAGCGTGTCTCTGATGATGGTGGCCTTTACGGGCCCCTTCGACTGCTTTTCCATTGGCTAGAATGCCACAGTGTGCTGGTATCCACGCAAATGTTATGCAGTGGCCTGCGGCAATAGCCAAACGATGTATATATCTGAGGTCAAGAGAAACGAGCTGATGATTGGTTTTCTTCACCTGGTTGGAGAGGATACACAGAGATGCTTTGGAGCCGGTAAAGATAACCCATTGGTCGGGGGTTTGGCGCAGAATATAGGAAACAGCTTCTTTTATGCACCGAAACCCAGCTGTCGTATAGATATGGCCCTAGCATTGGGTGTGCTGGAAGTGAAAATTGTGATGATTTATTGTGAATTATCGGAAGGGATGATATAGTAGGGCAGTAAGTCTCTCCTCATCATCTAATGTTGAAGTTATATGACCGTGAATAATTAAATTATGCAGTAAGATTAACGTGTCGAGCTAAAGCATGGACATGGTTTCAAAAGAATTGTAACGCTGGGTGCCATTTTCGTATACATGTATATTGTATATTCCCGAACCCTGAGATGAGTACCGAGCGGAACGCCCTGAAGGATGGCACACTTTGATGGTAATATGTTTGGCAGCATAGCGATAAGTGTTACAGAGGATACGTTTCATTCATGAATGGTGAACACCTGAAATATTTTTTAGAGGCGTTAATATGAGGTATGTTGTTACCACAGGCGGACATTATTTTTTTGAGGATTAAGTTTAGAACCTGGATAATAAATTTAGTATCGAAGCTAAAGTTAGCAGTGCCGTCCATGTATAACAATCGTGTCCAAGCAAATGTATAATAAGTCGTATGTTTTATGCATACAAAAATAAAAGTTGCCTTGAGGCGAATCATTCAGGCACACCTATATTAGTAGTTTGAGGCTGAGGGTGAACATCCCTAATGTAAACAGTTGGAGTTGCCTCACAGACCTGCTTTTTCCGTGATATCATTAATTGCCCTCCTTTCTTTTCTGTAACATATGTGCGCCTAGTGAACTGACTATCTAGGTATAAAACTCAGTTTTTCTATTTTGGAGCCCAAATAGTCTCCTCCCTTTGCTATGGTCTGTTTTCAGCCTGAAAGGTGCCGTGCCCTGGACGGCTGCTCTCCTTTTTCGAGAGTTCTTTTGACAGTTTTGCTCAGGTAAGCACCAAAGCGTCAAATGTACTGTCTGACTAAATTGCATTGCAAAGGGGAGTATACTAAAAAATGTATTTCTTTTGCCCTGTGAAGTTGAATAGTTTTACGCTGTCGTTTGAAAAAAACATATGGCTTATCAAACTGCATGTAAACGGCAACATATGGGTGTAGAACGGCATTACAATTAGAATGATGTTTGAATAAATTGAGAGTGAACACTATTTTGTTTGCTGAACATGGTCTGCGCCAAGCTCATTGCATTTAATCACAGGGCTCATTACAGCTTGTATTTTTTTGTTCTGCCTTCGCAGATTTTTGAAGAACACGATTATCCGATCAGAGGTAGTCGTGCGGGACATACCAAGGCTAACGCATCGTCTACGGTGCAACTTGAACATCGAGGACAAATCCCAGGATTTACTGAGAAAAGCGTACGTGTTGCCTATGAAGTCACGCTATATCACCTGAATGGAAACCCAGACGCGTACGTTTAAAAACTGAAAACTGTCATCTCTGCCTGTATACTGCGTTAAAGCGTTTTTGTAAAGTTTAAAGTGCTGGAATCCTTGACAGCGTTAACAACAGCTTAACGCTGGCACCTTGGAGAAAGCTTGGTGACAAAAAGATTGCGCATTTACGCACCACAACAGTGATATATAGCTTTTTTTTTCGTGACGGTCATCTTAAAAAAGTACGTAAAATTATTCTCCTCCCCGAAAGAACGGAAGCATGTTCGTAGAGAATAATTTGGTTGCCAGTTTTTTCCTGTCTGGAAGAGAGAGCCGGCTTTCGCAAGGAAGTCAAACGTAACAAACGTGGAAAAGGAGCGTAATATATTGTGAAGTATTCCGTCTAAACCAACGAATTTTGTTTCTTTTTATTCTCATGAACTTGGCACAAGTGCAGTACCTAGAATGCTTTCTCCAGTCGGGTCAAAAGTGATCACCGAATGGTCGGTTGCGACAGGCACTCGAGCTGTTCCATAAGCCGCCACGTTCATTTGGATACCGTTAAAATCATAATAATAATAAGTGGTTTTTGAGGGAAAGGAAATGGCGCTGTATCTGTCTCATATATCGTTGGACACCTGAACCACGCCGTAAGGGAAAGGATAAAGGAGGGAGTTAAAGGAGAAAGGAAGAAAGAGGTGCCGTAGTGGAGGGCTCCGGAATAATTTCGACCACTTGGGGATCTTTAACGTGCGCTGACATCGCACAGCACACGGGCGCCTTAGCGTTTTTCCTTCATAAAAACGCAGCCGCCGCGGTCGGGTTCGAACCCGGGAACTCCGGATCAGTAGTCGAGCGCCCTAACCACTGAGGCACCGCGGCAGGTCAGTTAAAATGATCAGGACGCTTTTTTCAATCGCTAAACTAAAAGATTTTGTGCGTTAATTTTGGCATATTTTTCGATCGTATTTATGCGTCGACACCCCATTTTTATTGGCATCAAGTTCGGCGCGTTTTCGGAGAAATTCTCGACTCTGATTGCTGATAATGGGAGCCAAAATAAATCATGCTTAACACGCGCAGAGTACTCATGTTATCTCCTGATTTGTTCCTGTTGCATGTGAACAAGGTGGCCAAGCGAGAATAATTCCGACTATCAGATACGTTTTCTGGGAACGGTCTCTAACCTTCTTTCGCAACATGAGCAAGTCTAATGGCAAAGCTGTACCTAACGTCATTTTGATGTGTTCATTACATTCGTAAAAGTTAACTCACTTGAAGTTACGAAACTTCATTACTTCTACTGGTCAGGACTCTTAAGATAATTATTGAAAAGTTTAGTTTAGTTTACGGGCATTTAACGTCCTAAAGCGACTCAGGCTATGAGAGACGCCGTAGTGAAGGGCTCCGGAAATTTCGATCACGTGGGGTTCTTTAACGTGCACTGACATGGCGCAGTACACGGGCCTCTAGAATTCCGCCTCCATTGAAATTCGACCACCGCGGCACGAGATCGAACCCACGTCTTTCGGGTTAGCAGCCGAGCGCCACAACCCCTGAGCCACCGCGGTGGCGTATTGAAATTAAAATTTATTTGTAAGAAAAAAAAAAAGGCCTAGACCCCTTATCCGATGGTACTGGGCCAGTTGCATAGAGTTGCAGCGCCAGATCGGTTGGCCTAGTATAAAAAGCTGAGAGTATACATGACATCTCATACAAAATAAATTTATGGTACATTGCACAGTAGCCCCCCAAAAAGATTAATAGAGGTTGCTTTCTTCATCCCTTTTTTTTTAACTACGCTAGGTGCCGGTTTAAATATATCTGATATAGTTGTATACAGTTAAATATAGTGCCTGTTGAAGCCCAGAGTGACGGAATATGGAGGCGTAGCTACCTTACCCAACCCATGCGCCCTGGGAAGCCGAGCACCAGGCCGGAACATGACTAGTACCAGGGTGGAACCAGCGGAACACAGACGCAGGACAAGAAAAGGAGGTACACACACCACACCGCTGGACTTGCAACTGATTTATTTCGAAGAAAACCACCACATTTAAAGGATTCCCTGCGCAAGCGCACACTCTGGATGAAGGGAACAACTGTATTAAGATAAAAGAAAGTTATATTCTTTATCCGTGATAAAAACCGAGGGATCGCTGACACACTTTTCCTTGTTTTTCCTGATTAGAAACGCTTCAAGAATTTCACGCTCTCGTCTTGTTCTCCCCCGACCGATAATGCTCGTGCGGTGAAGCAAAGGAGAACATCCCTCGCATACCTTTACATGCAAGGCTAAATTGCTGCCAGTGCCTGAATTGAACGTTGTTCGGTGCTGCCTCAGACGTTCATTGATGCACCCTCCGGTTTGCCCGATGTAGGTTTTCCCACAGGACAATGGGATGCAATATACCACCCCTACTTCACACGAAGTGAACCTCGTCTGGTGCTTGGTTTTACAGGTCCCCTTTTTCTGCGGACCACCAGACATACGGGCGCACAAACCAGATAGTTTCCGGGGGGCAGAAAAAACCGCAGTGACACCGAATTTTTGTGCCACTTTTTTTAGACCATGCGATGTCTTGTGGCAGTAAGGAAGCACTTCAATCTTCTTCCTGTTCTCTTGCGATGGACTAGCAGACTTAGCCGACAGTTTCTTCATCTTATTCCCCAGTGATTCAGCCACTGCAAGCAAAACCGACGAGGGAAACCCAGAATCTGACAACCGCGCGACCTGCTCGGCCAGACTTTGCTGCATGACATGTGGGCAACTTTTCTTGAGAGCGTTCGAAAAACACAAATTTGCGATGCTGCGCTTCACCAGCTTCGAATGCGCCGATCCATATGGCAAAAGCGATTTTTTAGTCCTGGGCGAATATTTCCAACACACGTGCCCATCGGGTAAAAAAGTCAATTCTAAATCAAGGAACCTAATGGTCTTGTCAGATGGAATCTCTTTGGTAAAAGCCAAGTTGTTAGAGCATGCGCTAAAAACATTTAAAAGCTGGTCTGCCACAAGAGTGAGCTTGTCAGTTTCGTTTAATTTTAAAATGACTAGAAAATCGTCCACATATCTGAAAACCCTAATAACACGTGTGTCTTGAATGGAATGCTGTAGAATCGAGTCAATTTTTGCTAAAAAATTTCGCACAGAAATGGCGCTACACACGAGCCAATGCAGATACCTCGGTTTTGCACCACGTACTTGCTGTGATATTGAACAATTGTCGAATTTAAATACACCTTCAACAGCTCAAGGAAAGATTCCAGAGATATGCCACACTTGTTCTGGAAGGAAATTGTCCCCGTTTTTCTGCCCCCCGGAAACTATCTGGTTTGTGCGCCCGTATGTCTGGTGGTCCGCAGAAAAAGGGGACCTGTAAAACAAAGCACCAGACGAGGTTCACTTCGTGTGAAGTAGGGGTAGTATATTGCATCCCATTGTCCTGTGGGAAAACCTACATCGGGCAAACCGGAGGGTGCATCAATGAACGTCTGAGGCAGCACCGAACAATGTTCAATTCAGGCACTGGCAGCAATTTAGCCTTGCATGTAAAGGTATGCGAGGGATGTTCTCCTTTGCTTCACCGCACGAGCATTATCGGTCGGGGGAGAACAAGACGAGAGCGTGAAATTCTTGAAGCGTTTCTAATCAGGAAAAACAAGGAAAAGTGTGTCAGCGATCCCTCGGTTTTTATCACGGATAAAGAATATAACTTTCTTTTATCTTAATACAGTTGTTCCCTTCATCCAGAGTGTGCGCTTGCGCAGGGAATCCTTTAAATGTGGTGGTTTTCTTCGAAATAAATCAGTTGCAAGTCCAGCGGTGTGGTGTGTGTACCTCCTTTTCTTGTCCTGCGTCTGTGTTCCGCTGGTTCCACCCTGACAACATTATGAACCAACTAGCCCAGCAATTTACGCTCATGACTAGTACCCTTTTTTGAAAAACGGTGGGTGACCGGCCGGCAGTGGCAGTCGAACTCACCACTACCGGAGCCGAGGCCAGTGCTCTACCAGGCGGCGAGTGAATGATTAGCATACATTCGCGTGTGCTGTCCCGTTACAGGCAACGGCGGTGGAGCCCTTATCGCGTCCTCTGGCTAGTCATTCGTCACTGCTGGAAGGAGCACCTGTGGGGCGACGCTGTGACGTTGCTCTATTACTTATCGATGATGCTGCGTATACCGCTTTTCCAGTAAGTGTGTGGCCTGAAGGTGCTTTCATGTCACTCTGATGAATAGCAGATCTGGATTTTAGCTTCACAGTACTGCTGGACTATGACTTGGGCCAAGCAGGCCTCCCCATCAAGCGTAAGAATACAAGCGAGAGGAATGACTGTGAGAAGGTCAATAGTAGAATATTTGTAAAAGCAAAGAAAAATAAAAATATGAAAATGTAAGTTTTAATTCGAGTAGCAAACAGATAGCTTAAAAAGGACGAAAAGCAAATAATTCAAGTTTTTGAAAACTGAAAGAATTTCAGTTCTAGGGAAAAACAAGCTTAGTTCTTCAAGCAAAATTGGCGTTTATATATAATAGTTGGTGTTAGTTGTCCGATCTAGCGATTGGAAGAGCTTTCACGCGCTTGGAACGTTTACTCCTCTATGGCGTAATATGGTATTCGAATGAAATGATAACTTATTGGTACTGGAGGGAATTCAATATCTCGGGACGTCACTCGACCGTAGTAAAGGAGTTGGTCCGAATGTTTAGATTTGTAGCGTCCTTTTTGTGTACGCACTTAACTTTTATAACAAATGTCTAATACATCAGTGTCACGTGATGACAGCATAAGTTAGGTCAGATGAATAAATCTAACGCTAAAATTAGTGCTCAGCGTGTGATTCCTAAGTTTTGTTTTTATGTGGCATACTTTACTGCAGTTGTTTCAGAAGTGCGATCTTACCAACCAAACTGATTCGTTAGAGCAATAAGATTGTAATTGAAAACATTACTTGTCGAATTGTTCCAATGGACAAGAGCAGATATTGGTAAATATTTCATGGTTAATGACATCCTAGTCGAAATCAAGAGGAAGAAATGCGCTTGGGCAGGGAATATGTTGCGAAGGCAAGTAGCCGCTGATCCGTAAGGGCAACGGAGTGGATTCCAAGAGAAGGCAAGGGTAGCAGGGCGACAGAAAGTTAGGTGGGCGGATGAGATTAAGAAGTTTGCGGGGATACGGTGGCCGCAGCTGGCTAAGGAGAAGGTTATTTGGAGAGAAATGGGAGAGGCCTTTGCCTTGCAGTGGACGTAGTCAGGCTGCTGCTTCTGCTGACGATGGTCATGATATAGTGCAAAAGTGTAGAAATTGTGTCGAGTTTTTATGTATCCATTAGGTTGTGTCCCCACAGGACGAACGCTTAGAAGAAGAAAGGACAGGACGATGCGTTCTCAAAGTAATAGCGCGGTGACGTCACAATTTCTTCCTGGTGCAGTGGCTTACTCGGCGACGACAAGGGTCTCTCTTTTAATGAGAGTGTTCTCCTCCTCCTCACTTCCTGTGCGGCCCAGTGTCTTCTGTCGAGCGCCTACGCCTATAATATGCTTTGGGCCCAGCTGAGGGCGCAACTTCTGCTTCAGACTGCCGTGTTCAAAAAGGTGACCCCATTTTTTTTTTTTTTGCAGAGAAGCAGCTGCACAAAGAACATACTTTTCGCGGCGCCGTAGCTGCTATTCACAATAGGAGCCAGATTCAGCCCTCTGCGCATAAAAAGGTCACGTGCGATTCTGGAAACATCTACATGGTGCAGTTGTGACAGCAGTATTTTGGCAACGCGGCACACGTTTTCACACACATATATTTTTTATGAGCGGAACGGCCGTAGATTTAGCGCGTACCAGATTCATATGGGCAATGCAAAAGCGGTAGCGACCAGGCTCACTGCGCTCTGTTCATGCGACGGATGTAAAGCCTGTAGCTCTTCTCTCCCCATCTGCGAGGTTGAAGAACATTAAAAAAGCTGATGAATGAAGCTGCACAGTGGTGTACAACAGATGGCCACCTCAGTTAGCATTGCTTTGGGCACGCGTCATGCCGCAAATTTCTAAACATTGGTACCTTAGAAATTAAAAAATAAGTTTGAGCTCATCACATTGTGTGGGCCAATCAACCGGACAAGCACTCGCACACAATTTCTTAGGTTGAAAATGAAATTTTATTGAGAAAAGTCATTATAATTACAAATATGTGATTACTAGAACTTAAAACAGTTCGCGTTTTGAAGCGCGTGTTTGCATCCACAGTTGCCATTCGGCGTGTGCTTAGAAGTACAACTTCCGGCATTCTTTGTGGTGGCGAGCACGTCGTGAAACTCTTGGTGGCGTTGATCCTTTACATTAGATGCTGGAGAGGAGTGCATAAGCAAGAAAGTATTGCATGGGAGAGAGCACCATGCATTTTCATAATTTTTGCGATCAACTGCTTCAGTACTGTGACTTGCAAGCAGCAGTAGACGCAAAATGAGGCTAGAGCGGACTTGGGGGAAAAAGAGTATATCTTCTCACCTAAACGAAAGTATAACTAACCATGAAAGTACGAGGAAACGCGTTCTTCGTTATTTATTTTTTTAATATATTCGCCAATAACCCTCAGACAATGTTACTTTATAGGGAGATACATATACAGACAAGAATTCAAATCAAAATAGGCAAACAAAAAGGTGCAATATCTAAGTATATAAATACAAATTAATACCAACAGAATTAAACCAGTGGATATCAACCAGTAGTATGCCTCTAATGAAAAGCAAAATAGAAAGTACCTTTGAAGAATAAGAAATATGTTGTTCTGAAGCAAAATAACAATAGAGCTGAACGAAACATGGGACAGCCAATTATCAATGCTTCACAGACATTTGTTTTGGGAGGTCCTAACACTTTTACTGTTCATTTCTTTAGCAATTAGAGATCGTGATTATTCTAGTGGACAATCAGTGAGCAATGATAGACAGACATTTGTGTTAGGGGGTCCTGAAACTTGCTAAGGGTCATTTTTGCAGTGAGCGATGTGCGATAGTAGATTATTCCCGTCGACTGTGGTAAAGGGTATGAATAATTTTGAAAAAGGAGAAGTGTGGCATGAAATGCTTTGAACTCCGAACTGGTGACTGCGGCATGAAAGAAATGTTTCGGGTGAGTGAAAAACACCGTGGCCTAGTAAAACGTTGGGCATGGGTTCATGATACTAAAACAGCGCAAAAAAAGATGTACAGGAAGAAAGGTTGGCGCTCGTCTTGTTTGTACCTTTCTTTTTGTCCGTCGGTTTTTGTATTGTTTTAGCATCATGAAACCATAACAACTCGGTTGTTGTTGCGCGGATGCACAGAATTAGTGCTGTGGCCCGAGACGTGATGAGAAAAACTGAGCTTATGGATGTGCTTGTCATATGACATCGTCGCCAGTTGCCTGACAATGAACGGGATCGAATCCAGAATAGGCGGTGCGTCAGGGTATACATCGCTTGTTGAAAGGCTGCGGTTTCTCAGTATTGCTCGAGCGCAGAATGCGGTGTGACCGCATTCATCACCACTGCAGTCGTGTTCGACTTTGCACAGCTCAAGAATTGCTTTCGCTATACGCCTTGCATCCTCTGCATGGGCTCCTCGAAGAGCATGGATTCCGATGAGCGTGTCTCCTACTGGTGCTGTTATGAATGACTCTAGTATTGTTTCTTGCTTCTTGACGCTTCATCGGGCCTCCAGTCGGCCCACTTACTCAGAGGTGCCAGAATCGTAGCCGTTGTCAATTTGAAGCATAGGAGAAGAGGTACTTTTGAGCCGTGTGAGGGCGCCAGAAACAGATATTTATGGAAAAATTTCTCAAGTGAGTGACTGACATGCTATTACCATGTGCACATGGGCCAAACAACATAAGCGAGTGTGACGTGATTCGGTGGATTTCAAATGCCGTGATCGCTCTTCGACAGCTCTCAGAAATGCTTCTGTTAAAACATTTTACACAGACCGTTGAAAGAAACCGGCTGAAAATATTGTGAAAGCAGCACATCAAGCAGCCGATAGAGGGCAGGCTTTTGGAGCGCACCTGACACCTCTACGATACGGATGCGACCTAGCTGGTTACGCATGAGAAACGCTCTACGTCGGAAAACGTAGCTGACAATGGCAAGCATAGAGACACAGATGCTGTGTGCTCTCTATTTTAGGTGCCGTATTTTGCGTCTTTTACCGCAGAGCGTTCGCATGGACCGCTTCAAAATGTCACTACTACTGTGTCCTGCATTTCAGTACACATGTTTCCTAACGGAAACCTTTGTGCATTCCAAACACGAATTGGCTTGTATGAGAGCAAAAAGAGTAGGCTGTCTTCTAGCTCACTTCCTTTAGGAAGCACGTTATTCTGCCTTAGCATGGGGTGCAGTTCCATGATGAAAAATGCGAAATAAAACGGTTGGCAACAAAAGAAAATTCTTGTTAAAACACGTGAAGTTCTAACAGTTACGAAGATTTTAACGTTTCAATCTCGTCTATTAGCTATTTCAATCTCTTCTACTGGCTAACTTCAGAGCCTCCGGTGCCCCGTTTGAGAGCATCCTTCATTTGGAAACCGCGTCAAGTGACTTGCTTGGCGATGGAAATATGCATCCGTTGCAAAGATAGGCAATCAGTGTATTTAGCAATCGAAATCTGCCCCGATGTTTGGTAAGCTGCCCCTAAATTTGATTGTGCTAGAAGATTACTCCCTCGTTACTCCCATGTGGGCTAATTAGTGCTTAGAGTCTATGCCAGACATTATGGTCTCAAAAGTAAATAAACACGGCCTATGGCTCCATCGGCTCTCTTTTTTAAAATCAAGCGTGAAGATGATGTGCTTATATCTCGAGCAGCGCTGTACGATTTGATTCCGATTGTTGCAAGACTGCCCTGCCAAAGCTACTGTGGCGTCCGCGGTAGTACTAGTGTTCGGAGGAGGGATTACTAATAGTTTCCATCATGAGATTTTGTAGCGATAGCTACGTTACGGTAGCATTCCGAGCCTTCAGCGGGGCGGCGCCGCCACGCTGTCACGTGGTACGGAGCAGCTGCCGGCGGCGCGGCGCCATGGCTGCTCTCCTGGTTCGTCACGTGGTTGGTCTCGTGACCACCCACGTGGTGCAGGGCAGCTGCTGCTTCCGGCGGCGCGGCGCGCCGGCGGAACCGGGCTGCCACAGCTGTGCGCATGCGCCGTGTCAAGTGGGACGAAGATTAAGAAGGAACGCCCAGCGAAACGGAGCGGCGAAACACTGACTTTGCAATTCAGCTGAGAAAGTCCACTCGGCGAGCTGTAGCTATCGCGTCACTCCAGATTTAACCACAGCTAAACACCGCCAATATTTCTGCTTAAAGATGCACTAAAGAGGAATCTGAACTCGTCTTTTTACCAAGAGAACTCTATCTGCATGGTTCAGGGAATTCTTAGAAACTTTGAATTATTGTCCTGTGCGGCCGATGACCCTAATTAAATCGAATTAAATGTCCCGGTTCCCGCCTTTTTTTAAACTCAACGCTGTAGGTAGGCGGACTCAACCATCGCGTGGAGTACCTTTCAGCCAGTCCAGTGGTGGCTTCGCTTTCGCTTTTATTTTTTTAGGTTTCTGTGAATAAATTTAGAGCTTCAGTCACAGACAACGTAGCCCCAAATTAGGCCCACGAAAAAGCACGTGGACGTTTTGATTTACCTATCACTCCGCCGATGGTAGAGCGACAAGCCGCCACAAGACTGGCTGACGCGTTGGTTGACTCCACCTACCTACCGCGTTGAGTTAAAAAAAAAAGCGGTAGCCGGGACGTTTAATCCGATTTAATTATTGAAATCGGCCACACAGGACAATACCTTGAAGTTTTTATGAAATCCTGGAACGTGTAGATCGAGTTCTCGCGGTAAAAGGACGAGTTCAGATTCCTCTTTAGTGCACCTTAAATGCTTAACACGATTGATAGCAATAGCCGCGAATAGCAGCGTCTTTTCTTTCCATTTTTAATAAACACTACAGTCACGCTAGCGATGCATAACGGGACACAAGCAAAGCTCACAAGCAAACATATTGGGCTTTTTTACTAAGTCTGTGCCTTTTGGCCAAAGATTTATTCCTGCCACAAGTAATTGTTTCATGTTCAATAAAAATGATGCTTTAGAGGAAGTGCAGCGGAGCCAAGGCCAGCCCCTCTAAAAGAAGAAGGAATAGCGTTTTCGACATTTGTCAATGCAACAATACCACAGACGAATGCGTCCGTATATCTCACGTCTGAATAGAACCTGTTAGCGCTAATACTGCCCAAGACTATGGAAGTGCTGTATCTGCAGCGCAGGTTAAAAATTTGCAGATGAGATTCAGAAGTATTCAAGAAACACGACAGTCAAAAATGCTTCCCAGTTGTTAAAAGCTCCATCTCAGCCATAAGCATGCCGCATATACCTGTAAGGCTATGCGGCCTTAAGATTTGTTTGGAATCCTTCTGTGAGCAAAAAGGTCTAAAAAAGCTTGAAAGGATCTATTCTAGAGTATGGCCTCATAATTTATTGTTTCGCGTCGACTTAGTGACTAAACATATATAACCTACTACTTCACAAAATAGCAACACATATTCCGAGTGGCACTAAAAAAGAGGCAGAATAAGACCTCTCTACGCTCCCAGTTCGCGAACAGTGCTGCTTTCACATAACAAGTAAAGAAAAAATTTCTTAATCCGATTTTTAATGAGAATATTGAAGCTTGGCCTCTCCACTCGGTAGAAAAGTGTTCCCCGTATTTTCAGGAACTACAGAAAAACACCCAGGACTTTTGTATTTCCTCTTGTTTTAATAAATTAATATAATAGTATTGTAAGCAGCAATAAGCAAGTGTAAAATCTTTACAGCTCTTGGTGAGAGCAGTTGTTCCGTGAGGAAATAATAAATAGTGTATTGGCTCATATTTTGTGCCATTTACAGGATTTTTTTGCACACTACAGTTTTTAGATTTCAGATTTGTGTTGCAGCTGTGAATGTTATGATGCGTGCATTTTGAATTTTACAAAGCCTTTTGTAGGCTTATTCTTGAAGAAATAGCACTTGCTTTAGCTTTTTTTTTTATTTGTAAGGTGTCTTTTTGGCTTGGCTTCCAGTACCACCCACAGCTAACCACGCTTGCATCATTTCGCACATTGAGATGAATCAACTATTAATGCTATTAATAATATTACTGTAAATATCAATATTATCTCCTGACACCCACTTCCCTTGAATTCAGGCTACGAGGTTGTCCGCCGCTTCCGTGGCCTCCAACACAGCGGGTCACGTCTGTTCGCTGCTGGTTTCGGACGCCTGGGTGATACCGGTGGCCTCTTGCTACGTGTCGAGCGCTGCTGTGGGCTTCGTGTGCGCAGTGATCGCCGTGGTCGCTCTGGGATCCGAGATCGGCTACGCGCCCGCTGGCGCCTGCCTCCTCTGGCTGCTGGTGGCAGTAATCGCTAGTTTTTCTGTGGAACCCCTGGTTGACAAGTGCAATGTACGTGCATTTTCAGCATCAACGATGACTTATCTGGAGGTGGTGAGACGGGGTCAGGACTTGTTAAGGTGATATAAAGGTATTTGAGAAGAATGAAGTTTCTTGATAGTATGAGAAATGGCAGCCACTGAAGCTGGTGACTCCCCTAAAATAGGCATTACTATATAGATCAGCGATTACTAGGAGAATACCGTGAACTACGTCGCAACCACGCCTGATTTATAAAAAAAGTCGCTTCAATTAATTATCAGTTTTAGTTTATTTTTCTTTTGCGCAAAGAAGCAGCCGATACTAAAGTCTGCAGAAATAGCTACACGAGGGCCCTGGAATCGAGCAATATAGCAGAAATTTGGAGCTTACCTCAATGCAAGTTGAAAATTCCGGGCCCATTTTCTTTTAAGTAGTAACGAGGTTCAAATTTTTGATCGAAGAGTTCAAATTTCTCCATTGATATTTTGTGTGCGGCAGTGAATCATTACAGGTAGGGGTATTTGATATTAATGGCGTTGTCAAGACGATATGTCCTGCAGTAATGTAAATTTATTAACAATATTATAACCCGATGCGCATCACTAGCTTGATCCTTGGGGCTATTCAAAGAAGGAAAACGCGTTCTTGTAGCCTAGTAATTAATGGCGTCATTTTCTAGGTCATTTCTCATCACTGAAAGGGGTAATTAGAAAAGCTGTGAACATAACGTGGAGCACAGCGAGCGAAGGACCCTGGTTCAAAAGTACTGCCGTGTTTTTGGGAAAGTAAATGACTGTGTATAACACAGCGTGAGCGTCCTTCTTCCGGACTAAATGCTGCTGAGACGCAACACCTATGTATATAAAGAAAAACGGGCTTCCGCTAACATTTTTGGTGAAGAAAGAATTTAGGGACATAAAAATAATTATCTGAGCCACAAGAACACAATTGGGGCTCCTCTCTCTCCCTCTTCGTCAGGGTGCCAAAATTCCATGTGCGTGCTCCGGCCGCTCCGGCTGTGAGGCTTCAATGCCAAAACCAGACAATATTTGACGATAGGGGGGTTCTACAGCTCTCGCGTTAAAAGGGCGCTAGATTTTTATTAACTCGATGGCGTTGAAGGCCCCGTTCACCACAAAATCCGGTGTCGGAGTTGTCGGTGTTGTGAGCGAAAAATCATGGGCATGAATCTTGCATGTGGTCTCCAGAGAGCAACCTACGAGGCAAGGTGGGCCACCTAGGTAACGTGACCTTGCGGCGTCATCACAACCTGCCAACCGGATAGTGAGCAAACTGCCAACCGTGGCAGGTGGCAGTTAAATTAATGATCGGTCACTCGGGAAGCGCAACTTCGGATGCGCAGCGGCCACTGCTGGGAGCACCTGCCATGGCAGGGCAGTGTCGCATCGCTTAACCGCGGCGCCACTGCGCCAGGAGGAATATGAGGACTACAAGGGATCTGGGAATGCAATGTAGAGAACGACCTTCAGCATATACGGGAAATTACCCATTGACGCTGTCGTGTCATACCCTTAAGACGGAGCTTAAGTGTCTCCTCCAGTTTTTTTTTTCTTATTCGCTTTTCTTATCGACAGAAAATATAACAAGTACGCTGCACTAGTGGACAGCTTACTTACATTTTACAACTATATTAGCATATTTGTGCTTAGAGTGTACAAGATGGAAAAAGACGAAATGTAGGGAAAGAGCACCAACACCCGCATTATAACACAGCTTGACACAAGTACGAAAAGACCCAAAGCGAAATTCTCAAACGAATAGAAATAGGCGCAGTGAGCACTGAGAAAAACCATAGAGGACGTGTTAGCCTCGCCATTAACTTAAGTAGAAGGCTGTAACGTTACCAAGCCGCAGCCTCTAATCGGCCGTCGCGTGGGGGGAGGGGGGGGGGGGGGGGTGATAGTCCGATTTCTCCGTAGAGAGACGGGATTGCAGCGGCCTGGGGCAGACATCCCGATGGATGGAAACTTTGCGCCAGACAGACGAGACCTGATGTCAAAGTTGAATCGCATCACCCCGTGGCCGCACATTCGGCAGCCGTGCGGCGGGTTTACGCCTCTCTGTTTACCTCTTTAGTGGTGCCCGAATCACGCCATACGCATCGATACATCAGACATACACACGCTTCAAATCGTTCAAGTTGAATCTGGTTGAATCTGGTTGAATCTGGTTATCTGGTTGAATGCCCTAATAAATAATTAGAATACTCATAATTAACTACGCCTACATGAGAACAGCTGGCGTGCGCGACGGCCGTATTTTCCATGCTCCTGCAGCTCATTACAGAGCAAACGTGCGAAAATATCAAAATCTCAGTACAGGCTGACACACTCCGTGCCTAATATTGAGCGTTACGCAAGTTTTCTTCGTCGTAAAGCGCAGGAGAGCAGAATAGCGGCCGTCGGGCAAGCTATAGCTATAGATTTGGCCGGCTGTACAAGCCTTTAAGACACCAGACCAAGTCAAAGAGCACAACGCATTCACCAGGTTGACCTGGTGAATGCGTTATTCATCCTAATTTACTTTTCACCGCAGTTAGTTTACTTTGCAATAGATTACTTTGCAACGTCCTTCAGAAATTTCCTTTACACGGCCGTGTTGGTTGCGCGGGTTAACGCAGCTGCATATCTATACGGGATGCGATCGCAGAATTGTGTTTGAAATGCACCCAAGAGGTTATGTGCGTGGTGCTGATGCCACGACCTTGTGCATTAGCTTTAAATTTTCTGTTATGCCGACACCGATATTCCTACGACACAGGCCTTTAACGGTATCGCGTTAAAACTAGATTTCATCCCGGAAGCCAAGAAATGCCATAGAAACAATTGGAAGAGTGTTTGTGCTGGTAGATCATTCGAGTCGGTACTGTTCATTTAAAAAAAAATACGCAAGCCAAGAGGTGGGGTGTTAATAAAGATGCAAAATAAAATAGGCACAAAAACAAACCCTTGAGGCACACATGTTCTACAGGCAGAGCAGAAAGGTAGGTTTTAAAATTAACGCACAGAAAACCAAAGTATTGTTCAACATTCTCACAAGGCAACAGCAAACACAATTGGTAGCGAGGTGCTGGAAGTGGCGAGAGAATACGTCTATTTAGGGCAGGTAATGGTAGCTGATCCGGATCATGAGAGAAAAATAACTAGGAGGATACGAAAGAATACGAAAGGGAGGAAGCGCATATCGCAGGTTCTCTCTGATCATTATTGACGGTTTACCAATATCCCTCAAGAGAAAAGTATATAAGAGCTGTATCTTAGCGGTACTCACCTACGGGGCAGAAACGTGGAGGTTAACGAAAAGAGTTCAGCTTAAGTTAAGAGCAACGCAGCGAGCCATGGAACGAAAAATGATAGGTGTAACGTTAAGAGCCCGAAAGCGGGCAGAGTGGGTGAGGGGACAAACGCGGGTTAATGACATCCTAGTAAAAATTAAGAGGAAGAAATGGGCTTGGGCAGGGCTTGTAATGCAAAGACAAGATAACCGCTGGTCCTACAGGGTAACGGAGTGGATTCCAAGAGAAGGCAAGCGTAGCAAGGGGCGGCAGAAAGTTAGCTGGGCGAATAGGATTAAGAAGTTTGGGGGGTCCGGTGGCAGCAGCTGGGAAAGGACAGGGTTAATAGGAGAGACATGGGAGACGCCTTTGCCCTGCAGTGGGCGTAGTCGGGGCGAGGGTGATGATGTTGATTATGCTAGTTTTGTTATGGGCGATGACTTCTAAGGATTGCTTAAGTACTCAGTAATAATGGGCGATAACTTAGCTACTTATTGGCAGTAGTGCCATAATAATTTATTTAATTTGTCATTGCATGAGGAGGAGGAGGAACAACTTTATTTACGTCATGGCCTAATGGCACCATGACCTAATGGCGCCGTGACGTCATTGCATGAAAAACCTCCCAAGAACGAAAAAAATACTTTTCGAAAATTTTAACAAAGCTTCGTTGTCGCCAAGTGATCTGAAACAGATTATTCAAACGGTTTGCCCATGATGAAACAGTTCCTGGTGTTATTTTCTTCTTGAATGGTGTTGCACTATTATGCGCTTATTGATGTGAATTAGGCTAATTCAATAACGTGCTGAAGATTTCATGCCGCTTCGACTACGCTCAGATCTTCCCGCTGAGGCGATGTGGTAATGCGCATGGACTTTTAGAGTGAAAGCAGACTTGTCGCAGAGAGAAATGGGGGGGGGGGGGGGGGGACATCTGAGCCTCACTGAATAGCAGGCATTCATCTGTGATAAGGTGACAAACTTGCAAACTTCGTGAGAGGTTACGGCGTGCCTATAAGGCCTGCATGCGCCCGATCTTACCTGTTGGTTGATGAGCGGCCGTTGGCTACTAGGCCCTGCATAATGACCTTAACGAAGCTTTTCGAAGACTGCGGAGCGGACAAGGACACAGTCAGCTTCATGAGATGACTTATATTTTTGATGCGATATTTGGAGCCCCCACCACATATGGGACGCTTAGTTAAGGTTTGCAAAATGTAATTAGACTGTCCGGTTTGCAACTTCGTTGTATAGCGGAACACTTAGCGCACCCGTCAAGCTATAAATCCCGGAATCCTTTTTTTTCACCTTCCAATACCTTTTAGTTTTTAAAGAAGCCGTAGGGGCTGTACTTTATGATGGAGAAAGAAACCATGCAGCCAGGTTGCTTTTGTCACAGACTCTACGCTATGCTTTGGAAACTCGATTACAGGTCACTTCTTTTCGTGTACGGCATGAATTAGCGTATAAAATTGCTTAGCTGAAATCTCAATGAACGTTTGATTAACCTAATGTCTGCAATTATCTGTTTGTAATAACTACTTTCAAGTGATGGGGCTATTGGCATGGTTTTCATCTGTTTGCAGAAGGTGCTCTACAAATGCCGCGACGAACGACTGAGGAAATTCACCGATTTCTTATCGTCGATTCGGACGATCAAAATGGCGGCGCTGGAAGGTGTTTTCAAAAGGGCCCTTCTTCAGCTCCGAATAAAAGAAATCAATCAGGCATACCAGGTCAATAACTTGGACGTTATCGTCGAGACGATCCTCAGCGCTTCCAGCTCGGTGGTAAGAAAAATGCTGACAGCAGACCTTTGGTTCATCAGAAAACAGTGATAGACAATACTTACTGCAGTATGTTGTATAAGAAGCGCAATTACCTAATACGTCTTTGAGGCTGCGTAATGTTTGCAGGCACTATGTAGCAACTTCAAAAAAAATATAAGCATGGAACCGTGCACGCAGAAATACCTACGAATAAACTCTGTTCCTCGTATTCCGCGCACGACTACGAGCTACCACCGGCTATTGCAATTCGGTAGCTCTTGCGCAGAGGCGTGAAGTCGTAAATAATCTGCGCATTGGCAGCTTTGCCAATCCAGGCATTGATTTTTTGGCCTGAACGGTAGAATAAATTGATAAAATGCGTACGTAAGCACAAAGATGCTGAATGTTTACTATAAACTTGTGCCTTTTTGCAGAATATAACGCCGGAAGGCGAAATTGAGGTTGTTTTTTACGAGTTAACGGTCTCTGCACCCAACCTTAATTCTGAAGCTGGGAAGAAAGGCATAGCTGATTCGCTCATTATTTTTGTCACTATTTTCACTCACAAATTGATAAAAAAGTCAATTTATGCCAGCAAAAGTTTCATTAAAGTTTTAACCACCACTGTATTCAAACTTGTGACACCCACAGCGAGGAGGACTGGATGTCAGTGTTGCATTGCCTCTGGAATCGGTGAGAAAAAAGGCTTCGGCGCACGCAGTTTACGTCGAAAGTTGGCGGGTGGTGTTATCTCAACTATTTTGTTTACTGGTTTTTTATAGTTTATAAGAGCTCTGCTTTCAGTTAGAATGGTGTCTGTGTAGTTACGGATGCCGTAGGCAATGTATAGAGGCCAACTTTATTGTATCCTCAGTTTCTCTTTAAAAGTAATAAAGAAGCAAAAATGAATACTTATGCACAGCCATCGTTTTCTATGTATAGACTGCGACGAAAGAACGATGAACGTTGAAGAAATGTGTTGCATTTACTATGTACGGCCGGTGTCGGCTTGTTTCATATTGCGGGTAGTTAACTTTTATCGATAGTAATCAACGAGAGAGGTACGTGGCGAAGCTGCGTTGTTTTTGCAATTAATCTTATTTTCCAGACCCATATGAATGTTTTGCAGTGCACGATTTTGTTTCTCTATGTATGTAACTTAGAATGCGCATTCATACATTCGGTGGGCTGTCATGAACCTTAGTTCGGTAAAGCAATACCAATACGGCGAGACATCCGAATGGTTTATTATAATATGAACCAATTGCTTTTCTAAGCTTTCTGTCTTATATAGGTTAATCTCTTTTGCGGATAATTAATACCGAATACTAATTTGAGATAGGTTACATTACTTAAGCATAATTGGGTTACATTTTTATTATCAATATATTAGTAATTTATTATTCTGATATAACAGGTATCTGAATATATTAATTACACCGCATGGTTCTGAAACTTTGTTTTTGACATTTTTAATGTCAGCAGGATAAACTAAAGTGAACGTTTCTCCAACGTTTCGAATGTTATGCAGGCAGAGTAATAAAAAGAGTAGGCTTTCCACCGCCTTTGTATGTCTACCATACGAATTTGCGCTTGTGTATTTTTGTGATTTTCAGATGATGATTCTCGCCTTCGGCGTAGCGAGTTTTACCAGTCCTGAAGTGTCATTCAGCCCCGCTATTCTGTTTTCTTCTGTATACACACTGTCCCTAATGGAGGCTCTGACAAACACCATGCCCTACGTCATCAAGTTCAAGAGCCCGGTGAGAAATTGGTCTGGCGTTACGTGATTCCTGATATTTCTGAAAAATAAATGTTCAGAATTGCGCGTTTCTAGGCGGATGGTTTCCGTCTGCACCGTAGGTAAACATGCAAGCAATATATAGTAAATATAACAATCGGTAACAAAGATAAATTCCAAGGTGTTTTTGTTCTCTTATTATTGTCACCTTTACTGAAGCTTGCGCTTTGTACTTTGTTTTATATGTTGTGTATTGTTTGTGTTTGTATTATGTTATGTTGAACTGTACATCGTCGGACCAAGTGGTTGCTATGAATTGGTGAAAACAATTAGCCGGAGCCGCTATGCAGCACCAACCTCTCCTTCACTGTTCATGTAAAGAAAAAAAGTTCAAGAAAAGAATTACTCCCGTCCTATCCCTTTATTCTACTAGCCGTAATATGGCCTAGTGTTCCCTCAAGCTTTAAAATGTGTTATGACAGGTACAAAAAGCGAATTAATTATGAATGAAATTTTACCAGGAGCAAGCGGCAGCAGCTATGTTCCATTTTCATAAGCTGAAGTAAAACTGATGCAAGTATGCAGATGGCATTTTACGCCTTCATGTATATACCACTTTGTGGTGCACACAAGTTTTCTTTATGATTTCTCTTCAAGGCTATTAGAAGCTCCAAGAGATTAATTTCTTTCTTCAACGACGAAGAGTACTGCACGGGAGGAAATGAACGCCACGGAAGTTCCTCGGTTAACGGTGGGCACCCTAATTTATTCCTGATGTACGTTAAAATATCTCAATCTTGATTCCTACTTGACATGGAAAATATTTTGTATGCAGTTGGAATTGGTGAAATTATCCACAGGCATCACATGTGAAATGATCACCGGAACGGGTTCAATTACAAAGAAAGGAACTTATCATTTCATTGACACTATCAACTTTCACTATCCACTCGATAGCTCAAGGATGCAGTAATATTTTGACTGAAGGCTACAGCCACCAAATCACGCGTTGTCCAGGACAGCAGCTCGAGCAACAACAATCGAAAGACAGCTTCATTCACCTCTTCTTTTGCTCTTAATAAATTATTTATTACACTACGCCCATTTTTGAAAATTGTTGACGCATGCGTGGTGGTATTTTGTCCTGAGCCATTGAGAGTCGTACAACAGCTTTTTAAAAGTTATAAGACCACTTTACGCAAAACTGGAGCCATCTCCTGCATGCATGCTTTGCATTAGCGAAGACCTCCACTTTCTCGGAGGAATCAGAAGCGGCAAGAGTATCCAAGAAGCTGCATTGCAACTTTCTTAATTGGCTCTATTAAGCATGATGCGGTTGATGAATTTCCGAATAGCATTTCTTCGCACTGTGAGCCGAGCTGCAGCACCTTAGTGGCAGAAGCATGAGTGTAAACAGTATCATAGGTTTACTTGATCTGTGCTGGTTACCAATGAATATCAATAAATGTCCATGTAGAAGCATATTTTTTATGTAAAACGGGAGTTTGCGCACGCATTGAATAGAAAGATAAACTTTCTCGCCTAGAGACGGCCGAAAGTTACTGGTGCAAAAAAAAAATAACTGCGCGGACAACAAATAAGGTGAGTGAATGAATAAAAACTCTATGAAGCGAGGAGATCAATTCAGAAGCATAAAAAAATCGTGCGCATAGTTTTTTTTTAATTCTATGTTAAATAAGCGAAATTCACGGCAGCTGAGCGCCATGTGCGACGTGTGATAAATATCAATAATTAGGGTCCTCGAAATATTTTACTAGAAAATATATATGCATCACACGCTCCAAAAGATGCGCGGCTTTCATCGGAATTCGCTATTTACGCATCAAAGTGTAATAGGAGCAATTGTGCAGTTTTTGCAATCGTTCACACATATTGTGTCGTCTACTTTCAACATTATGTTGTTTTAGTAGCCAGCTTTAGTAGCCATTACGTTTGCTTCACGCAACGATTTACACGCAGCAGTATTGTATATGGCCGCAATTGCAGTGTCGGCAGTGAAAAGTACCGCTCTCCACATCTCCACACAACTTGAAAAGTTGAACGCGCTGTCGCCACCAGCTCGCATCACTATGCGACTTCCACAGCGATTCATCCACATCACGCACGGCCGCTGCAAGTTCACTTCCATATGCAGTCTCCACAACGCTTTCCTTGCAGTATGCCCGGCCGCTATAAATTCCCACCACATGCAGTTAACAGAACGCTTCTAGCCTCAAGCCTCAACACTCCCATCCGCTGCAGGTTATCTATCACAAGCAGTTTCCACAAAAGTTCCCCTAGCATGCTCGTCCGCTGCAAATTCTCCTCTACTCGCAGCTTCCACAGGGCTTCCCCCCACACCATGCCCATCCGCTGCAAGTTTCCTGCTACTTGCAGCTTCCACAACGCTTTCTCCAAAGCATGCCCGTCGCTGCAAGTCGCCGAACTCCCACATGAAGTTTACAGAACGCTTCCCCCCTCAACACTCCCGGCTGCTTCAAGGCCGCTCCAGCTGCAGTTTCTACAATGTTTTCCCTACACCATGTCCGTACGCTACAAGTTCTCCTCTACTTGCAGCTTCCACAGCGCTACCACACAGCATGCCCGGCCGCTGCAAGTTCCCCGCTCAGATGCAGTCTCTACAACGCTTCAAATCACACGCGCCCTGCTGTTAAACACGACCCACCGCTAGCTTGCCCTCTCAATTTGTGCGGCGGTGTGCAACAAAGTGAATTACATAATCAGATACAGAACTCACAGATGTAAAGTTGGAAGGCGAGTGCGGGCTGTAGACATTAAAAGAAGTTGATGACTAACGCAGTCAGTGCATGATGCACGTCTAAAGCAGAGGTCTGAAACCTATCTCTACACGCTGACCACATCGGCATACATTTTCCTCCCATGAAAAAGCACCCTGAACGGGGAGAGGAAGAATTTGAAATAGAAGAGAAGGGAGGGATGGAAATGAAACGTGGCGATCACCTCTCACACCGCCTTTCATGTAGTAAATGTCAAACGGTGACTTAAAGCTGAAGATAAGGGAGCCTAGCTCTGTGTTAGCAGATAAAGTCGCTGAGTGCAAATAAAACCGTCCGGTACCGCTTGGCGTAAAACTGTTGACAGCATTTAAGAGTTGCAGCTCTAATGGAGATGCTATTATCGTGCCTCTTCCGGAACAAAGGTTCAAAACTTTTGGGCCAGCGGGCCGCCTGTTTCAGACCCCTGCTGTGGAGAATAATCGTGTACTTTGTATCACTCAAATTACGGATAGCGCCCCCAGGGGTGTATTTCTGGCGTGATGACTTTTGTAGTAGCTTCTCACTATGTGAGGAAAACAGGACACTAATGAACACAGTAGCCAGCACTGAGGTTTTCATGCAGTTGCGGTTTAATTATGTTTTAAGGATAACTGCTCATCCATGGCGCAGCTGGCGGCTTCGCCTTGGAAGACTGCTCTTTTGCCTGGGCCAAAAGAGACAGCCAAACGGCGGTGCCGGTTCTGACCGACGTGAACCTGCGTATTGAACGTGGCACCCTTGTCGGCATCGTCGGTGGAGTAGGGAGCGGGAAGTCGTCCCTTTTGTCATCCATTGCCGGCGACACGCGGCGCTTGAGCGGCTCTCTAGAGATCAGTGTAAGTTTTGCGTTTTTTTTGTGGTTTGCTTTCACGTGTTAAACATATAAGAAATGAACAAGGTAGACAGAAGCACACACTTCATTAAGCATACAAGAAGCCAAAGCTGCTTTAATGGTGGTATCCTGAAAATGACATTGCAGAACCGGCTCTGATAACCGTCTATTCGTTTGAGGTGGTGACACGATTGGCTTAATACGCGTAAGATAGTCGCTTAAGACTTGCGTATTGTATTGGGGCCCTTTCAAAAGTTACTGCTCGTACAAAGTTTCAATCCTGGTTTTAACAAGAACAGGACGGTATAGAAAAGATCTGGAGCAACAAACCCCCATTGACGCCTATGCTAGCGGCTGAAGCTGTTGGCGGCCATATTTTGAGGGGCAAAAAACTTGCAGCGCTGGCAGAGGAAACAGCAGCGCGTTTGTTTGGAATGTGTTCATGGGTTTTACGCTTCGGTAAGTTATAAGTAAGTCATCTCGTTGTTAAAAAGTTTTGTGGAAGCAGTATGTTTACGTCTCGCGCGTCTTATGTTGTGATGAGAATTATGTTGTGATGTGTGCAACCGAAGGTGGGCCAGCGTGTTTCGCTCATTTTGTCCATGATTTTCAACCTGCAAGTAGGTTTCCTGCGAGATCAAAAGTGGCTGCCGTGGCGGACATTACTAAGCGATAAACAACACTGAACATAATGAACCCATCTGTTCATGAGCACTGTTTTCCGATGCCTCATATTTTATAAGAGCTCACGCACCTCAATGGCACTGACAGCGTAAAGGTTTCCGCCACAAACAAGCGAAGTTTGTGGCATATTGCTGCAATTTAATCATAACTCCCACAACAGTGGCCTAGCAAGAATGCAGCTCGTTGAACTGTAATTTTAGGCTCTTCTCCGAGACTGCCGCGTAGCTATTCCTCTATTTACTTTACACTACAGCTGTGCATGGCATTACTCAAAATGAAATAAATGATTTTTCTGACTAGGCATGGCATATTTGCAATTGTCATTAGCATCTCATCGGCGCAACATGCCCAAAGCGCATTACCTTCATTTAATTATGCAAATCCTGTTATTCGGTATGTTGATCTCATCCAAAAAACGGTTTAAAACAGATTCATCGCCAAAAAGACTTTTATTTAGCGAACCGATGATTTTATATATGGTCTATGGAGGTTCAACGTCCCAAACCGACTCAGGCTAGGAGGAACGCGGTAGTGAAGGGCTCCGAAAATTTCAACCACCTGGGGTTCTTTAACGTGCAATGACATCGCATAGTGCACGGCACTCTAGAATATCGCCTCCATTGAAATCGACCGCCACGGCCGGGATCGAATCCGCGTGTTTCGGGTCAGCAGCCGAGCACCATAACCACTGAGCCACCGCGGCCAAGCCATGATTTGCACCGCAGACACATATAGTTGATAAAGGAATTTAAAAAATAAATGAAACTATACCGCGACAAAACAATTCTTCAGTACCGTAGTGTATGGAAGACAGACATTTCCTTTTTAACAATAAATGTGCTCACTTCTGAAATACGTGAGTTCGAACTTCGGGAATGTGTTAGCAAAAGTATTTAGGTTGCAAACTGCCTATTTAGTTTCCTTCGTAGTAGACACTGTCGAAGGACGCTGGGATTGTAGAAAATGGTCATTTTACTTTCGCCCGGTCAGCGAGGAGGAGGTTGCGGCTACTACATTAGCATTAAATACACCTCATCAGTTAGTTATGATAGCTTATCAACTAAAACTCTTAAGGCATTTGTGGATCTCGTTTCATCACCATTTTGTCAACACCTGCTTCAATTCTGAATTGTTTGTTCGCGTTCAAAACATCAAAAATAGCATGAATATTTAGGAAATGAGACAAAGGTTGAAGATTACTTCCCGATAGATTTGTTTCCACATCTAAAGTCATATAAAAACTGCTTCCGCAACATTTAAACAAGTATTTTAGATGCAATAACCTTTTAGAACGTTCACAATACGAATACACACGAGGAAGGTCCCAGAAATGCGGTTTGCTAAACATTTCAGAGAAAATACTTAACGATATAGAGAATAACCTCACTATGATCGCTACGAGTGTATGCATCCAAATTATCAATGCTTTTGATGCGGTAGATCGGTAATTACTATTAAATAAACTGCACAGTTATGACGTCGGTGTCCTACTAGATTTTATTGAAACGTTTTTAATGATATGCTGCAATTCGAAGCCGTGAACGGGAAAACATCACAACAGATTAACACTAAGATATTGCGGTCTCTCACAGATAGATGTCTCTTCTTAACATTTGTTCACCACTTACAGTCATACCTTGCACAGGACGCACTCTACACGTTTATGACACCAAGATATTCATAAATGTTCAAAATGAGGACACTTTTTTTCATCGTTGCTCAAATGACTTTAACATAAGTCTCTTCATGACTAATTATTTCAGAAAGCACGCACCGAACATATCTAAAAGTGAATACATGTTCTTAAGAGCTAAAAGCACAGGGTTTCTAAAATGAACTGCCTTTTAAGAACAAGCTAATCTCTGCAAAGAATTTAATTAAATAAAGTGGTTGGGGTTGTGATATATATAATTAACCTGGTGCTCACACATCTACCATGCTTATTCAAAGATAACAGAAACATAACCAATTTTGTAAATTACCTTCTCTTTTCGCGCTAACAACTTTGCTGACACGTATGACTGTTTTGTACATTCACATGTTGTTTACGAATTACTTTATAAGGCTTAACTAATCCAGTAGAATTGCGTATGTTTAGGTTGCGCTGAATAATGCTTTATGCATTCTAGTTTTTTGTGCAAAAAAGAGATTATGTCGTTTTCGCCTTTCAGCTACTTAATGCACTAAGCGGAAAAAAAATATTCCAGTATTTTGTTCCCAATTTAATGTTCAAGATAGCGAAAAATATAATTTTTGGTCTCAGAGTAAAAACTTCCACAGCCAAAAATTATTTACATTACTCGCTCATCTACAGCTGCGGTAAAGGCCGCGTGCTTTGGACTAATTACGGCGCTTATTTTATTTACATTAATTTATGTGAGCTTTCGAACGGACTGCCGAAACATATTACAAGCATAAATAACTGCAAAGAGCTTTCTAATGAGCAGAAGCATCACAGTTTTATCAGCAATGTGTTTAATGTATAACTGCCGCCGCGGTGGCTCAGTGGAAATGGCGCTCGGCTGCTGACCCGGAAGACGGGAGTTCGATCCCGGCCGCGGGTGTTGAATTTCGATAGAGGCGAAATTCTAGGGACCCGTGTACTGTGCGATGTCAGTGCACATTAAAAAAACCCAGGTAGCCGAAATTTCTGGAGCCCTCCACTGCGGCGTCCCTCATAGCCTGAGTCGCTTTAGGACGTTAAATCCAAATAAATCAAATCAAATAGAATGTATTACTGCTACTTCTTGTCGCAGATGCTCTTATAGGTATGTATTTTTTGCTTTTGGTGCATTGAATTTATCATTATAACATGAACTTTCATACAACTCTTCCAATGCAATGTGCCCAATTACTCATAATTAATTTCAATTAATTATTCTAAAGTTTCAGAAGCCTTGAGAGTAAAATAATTAGGATGTTTTGAAAAGATAAGGTGTTTAACTATGTCTCCTCTGCTATGCCAGCTCACTGACGCATGTCTACTTCAGGGTTCAATCGCCGTCGTACCTCAAGTACCTCGTGTGCTGAACATGAGTATAAGAGACAACATAATCTTTGGTCGGAAGTTTGACCAAGCGTTCTACAACAAAGTCTTGAAAGGTTGCCAGCTCGCTGAAGACATTAGCCGATTGCCGTCTGGGGACCTCAAGGAAGCTGGGGATAAGGTAAGTTGATTTAGCGCATCGTAAGAGGAGAGAGAGGTTTCTGTACGAAGAAATGCAGGAAAGTCGGCCATAGCTGTGACTCTCTCGGCTGCTGGGAAGGATGACATTTATGATTATTAGGAATTTAAGACAAACTTATAACAGCTACTTTCGGAAACAGTCAGTCGAATGAACAACATTTGTGGTGTCTTTTGATTGCTTTAAGCTGAAAGCCGCAGGGCACTTCAAAACAACTTCATTAAGATGGGTGCGAAATTTGCTTGCCGAGAGTTTGTCTCAAATCTGTATGCCTAAAATTAGAGCGGTTATATGCTTGCTCATTGTTTCCATTTACTCACGGCTGTATGTATATGTTACACGAGGGAAATGTTTAACAAGTTGACGTGCTATGACAACTAATCTTGCTTAACTTTTGGTTATCAATGCCGGGAGATGAGTTCCATCGCAAATACCTGATGCCCAGAAGCACTGGAAGCGTTAGCGCTAGAGCTACAGAAATTTAAACGGCCCTTTAGTTTCATCTGTAACCGAAATCGCAAACTTGGTGGACTGCTGAAAGCGTTTGAAGGACGGAAGGTTCAGCAAGGTGGTTTAAATACAATTTTGTTGCAAAAGCGCAAAACACAATGGGCAGAGAACAGGCAAGACAGCACTGCAGTAGCTGTCAAGATTATTATTTATTCAGAATGCAAGCATATATGATATGGAAGGAAAAAGAAAGTAAATAAAACGTTAAACGGCCGAAATTGGAAACCCTCGTGAGCGCAAGCAAGGAGATGCCGCAGTCCTTGATGGGGTACCGATAGGGGCATCGTTCGACTTGGATGGTGCAAGAAACGCCAGCATTCGCCGTTTGAGATGTGGCGTGCCATGCTCGGTCTGTCTGGCTTTAGGCGTTACCTGCCGCGTGTAGATGTTAATTTTTTTAGTCTTCTTAGTTAAGTAAAGATAATCGGCGTCCGGCGTATTATGTCAAGCTGCGCATCAACTGACCTGTGAACCACGTTCCACCAAACTTTACTCCAGGTGTCGGTGGAGCAACTCAAAGACGAATGCATCATTTTAGGCACCATGACTCGGTTGTAAAGCACATGGCTTCTGGAAGTTCTGCCCTCGATCGGCTAAACAGTTTTTGAGCTACGAGCTGGGACACACTGAACAATTATCAAGCTCGGTACTTCGGCCATATTTCATACGGCATTACTTTCAAAATCCTCTCCTCATAGGATGAACGCTAGCTTGAATCCCAAGCTTAAGCACTCAAAGAAGGTTGTATTTCTTGACAAGGATCTTGCGCGAATATGTGTAAGCGTGGGTTAAAGCGTGAAGATAGCCCCATCACAGAAGTGTAATGGGTCAGAGCAAAGGACGGCGACTCCTGGCGATCATGGCGTGTCGCATATCTGCAAGAGGCAGCTGCTATATATGTAGCACAAATTTGTAGTCTCAGTAAAATAAGCTGGGCAAAGTGTCTGCCGCTGTCAGGTGAAGAGTGAGCCAAACAAAAATCGGTCTAACAGGGCGTTGCACGAATGTGGGTCTAAGAGAGCACCACAATTCTCTGGAAAAACCTACGAAGTCAAATTTTGCCTTGCACTCTGCGAAGTGTAGCTACTGCCACCCGTAATTCGACTCTCCCAGATAATTTAAAGAATAAAGATCGGTTCCCTGGCGAAGTCGTCCAGACCTTGTGGATTCAGAAGAAACATAACAGGTGCGTTGCACAGCCATTAATTTAGCGGCCTAAAAGTCAGAATGTTGCGGCAATTTTTGCTGGCCTCCTCTGACTGTTAAGTACCACATGTATAGAGAGGTTAAGAAGATGACATTCTTGACAACAGAAAACGAAGAGAGACAGAGAGAGAGGGGGTTTATGGCGCGAAAGGGAGAGAGGTTGGCCTGAAAAATAAATATCTGGCCTGCTAGTCTGCACTGGGGAGCGGGAAGATGAGAAAAGCAAGAGATAAGGAGGGAGCCTCAGTCAAACTGCTTATGAGCGGTTTTTTGTTGCTTGCCCTCGAATTTCTTGTACTGTTGTAAAAATTTCGAAATAAAATTAAATTGACTCGAATGTTACCGAACCTTTCAACACAACGACTTGTCTTTACCGGAGCGAACGAGTGTGGGTTGTAAGTTACGTCTCCTTGTGTCTGATTTACGTGCGCTCGTGAGATGTTTTACTTATAGCTTACTTCAGGTTTTTTTCATTTGCTCCTACCGCTTCAGTATTTGCGTGTTTTTTAATGATATTATTCACTTCATAATTAGCGCTGTGTTGTGGTGTGCTGCGTTTTCGTGTCATGCTTTGCACTCTGAAGAAATCTGAAGGCGTTTACTAGGCAGTTACTGTTGTGGATTGCGCTACAAACGACATAACATTATTTAAATTTCGCATAAGTGGTGTGTTCAAGACGAAGAGCATTAATTACATTAACTGTTCATCTTGGTGTCGGCGTTAGTAGCCAAGACATAACGACAAAAACACTCAGAGGTCTAATGACGTGCTCCTGCCGCGAAGTCCTGTAATGTTGGCCTCTTCATGCTGCAAGCTTCCGGCACGCGGTCTTGTAAGGGAATTCACACTTGCGAGTCGCAAAAATGGCGCGACCGCCTGTCGCTCGCGACCAGAGAGCGCCTTGACAGTAGCGAGGGGGACCAGCGGGTCGCCTTCTCGAAGGGACTCGTCAAGAATGGAAGTTGTCGGCCTTGACTGTTACCGGTAATCAGAATGTGGATCTAGAAGAAGCTTCTGTTCACTTAATTGCGATTCGCCACTGATTGGTTAGTTGATTGGTTTGCTAGAAGAAAGGTAGAAAAGCGAGCAGCGTGTGACTGGTCTGCTATTATGTCGTTTCGACCAGGACGGTGACACAACCTCTGCGATTCCCAAGTGGGAATGGGTTTTGCTCTTTCTGTTCGGGACTAGAGAAGTTACCATGTTTCTCTCGAATCTGCATAGCCGCAGGTAACTCCTTCTACGATGTCCAAGATTGTTGCGGTTGCTTTCCGCGTATCATCTCTAAATTTCTTTACAGTTTAACTGAAGCCGCCTATAAGGGGCGGGATTCTAACGTTCGCGAAGCGGGGAGCCGACTTGCTGTTATTGCAGCAGCCGAGTTGTTTCTCTTTGCGCCCGCTGGTTAGCCGAATTAACCATTGTAGTTTAACTCCTTTCCTTTGACTGTCACTTAAGCCTGCGTCCGTGCTGACATTCCGTCCGTGTCCTCGGTTTTCACCGGACTCTAATTCAAATAGCCACGGCAGAAGACCAGACCGGAAAAGTCAACGAGACATCCAAAACGGCGCAGCGGCTGGAAGCAGCAGTCGTCTACAAAGGCTACCACCTGACCCAGAACCCTACCGGAGTAAACCCAACTTCAGAAAGGAGCTTCAAAGAAGGCCATAATTCTGCTTCTGACGTCGATACCAGTCATTCTGCCGCAGCCACGACTACTTCCTACTTTTAACGGCTCCGCTGGCAAAGATTAGTATAAGGGCCTTGGCCAATTTTAGCATATGGCTATATAAAATACGTGGGAGGGTGATATGAAACTTCCATAATGTTCTCTCTGTGCGTGGAGGCCCTGCTAAAACATGGCACGGAAACCACGATATCTTCACGAAGAGGTGAAATCTAGAGCAAGCGCTTCAAATTTACCAGTAATCTACATATGAAAAAGCTGAGATATTTTTCCAGTCAATGATACAACAGCCGAATAAAACTTTCAACATGCTTGTTGAAAAAATGCGTGCCTTCTCCAGCGAGGTGGACAGAACATATGAGAATAAAATAAGATCGGCTTCTTAATGCAAAGGGTAAAAGACACTGTAGGCATGTGTGGTTCGCAACCTGCCAGAAACCGTCACTGAATTTACCATCGAAGTGTTCACGACTGAAAAAATTGTTGGCGCATGAGCCACCTAGGCAATACGAATGATCATTGCAAGTTTCTATGAGTGTGTGTCCTTTGTACCCTGCAAGCATTGGCCAACGGACATGTGGAAAAGTGATCATCTCCCTTTGCTCTCTTCCCTTTCTATCTCTCCGTCCGTTCCCCTTCCCACGTGTAGGGTAGCATACCGGGTGCTGCCTATTTAACCTCCATGCCTTTCCGTTTGTCTTTCTCTCTCTGTCCCAACAAATCCACTGTGCTCCATGGCAATAGCTGAAGTTAACTTCCGCGCGGTGGTTCTCGAGATTGGCCGTGAAGAGTTCCGTTTACTCCTACCATCGTCAGAGCCATTCGAAACAGAGGCGTCGTGCGCGAAGAGCGGCACCAAGCGTTTTGAAAGGGGACAACATCGAATGCTTCGCAAGAATCTGAGACTATGAGCGACGCAACCGTATTACGCAGACCCCCGGGGACATTAACTAGGGAGAATAGCGTGGCCCTGAGTGTCATGAAATCGTCATGACATGAAATGCAAAGTGTTGTGGAATGCCAAGAACATCGAAGGCAGATTTGAGAGGAAGAAAGACTATTTCCTAGACCCAGAAAGCCGTATCACGGCGGCATCACCCTTTTGCGGAATGGTTGGTGTGGTGCTGGTGACAAATAACAGCGAACCCTCTACAGAGGCACGACAATTGCTTTCCTGGCCGAGATAGCTAACGTCCTAGGCACCTTCGTCCTCGCGAACCAACCAGCAAAAGACCCGTTTACACTGTGCTAGACGCATGCATACGACAGAGCACAGCGCGGGTCCAGCACCTACAATAACCGATACGCAGTCGACTCCAACGCTATTCTATTGACTTTCACATTCATCAGAGGTCCTGTAAACAACTACTTCCAAGGTTCGGGGATCCACCGACAAGTACGCCCAACATTTTCGCCCGAACCTGTGGCGACGCTAGAAGGTGAAGCCATCCGAGGACATGCCAAGGAAGCGTTACGGGACGACATTATCACGCCGGTGAAAAGCGCCTGAGCGTAGCAGGCTGTTCTGGTGGAGAACAAAGGTTTATGATTTATAGTTTATCGGGGTTTAACGTGCCAAAGAGACTCCGGCTTTGAGGGACGCCGTAGTGAAGGACTCTGGAAATTTTGACCACCTGGGGTTTTCTAACCTGCACTGACATCGCACAGTACACGGCCGTCTAGAATTTCACCTCCATCGAAATTTGACTGCCGCGGCCAGGATCGAACCCGCGTCTTTTAGATAAGCAACCGGGCACCACAACCACTGAGCTACCGCGGTGGCCAGAACAAGAAATATGATAGGCACAACTGGGTAACTGACGCATATGAAGTCAGTGCTGGTAGCTGGCAAGCAATATGTCTCAGTCACTCAGGTATAAAAGACAGGGCTGACCAATTTCAATTAGGCAAGACAGAGTAAAGAAACGTATAGTTATGACACAAGGTGCCGTAGTGAAGGGCTGCGGAAATTGTGACTACCTGGGGTTCTTAAACATGCACTGACATCTCACAGTACACGGCCGTCTAGAGTTTCACCTCCACTGAAATTTGACCGCCGCGGCCGAGATCGAACCTGCGTCTTTCGTGTCAGCAGCCGAGCAACACAACCACTGAGCTACCGCGGTGGCCAGAAGAAGAAAGGTGATAGACACAACTGGGTAACTGACGCATATGAAATAAGTGCTGGTAGCTGGCAAGCAATATGTCTCAGTCACTCAGGCATCAAAGACAGGGCTGACCAATTTCAATTAGGCAAGGCTGAGTAAAGAAACGTATAGCTATGACACAAGACCCTAGTATTGTTACTCCTGAAGAACGATAATGAATCTGTCTTTCGTGGACTTCTGATCGCAAGTGTATGGAATGTTTCTTTATCCCGATGGCACGATTTTGGACTATGTAGAGCAGCTTCTAAAAATGTTTTGCAGGGTGAAATGCTGAGTGGAGGCCAGAAGCAGCGTGTTGCCCTGGCCCGAGCCGTTTACACTCGAAGCGACATTTACCTACTGGATGATCCCACTAGCTCTCAAGACCCCCGCGTCGCAGGGAACATAATGCAAGAAGTTATCGGTGAAACTGGTCTCCTATCTGGCAAGGTAAGGTGGACATTTTTAGAATAACTGCCGGGCTTAAGCATTCTGTGAAACCAAACAAAAAAGTGCAATATTTCCTTTTCTTCATCAAACGTCTGCTGTGACGAGGCGATACAATATCTAAATATTTAATAATGTTCATTTCCGCTTTGGGCTTTCGTGAACAACCTAAATAATTTATTATTAGCCCTCGGCATTAGGGGTAGTTGCACTGCGTTGTGCATACTGGGATCTTTTTCAAGCTCAGATACTTATAAAACTGACATAACGAAAGTGCTTATTTCAGATGCATCTTTTTCTGCGCCTCGTATGCTCAGAACCAACATGATGAGCCCAGAACCAACATGATGAGTTATTTTCTTTACGCTCCACCCTAGTTTGTTTTCCAGCGTAGTACATTACTTGCAGATGCCTGTAATTTAAAAGGCTCTTGATAATATGCTATATATTATACAAATGGACAAAAAAAAGCAGAGAGGGTAGTAGTCCACAATTGCGCCGCCGTACTGTTCAACATAATGAGGTCAAAGTTTATGAAGTGACAGTTTTCGCAGTTGTAAATCTGTCCGCCGGCTGAAAACCGCCTTTTGATGTAATTTTTCCACAGCGCAGAATTCGCCACATTTGAGCACTGGATTTCTCGTGTGTTTAGTGGAATCTCGCGAGCAGGTTGAAGGTAGCAACTTTTGCGTTATATGTGGCGTGAGTGGTTCGTATTTTATTATCATCATCACCATCCTAGTTTTCATACACTGCAAATAGTCCTACCTTGCGACAGCCGCTGCCATGCTATCCTTAGGAAAGCGTTCCATATGGCAATTCTCATAGTTAATTGTATTCTAATAATCTAATAAAAACTCAATATAGAACATTCGGAGCCCTATACTGATTATAACATGGACAGCGCAAGTAGAAAAGTTAACCTTCATACGGACTTCACATGACATCTTGCACATCATATGGAAATAATGTAAAAACTATGCGAGAATGTTATGGACTGGACAGAGATTTCTATATATTTGTTTGTGTCATAAGGACTTCGCGTTCCTCTAAATCAACATGTGGTTTAAGCAGGGATCGCAGGGACCTTCGTAAACTCGTCAGCCCGCCTGACTCAGCTGCCCTCGATTACTGCTCTACAGTTCAATGAACATCGCGTTCCTTTCCGCAAGGCTTTACCGAAGGGTCGGAACATTATTGGAACTTATAGCTTTAAAAGAAGAAAACCGGAAAAGTTATTTTAGTAGGATCAAGGTATTCTGCATATTGACTGTAGCCGCAGTGGCCCAGTAGTTATGGCGCTTGACTGCTGACCGAAAATACGCGGGTTCGATACCGGTCGCTGGGGTCGAATTTCCGTGAAGGCGAAATTCTAGAGGCCCATGCGATGTGAGTGCATGTTAAAGAGCCCCTAGGTGGTCGAAATTTCCGGAGCCTTTCACTACGGCGTCCCTCATAGCCTCAGTCGCTTCGGGACGTTAAACCTTATAAACCAAACCATATTCACTTTCGGAAATCAATAGTTACAAAAAGAATCAGTGCGCCTTTCACAAAAAGTGGTTTGCGCGGATAAGTGCGTGCGGCCTTAATTTTTTACCGTCAAATAAGTACTATGACGACACGAAATTTATGACTTTTTGCCCGTGAAAGTGCTGCAGTGTCTCCAATAAAAAAGCTCTAGGCTGCTTTGCAGATTGTTTACTTCTGAAACAGTTGCCCTCTCGGAGGAAGTCATTGGTGTGCCATTACCAGGAAAATACGCTGGCGGAATTGACAAACCGCACCCTTCAGTTGTGCCCCTAAACATTTTTAAAATGAATTTTCTATGTGCCGCTTATACCGTGCCCGTTTTAGGTAAAAAGAACAGTTAAATGGGCGGAAGGGCTGCGAAGTCTGCTTAATTTGTAAGCAATGGAAGTGGCAATAATACGTGAAACCAATGACAATCCCGATATGTAAAAAAAGTGACCTTTTCCGAGTTCTTACTTCAGTGCTCTCCCATTGGCTTTCATGCCAAGCGCCGGCAACATATGGAAATTTCGAAAGTAGTGACACGCTGCTACCTTAGAACAATGTTGTTGGAATAATACCTTTATTTTCTGGCAAGAAAGAAATGGTATTGATGTTAACTGAACACGATCGCAAAGCTACATAAGAAAATCACGCAACGTTCTATAATGTCTGCAGTTTCACGATTAACCTTGGTACCGTGCACACTTCTCAGCCTATGAATTTTAACATAGAAGAAAGTATTTTTCACTTTTCAGACGCGAGTGTTAGTGACCAACAGCACACGCCTTCCGCTATCTGTTGACCAGTGGGTGCTTATGGACAAGAATACTGCGATGTGCTTCCGACGCCTAAAACAACTCAGAAGCCACTCGGGATCACCGACGGAGCTGTTCGAAAAACACAAATTTCAACGTGAGACTCAAGCCGCGAAAAATCTGTGGTGAGGCTATTAGCATAATACGAATTTTTTACGGCACACATTCAGTGCACTGGCAGTCCGTTACGGATGTGAGTATTGAGGCGATAAAAAAATGATAGCCATCCTTTGGAAGTATTGAGATGAGTAAAAATGGGAAGAGTAATGGAGACAATACGAGGCTATAAATGTTTCTTTTTTTTCGCTATGTAAATGCAACTATTTCGTAAAAAGATACCCTTTTTTAACCTCTAGATCTGGCATGTGCCTGAAGGTAAATTTAGAAAGCCCAAATTTCTAAGCAAGGGAATAAGTGGTGCCACTAAACCTGTGCTTCCTTACTGTACTGCTTCCTCGTGAGATTTTCTGCGTAGATTAACTCAGTCCTCCTGCATCTCTGATTGAGGTGTTGAACAGAGGCAATCGAGGCGTTGTAAATCATTGCTTTTGACTAGAGTAAAATAAAAACAGTGACGTACATCAGACACCAACACTCTTGAAGGCTTGATAAACGCACTGGGCCCAGCCCTTTTCAGGAATGAAGTTGATAGGAAATACTTCACGCAGAAATTCTTTCATAGCTCGTAAGGTCATATCAGACTCTCGTGAAAATATTTCGGAAACTGTTTGCTTTAACCTTCTATGTTTGCTAACAGTACGTTGTTTCTTATTGATAGGAAAACTGAGCAGCACTTGACGCAAGTGGAAGAGGCACTGAAAGTAGTAAAGGAGGAAGGAGTGTCTTCAAAAAAGGTGACTCTTTGGAATATGGGAATCGGCCGTTTTTTTACGAGTAAAATTAACCTCAGCGCGACTTATTACCAAAACTTCTCAGCCAACACTCGCCGTAGTTCTTCAACCAGCACGCTGTCGAATTCCACACCTACTGAAGTGATAATCAGCTTACCTTCTATAGAAAACAATTGCTTCTTAATAAGCAAATAGAGTATACTCTTCTCAGATCACTCCGGTAGTTAACCTCGCAAATAGTCACTACGGGACTTAATTTCTAGATGGGGCTAGTTCTCTGAACAAGCCCATCAGGTTATCGTGGGCGTATCTCACAGGAGGTTTACCGGAGGCAGTGGTCGGTGAAATATATCCCTAATTATGTTGTCGTAAGCAAATATTTCTTAATTATGACAATACTTGCATAGTGATGAGTAGCTGATTAAGCTTTTTTGAGAAAAAAATTGCGCACCTTTTAAATGTCTCTTGAATGTGAGCCCCTATAGCAGAAAAACTTCCTGGATGGCACAAAACACGCCCTGTACAAGCGAAATCGCATTCGGCGCCTAAAATAAACAAAAAGCTTTCTACTGCACAATAGAACTAGTGCAACCCCTCAACCCTTCCTCATGGATATGGCTTGTCGTGACCTTACTGCATTGGTTGCCGTGATAACGATTCGGAACAGCGGGTGGTACTGGCCTTCTTCAAGAGGTGGAGGGCGCCACATGGACCTCGGCGGGACATTATTTATCCACTTGGTAACCAGTAAATTTAGAGGGGGGGTTTTCCGCCTCCTCCTAAACTTTCTTGAAAATCAACTGTACTTCAAACGGTGAGAGTAGTGTTTGATTCTTCTGGCTACTTCTGTATTTGGCTAAGTCACAGCACTATGCCAGAGCTCTTCTCTTCAGTCATTTTTTTTTGTCACGCTAAGGTGGATGTATTGCCGGCAGACTTAAAGCAATTCTAACCCGACCTGTAGCGAAGAACATCGTCAATTAAAATCCATTCGCTGCTCTCTTTTCTTGCATCTACGAGAGGCGATAGGGCCGCGTCTAAACATTTGTCGAAGATTCAACTGGAATTAGCTGGCATGCATGACACTTGTACAGAGAAATTTATTGGAAATGTAAACCTACATTCACATTTAGGTCAAATTTTTCCTCAGCCTCGCGTCCCACAGAGATTCGATCGTGGGTTAAGTTCTTTGGAAGCAGAATGGGATCGATATGCAATGCCGGTTGGGGCAATAGTCTTCCCAGCTAGCACCTTGCCAGCCGGAGGAGCAGTGCTCTTGGAGAGGCATGGCAGGGAGGGTTGAGAACGATCACTGTGGTTTGGCGTGTCAGGCGTTGTTGAGGCACGCCAAACATCAGAGCAAGCTGAAAGACAGCTCCCACAATTTTTTAAGAGCGCGTTTCAGAGCGCTAAAGTGAAATTAAATGGTGCAACAAGGAACGTCATAAAAGGGCATTCCAATTACACAGCTGATCGGGTCCGATCATCTCATCGTGTGTTAAATACTTGTTAGTGCTTTTAGGAACACAGAAACAGCAACACCTGAAATCACATGCACGGAACTAAACATAAAAAGAAGAACGTTTTCGAAAGACAATAAATGCGGCACCTCTTGCGCTATTTGGCCTCCGCACCGTTTGAATTGCCAGCATAAATGATTAAAAATAGTGTTGTGAATGTGAAGTACAATACCCAACATCTACCGCTCGATTCCGCACTCATACAAATTGCTTGCTTTAGGAAAATGCATAAGAGCTCTGGCATATGAAAGCGAGTGTAACTACATGAGGACCGACATCGCATTGTGTGGGACCTCCTATCAAGCCTGCCACCGTTTCTTATTATTTGCGTTCATTCGTTGCATAAAGAACATTGCACTGGATGTTTCAATTTATTCGATGCATAAATTTCTTTTAGAAGCCATGAAATATAAGCCGTTCGGGTCGATGGAGGTGGATTGTACGCAAGACGAATATTATCTGATGTAGTTCGATTTAAATACGATTGTGACTAAAATTGACTGCTCAACCTCCTAGTTGTTGGTTTTAGGCGGCAAGATTATCAAAATGGAAGGTGGACAAAATAAAAAGTGCGAAGATTTTTAAAAAATCTTCGAGTTTGCAGCGTTGTTCTAAACATCGAAGACGTTAAACATGTCTTCAAACAGTGCTTAGTCTTTCCTCCTCACGTTGTACGCTCATCAAATGGCGTAGGGTAGCGCGTGGTGTAATGGTGGGAAGGACGTGAATATCAACTAAGTAAAAAAAGAATAGATGAACTGCACGAGTATTTTTAAAATAAATCTTCATGTAACGCCTTGACGCCTTTTGATCAGTGTGCACGCGGGAACGTTAAGCTAACTAGTTTTTGAAAGTTTTTTTTTGTTCTCGCACTCCAAATTTTGAACCACAATGCCGATTCCGACATAATAGAAACTTAGGTATCCTTCGATGTCGACAGCTTTCAATTTTCGTAATATAAAACAACCTTGTGCCTATGCCCAACATGAAAAGTAGATTAGTTAACTTTAGTATATTATTGCATTTTAATTCTATTTGATCACGTAAATAATAGAAAAAAACAGCGCAGAAACAGTGAACGACGAGAGAACATGATGGCACAACGCGCTTACTATAAACTGCAGTTGATAGCGCGTTTTGCTGTCGTGTTCTCTCGTCGTCCTCTGTTTCAGCGCTGTGTTTCCTTCTTTGATATGTACCAACTTGCCCATGTACCAACTTGCCCAGGCATCCGCCTTAACACGTAAATAAAGTACGTCTAGCAGCAAAATGTACCTGCAGAGGCCGCCCCTTATGATCTTTAATGGCTTTTAAAAGAAACGTCTGCATCCAGTAAGATAAAAAAACACTGTACAATCCTAGTTCCACTGCATTCGTTACACACTAAAGGGTGTGAGCCACAGTTAAAGAGCATTAAGATTCTGGGCAGGAGCAGAGACAAAGTAGCGCGTGAGCTTTTAGATGCGTGCCGCATAAAGAGAAAAGACGATAATTGTATCAGGGATACTTCCGTAATCTTGTATAAATGCGGAAAAAAAGCTACCTGCGCGGCTTTTGTTAACCTATGCACAGGCTAGAGTTGCCATCCTTCTCTTGTTTTCCCTCTTTTTTAGGTACGTGTGCACACAGCCTATATGAGCCTCAGTGTTTTTAAGGAAACCAGTTGATAGTTTGCGCTCTCTCCGTCTTCCTGTGTTCTTCCTTTGTCTGTCTTTTATGTGTGCGCAACTAGAAACTAGTCTCTAAGAAGAAATGCGAAAACGCTCGTTCGGAGTTTGAAAACTGTGCTGCACCGAACTATTTTTTTTTCAAATCATTAGTTCAAATCTGTAGTGACGATGACACAAAGAACTGTTTCATGAGGACTATCGCGATGTCACCTAAAGCGAAAGCATTAGGAGCTGGAGAGGCTCCCCTCAATTCAAGTTATGGCGGCAGAAGGTGCCGACCGTGGCGGCCGTGTTTTGATGGAGGCGAAACGCATAGGCCACCGTTTGCTGTGCGATGTCAGTGCGCGGTAAAGATCCCCAGGCGGTCAAAATTATTCCGGAGCCCTCCTCTACAGCACCTTTCTTCCTTCTCTCAGTCCCTCGTTTATTCCTTCCCTTACGGCGCGGTTCAGGTGTTCGCCGAGATGTGAGACAGATACTGCTCCATTTCATTTACGTAAAAACCTATTATCAATTTCATTTCAGAAGGTGCTTCATTATAACGCTCCTTTCTTCTCTTCTTTTTTTTTTGCGTGATACGCCCGAAAACACAGCGTTGTTCATTTGTGCATGACTTATTTGTTGCAGGGAAATCTGGAAGTTGCCGTAGCCTACTTCAGGTATTCGGGACTATGCTCACCGCTAGCCTTCCTTTGCTTCGCGGCCAGCGCTGTCCTTGTGGTGGGCCAGTTGAGGGTGTTTAAAGCATGGGCGTCGATGATGCCACCCAAGAACGCCGACATGCAGTTTTCGACACGCAACATAATTCAATGGCTGGCCATCATTTGCACTGGAGACGGTGAGCACAGCACCTTGGTTGACCGATGAATGGTTTTGTATGCAACGCTTAACCGCGGACTGCGTGTCCTTAAAACCGGCGAGCGCAATAAGCACCAGGTTCCGGATGAGCGAACACGAGGGAGCCTTGGCGCCTGGTGTGGCTAATTCTCAGGAATTTTATTTCCTGTAAGTAACCCAACAAACGCGTTCCTCGGCTTTAGCTTACAAATTTTTGAGGATGTCGTCAGATATGCTCTAGAATGAATCACAAATATACGAGGCAGAATTCTGTACTTTCTGATTTTATGGAAAGCTTCGCTTCAAGGTAAGAAACTGGATCATTAAGCCTCACCTGTAGATGGATCATATGCACTTTGTGGCGAGCGGTGCACGCACCGCAGCGGTGGCCTAGTCGTTTGAGCATCCGCCTCGCATGTGGGAGGTGCGGGATTTGATCCCCAATGTCGCCAGGTACCCACTGGTGATACAATTGGCACAAGCTTTTCGCTGCCTGGTGCTCGGCTTCTTTAGTGGTCTTTGACCCCACCTTGAGTGGAAGAAACAACCTTGTGCCATGGCGCTCTTTAAGCACAGACGCCCTTGCGCCATAAAAATTTAACATTATCACCATAGAGAAAAATAGCACGCGGTTAAAATGTCCACAAGCTGAATGTTCTCGCCGAGAGTTAAATTAGTACTATGAGAAAGACACCATTAAAAATAGACACCCTTGTGTTTAGAGCAAGTATACTGGCATTTTCAGTATATTCAGAGGAACAAAGGCAAAGGCTGCCTTGTGCTGAACGTGGAATAGCACGTATTTCGGTCAGCGTTTTTCCACAAGGAAAGGCGAAAACAGCAAAAGAAATTTCTATGCTTGCCACCTAACGTACAGGCATAGGAATTGCTTAGAAATATTTTTTTGTGTGTAAAACACTTCGACATGATTCGAAAAAAGTCTTTCGTGAAGGAGTACGGACAGAGACCAAATTTTTGATCGTATGTTTTCTTTAATATGATGCGTACATTTTAGGCGGTGAACGCATGGTGTCCACCTACGACTGCTAAATAACTTGGCTGAATTTCTTTATCACTATATTTCAGTTTTGGTTTCAATTGTAGAACAATAATTGAGTAGAAAAAGGTCAGTCTAGGCCACGTAAATCTTGAAAATTTTTATAGAATTGCTACTTTGTCTGTCTTATTCACTAAAGTGCTAAAGGCAGCCTGTGTCAATAGCGAGAGTTGCAACATATGAATAAGCAGCGATAATATTAAAAAATTTTCATGACGCAGGCGACTAATACTGACGTGCCACTTCACAGCCATGAGAGGAAATAAATTATTTATCGATTGCAGGCGAATACCACGTGCTGATAATTGTATACGAATGTCTTACGCATCATTACCAGTAAAAAGAAACATACAAGGAAAATTTTCGGCCTCTACTCGTTTAACACTGTTCTGCGATCACTGATGGTGTACAGTCAGCGACAAAAGTCTCTGGACCGCGTGATCCTGAAACGACGCCAATAACTTTGGAATCAGCCGCAGGTTGGAGACCACAATTGTGGAGGTGAGACTCAAAATCCTATTCTTTCACCTCAACAAGTGAGAACTCCAGCCGTCGGCTAATAAAATTTTTGATTTCATTTGCGGATCAGGAGGTCCAAATACTCATGTCTCCGACTGTGCAGTCTGTGCTGGCTGGACAACGACATCGTTTTCCAGAATAGCGAACATCTGCTCTCTCGCGAGTCAGGAAGCCATAAGTTCCTTCATACTAAAGAATACCCGAGTGAGGAAGCTGTCGGATGGGATAACCTTATAGAGGTTTGTGATACAAATGTCATACAACTATCCATCAAATGTCATACAAATGTCATATATTAGTCATGCGGATGTCATCAAGCAACTTGTATGGCATTTCGATGACAAAGCCTGCATGCGGGTATTGCATCATACAGCATTCTTCACTTGGGAAGCCTTGTGAATGTTGGCGTAATCTGGAAACCGACTACACAAGTGAAAATAATGTGAAAACGGCATGACGAGCACAAAGAGAAAAGATACATAAACAGGGCTAGTGTATTTTCTGTCCCCGTTAGTCGTGCCGTCTTCATGGTACTTTGAACATGAATCAAATGGTCCAAACAAGAGTTTTATTTGATAGGAATAACGCGCTACACACGGACAAAAACGGCAACTGAAACGACGGACACAGGACAAGCGCGCACTAACAACTGAGATTTGTTCAGGTACAAGGGCACATAAAAACATTTCATGCACACGCTCAAAACAATCAATTCAATGCCACCGGCTGTGTCACACGCTCCTTCGTTTCTTGATTAGATCTAACTCCTCACTTGATAACAACACTGAGGGGGGGGGGGGGGGGGGGGGGGCTTACGCACTCGTATTCACCGGTCTCTCATATCTCAAAGGCTTCTTTTTCTTCTCTTTCTTTCTTATCCCTTGCACGAGCTAAAATTGTAGTCCGTTCAAAGTAAGGTGAACATTTGTGATTCACGCAATGGGGGAGGGGGGGGGGGGCAAGGTTTTCAGGATTCGTTATTTTCTTCCTAAGTTATTAGTGTGCTCTTTCAACCTGGTGTTCACACATTTGACTGATTGACCTATGCAACTCATGCCGCATGACAAGAGAATCTTGTAGATTAAACCGGTAGCACATTCTACGAACTTTTCTTGGTGTGCGATACCACATGTGTCAGCAACTTTTTTCCCTCGATTTTTTGATTTCACGACAAACGCTCACTAATTATCGGGGTGCGGTAAACACCAGGGAAACATCACATCTGTTTGCTACTTTCGTTAAGCCGTGCGAAACATTATGTACATAAGGAATGACACCCATTCCAGTAGCCTGCTCTGCATACTTTTTTTACTCAGCCACTCAAACAGGCAGTGTTCCTTGGGTCCCTTTCTAAAGGCAGCCTTTGCTTTACATTGCAGTTATCTTCAGAATAAGCGGCGGAGTTCTACTGGCCCGGGCCACACGGCACCGTTCCCTAGCCCTCCACGCGGTCATGCTGGAGCGGCTAGCCGCAAGCCCTCTCTCATTCTTCGACTCGTCCCCTCGAGGGAGAATCTTTAACCGCTTCTCTGTCGACCTGGAAGTGAATGACAGTCGCGTGTTTTTGCCTTACAAGCTGCTCTTCCAGAATGTTTTCTACGTCCTGGGACGTCTCGCTGTGATTGGGGTGCAGGCACCAATCGTCTTTGGTCTCACCTGCGGTGCAGAGGCTGTTCTTGTATTCATAATGGTAGGTGTCACCTCGACCTTATAACTTTTACGTGGTTGTAGTTCTAAGTGTGGAGGTAAAGTTTTGCTGTAATTCGGCTAGCTTTAGGAGAAGACTTCCACTTGAAGGTGAAAAAGAACAGAAATTTGAAAACCAAGGCATACATTGGCCCTGCCAATAATTTATTCTTCGCGGAAATAATCATAGCATATAAAAAACCGTTTGGGTAAGTCCGCCCATTTCACTCAAGTATATGCTGGTTCTGTCGACCACGACAAGTCTAACAAGGCAGGATATGCTTCCTTTGAAATGGAGTGTACCCACTGGTGCCTCAAACAAACTGCTTCTCATGTGAAGGACGTCGCCGACACAATGCTACGCAGTTTGCTAGCACTAAGGTGTGACCATTTATTCACGCGAGCAAAAGTGGTACTCAACTAGTAGATCATCTGGCACGTAAGAATGGCTCGTGGAGAGCTTGTGCTAATCTCTTAAGCAGTTGTGAATCTTTATCATTGAAATGCAATATTTATTCTTGCAATATCAGAAAAACTTTGCATAAGCGAGGCGTATACAGGATTAGTACATAATTCCTGGTCACACGCAGTGGTCCCAACCGGCCGCACATTTGGCACTGCGTTCGACCAGCTGGTTTGCGGCAATACTGTATCAGTCTCCGCTAATACGTTCCCACTGTGCGAAATCTCTCTATAGAATATGCAGACTCACTGAACGTGACCTAGAACGTGTCATCAGGTAACGAAATGCTGTTTTCGCTTGATGACCAATTCATGCGCCTGCACAAAGAGCGCAGAATACGAACAAATATACCGGGTATACTGTACGATTTTCCGCGCAGACTAAATGCGTTACCTTCCAGCACTGCTAGGTTCGCACTGCTTTGTGAACTGAGCTCCTACCATGTCTTGAGCGGCGCAGCTCATATTGAGCCCGCTAGCAGCGGTCTAAGCAAAACACACGAACAGAGGTTTTGTATACACTCGCATACAATTTATGCCGGCAGTGAAGCTCTGCTCACATTCGCGTTTCATGCAACTGCCTCCCCGCAAGAAAAGATCGCTCGTCCCTAAAACTTTCCTCGTCAGCTCCACAAAGAGCTAATCACAGAACGAAATTGTAAGCGCGTGAGTTCTGCATCGCTTCTTCGTGTAATAGAGCAACAAATTCATATGTTGATTTAATTAATCGCTGTGATTCAGTAGTAGGGCAATAAAGCATTCACTAGCCCACAAGTAATTATTGCCAACAAATGTTTATTTTTAAGTTCAATCCTACTGTGGTAAAGCCGAATTTGAATGCAAGAAAATAAGAGAAAGTAACTGTAAAGGGAGAATAACAAACGAGGTAACCAACAAAGCGACAGTGTGTTTAAATGAACGAGGGTAGGAAATGAGCGGATCGCTATGACATACTTATGAAAGAAGCATCATTGTCTTTCAGCCATAAAATAATTGAAATAATAACTTTCCATTTATCACCACAACTGCAACAACAAAAAAATAATTTTGCTCTTCTTTTAAGGGCTTTGGTGGCGTTTCGCTGCCTTGGTAATTATGTCTCTAAATAGTTTTATCTTCATACCTTGATTCGTAGATTGTGGCATATTCACATTCTATGCGTATTAAACATCTCTCTGTGCTGCTTATTCCTGAAAAACCTCTTTTTTAATCGCCAATTACACAGTCTTTAGCGACAGAAGAGGCACTTGAGCACAGCTTCTTTCTGAGCGTTTTTGACACTCTTGACGTGAACCCTGTTAATCTCAAACGGTTTCCTTGCCGAACTTCCTTAGAAAGAAAACAAGGTTATCGATTATTTTGAAATTCTCCTCTCGCTCTTTAGCGATGGGGCCTTCTGTTTAGGCTATGAGCAGCATTCTTGGACAAAAAATTCGAATGTTGGAATACCGTAAGGTAATCACCGCGAAATGCTTGAGGTAACTGCTCATTTTTCCAATGTGTAGCAAAATCTTTCTTTTGAAGTTTTGCCAGCGCTCGCGTCAAGTATAGAAGACTGCCACAGAAAACCAATAGGGAACGCTTCTAATTACAGGAAAAAAAGAAATGCAAGCCTGCCGTGGGAGGTTCTGCGGATATATTCATTGTTGTACTGAAATCTTACAATATATGAAAAAAATTGCGCTCATGTAGTCTTTCCCGTTGAAAAATGTTTTGGTCCAGAAGTTCTGAGTGCGTTTTTCTTTGGACTAAAGTTACTTTTAGTGAAGAATATAAATTGGGTTTATTTTTTATATTTTGTTTGAAATATATAAGCGCACTTAGTTTTGTTTGAAAGTTTTAAACATCAGCTACTTTTACAAAAATGTCGGTCCCGTAGCTATAAGTTTTAGACAAGTCAAGTTTGTGATAACACTCGATTTTTTATTGCTTGAAAGAAGGCATACTTACTTTCTTAAAGTCTCATTTCATGACAAATATATATATATATATATATATATATATATATATATATATATATATATATATATATATATATATATATATATATATATATATATATATATATATATATATATATATATATATATATATATATATATATATATATATCACTTTTCTTTTAACAATAAAACTGCGCAAAGGACTGCGCACAGAAAAAGTAAATTGAACGAGAGTGTTTTGCGCACTTTCTATGTTTAAAATGTCCTACCAACAAGCCCCTCAATGAGTTCTTCTGGATTTCCCTTTTCATCGCTTTTTACTTCATGATGAAGCAATAATATAGGACAGTTCATTGAAATGGTGCTCCCAACCACGAGTCTTGCCTTACAGTTTTTTTTCTATAAAATTTTCATGCCTTCCCAAAGGACACTGAGATGCAACATCGTAGCGCGTGGAAAGTATAAAACTAACCCCAATGGTCCCAAAAACAAAGACGCCAAAAACCTGCGTTCCGACCGCTCACGAAAATGAACAAAAAAAATCGCAAACAAAAAGGCTCAGTTAGGATAGCACCGGCTGTTTCAAGCTAAATGTCCGCATCGCTTCAAGGCCGAGCTACATCAGAACAGCGCAATACGCGGTTACATGTCCATATTTCATATACGTTTACTTGAGGCCAACGTTGCAGGTTGACTAGACCATAACACAAATGTTTTTCAGCGCCACGTCCTTCGGGCAAATATAATGGGCCGTCAGTTCGAGAGTACGAGGGCATCGCTTTTGTTGCAACACCTCACGGAAACCCTGGAATGTGTGGGGCTCATGCGGTGCTACAACGTCACGCAACGTTTCTGTGCTCGCTTCAGAAGACACATGACATCGTACCTCGAGGCCTACAATGTGCTCGCTCTGTTTATCGGCCTGAGCTCCCTCCTCATAACGTTCTGTGGCCAGCTCATAATTGTGCTCACAACGGCCATAGCCATCATTCCAGCCCACGGAGACCCTACGTCGACAGCAGACATTGGACTGTCGCTGGTTTCGTCGATCACGGTGCGTGCAGAAAAATATATCGGTGAACAAATTTATCGAACTTGGAGAAAGCATGTCTAATTTCTTTTTCGAAATTATGTTATGAATTGTTCGCATTATTACAGCGAAAAGTATGGCAGCTTTTTTTGGTAATGAGCGCAAATTCCTGTACGAAATCAAAGAGAAAAATTTGGAAGTTCAGATTTTACGAGCCTAAACACGGACCAGAAAAAGAATTATAGACTAAAAAATTCTATACTCTCTTTCTGAATACATCAGGATTTTTTTGGTGTGAAGACAATGCACACTGTGAATAAAATGTTCTAATTAAAACACTAAATAAAACACTCTAATTGAGCAAAGATACGCCCAACGTTGCAAAAGCTTCTTACTGCACTGAATATATCAGGTGATTTTATATATATTAAGAGATCTTTTATTTTGAAAACTGTGAGATTATCTTGGGCGGGCTGTGCAGGTGAATTTGTGTCAAGGCGGAAATTACGCACACGATAAAGCTTAATTAAAGTATGGTTAGATAACTACAAATAAATAAAATGAATTAACGGTAATTAAGATTAAAATAAGGAATTTTTCAATTCTTGCTTTTAGGGGCACGACATTAAGATTTTAGATTGAAGGCCATCAACATCGTAGGCGAGTTTCGTTTTTAATTTAAATACCGTAGTTTGGCTTTGTTATTGGAAATTTGAGTCAGAAGTAAATTACTGAAATGTCGTTCAGTTGCTTTCTCGAGTCTCAAATTTACCAAATTGTGACGTCAAACGTGTTATCATCGCTGATATCGCGTTAGCTTCGTCTAAATAATAAAATACACAAACTGCGTTTGTATTTGCAGAATCAGGAATGCAACAGACGCCATTTCGTCAAAGTGTAAAGCGGGGAAGGCAACTTAAGCTTTCAAAAAAGGCGCATTTTTCACCTTTGATCATTTTTCTCCTTTGATACGATGCCCATTCACCAAATTTATAAACTGGGATCACATTCGATGTTGACGGCATTCAATTTCGTGATGCAATCTTGCGCACTAAAACGAAAGAAAATGTTTATTACTTATTTTAGTTAACCAATCATATTTAATAGATGTCTGTTAGGTACAAAATTTCCGCTTTGCTGTAAAATCCCTATTCACGAACAGCGCCGATGTAAAAATCAGTGTTCCTAAAATAAACATCTGAAAAGGTTTCCAAAAAAGACCGTGTTTAGAACCACTTGTGCAGTTGGCATGCGAATAAAAAAGTAGCATTGTGGTACGTGCTCCTTTCAATGCAAATAACAGCACCAGCCGATTTAAGAGACTTCTGACACAGTTGGATAGGACTAAGCCTGGACTCGCCCCACGAAGTGATATGGGGGCCATTGTCGATAGGTAATACAGCTACATCCAAAAACATAAATAGAGGTTTACCAACTACAGCGTACACTGAGTTTCATCTTTTGCAGATAGCGCAAACATCATAAAAGAACAAGGAGAACACGGGACGAGCGCTGACTCTCAAATAAGGTTTTAGTAGCAACACCTGATGCTCATAAATTAAAACAACACACAAAGTACATCACACGATACACTAAAATCTATAAAACATGAGGCAGAGAAGCACGCGATGCTCAAAGGCCTCCAAGAAAAGCTTTCTCTTTGTCATTGAGTGTGAATGTCGGTTTACTGACGCACTTTGGCTCTTGAATGATATGGAAGGCTTCCATTAATTCTCGCGTGGTATGATCACAGTGCGTGTAAAGCATCGTTGTGCTGCGCCACATGGCTGTGCATTTCTTCCTCTTTTTCATTATTTCAAACTTCTTAAAGTGGCTCACCAAGTATTAGTTTTCTATTATTGTCTAGATTGTTTTTTGTGCTCCTGCAACCTTTTCTTTAAACAACGTCCCGTCTGCCCGATGTACCGGGCTCCACAGGAGAGTGGACTTCGATACGCAACCCCTTTGCGCAAGCGACGAACTTGTCTCTGTGCACGGTGCTACAACCTTTTCTTTTTTTCCGACGGTTCCTTCTCCCTTTTGATTGCCGGTCATAACTGCTTTAGTTTGATGGGAGCTCATATAACTACATTTACTTCATATCGACTTGCCAAATTTTTCAGCCCATGGGTGATGCGATGTAGGTAAGAAAGAACAGCAACTTTTTTCTTTTTTCCTTTTCGTGTTCACGAGTTTGATGGGTGTCCTGCTGTTAAAACCTTAGTTGAGAGTCAGCGTTTGTCCCGTGTCATTCTTGTACTTGTCCTACGTTGCTCGCGCTATTCCACAAAAGATGGATCTGTACCGATCAGCCAAACTGAACGTTCTACTTTTACACTAAGTGAAGGGGGACGTTTGGTTCTTGAAAAGAAACGTAATGACAAGTGCTTCACAAAGAACGCGTTTATTACCCTTGCCCTGATCACGCAAGGACGTCCACGTGCAGTCTGTGCCAAAAGTAAGCAGGCAAAAGATCTTAGAAGGTGAGGACAAGGGTTCTCCTTGAGTTACAGACATCTGAAGCTTAAGAGGTCGGATAAGTGCTCCACTACGCAACTGAGAAGCGAACCGTGCCGCCTGGCTGCTTTCGGAAAAACAGTACATCCTTTGTGAAAAATATACAGTCCAGGACTTTCATTCTAAGCCTCAGAACAGGGCTTTTCAGTAGCCCTGGAAGCTGCCAGCTTCGTAATAGAGAGTGCGGTGGCTCTGTACAGGGGAACTTGTAGGGCTAATCGGTTCATAATTGAAGCAAAGAAAGAACTGCGC